>NW_027256883.1:58052488-59252488 GCF_029215685.1 Pituophis catenifer annectens | reverse complement strand
TTCAAATATGCTAAATACATTGGTAGACATGATTATCTCAGTCCACTTTGAACTATATTATCTCTCTTCCCTCTAACACCCTTATGAGTAATAAATAAATTGCCCCGTGGACAAACAATTGATTTTATCCCTCCTGGAAAGAAAAGAAAATACCCTGGCATTTAAAGGCTTGCTACTTTTCTTAAATTGAAAACATTTTTGTGGTATATATTATCATGTCATAAGGTAACTTCAATGAATAGAAAATCTTTACCATTTCAATTTATTGCACAAAAGTTTGATCATAAGCGGTCTGGAAAGCCTTCAATTTTCAAATGAAAGATGCATTTCCCTTGCTAGTAAAATATTGAAACTATAATGATGGGAATAAATTTGTTTATGTATAAGATAATTTATCATGTACTGTATTATGTTTAAACACAAGCATTGATTCAGACCATTTTTCCTATCATATTATTCATATATATACAAATATTTTTAATATTTGTATTTTATGTTTTTTAATTCTGGCTGTACACCGCCCTGAGTCCTCAGGGAGAAGGGTGGTATATAAATTTAAAATAAAATAAAAAAATAAATAAAATATAGTAATTGCAGCCATCAATTGAAAACGTAACCATTGTAAGATGCTCTCATGTGTTGAATAGGCAAAAGTGGTTTCCTGTTATTAGATGTTTTATTAAACATTAAAAAAATGATCTGTGTTAGACCATCCATATTATATACATTCTTAACTTGGTATAAGAACAATATATATGTTTAACAATGATTACAGATCCACAGTAGAAACATTTAACAAAAATGTGTTCATAATTTTCCTTTAGGATAAAATGTAATATAAAAATACAACAAAAACAATAATAAAATATACAAAACAGTAATATATTCCAAACTTTTCTCCCTCTAAATTCCACAATAGTATTACATATAGTTTTACTACATCCTAGATTCAAGTTGCTTAATGAATCTTGATTTTTTTTTTCAGTAAATGGCTGGCCTCTTAAAAGTATTACTTGAAATAGTTAAAAAGTTGCATAGTGGTGGTTTTTTAGAATGGAATTAGAAAGAAGCACCCAACTCATACTATAGGCCAGGGGTGTCAAAATCACGGTGTCATGATGGCGTCATGATATATCGGGACTTTCTTCCCCTTCACTAAACTGGGCGTCGCCAGCGCGGGACACATCCAGTTTGACAGCCCTGCTATAGGTGGAAGGGATATGAGAGTGACTTGATTATTAAATGTGTTGAAGTATCTCAATGGCCATGGCTGTAAATTGTGGTTCATCTAGATTGACTCTTGATCTAATCCAATGAGCAATAAAACAAATAAACCTATAGCAATTTCTTTAGCTTCATCAGGAGATTTTTAGTCTGTAGAGCTAACTGTCCATACACACACGCACTTCGGAATAGTTTCATTTTAACTCTGTGCAGTTTCATTTTAGCTCTAAGATAATTAATGCAAACCTATTTGACCTACTTTCAGATTCCAGGACCAGTTAAAAAAAGATTTGTCCATAGATATGAACATTCCAATGCCTGACTAAGGAAGAGATAACAAATTAACTTTTCCCTCTAAGAACCAGGTTATTATTTTAGAGAATTCATGGTAAAAGACTAGCTATCCTCTCTTAGAGATGTCACCATAATGGAGAAGCTTGAAAAAATCTGTCATTGCACTTTTGAGAATTTGGTTAAATAGAAAAAATGAATGTATGTATATCCAACTATTTGACTTACAGAGGTTTATAAAGCTGGAGCAAATCCAGAGAATTGAAATCAGTTTCTGATCAGCAAAATGCTGCCCTGCCATATAATTCTGTTTCTTGTATTCTTTCTTATATCAGTTCTATAGTCTTCAATGTATTGGGACATAATTATCAAAGTGTCCAGGTGTATAGCCAAGAAATCTATTGAAACATGCAGTTGCAACACATCTGGGCAGTACCCAGTTTGGAAAGATTGAGAAAGAATCATCATAGTAACAATCCATAAAACTAATGGTCATTAAAAAAAAGGCTGATTTTAATTTTCTGTTTTATTTTTTTATTCCCTTTCCCATCTCACAGAAAAGACAAAAGCCAGCCTGTGGGACCAGCTTACAAATACCAGTGGGACAATCATTGGGGTGACTTCTTGCATTGTGATCCTCCTTATCATTATCTCTGTTATAGTCCAGATCAAACAGCCTCGTAAAAGATTTGTCCAGAAGAAAGCAGACTTTGATCAAACAGTATTCCAAGAAGTTTTTGAGCCTCCTCATTATGAGTTATGTACTCTCAGAGGGACAGGAACTTCAGTGGACCTTGCAGATATTGCAGATGACTTTGAAAATTATCATAAACTCCGTAGATCATCTTCAAAATGCATTCATGACCACCACTGTGGATCACAGTTATCTAGCACTAAGGGCAGCCATAGTAATCTTAGCACAAGAGATACACCAATCTTGACAGAAATCCAACCCCAGCCTGCAAAGCCCCTTATCCAGCCTGTGAACAGAAGAAACATCCTTGTCATGAAGCATAGCTACTCACAAGAAGCTGCAGATGTGTGTGAGATAGATGAAATTGAAGAGGTACCAACCACGAGTCACAGGCTGTCCAGACACGATAAAGCTGTTCAGCGGTCAGTATCAATAGAGTTTTGATGAGGACTTTTGCATGAAGACTGGGTTCAGCTCTTATTTTCTATTTATTTATTTATTTATTTATTTATTTATTTATTTATTAATATGTATATCCGTTTACAGTCCAACCATTGTTTGTGAGCCGTCATTCTTCTTTATTCATGATGGATGATGGATGAGTATTCTAAAGAGGGGTGTTTTTTTGTTTTTGCTTTCTTTGGCGGGAAGGGGCTAGAGGAGGAGAAGGTGCTTTTGGTATCATCCCATGAAAACAGCCAAGAATCACTTAGCAACTCAGTGATTTTGCTTGCTAAGAATCCAAAATTGTCTTTATTTATATTTTTAGGCATTTACTACAACTTCTAACCCAATACAATCCATGGCAATATTCCCTGGCAAATTTTGGCAGATGAAAATAGGTTCTTTCTATTTATATTTACCTGCTATTTGGCATAAAGTAGCCATGGAGACCATTACAGTACCAGGCTTTACTGTCTGGCTTTGATAATCAAGAAATAATGAAGTTTAAACTTTCCCGTCTTTGATTGTTCACTAATCTAGGCTCTAAAATAGTTTTAGTTCTGAAGTGCAGCCTTCATCCTTTCCATACATGCACACTCTCAAGAGCTAATTGTATGGAGGAATTTATAGCATAGAAAGGTCAAGCAAGGAAAGAGTTAAGCAGCTCTTCCTAGGGAGGCTTATTTAATTTTTAAGGTGGCTAAAGAATACTGTTGATTATAATTAAGTTGGGCTTTTCATGTACAGTAGATATACTTATTTTGTGAAAAATTCTAATTGCAAATATTCCATTGGCTGAACGACTTCGTTTTTTCTTTATTTGTTTGTTTTTAATCTTTCTAATACTGCTCCATCATCAAAAATTGTCTCAGGAATTGTTTTCAGGAGTGGGGTATGGTGTCTTATTATTTTAATTTCATTAAATATAAAAATGTATGAAAGGGTAGATAGACTTTTACCTACCAAAGATACTTTTGATTTAATTAAGGGCAGTTTTCTTTGAAAAATTAGCATGCAGAACTGATTTCTTAGAGAGCTTGAATGTAATATTTTCTCCTTCCAGATTGTAGGGAGGGATAAACCAATGAGAAAATCCCTTTGCCTTCCCCTCATTGATCATGTTTCTTTTATACAGCAAAACACAATATTTTGAAATACGATATGGTGATTTCTGCAGTTGATATATCATTACTTGTTTTGTTTATTTGCAATTTAGACTAGGGGATAATTTTTATGCTTTAGCTTGATATTCTTTTAGATTTGCTTATGAAAAAAAAGTAGCAGAGCAAAAGCTTTCTAAATCAAATCCGGCAGAATGACTGTTTCAAAGAAAATTATGGGGACTCTTTTGCTGTGAAATGCACCCTGCATGCTTGTTAATAAAAATGCTTAAAAGATTATGAGTAAATACAAAGTGAAAAATATTTACATGCAATGTACTTGGAAACTGCCAGAAACCTTGTGATAGGTTTAGGCTGTACACATGCATTTTATTATTCTCCATATTATCGTGTTCATGTGTTCAGTCTTTTCCATCTACATAAAAGCTAGCCAAATCTGGGGTGTCTACAAGACACAGGAGGAATAAAACAAGTTAAATTGATGGATACAGCCATGTGATTGGAGCCCCATTATTATCTTTTTTCTGCATTGCTTGACATACCCCTCCTCACTGAAAACACTCCAATCCAAACCTCTCAGTGCACTTTGTCAATTAGTTGCACCAAGCCATTTTAGTGGACTAATTTTAAAGGATTGATAAAGTTAATAAGAGCATTGTTTTTGCCTACCAGCCTACCAGTTTTAGGTATCTTAAATCAATTTGCCTGAATCTTTAGATATGCTTCAGTAAAGAATGTATATGCATTTATTTCTTTTTTTTACCTATGCAAACATTATTATGTTGAATGAAATAGCCATAACATTCCAGGTTCTGCCTCATTGGGTCTCTAAACAAACATGAATCTGAGTACAACACAACTAGGGTGTAAAAGACAACTGAAGGTAAGCGAACAACTGAATATATTGTTCCCAATTCACCATCCCTGCATTTCATTTGTTTTCTTGGAAAAAAAATTGAGATCTTTTTATAATTTGGTTTTTGTGATTGTGTGTTTTGGCTTGTTTGAAAAATGTTGCTACTCCCTGAATGTACAAAGATATTAAAAAGGTTTGCTCTAATTTCAATAACACATACAATTTATTCAATCACTTTCCTCCGTTCCATTATAACATCCTGCAAAATATGATTCTGAATATTAAGCTTGATTGTTTAGCAGCGGTTTGGCATGACCATTCAGTTTGATTGTTGTTCTTTTAAAATCCAGGGTTTAAAATGTTTCAAAATAACTTCTAGCCTGCAGCTTACACATTATAGGTTTATAGAGAACCTATCTTTTAGATCTATGTATAGTCATAATTGATGGTATGCTTATTTTAGGGAAGTTGAATTAATATGCAGATTATTTCTTGTTTATCCTCACAATTCACTGAAGCTGGTTTTACTCAACGCCTATTGGCCATCTTCATGAAGTAGGAGTTTGAACTTGTTTCTTATTGAACTCTTAGAACTCTTATACATTTTTCCATTCCCATGATAACCTTGTTATATCGTCACCCAACAATATACAACCACATTTGGCTATAGTCCAAGATCTTTAGGCCAAAATCAAAATTTATTTTATTTAATCTATTACAATAAATTAATAAAATAGAAACTCTTTGTCCCTATAAATGTAATATTTTTGTCCTATGTCACTTTGCAAAGCACAAATTTGTGCCATTTTTTTTGGCCCACACCCAAGTTTTGGTGACAGTGTGTGACCCAGGTTCTAAACACATGATTCATGAGCATTGAAAAGATGAAGGAAACAAGAATCTGTAACTAAACATATGGCCTGGGTAATGAACTACAAAGTAAGTGCAGAAAATTAATTTCTAAGACCCAGCAGGAAAAACATCTTGTGTCTTGAACTGATCCTACTTCTCACTTTATTTTAAGGCGAATTCTATACACTTAGTTTCCCCTATTACTGAAAATAAATCTAGGAGAACAGTATACACTTCAGAGGTAGCATCAGGGATGAAATGCTCCCGATTTGGACCGGATCACCCGATCTGGTAGCGATGGTGGCGGGTGGTTCGGAGAACCGGTAGCAAAAATCCCTGGGCTCCCCATGCCCAGCTGAACCATGCAATCATCAGAGGCTTTTTTTTTTTTACTTTTAAAAGCATTTTTTCTACAACCTCTTCGGCGGAAAAAATGCTTTTAAAAGTAAAAAAAAAGCCTCTGATGATCCCGCGGCTCAGCTGGGATCGCCAGAGGCTTTTAAAAGCATTTTTTCTACAACTTCTTCGGCCGAAGAGGTTGTAGAAAAAAAATTCCTTTAAAAGCCTCTGATGATCCCAGCTGAGTTGCCTGATCGTCAGAGCCTTTTAAAAGCATTTTTTTCTGCAACCTCTTAAGGTTGTAGAAAAAATGCTTTTAAAAGTAAAAAAAAAAAAGTTGGCCACGCCCACCCAGTCACATTACTCCACCACCACCACCACTACCACCACCACCAAGTCACGCCCACAGAACCGGTAGTAACAAATTTTACATTTCACCACTGGGTAGCATATAAGTCACACAATATGTAGGCAGTTTCAAATTATGTGTATTAAGTGAAGTTTAACATTTTGGTTATCACTGAACAGTAAGGTACACCTAGTGGCATATTTGGGGGAAGGAAAGGGCAAAGGCCATTGTTTCATGCATGCCAAAATGAAAAATGATTAATTTTAATGCTGCTGATCATTGTCAAAAGATCTTTCCTGAAGAAGATAGTTCCATATTTCCATTATTTTTTAAAGCTTGGCTGAAATGAATTTAAGATTGTTTATGTGTGATTTTTTTTTTATTTGAAATATAGTTTACTTGGAAATTGATTAATAGTGGTAGCTAAACCAATATTTTAAATATTTTGTTAGTTTGTCTGCATCTATATGATCTAGTTTTTACATGTGAATTTATGTGTACTATATGTGTGTGTCTATATCTATATATCTATATGTTTTGTTTAAAATGTATATATATATATATATACATATATACATATATATACATATACATGTATGCATACACTTATGTGTGTGTGTGTATATATATATGTATGTATGTATACACACACACACACACACACACGTATATACATACACTTATTAAAAAATTATTCTTGCTCCTGGCCAATGAAAGTGTTCAGCAGTCTTCTGTTCACCCCTTCCTGTAAATTATGTGCTCATAAGTGTTCTTATATCCGAATTCCATTCACCAGAAGTGATATTCTATATGTGTCATGGCTTCAGACGTCTTTTTGCCCTCAGGTAGCCAAACTTGGAGGGGAGGGGGTATATCATACTGCCAATCATAAGTAGACACCTTAAAAAAATCCCAATGGACAAAAACCTTTGTCCATCTTTGTCCAGGTATTTCATTAAATCCCTACCGATGGATGGATGGATGGATGGATTTTGGGGCCTAAGGTACAAAAGCAGATCCATGTGAGCAATTTTCATAATTTTGCACAGAACTAGCTTCTACATAAATCACATTTCTTTTCATGGTTGAATTCATGATATCTATGTAACATCCTTCTTATGTTACAGTATTTTACATATTGTGTCAAATAAGATTCTTTCCATTGAACTTGTTATATGTTTTTCATTATGTAGATTGCTTCAGAATAGTGCATTCGGGGTGATTTTGAATATACAACAGTGACTTATGAAAGTATCAGCTCTGGAACTACAAGCTAGAGATGTTCTGGACTCCAATGAACTACTCCGATTTCGTGGGGAAAAAACACCAGTCAATAATAAGCAAAATTAATGAATGGCAATAAGACCCTTATTACTATCATTTATTGTAATCATATTTTTCTTTTATATTGTTATTTATTTTGTCATTTGATTACAAAGAAAAGTTATCCACTTTCAGGAACAAATGATTAATCAGGTATTTATGGATTCATAATCACTTCAACAGAAGAATCAGTTGAAAACATCTAATGATGTGGCAGAAGGTCACGCTGAGAAATTGATCTGCATGTATGTTGCTGAATATTTCAATCGGCAAAAAAATGTTTGAGATTCATTGTAAAAAGCATGCATTCATACTTACTGCTATTCCAATCCATTTCTTTGTGTCATATGCTTGCTAATTGTAAGTTTTTATATAATGATACATAAAACAATGTATAATAATTTCTTAAACTGAGTTTTGCAGTAGTCTTATTTACTCTAGCAGTTAAGTAAGGATTTATAGTACATTTGCTGGGTCACATCTAAATGATGAATCATTTTTAGTAGCTGAAATTCTGAAAGTCATCTAGAACAGGGATCTCCAAACTTGGCAACTTTAGGACTTGTGGACTTCCAACTCTCAGAATTCCCCAGTCAGCATACTAGTCTCAAAATTGCCATGTTTGAACACCCCTGATCTAAGAAGGGAATGAAGCAAGTATGAATAAATACTGAACTTATCTTTAATTTCGCCCAAAAACCCAAGTAAGATGAGATTCCTACAGTATCTTTGTTTGTTTGTTTGTTTGTTATTTTAAAGAATATTGCACACAGTACTTTCTGATAGATTACATTAGGAATAATGTGTAATGTCAAATACCGTAAGCCTTGTTCCTTATGAATTACAGAATTCTCATGTCATTTGCTGAACATTTCTATCTCATTGTCTCAGTGTTGAAAAACAATTTTGCTAAGACTTTTATTTAGCCATCCCAAATGTTGCATAAGAAGCTCTTTATTCACTTTATCAATGTGACATATTATCTGAAATATTGAAAGCTCAAAAGCTGAAGTTCACAGATGTTGAAATCTCAGAATCATTGTGGCTTTGAAGGGTGCACACAGATGGGTGACAGCAGTCAGATTCAAATGAAAACTGATGGTAAACTGTCAAATATTGTAAATTGCTAAATGTAGTCCAGTGTTGAAAGTTATTATAGATTGATTGCAATTATTTAATATTTGTAATTTTTTAAAGTAAATTTCTATTACCTCAAATAGCATATTTTTTAATGTGTACTTTGGAGTAACTACTTTTATAAACAAAGCAGTTGAGTAAAAAGTGTTTCCCTCATTGGCCTCAAAGAACAGAAGGCATTCAAAATAACTTTAAAAATATATATTCACAAACAAATCTCATGATATTCATTGGCAGTTAATCTCAAAGTCTGTGACACGTGATTACACTTCAAGTATAGAGTAGGAGTTATGCTGGAGGAGGAAAGAATGGATATATTTGTGTGTATTTATGTAAATTTTATTAGCAGTAACATTGACTTAGGTTTTGAAGCTTCTACTGCAAAGAAACCCCTCTTTTAAATAGTCAATTTGCTTGCATTTAAATTGAATATTGCATAGATTGGTGAAGTGGGGGGTTATGGAGTTACTGGAAATCTTGGAATAATACTGAAGTGCACTTTATATTTCTGATGGACTGTGGTGATCACTATTCAGTGTTTAAAATGTATGGCCTCATGTATTACTAGTCTTTGATGCTATGTCATGTCATGAAAGATGGCGACAATGTGAAGAGAAGTTTCCTTGAGTTTGATTCAATTAAGCCAAGCTCTCATTGTAACAAGAACAAACAACAAACTCATTTCATCAGTGCTCCTCTAATTTGCTCTGGCTTCTCAAAAACCAGAGGAACTTTTTAATCATTCAGAACATTGCCAAGGCAAAGCAACAAGAAGACTTTGAGAAAAAGGAGCCAGATGGGTTATCCTTTAATCAATTAAAGAAAGAGAAAGTCTATTGTATCTTGGACTGTTGGGTAGCCTAGTCAATAATTTAACTGAAGATGTTTAAGTATGGTAAGTAGTTTCATCCATGCTCATGCATGTTTGTGCACTTTTTTGTGGTGAGGGCTAACTTGACAATGAATGTTTAAATCCCCATGGAATTGTTTACAAAAACTTTGATTTTATTTGAGAAAAAAAAATAATGCCTCATGTAACTGTCTGGAGAAAACATGTTTTCACTATGATGCATTTACATGCCAACAGTATCTCAGATTAAAAATACCTTTATATAAACAAAAGCCTTCTATAGTTAACTAGTTGCTGATCATTGGTTAAAACTGCATAAACAGATGAACCACCTATAAATATAAGAAGAACCTCTTCTTTGTTATCAGTTAGGATAATATTAAAGCAGCCAGCCACGTGGTCCTGTGGGATGGTATCTCACACAGATCAAATTTTTCTACATCCATCTTCTGAGTTTTCTGCTTCTCATTTCCATAGAACTTTCGACGACTTCTGAAAGCTGCTGTTACCATACCTTTTGGTTTAACTAAACTTGCCCTGGTTTGGCCCTTGACTTCCAGCCTTGGCTGGAAGTAGAACCATACTGACCTGCAGTGGAGAATTGTGGATATAGACTTAGGTTACAATTTACTGTTTGCACAGGCAGAGGGTGGGAAAGTGGATTGAAATGCCAACTTGCAGTCTGGCCATTGCAATTCCACATGCAAAGATGTCTGTATAGAAGCAGTGGTTTAGTTGTCTCAGAACTGACTGCTCTTCTGTATAGTTGAGCCGTGGCACAGTGGTTTGAATGCAGTATTGCAGGCTATTTCTGCCAACTGCCAGGAGTTTGATTCTCACTGGCTCCACCTTCCATCCTTCCGAGGTGGGTAAAACGAGGACCCAGATTGTTGGGGACAATATGCTGACTCTGAAAACTGCTTAGAGAGGGATGCAAAGCACTGTGAAGCGGTATATTATTGCTATTGCTTGGAAAATGGAGAATGGTTATAATGTTTGATATTACAAAGTATTTTAAGTTTTGTCTAAGCATGCTGTTGTTTTTCAGCAGCAGTTTTAATTTTGTTTTGCTATAATATCCAACTGTCTGACTTTGCCATTACCAGATTCATAAAGACTTATGTATTTAAGAGTCAGGAAATTAATGAAACTAAAAATAATTATTTTTATTGATATTATCCAAGCGTGATATTATCCAGGCATATTGGCTTAGCTTAAATATTAATCATAGCCAAATCCAGTTTAAAGGTAAATTTCGACTGTACAACCAATCAGGCTGATGTAAATACTTTTGTGATAGATGCCTGTTTGTTACATGCTACAGTCACTTCATTCTTCCCTATATGACAAATGTTTATTGGTGGTTTTCTCATGCATTTTATACTGTTTCAAGGGAAGGACAAATTAGACTTTTATACTTACCATATTTGTGTGTTATATTCTATCTCATTTTTCAGTCAGTATGAATTTTTTAAAGGGCTCACAAAAAATGTATATATTCTGCACATAAATTCTTTTAATATTTACTTTTTTTAAAAAAAATACTCTAAGGTTTCTCCCAATGAATATCACAGCAATTGATAGGTAAAAAGTAAAGGACAATTAAATTTCAGGTTTTGTATTAACTTGTGCAATTATGCTTGGTCATGTGAAAATGAAAACCAAAGAAACTTTTCCCATTATTTACTTTTATGTTTCAATATAATATACATATGTTGACTTGGCATAAGAACCAGTGGCATAATTATGGCATTGCAAGCCATGAAGACGTAAGAGTATTTGTTGCATACTCTTCATTGCAAAACTTTACACAACCTATAATGTGCAATGCTTTGTCCTCAGTGCTGATGCTATATATGCCAATTCTCATTTGTTGGTTGGTCCACAAGTTGTCACAAAGATCCAGAAGAATTCAAGGAAAAACTGACATCATAACTGTGAACTATAAATACGATAAGCTTTCCAGAAGCTTTTTTTTTTTTTTTTTTTGCGCCATTTAAATATTCACTTGCAAAAATTCAGGGCTGTTCTTTTTTGGGTTCACGTATCTGTTACTTTTCTGTACGCCATGCCTTATTTCTTGAAATGCAATTACCACAAGTATCTATGGATATTCTCAATCATCTAGGTCATGCTTTTTCCAAGAGTCAATATTCTCATGAACTAAAGAAGCTTCTTGGATGAAAAGCAAAATGTTTTCAAAGAAAAAAACCAAGAAAGTCGAGTTGCCTTTTACAGCTGTAACTCCTTGTTCTCACATCTTCAACAAGGAACATTTATTTTTGGATCTTCTCAAATGATATTCCAACATTAAGAATAAGATGAGATATAAACCTAACAAATAAATAAGAAAGTCATAGTTCTGATGGTTGAATAGAACATACCAAGTTCTTGGATAACCTGTATGATAGTGCTGCAACACAATTCCTTACTGATTTTGTTCAATAATATTCAAAGGAAGCTGAAGAAGCTTCTTGGATGAGAAGCAAAACATCTTCCCCCAAAAAATCAAAGTCCAGTTGCCTCTTGAAAAAAGCACCTTTGGGACAACCATGACTTGGATGACTGAGAGTCACCATAGATGATCAAAGGAAGTATGTTGTCATAAGAAAGGCCCACTCCTTAATAAGATGGTATAGATTTCTGCATTATAATCCTTTGACATTACTAGATAGTAGGAAACGAATCCTGCAGGGTCCAAATATGAAGGTAGCACTTAAAATGAAGACATACTAAAATTGTAAAAGAACAAATCAGCCTTTGGACACCAGTGCAGTGTCTGTATAGCTCCCCTGAAATAGAAAAATCTGTCAGTCAGGCTAGAAGTACTTTGGGCTATAAATCTCCCTATTTGTTCACCCCGCAATTAGAACAGTGTTGGCTATTAACAGGTATTTTCAGGAAGAGTTTAGTAGGGGTGTCAAACTCGCATTATCATGGCGGTGTCACATGACGTATTGGGACTTTTTCCCCCTTCGCTAAACCAGGCAGGGCCAGCACGTGACGTAATTGGCCCAAGGGCCATAAGTTTGACACCCCTGTTCTAGAGAGACCATCTTTTATTCCTGAGCTATGTGATACCATCTGCAAATTTGCCTTCGTATGGCAATAAAGCATCTTTCATTGGCTGGATATACAAGTCCCCCATGGATGTATTTTTTTCAATTTTATATAAGAGCACCCAGCTGTTTCCTACAGGTAATCTACAATTTACAAGTTGTTGTTTAGTAACCATTTGAAATAACGCCAGAGTTTTCAAAGCTTACTCCCTGCAGTGATGTGATTAAATTTTGGGCACCTGGCCACTGGATCACATTTATGACTAGTTGCAAAGTTCTGTGGTCATGTGACCATGATATGCAACTTTCTTTTTGCTATTTACTGGCAGAAAATGGGGGGTGGACCCCATTGGATATGCTGGATTCACTTAATGATCATGTGACTTGTTTAATGACCACAGTGACTTACTTTACAACCATCACAAAACAGTAAAAAAAGTTTAGTCACATGATTAGGGTTGCAAGCACAATGACTTGGGACTAAAATTGGTCATATTTTGGACCAATTGGTCATAAGTGAAGAGTATGCTTTTATGATTACTGGTGTTATATTCTAAATATTTTGAAATAGTTTTCAAGGTTTGGTAATAACAAAAATAAGAGCTATAATATATTTGACAATATTTGCTACCAAGGTAAGTTTTCCATAAACTTCAGAGAGGACACTGCAGTCAAGTGGCATTACCTTTTATTCACCATCTATATGGAAACTCCATGTGTATGTTTTGTTCAAGAAAATTACTTTTTTGTGTATATCTTTCGGTACTGATTGTTCATTTTGTTGTTCATGTTGATATATCTTTCAGTTCTGACTAGTTTTTGAAATTCAAGCCCAACAAATTTTAAAACATCCTTTTTTCTCCTATCCATCTTCTTTCTAAATTCTAATTCAGATTCTTTAAACAACCTGTTTGTTTTCCTAATTTTGCATTTTACAAAGTAAATATATTTATCCACAACTTTATTGTGATTGTCTTTTTCTTCTTGATTATAGATAATGTAATCTAATTCTTTAAAAAGAAAAAAAATGTCTTTTGTTTTTAGATTCATTTCTAAGTGTGTTTAATGGTGAGTTGCACCTGAAATAGCCTTATTAAATACTTTGTTCGTTACATACAGTAGTTTTGTGTTCCCTTTAGTTGTTTGAGCAGTGTATAAACTACTGTATGTAAAGAACAAAGTATTTAATAAGGCTATTTCATTCATTCAGATCTCGGATGTCTTCTGCTTGTGTTCCCTTTATTTTTTTGAGCAGTATATATATACACACACACAGCACGGTGATTAGGCACAACATTGTTCAGCACTAGCACTTCAAAAAACACTTATTTTTTTAAATGTACATTAGCATACCCATTAGCACATAATAATGCACTTAAAACTCTGCTATTGGTCTAAAAATCATTTATCCATATTAGCATGCAGTATGGAAGTTTAAAGTGCTTTTTAATGTGCTTTCAGTCTTCTCTCAAAATCGTAGCAATGAAAAAAAAAGACTAAATGGAAAATAGAATAGAAATGTAAGTTGTGGTCTTTGAAAATAAAACTGCAAAATGATAATGGTTTAAAAAATTTTTCAGAAATATTACAAACCCAAAAGGAAAGCTTGGTGTGAATATTTAAAAGGCAGTAAGATTTCTGTAATTCTCTTCTTTTTAAAGACAGAGGCCCAAATTTGAACAATAGAATATGGCTTTGATTTATTTTTCCCACCTACTGCCATTTTCCATTGGAACATCCTGACCCTTAAAGCACAGTTGTCTGAGGAATTCTGGGAACTGAAGTCCACAAGTCTTAAAGTTGCTAAGTTTGGAAACCCCTGCCTTAAAGGAATAGAGTGGCTTTGTATCCAAGTTCTTTCTTGGAATTCTTGAACTTGGTGGAAAAAAACTGATCTACTGCAAAACTCAGGAATCAGCAATTCCCCTTATGCCATTCCCCACCCAAGTGACAACTTATCTCTGGTTGATTAAACCAAAATGATTATAAGATTTTGGTTTTTTTAGTGTGTCTTGTGTCTGGCCCAACAAGAAAAGGGCTAATTTGAATTTTTCTCTCTCCCAATGTTGCAACTTGGCACTATAACCTATACTGAGAATCAAAAGTATCAAGAGAAGAGATGCAAATATTTCCGTCTTCCCTTCTGCCTTGTTGGGCAGTAGTTGAGCAAGTAATTTCAGTTAACAAAGCAAAAATATCCTTGTTACCAGTTAAAGGAAAACTGTATGCTTCTCAAAATAAAATACATTTAATATACATTATCTAACAATCGATATAAAGGGTGATTGGGAGACTATACTGGAAAATTCCACAATGTTTAAAGACACAAAACATATGTCTTTATGCCACTTCAAGAGCCTTTTTATTCTGAATTATTTTCAGGTACAGTTTTAAAATGTCTGTCTTTTAAGTTATCTGACTTGAATACAATAAGGAATAAGGCAGCCAGTTCTTAACAAGCATGTGTTTAATGGACAATGGGGTCAGCCAGTGATTCCACTTTATTCAACCCTTTATTTAAATGTATCAGCCAACTTAGTATTTGACCTAAATCTATTCTATTCTTGCATTTGCTGGAGATGCATTGTATTCATTTCCTCAGTTTAAAAGATATTGCTGATGATGATATGTAGTGAAATCTAAATCCTGTTTCATTTAGTCATCCACTTTATAAATTAAAAGTGTTAAAAATAAGACTTATATTTGAGGATTCTTTACCTTTTCCCAAACTAATCCTCTTCCTCCTCCTCTTCCTCTAACTAAACGTGAATCTAAAATGTCATGGAGGTTATATGTTTTCAATATACTCTTCACTATTTATATAGTTATGACATGTTATATTACTTATTAAAGAAGAGTCCAAAAGTTGCAGATAAAGCTTCAAACAAATTATCAATTAATACGGTAGTAATCCAGTTAATAATAATGGTAAACCTAGAAAAACTCAGATTTAAAATGTGGTTCAAATACACAGAATAAAGTATAACCCAAGGCCAGTTTCCAATTAGACCTGAATTCTATATCAAATTTACTTATTAAATAGATAATTTTGGACATTGAAACATAACTGAATTCACATTCTTCCCAGAAGGAATTGAATACTCTTTTCAATAAGCTGCAGTTAAGGTATACAAGAGACTAAGAGGGAACAAATGAATTGACACTGGAGTAAGACAAAAAATGTTAGTTCCTCAATTGATAAGGTAATTAGTATTGGAAGGAAAGAAAGGAATCTAAACAGCCATTTGATGTTCAGCATATATAGATGATTTCCCACCAAATCTTTGTGGAACTGATGTGCTATTTGAAAATGCTCAGTGAGGGGAAATGAAGATTTATTTAAATTATTAGAGGTTTTCATTGATCTGGTGAGTAACAAAAAATTAAAAGTTTGGTTTGAAGACTCTTCAGAATTGAAAACAATGCTCTCTAGATCATGCAATTTCAGGAAATATAATATTGAATCTTATTTTATCTTGTAATCTTTGTGGGCATGATTAAAATGTTTTTAATAAAATATTAAATTTATTTTAAAAATTTAATAACATTTTGTTAACAAATTTTAAAATGTGCATTTTTATGTTGCCCTAGTTATAATAAATACTGTGATTATATATTTGTTCACTGCTATTTAGTGTTAAATATTTTATAAAAATAAGTATTGTTTAAAATGTTTTTTAATGTACAGTCAGGTCCAGAAATATTGGGACATCGACACAATTCTAACATCTTTGGCTCTATACACCACCACAATGGAGTTGGAATGAAACAAACACAATGTGCTTTAACTGCAGACTGTCAGCTTTAATTTAAGGGTATGTACATCCAACTCAGGTGAACGGTGTAGGACTTATAGCAGTTTGCATATGTGCCTCCCACTTGTTAAGGGACCAAAAGTAATGGGACAGAATAATAATCATAAATCAAACTTTCCCTTCTTAATACTTGGTTGCAAATCCTTTGCAATCAATCACAGCCTGAAGTCTGGAACGCATAGACATCACCAGACGCTGGGTTTCATCCCTGGTGATGCTCTGCCAGGCCTCTACTGCAACTGTCTTCAATTCCTGCTTGTTCTTGGGGCATTTTCCCTTCAGTTTTGTCTTCAGCAAGTGAAATGCATGCTCAATGGGATTCAGGTCAGGTGATTGACTTGTCCATTGCATAACATTCCACTTCTGTCTATTCAAAAACTCTTTGGTTGCTTTTGCGGTATGCTTTGGGTCATTGTCCATCTGCACTGTGAAGCGCTGTCCAATGAGTTCTGTAGCATTTGGCTGAATGTGAGCAGATAATATTGCCTGAAACACTTCAGAATTCATCCTGCTGCTTTTGTCAGCAGTCACATCATCAATAAATACAAGAGAACCAGTTCCATTGGCAGCTATACATGCCGACACCATGACACTACCACCACCATGCTTCACTGATGAAGTGGTATGCTTAGGATCATGAGCAGTTCCTTTCCTTCTCCATACTCTTCTCTTCCCATCACTCTGGTACAAGTTGATCTTGGTCTCATCTGTCCATAGGATCTTGTTCCAGAACTGTGAAGGCTTTGTTAGATGTTGTTTGGCAAACTCTAATCTGGCCTTCCTGTTTTTGAGGCTCACCAATGGTTTACATCTTGTGGTGAACCCTCTGTATTCACTCTGGTGAAGTCTTCTCTTGATTGTTGACTTTGACACACATACACCTACCTCCTGGAGAGTGTTCTTGATCTGGCCAACTGTTGTGAAGGGTGTTTTCTTCACCAGGGAAAGAATTCTTCGGTCATCCACCACACTTGTTTTCCGTGGTCTCCCGGGTCTTTTGGTGTTGCTGAGCTCACCAGTGCATTCCTTCTTTTTGAGAATGTTTCAAACAGTTGTTTTGGCCACGCCTAATGTTCTTGCTATCTCTCTGATGGGTTTGTTTTGTTTCTTCAGCCTAATGATGGCTTGCTTCACTGATAGTGACAGCTCTTTGGATCTCATCTTGAGAGTTGACAGCAACAGATTCCAAATGCAAATAGCACACTTGAAATGAACTCTGGGCCTTTTATCTGCACATTGTAATTGGGGTAATGAGGGAATATCACACACCTGGCCATGGAACAGCTGAGAAGCCAATTGTCCCATTACTTTTGGTCCCTTAACAAGTGGGAGGCACATATACAAACTGCTGTAAATCCTACACCGTTCACCTGAATTGGATGTACATACCCTCAAATTAAAGCTGACAGTCTGCACTTAACGCACATTGTGTTTGTTTCATTCCAACTCCATTGTGGTGGTGTATAGAGCCAAAGATGTTAGAATTGTGTCGATGTCCCAATATTTCTGGACCTGACTGTATAATATAGGGATCTAATGTGGGAGATCGCATTAAGGAAATTGAATTTTTAATCTCTTATTTCACATTCAGCACTTATTGAATCTTAATGTCAGTTTAAGAAATGGAATGGTCAAGGAGCACCACTGTTGGGCTATGTTTAGTAGGCCTTATTCTGACCCTGAACTCAACATTTGAAAACAGGTGTGAATTCACATTCATCAGAGATATCTGAAGGGACCAAAGACTTGGAAAACATGACTTAGCGCTCTGATATTTACAATGGTTTTACTGCTTCATTTGAAAAGTTTACTATGTTTAATAATTTACACTACATCCTATGCTTAATTGTTTAATTATTTCAATTATTTCAACCAAACTAAATTAATACCAGGAAGCTGAACTGTGAAATTGGATTCCATATTCCCTTGTACAAAGCTGCTTTCTTATCAATAGGAGATTCTCTTACATATAATTTTTACATCTAAAAAAAAACATTGGTGGGATTTTTGTAGGAAAGAAAAGATTCACACCAACTTTCACTTCAAGGTCCAAAAAGATAACAAAAATGGCACATTAATTACATTCACTCAAATCTAGTTTTCCTACAGTTGATGTCTATTTGACTTCCTTCTCTTTCTGAGTGACCCATAAGGTCAGCCTAGAATAGGTTCAAGGTTTCATGCAATATGAATATCAAGAGGGAAGCTAATTATTAATATTGATCAGTAGTATTAGGGAGATGTCTATTTTAGTAGAGCTCTATTTCCACCTGAATTCCTTATAGGGTCATTTTCTCTTCCTGACAGATAATTTATATAGAGCTAATGAGTTCTCAAAGGTGAAACCGTTTGATCAGAGCTGAAAAATAGGACTCAAAGGATTTCTACACAGAAAAGAAGCTATTGAGAGTTACCAAGTCACTGTAAAATAGTTCGGACAAACCTTTGCTTCATACAATTTATTTAGATCTAAAACAACAAAACAAAACAAAACAACACTTAGGTATTTTTTTTAAAAAAACTAGGAATTCTTATCTGTATTCTCAAATGAAAAGTGGGAAGGGAGAAGAAGGGAATTCCAAGATTGGATCTCAGCATAAAGGGTACAGTTAAAACCTATTTCTTTATATTTCCTAGAAGTTCAGTACATGGAAAACCTTTAATGAGCTAAAATTAATCCTGGAATATAATAGACAATTTTTTCTACATTATTTTCATGTTATTGGGAATATTTATATATTTCCACAAAAAATGAACATTCAGTGAATTGTAAGACATAAAGTCCTCCTATCAAGGAGTCTCAGAAGAACTTTGAAGTCCTGATTGTTCTGTATTTCCTATTGACATTTTTCATCATTGTGCTACCACTTAGAAAAGTTATCTATCTTTGTTGATGATTAAGATCATTAGTTAGATTTATACTGGGGTGAAATCCAGCAGGTTCTGACAGGTTCTGGAGAACCAGTAGCGGAAATTTTGAGTGGTTTGGAGAACCGGCAAATGCCATCTCTGGTGTGGTGGGAATGGAGATTTTGCAATATCCTTCCCAGGAGAGGGGAGGGAATAGGGATTTTGCAGTATTCTTCCCCTGGAGTGGGGTGGGAAATGGGAATGGAGATTTTGCAGTATCCTTCCCCTGCCACGCCCACCAAGCCAAGCCAAGCCATGCCCACCAAGCCACACCCACAGAACCAGTAGTAAAAAAAATCTGGATTTCACCACTGATTTATACCCTGCTTTATTTTATATTACCTTCCTTCATAGCAGTATATATAGCACATTTCTCTCTTTCTCCCTAATAATCCTTTGTCATAGGTTATGATAGTGACTGGACCAAAATCATATTTTGATTTTTCATGGCTTAAGGAAGACTTGAAATTCCCAATTGTAGGTCAAAGCTTCAATAATTACACAATACAAGCTTTATAAAGTAAAGTTATTGTATGATTAAAAGTGGGGAAAGTCAAAAGAGAGGCATTCAATACACATTACTTAAAGATGCAGATGGGAATGATGAATTAGGTTTTAGAAATTCCAAAATAAATTAAATTGTTTTGAAATAGAGACATTCCTTATTCTGCACTGGTTAACAGGAAAAAAATTAAAGGGGAATGGTTAGGTGGAATGCTTAGGAAATTAGATTAGAACGTTTGTCCACTTGGGAACTCTTGTTCTCTTTTTCTTCCTAGCTAATCAACCAGGCAAATAAGAAACCACAGCTAAATTTCAAAAGCCAAATATGATCTGTTCTGCTTATTTGTGCCACATAATGTAGAAACCTCCTGGTGATGTTGGTTCCACACTGTAAGAGATGTACTTCAGCTTTGCATACATTAATATATGAATTATATTCTTATAGGTTGTGAGATGCAAAGGACAATGTTCCATTCCTGACAATGATATTGGCCTACTAAAAATTTTAGAATACACCAACAGAACGGCTAGTTCTATTTAAAATTTGTAGTGTCTTAACTCTGTTCTGTTGTATTGGGCATTCAAACAATCTGATCACGTTTGGAAGATTTAGCAATAAAGCACTTAGAACAGTAGAGGGAAGCTACAATACATTTTGCAGATGGAATGGCAATGCCCACCTGGTGCTTGAACTGCATGGAATTTCTGTTCTTATGACTCCGTCTATATGTCTAATGAACTGGTCAGGTTAAAGAGTCACAATAGAACTTTTGTGTTAAAAATCCAATCCAGTCTATATTGGAATAAACTAATACCAGAAAGGATCAATGCATGGTGAATGAATAGGAGTGAGAGAATGAAAGCATCAGTGAAGATTCATTGGGATTCTTTGGGAACAAAATATACATAAAATAAGCATATAAAAGGATGGCATAAGAAATCAGATTCAAGGATAAGAAGAATCCTTTATGAACAGAAGTTTCATAGCTTCTGTGTAGCAATCAAAAGACAAACAACTGAAAGTCTCCATGAGCTATTGTTGTACATGACAATGAAATGGATTCTTGCTACGTTCTGCCTATTTTCTGTGAACAAAACAAATTTCATTTTAAATGCTTCCTCTTTGTGCCCTAAGCTCTTTGACACATCTTGCTATGTAAAATCAGAAAAACATTTCATTATCATCAGTTACGCCTGTTTTGACACTGGAATGCCAGCGCAAAAAAAAAAAAAAAAAAAAAAAGCATGCATGCAGATTTATTTAGATTCCATTTTCTAAACCAGTCTCTGCCCAAATGTTCTCAAATTGAAAACTCTCTTTGGATATTGAAAGGGTGGCTATGAACTGATCTTCAAAATGTCCAGAAAAAATAGGGCAGAATAAAAGCTACATTTAAGTCATTTTACATTGTAATAATATTTAAATTGGATCTAATTAAATTAATGCAGTGAAAAGGGTTTGTATCCTTGTAGGTATTTTCCTCTTTACCGCATTAAAAATAGAATTTGGGAGGTTTGAAGGTAATATATGACCCTGTGCAGCCTTGCTCTTAAGCAACCACATCACAGGAAGATGGTGCTACAGATTTATGTATTTGTGAGAACCTGTCAGATTACTGGGTTGGGGGATGATCCATGGAAAAAGCACACTTCTGAGGTTCCACTAGATGGCAAGATTGCAGTGAAGAGAACTGGCACCTGCCCACCCTAACCAATCTGATAGGATGGATAGCAGATGCAATCCTGGAAATAACCTAATGTGGCTGTCTGAAGGGTAGGATGAGAGTGTATGTCAAATATCCATGCAAATAAAGGTGGGGAGAGCAGGATACAGAGATTTATATCAGTGTGGTCTTAATGAGTTGCACTAAGACTAAAGTTTGATTCATCCTCCACCATGGGAGTTGGTTAGATGACTTTGAGCCATTACTTCATAGAGCCCATGGAGGAATAGTGGGACATAAATAGTGGGACATAAATCTAACAAATAAATACTGCTGAAATACAGTTTTTCTAAGAGGGGGAGTAGAAAAAGGAAGAGGGAGAGGGAAAGGGAGAGAGAGAAGTAAGTGAATATTTGATTGCTTTCTAATCAGATAATATACAGCCTCTACTTAACTAACAACTGAAGCTTTTCGTTCATAATATATGTATTTTTAAAGAAAATATTAATGGATCTATGTATTTATTCTAGATCTTCATATTACTTAATTTCTTCTGAAATAATTTTAAATAACAAATATAATATACAGTTCACTCTTTTCAATTTCAAAATTCTAAAACTTGATAGATAGATGATAGATAGATAGATAGATAGATAGATAGATAGATAGATAGATAGATAGATAGATGATAGCAATTCTATCAGTTGCTTTACTGTATCTGGCTGTATTATAGCTATAATGCTGATTTGATTATAGAATAATTAGTCTGAGAGAAAAAATATATGTTAAGAAAAGTTATGAGAATTATATTTGTGTTCTGTATTAAATACCCATTCAGCTATGATAATTGATATTGATGCTCTATTAATAACTAGTAATAGTAGATGCTCTTACAAGAAGCACATAGGCCTATCCCATTATTTAGATAAAGGCTTCCTTGGAAACTAACGTTTCTTGAAGGAAACTAAAGCTTTTCTTCTGGAATGTTGTAAGAGTTTCTTCCTTTCCTAGTTCCAATAGGACATTTGAAATTTGTCAGGATAGAGATGTGGATAAATAAATATGATGTTACAGATAAACCACAGAACAACAATGAAAAAATAAAACATGGGATACCCATGAACATTTGGCATCTTTTGAAGTTATCCTACTTTTCCATTTATTTTGTCCATGTACACACTTAGAGTTGGAAGAGTTGCTACTGTGAAAAATGTATATGGCTATCCAAAAGTATATGAACCTTTAGATCTGGGACATGGAGCTAAAAGCTATTCTACAAGTTGCCTAAATAAACCTCTAATAATTATCCTTGTAGTTTTTCAGGATTTTTACACATTCTGTTCAACTTTATGCATTCGGTTCATTTATTTTTGGGAGAGGGTTGATTTTCACAATTAGAAAAGGTTTATTAAATCTATTGAAAAGAAAGATGCTAGGTTGTTTTATTCTATGATCAGTTTATATGGAAAAAAAATTCTTTTGTAGCATCTTTTATGAACATGTAGTTTTTTCTTTGAAAAACTGATAGCCATTGGGTTCACTAGTGAATACCTTTTATCTATCTATCTATCTATCTATCTATCTATCTATCTATCTATCTATCTATCTACCTACCTATCTATCTATCTATCTATCTATCTATCTATCTATCTATCATATATTAATCTTTTATCTATGTGTATATCCATGTGCATGTATACATTGACAAAGTGAGAGACAGATTATAACCTACAATTTTTGCCATACATTTGTTACTTAAAGGAGTGATGAAATGTTCAACAGTTGCTCTATCTTCACTTCCATTTCAGTCACAAAAAATATCAACCACAGGTGATAGATGAGCACTATAACTACAAAAGGTAATGTTATTATTTTTTATTATTTTAATTCAGACTTGCCCAGATTGGCACTGTCTATTTGTAGTGCTCAGTATGCTAAATTAGGGCACAGAAGGCTATACCAATTGTTAATGGGTTTGGAAATGAAGACCAGGACTTTTAATAAATTAATCAAAAAATAGGGAAGCTTGGAAACAAACTATGAAGGTCATGTCAGGAGCTTTACGGCCTCCATTAGCTCATGAAGATTTAGTTTATGATCAATGAGTTTTGACCTTTCAAATTGGCTTTCTTGCCAATTTCATTCCGTCTGTACTTTGCCCATCAAGAGAGAATTGGCTACCTGTCTTGTCTTTCTGGAGGAAGGGTAACAGGGAGGGGGGGTATGCCAAAGGAGTATAAACGATTCTCATGGATGGAATTACTGGGCCTTTTCAGATTTGGTATTGTGTCTTGGTCTAATCACCCAATTCTTGAGTTTAAAACAGTTTATTGGGCTGTGTGGTTTAGTTGCAAAAATATTTTGAAAGCTTACTTTTCACAATCAAGAATTATGCAATGGTTAAAGTTAAAAAAGAAAGTTAACATATACTGTTTTGTTACGTGCTTTCCACTACCACCTAACTTAATAATAACACAATCTTTAAAAGGTATGAAAAAATAAGGCCCGATGACTAATAGATTGCCCAGGCATTATTGTTACATGCTAGGTGATGCTAGAATTAAGGAAAAAGAATTGGAAAAAAAATACAAAATTCTACGATTTGCAGATTGAAATTGGGCACTTATGGAAAATGAAATCTGTTGTTATACCAATCGTGATTGAAGCCATTGGAGCAATAGCCAAAGGACTCCCTCAATATCTGGAAATACTGAATTTATCAGGCCTGACTACTAATTTTACAAAAGAATCCATCCTATTTGGAACTGCCTATATTCTTAGATGCTACTTAATAACATAACAATAACAACAACAATATACAAAAAACACCTTACTCGGAACTGCCTATGTACTCAAGCATTACCTTAAAGGCAGAGATAGTGACCACTTTGGGGCCTGCAAGCCTAGGGCTCTTGGTCAGTTCAGTCTTTAGTTTTAAACCCACAAACCAACCAAGCCACCAACCAACCAGCCAATGAATGGAGTCTGGACAAAAGTGGCAGGCAGCTTCAGTAGGGACCAAGATGGCAGCAAGCTACAACTCTAGTGAACTGGATTCTTGGAGCCCAGAACCAGCAGCTTAATTCCAGGCTGCAATAGGATCCTGTTCCTACCTCTCTGAGGTAACCAATAAAACGTTGGGATTAGTTTGTATTGAAGTCCAGTGCACCAGCCAAGATGAGAAGGTGGGAATGACATGACATCAGGGAGAAAACCATAGCTGGAAAATACCTCAGAATCATATGTGCAGTGGGAGGGATTCAAGTACAGAGCAACTTCATCCGTTCCTGCTCTCCAGAAACACTACTTCAGTTATTCTGGTGACGGCATCCAGGCGGAGGGGATAAGTCCATATGAGTAAGAACAGTTTTTTTTTTTAAAGCTTCTCTTAATTGCTTTGACACACTGACTTAAAATGTGTGAATAAAGAGATAATGAGTTTCAATGCTTTCAGGGGATATATGATTTTGTCAATTTTCATGAGCAGTATTTTTTTTGCATGCAAACCTGCTTACTGGCCTGGAACAGCATAGTCTGAAAATCTTTAGTTATTTAAAATGACACACAAAATGATACAAATGATCCAATATAAATTAATGGGTAATATAACCGAACATCATACATGAGGTGAGATCTGAGCAGTGAAAAATGGAATAGAACTATTACTTAAGTTGGCAACAGCTTCAAAGGTCAGAGACCTTCATCACACATCAATAATTCTCTTCATAAAAAATCCTAATTCTGTTTGTTTAATGAAGCTCTTCTTAGTGTTTGTCTGAACCTTACACCTCTGAAAGAAAGAAGAATGTTATTTTTCAAATCAAATGATTCTTCAAATCATCAGTTTTGAGCATCAACTATTAAAGATTTTTAAAACTAGTAGAACAGATTCTGTGATGATTGACTGATAACTTTAAGAAGCAATATGTGTCAGAAAATCCGTAGACCCAACTGTAATGTGTTAAAAAGGAAACAGAGCTATATAGCCATAATTATTTCTCTATGGGGACTCCTAAAAAATAATGCATATATATTTCACTGGTCTGCATGGCTAACTGAGTTTGACTCAACTTTTCTGAAGATAAATGCCTGGGTAATAGTCAGATGCTTCCGGAAAATAATGGTTTTGCTTTGTTTCATAGCATTGTTATATTATTTCAATTTGGGTTTGGGGATTATATTTAATGGAGGGAATATTGGTAAATTGTCATGAGGAACAGTTTTGAAGTTGGCTGGAACTTACATAATTATTGCAAGGGAAATAAAAGCAAAACAATGATTAGGGATTATTTATATACAAAGCATGGGATATGGTTATTGGCTCAAATAATTAATGTATAATTATAATTTCAACTTTGAACAAGTAAAATGTTCACTTTATTTATTTATTTTAATTTATGTCATCTGTCTCTCCAATAAGGCAATTTCTATTCAAGGCGGAAGCCTTGCACCAACCCAGTTAAATGGTTGTGTATTTGTGTAGTATAGGAGTCTGAGTGGCGTAGGAGGCTAATGTCTCCTACTAAGGCAGCATTTAACATCCAGCTGCCTTCAATTACTGCGAGTTCAATTCTCACCAGGCTCAAGGTCGACTCAGCCTTCCATCCTTTCTAAGGTGGGTAAAATGAGGACCCGGTTTGTGGGGGCAATAAGCTGACTTTGTATAAAATATACAAAAGTATGAAGGCTATTGCTTAACACATTGTAAGTCGCCCTGAGTCTCCAGAGAAGGGCAGCATATATAAATAAATAAATAAATAAATAAATAAATAAATAAATAAATAAATAAATGAATGAATGAATGAATGAATGAATGAATGAATGAATGAATGAATGAATAAATAAATAAATAAATAAATAAATAAATAAATAAATAAATAAATAAATAAATAAATAAATAAATAATTTGGAAAACCTCCAGAGATGGAGCACCCATAACCCCAGGAGGAAAACTATTTCATTGATTAATTGAATTATCAAGTATGAATGTGTGTGTGTGTGTGTGTGTGTATAATACACAATATATCATATCATCATATAGCATATATCAATTTCATATATCATATCACATCACATCACATCATATCATATCATATATCATATCTATCATATCATATATCATATCATATCATATCATATCATATCATATCATATCATATCATATCATAATATATCATCAGCAGTATTGTGGACCCAATTGGCAAAAGAAAGTTCAGGACCGAATAGCTTGGAAACATGTGGAAGAGGCCTTCATCCTGCAATGGATAGACAACGGCTAAAATGATGATGAATATAATAGTATAGTATAGATATAGGTATAGGTAGAAGATAGAAGGTATATAGTATAGTATAGTATAGTATAGTATAGTATAGTATAGTATAGTATAGTATAGTATAGTATAGTATAGTATAGTATAGTATAGTATAGTATAGTATAGTATAGTATAGTATAAGGCAGTGATGGCTAACCTTTTTGCCGTCACGTGCCAAAAGCGGGGGAGGAGCACGGGGGGATTGTGCGCGTGTGTGCCCACAGCCATAATTCAATACCCCCCTGCGCCCTGCCCTCCCACACATGTGCACGTGCTCCCCCCGCACTCTCCCCGCTTTTGGCACGCGATGGCACGGTTGGCCCATTTTTCACTCTCCCCAGGCTCCAAAAGCTTTCTAGAAGCCTGGGGAGAGCAAAAACAGCCTTCCTCACCCCCCTGGAGGCCCTCCAGAGGCCAGAACAGCCCATTTCCTGCCTTCTGGTGGGCCCGGAAGGCCCAAAAATCAGCTGGCCGGCATGCACATCTGTGCTGGAGCTGAGCTAGGGCAACGCTTGTGTGCCCTCAGATATGGCTCCGCGTGCCACCTGTGGCACGCGTGCCATAGGTTCGCCATCACTGGTATAAGGTATAAGGTATAAGGTATAAGGTATAAGGTATAAGGTATAAGGTATAAGGTATAAGGTATAGTATAGTATAGTATAGTATAGTATAGTATAGTATAGTATAGTATAGTATAGTATAGTATAGTATATTTATTTATTGGTTCGATTTATATGCCGCCCCTCTCCGGAGACACAGGGCAGCTTACAATGTGTTAAGCAATAGCCTTCATACTTTTGTATGTACCTGCTTAGTAGGGCTTTCGGCCCCCCCCCCAGCGATGTTCTTTTTTATATAAAGTCAGCTTATAGTATAGTGTAGTGTAGTGTAGTGTAGTGTAGAGTAGAGTAGAGTAGAGTAGAGTAGAGTAGAGTAGAGTAGAGTAGAGTAGAGTAGAGTAGAGTAGAGTAGAGTAGAGTAGAGTAGAGTGTATGGTATAGTATGGTATGGTATAGGTATAAGGTATAAGGTATAAGGTATAAGGTATAGTATAGTATAGTATAGTATAGTATAGTATAGTATAGTATAGTATAGTATAGTATAGTATAGTATAGTATAGTATAGTATAGTATAGTATAGTATAGTATAGTATAGATACTGTACATACCACATACATACATACCAAAGATGGGTTGCCCCCGGTTCGTACTGGTTCTATAGAACTGGTAGTAAAACTGGTGGGAGGCTCCGCCCACCGATCCTGACATCATCAAAACGCTTCTGCGTATGCGCAGAAGAGCGCGCGCACGGCCCCGTTGCGAACCAGTAGTAAAGGTAAGTAGAACCCACCCGATACATACATACATACATATACATATACACAGTGTATACATACACATACACATACATACATCTATATATATTTTCTCATTTTCACTCTCAGTTATGTAGGCACTACATTTTTATTTTACTCAATTAGCTCCAGGTTAGAAACTTACATCTTTGTTCCATGAGCCTATGGTTTCTTTAATCTGGTCTTATTTAGGTAAAAATGAAGCTAATGACCAAAATGAAGATTAAACTTTCTTTGTGTCATACATACATATAAACTTTAAACTCTGTGTGTGTGCGCGCGTGCGTGCATACATATTAATACAAGCTATTTCCCAATGCATTCCAAATTAAATAAAAGATGTATTTAAGAAGCTTTTATCAATATAGATATGCAGGTGGGATAAAACGTCTCTTTCTGAAGTAGAACAGAGACATCTAAAGGCAAAGAAGAGAATACACTTAATTCACTCAGAATCAAAAATTCTGAGCAAATTATTTTGTTGAGAAAAGTGATAGCAGTTTGCTACATTTTTTTGTCTTTTTTATTTCTAGTTCTGTCATAACTTAACTTGGCAGCAACAGACACTTTAAGGATTTATTTATAATATTGGATTATTTTTGTTATATATTTACAATAAATTTAAGGAAAGATTGTATAGGCCATGGGTATCAAACTTGCAGTGTCACATTGCCATCATGTGACATATCACGTTTTTTCCCTTCGTGGAGCTGGAGTGGGTGTGGTCTGTGCGTGATCCATCCGACTTATGGGCCACCAGTTTAACACACTTAATATAGGCAGGAGCCACTTTATAAAAAGAAATGGTTGGTTCTTGCCATTTGAAATAAATGGGCACATTATGTAGCAAAATCTATGCATACTTGTAGTCCTCTACTGATACTACAATTGGCTCCAAAATCTTGGTCATTGAGTGAAGCAGTCATTGAGCAATACATCAGATGACTGCTTTGCTGAACGACCACAAAACCAGCTCTCCCAATTATGGTCATTAAGCAGAGTGCTAGGAAGAATGTCCAGGGTCTGGTAGGGTGAGGAGAGGGCATGTGCCTCCTATCACACGCAGGAGGTCTAGGCCTCTCCCCACTGCACCAGGAAGAACGATTCTGAGAACTATGACATTGGCTAGCATTTTTGCCAGATTTGAGGTTCATTCCTCTATCTGAAGAATGCTGAGGAATTTATGGAAATTATTTCAGTGTCCTAGAAGAATGAACTTCAAATCTGGTGAAAATGTTAGTGAACACCATTATTTTGGAATGTTCAGAACATTTACCTTCAGTAGCATTTTCTCCTCCCCTTTGGAGCAGAAAACCCTACCAAACACAGCATTCTGAAAAGCTCAAAATGCTGCCTAGTGTTTTTGCCAGATTTGAGCTCCATTCCTACAGTGTGCTGGAGGATTTCCCCTCCCTTCATGGAGGGGACTGGAAATCCCTCAGTGAATTGGGGGATGGACCTCAAATCCAACATGCGCTCCCCATGCAACCTTCTGTGCCAGCTTCTCCATTGACTTTCTGGCGGAGAAGATTGCAAATGGAGATCACATGATTGCAGGGCACTGAGAGCAAATCCCACTGCTCATGAGCTCATGTTACTAGTTTAATGGAATAGAGAGTTGGAGGGGACTTTGGAGGTCTTCTGGTCCAACCCTCTGCTCAAGCAGGAAACCCTATACCATTTCAGACAAACAGTTGTCCAATCTCTTATTAAAAACCTCCACAATTTCTGGGGCACATTTTTCCACTGATTAATTCTGTCAGGAAATTTATCCTTAATTCTAGATTGGTTCTCTCTTTGATTACTTTTCATCAGTGGTGGGATTCTGCCGGTTCTAGGGGGTTCGGCTGAACCGTTTGTTAAATTGCTGGCTCGCCCCGCCCCTTACCCCGCCCCTCCGCACCACTGGGCGAGGGGTGGGCGAGCCAGCAATTTAACAAACGGTTCGGTGTTTTTTTATAATTTTATTGGCCTGCAGCTGCCGTGGGGCTTCAAAGAGCCACCCTACAGCTGATCAGTGTTAAAAGAAAAGAAATGAGTAGACCGACGCCTGCAAATATAAATGGGTAGACCCAGTGGTGGGATTCTACTTTGGTAGAACCGGTTGTTAAGTAGTTAAGCCAGTGGTTGCCAAAGTGGGCGGTACCGCCCCCTGGGGGGCGGTGGGATGCCTTAGGGGGGCGGTAAATGGTAAGGGGGCGGCAAGAGGGACGCTAGAGGCAAAGGGGGGCGACAGGGAGGCTAAATGGCAAGGAGGGTGGCTCCCCCTTTGACCTGTGCCTCGCAGCACTTACCTTCTTGCAAGCAAACAGCAAGAAAAAAACAGCCTCTTTCAGTTTCAGCATAGGTTAATTAGCATGATTAGATCGGCCTCCGACTCTCAGCTGATTCGCTCTCAGCTGTTTTGCAGGCCCGTTTGCAAGCTCTTGTTTTGCAAGCTCTTTGCTTGCTGCAAAGAGTGCTCGAGCAGATTTTTTTTTTTCCCTAGCTAAAAGGAAAATGAAAGTAAAGCAGGCTCTGCTGTAACGTAACAAAATGAGGCAGGGAGAGAGATTTATTTTTCTTTTTCTTTCTCCTCACCAAAAAAGGTAGGTGCAAACAATGGGAAATTTAGGGCAAAAGAGGAGAGTTCAAGATTTTAAAAGACAAAAGAAAAAAAGCTCTATTTAACTAGGGAATTGTAATAATTGAGATACTATTAATTAATTGTGTTGAAAGCAGAAATGGTTAAGTTGTGGTTTGGAGGAATATATGGGGGAAATTATTTGGTTTATTATGTTTGGTAAATATAATTAATTGATTTGTAAGAAATTGGATTGCATGAAAATAATTGGAATATTCATGTTCATATTGATTAATATACAAAAAAGATAGTTATATAACTAATTGATTTATATTAAAATGTTGAATTTGTATTAAACAACTGTAATATTACATAATTAACCAATGTGAGGATGGATATAAAAATAGATGACAATGGGAAGGGGTATAATATAGAATAGAAGGGAAAAATTGAATTTGATTAAGATTAGAGATGAGGATGAAGGGTAATATTGGTTTTTTAAAAAAATAGATGAGGAATAAACATGGCAAAAAGGAAATATAGAAATTGTAAATTTAATTGAAATGACTAAACACTGTTTAAATTTGTGAACCAGCCAAATACTCTGTTCAAAGAAAATACATTGTATGTGTGTATGTGTGTATCTAATTATTGCTATTTATTCATATTTGTTCTCTTTTATTCTTTAAAGTTTAACAATTCATTCTTTATCTTAATATCTTTATATTTGTTTGGGGTTGGCTTTCTTCCCTTTCATCTTTTTTATTGTACAGCAATCTTTCTCCTCAAACCTACCACCCCTCTCTTTTTTTTCCTTCTTACTTTCTCTTCCCCCCCTCTTCTTCTCCTCCCTACTTCCTCTTCCTTTCTCCTTCTCCTCCTCTCTTCCTCCCTCTCTTACCCTCACTCCTGCTCTAATTTCCCTTCCTTCATCCCTCTCTATTGCTGTATCCTTTTATGCATATGGACTACTCAGAGGGCTGAAAAAGTTATTTTTGACTGATCCTCGCACTTTTGACCAGTCCTCGAACTTACGACTGTCCTAACATTTTATGTTTTTGCCCTATCTTGTCACCATGGTGAAGAGAAGCAGTTGACACGGTTGTTAAGAATGCCGCAACGGGCATAAATGTGAGGATGGTCATAAGTGCGAGGACCGGTCAAAAGTACGAGGACCAGTCAGAAATGACTTTTTTCAGCCCTCTGAGTAGTCCCTATGCAGATAGCCACACCCACCCGGTCACATGACCAGCTAGCCACACCCACCCAGTCGCATGACCACCAAGCCACACCCCCAACTACGCCACGCCCACAGAACCGGTTGTTAAAAAAATTGAATCCCACCACTGCTTTTCATCCATTGCTTCTTGTCCTGCCTTTAGGTGCTTTGGAGAATAGGCTGACCTCCTTTTCTTTGTGGCAGTCCCTTAGATATTAGAACACTGCTATCATGTCACTCTCTAACCCTTCTTTTCATTAAACTGATATACCCAATTCCTTCAACCCTTCTTCATATGTTTTCATAATTTGGATAATGAAACATCTGCAAGAAAATAACCCAGTTCACAGAGCACCAAAGACCTTTCACATATTCCTCACCCTGCCTAGATTCCTTCTCTCAATTAGGCAAACTGATATTGAAAGAAGGAGAGATGGGGACGGAGGAAGGAAGGAAGGAACTTTGTTCATAAACCACATAAACTTCCACTAGATGGCAATAACAGCTTTCTCAAACAGTATCTAGAACAGAGGTCTTCAAACTTGGCAGCTTTAAGACTTGTGGACTTCAACTCCCAGAATTCTTCAGCCAGCATAGAATTCTGGAAGTTGAAGTCCATAAGTCTTAAAGCTGCCAAGTTTGAAGACCTCTGATCTAGAACATTAATCGCTAGCAAACATACAATGGGGCTAACAAATAGGATGCAACATTAACACTCAGATTAGCCTATATTCATTTTTCTTCCATAAAAATGCTGCTTTGGCTGCATCAGTAAAACAAGTATTCCCAACACAAGTATTTGTTGGGGGGGGGGGAGAGAAGTGGGGGGAGAGATAGAGAAAAAGCAATGGTATTGCTTCTCTATTGTTGACATGAAAATTGCATGAAGATTCCAGGAGCCAACCTCGACTAGAAGGGGACTCTTTAGCTCTAATTGGTGAGAAACTGTTTCTGAATGGACTTTCTTTAAATTAAAAATAGGAGTTCTCCCTAAGTTTCAAACTCTCAGTACTCATAAAAAATAAAACCATGTAGAAGACTTACATGACCATCCAAATCAACAAAAGCAGCTGGAAAAAAGCAGCTGGAATTAATGTCATGCATGCTAATAACATTCACTTTTTTTCTCCATTGATTCTTTAAGAATCTTCTACAGAAGTATAGATGGAAAGAAAATACCAACCCTGTGTTGAACTTAACTTGGCAGTGGTTGTACTACTGGTAATACAATCTGGTTGCATGTAATTGTACTCAAAAGTTGAGGAATCTTTTACGATAAGACTCATTTTTTTAATATTATTCGTGGCAGTCATTAAGTGAATGATTTTAGTTGTTAAGCAAATCACAAAATCATTAAGGGAACGGTCTGGCCATTCAAGTGAACTGATGACATTTTTAACCAGAAACCAACAAAAAATGATAGAAACCAGCAAAAAATGACAGAATCCAGCAAAACCTCAACACTGATTGCTAAGTGCCTGAAATGCAGTGACGTGACCATAGAAGCCATAAGTGCTTTATGGGCCATAAAGAACCCATTTTGAGGTTGTCGTAACTCTGAAAAACAACTGGTCATAAATTGAAGGCTACCTGTAATTGTTCTAGAATTTTCAGTAAAGCAAACAGCAGACAAAAAAAAAAAAGATTTCTTAACTGCATGATATTTTATTTGATCCCTAGAAAATACGCAACAGCATCCTTTCAGGTTCTGAGGCTTTGCACGGCCCACTTAATAGTGTAAAACATGGAGATGTGAAGACATAAGAAGTTTTGAAAAGAGTTGCTAAAAGCCAAGGAAGAACGAGACCATAGTATTGTAGCATCAGGACTGAGCTCATAAATCTCCTTTTGCATAATCCCTCTAGGTGTATTATATTGTACTCCTCCTGCCTTAGAGTTCTGTAGCTGTTTGGTAGTTAATTTCCTTCAGGGAGATGCCTTAACTCTTGCATTTAACGAATCCCTTACTGAGAAGAATATAAACTAAAAAAAAGTTGTCATAAAATGCTATAGTGCCATCTACTGGCTATGGAGAATTGAGCTGTTTATCTAAAGAAATCATTTCTTCCTTATGAGATAATTAAAAGTAAATATTTAGAAAAGAAAAAAAGGTGAAATATATAAGTTTATTTTTAGCACTAAGAGGCCCTGCAAAAATAAAAATGCTGGACTAAACACACTACTGTTGAAATCAGTATTAGAGACGAATTATAGGCAGCATTAGAGAGGAAGCTGTTTTACAGAATTATAGCACAGAAGATAAGCTTAGGACAGATGATAGGATAAAATGATCTGATAGTCATACATAAAATTATATATATGCACATAAGGTGAAGAACAAGATGCATCTTGGAATCTACTGCAACAAATATCCAACAAATGAGCTTGCCCAGAAAAAATTAAATCACCAAAGACCATAAATTAGATTTACCCTCAATTAAATCAGAAATAAAATCCTAGGATTTTGAAGTATATTGTTTATTGATTCGTTAGAGACAAATGGAATTTCTGAAGCCAAAGAACCCTCTTTCCTTCCCTGGATTTGCAGATTATTATAGTAACTTTTAATCAGAGGAGCTCCATTACTTTAGCTCCATTTTTCTCCCCAGGTTTCCAGATTCGTCTTTGAATTTGAAAGACAAAAATACCTTTTTGTTTCTCCTCCAGAAATGTAGCAGGTGGGAATATTTCCTTGGCTGTTTGCTGAACACATGCCTCAGTTGGTAAGAGTCTAGTTGAGACAAAGAGGGGTTGATATCAATATGTGATATCAATTTTGTGAGTGCTAGATGGTATCATATTACAAACATTAGACAATTTAAGATGTTTCAAGAATCATAAACTAATGCTGCGATGTCAGCACATGAAACAGCTTTGAAAAAGTGTACACACTTTGTTGCAAACTTTCATTGAGCCAAAACAGCCTTTCAAACTTTTGCATGCTCCTAATTGGCATATTGATCTGGAAATGCACAGTATCACTCCTCTTATTATCTGAATGCTTTTCTAGATCCAGCTACTGATCTTAAAACTTTCATATGGATTCTGATACTGATACACAATATGTTTGGTTCCATGGTGTAGGAAGTTAGCACCCACCCCTTTCCTGGAAGAGGGAAATATTTTAGGAAACATGAAAAAGGCAGAATATTATATTTCCCTGGATGAGAAATATGAGAAGCATATTTTACAGACAAAGCAGCTCCCACTTTCCTGCCCCCCACCCTTTGTCAATGGGCCATTAAGGCCTGGGCCAGTCTATTCTACATAACAAAGATCTACCTCCTTCAGGCAGAGCCATAGTAGGAATTGCCAAAGATAGGATTAGCCCTCTACACAATAGCAGCAGAAACTCACATGTGACTTGGGAAGCACATGTGACCATCAGCCAGCAAGGCCCCCACCCCCTGGGAGTCTGACAACCAATCAGGATACTCTTTCGGGGGTCCCAAGAAATGCAGAGCCAGAGAGAGCATAAAAACCCGAGGATTTACTGTATCTCCCCTTTTCTGTTCAGGAACTCAAGCCATGTGATCCTGTCCACCATTAAACCATCTTTCCAAGCAGTCTCCATGTTTCCAGTGTCTGTTTCCCCACTTGGAGCAGAACCTAGAAGGATGTTTCTTCCAACAATGGGATACAATACTGCGAAAGAAAAAAAAGAAAGAAGAGATTGATTTTGCTCAAAGAATACTTTAAAGCAGGGTTGTCAAACTCAAGGCCCACAGGCTAGATTTGGCCTGTGGGGTACTTAGATCTGGCTCACGGGGCCACTCTGGAAACTGGCCTGTGGTGCCTCTGTCAGTGAAAATAGAGCTCGGGAGGGCCGTGTGTGGCCTTCCCGGGCTCCATTTTTGCTGGCAGAGGGTTGCAGGAAGCCATCCCAGCTGAAAATGGAGATCGGGAGCCCGTTTTCACTGGCAGAGCACTCGGGCCACCACAGGCACCCCTGACATGAGTGATGTCGAGCTGGCCACACCCACCCTGGCCATGCCCACCCCACCCCAACCCTGATGTGGCCCTCAATAAAATCGGGTTTGACATCCCTGCTTTAAAGATAAAATAATAAACAGCATGCCTGACACATACACCAGGAAAAATATTTACTATATTTATAAGGCTGCCTGACTCAAACAATGTGACAAATTGGTAGAGCCTTTCAATATTTCTAGCTTTTTCTCTAACTGGTAAAAGCAGGTTAAGAGTGTTCTGAACATAGCAGAATAGTGAGCATCTAAAAAAAATCAGAGCTCGCTTCCAACTTTTGGTTCTCAAGCTTTCTTAAGGTGTTGAGTCATTAATTGATAAAAATGGAAACTACCATGTAAGCACAGTTATGATTCAGCCAGAGAATGTAACATTCTTCTAGCCAACTTTGGGACATGTAATTCTAGATGGGCTTTTTCTCCCGTATGAAGCCTACTAACTCTCTTCTTGGTCTGACTATTGCTAATAAATCCTGAAGAAAATATTTCTAAAATGTTCCTTTGGAATTTCCCAACAGAAGTTCAGCAACTAGCTCATCAATTGCCATTTATAGAGTGACTGCTGTGGTGCTATTCCCAGGAATAATTGTCTTCTCTTGCTTTTGCTAAGGCACAGGCTGAGATTAATTATCGGCTGCTGTGTGTCTTGCTTTAGCACTACTTTGCTAAAATATGTAACTTTGCCAAACGAGATGGGGATTTATTTTAGCAAGAGAAACATTTATTTTCTACAATTCCTGTCCTAATGACCAGTACTTTTAAATCTCAATTAAACCAATGTTATAGTTTAACATAAATACTTAGTCTTGGTTGGCGGTTAATTCAACATGTACTCTGAAAGGACAGAATCTAAACAGAACTGTGCACATTTTAAGGTATTCTAGTGGGCTGGAAAAAATAAAAACAAATAGAAAACAGAGATGTTACTTTTTGGTAAGCTGTTTTTGATCATTGGCCATGTTCACTGTGGTACTGTCATTTCCTGAGATGGGTGGCTATAAAAATAATATAAATAAATAAATAAGTCAGAGCCATGTGCTCTAAAATTCCAAATTTGTCCACTGACAAAAATGGGGGGCATTTTGCAGTAGCTGAATTATGTGAAAGAATCTTCCCCTTTGTTTTAGCAATTTTTGGTATTTTTAATTTATTTAATAAAATTAATATGGCTGCCCAAGTCATCCTCAGTGTCTCTACACAGTTTACAAAGATAAAAACCCAATATAAAAACAATAAAAAGCAATAACCTCTACCTCCTGGCAACAACAATCAATCAGTCAGTCAGTCAGTCAGTCAAATAAACCACTTAATGGACTCCATCTTATTCCAGACCAGGGGTGGGTTCTACTTACCTTTACAACCGGTTCGCAACGGGATTGCGCACACTTGCTTCACTCATGTACGCGCCTTGCTTCTACGCATGTGCAGAAGCTTCTGCAAATGCGCAGATCGCTGATGACAACATCTAGGGCAGTAGGCGGGGCCTCCCCCCGGTTTTACTACCGGTTTTTGTGAACCGGTCCGGACTGGGGGCAACCCACCACTGGTCCACACCCATTGGCAAAACCAGGTCTTCAGAGTCGCAAAAAAGTGTCAAAATGGGGGCCAATTTTATCTCTCAGGGGGTATGTTTCACAGGGATTGAGCTACCATGAAGCAGGGCCTTCTTGGTCCTACTAGATTGATCTCCTTAAGAGAAGGGACCCGTATCATTCTCTGCCTCCCCACTCTAATGGGTTGGGTAATTGTGATTGTGAAAAGACAGTATTTCAAATAATCTGGTCCCAAGCCATGTAGGGCTTTAAAGGTGACAACCATCACCTTGAATTGGACCCGGAAGCAAAATATTAGACTGGAATATGAAAGAACATCGATGATTAAATGGTTAGAGGTAAAAACAGGAAGTACATAATGCTACATATAGGATTTATGCTCCCAATTCATTTATCAGATGTATAAATATATTTTAAGAATAAGCCTCCTTATCAGAGTAAAATAAATAAATTTCAATATCCACATTGATTTTTTTTTTCAATGTTTCCTGTGATAATTTATTTTGATTTGGGGGATTATTTTTGTATTACATATTTATAGTTGTTCATAACTACTTAAAGTTACATGACTGGCATAAGTGGCATAAAAGCACTTGCATATGCATATGCTGTACATTCCTGGAAGAGCCAGTTTGGTTTTATGGTTAACATATTGGACTATGAGCAAGGATATCCACAGTGTAGTCCTCCCTTAGGCTTACTTTGAGCCAATCACTGTCTCAGTCTGGACTAGAATGTAAACACAAAACCTGTTTATCATTCTGCATGGGAGCAACAAGAAAGATTATGATCTATAACTTTCCATAAAGAGGGATTTATGCTGTGGATGAATAGTAAATATGAGAGCCAATCTGGTGTTGTCCTGAAGGCACCAGGGTATAGAATCAGCGAGACTGTGAGTTCTAGTCCTGCCTTAGAGGCACAAAGCCAGCTAGTGACACTGGGCCAGTCACTCTCTCTCAGCCCTAGGAAGGAGACAATGGTAAACCACTTTTGAAATCTTGCCAAGAAAATTGCAGGGATGAATCCAGGCAGTTATCAGGAGCCAACACTGACTTGAAGGTGCACACAAAGAGAAAATGGAATGAATTTTGAGATTCTTCTGCAGCTGTAAATGTCTCTTCTTATTGCAATACCCAGTGGATTTTAACACAGAATGAAGGTCACATATGTTAACAGAAACAAAGCAATTCACTGTACTCTAATGCCACTCAAGTTATAACATACTAAGGGAATGCTTAGGTGCTTCCTCCAATAACCTCCATGCCAGTAGTAAAATTTTTTTACTACCGGTTCTATGGGTGTGGTTTGGTGAGTGTGGCATGTCTTGGTGGGCGTGGCTTGGTGGGCATGGCAGGTGAAGGATACCATAAAATCTCCATTCCCTCCCCAATCCAGGGGAAGGATACTGCAAAATCACCATTTCCTCCCAATCAGCTGGGACTTGGGAGGCAGAGAACAGATGGGGGCGGGGCCAGTCAGAATTTTTACTACTGGTTCTCCGAACTACTCAAAATTTCTGCTACCGGAAACTCTCCAGAACTGGTCAGAACCTGCTGAAACCCACCTCTGCTCCATGCCAGTTAGCTGCAATCCAAAGGAAAGCTGGCCTGAGAGAATTGGCATGGAGAAACAGATTGTCCTTCTTTCCCATTCTGAGTAGAGTTTCTGTGACAGGTTTGTCCTTTTTACCTGAAGGAAGACTAGAGCTTGGTTTGGAGTTTCTTAAAAAGGAAGAGCCGCAGCAAAGAGACCGTGTTCAACAAAGAAACTATGTTCAGATTTACCCATGGTTAACTGAAACCATCATTATCTCAATTTTCTAGGTTCATAGGACATACTAAATCATAAATTAAACACATGGATTGACATTTTTCTATCACTCTTTCCTTACCAGGATGGACATATCCTATCCTATCTCCTTTAAGTCTCATGGTTTTGTATCATCCTGAATCTAATAAATGTGATTCAGATTTTCCCCTATGCACACTTTGTGAGTAAAGATTGCTTGAACAGCAATCTGAAAGCCTGAAAAAGCATTAACTGAAAACAAAGCTCAACTGTAAATATGATTAAATCGAGCATGTTTATTTGAAAAGTGTGCAATAGACAACTGCTGGGTCATGTACATTAGGAAATGATGCTCAGCTCTGAAAAATTGTGCTTTGAAAGTAATATTAAAACTGTATTATAGATAACAGTTTTTAAGGGAAAGGCTGATTTTGGTCCTTTTCACTTGTAGCTACTGTGATTTCCCCTCTGTCATGCTTACCAGAGTATTCATATAATCCATGGGTTAAATTTGGATATTCTAAAACTTATGTGGAAATTGCTTTTGGGTTTACAATAAGAAACAATTCAGTCTGGGTTGTAAGTGTACATTGAAAAGCAGAGCAGAAATGTTCACGACAGTTAGATCTGATAAATAAGCAACAATTTAGCATCTACCATCTCTCTCTCTCTCTCTCCTATCATTCTGTCTGTCTGTCTGTCTGTCTGTCTGTCTGTCTGTCTGTCTGTCTGTCCGTCTATCTCTATCTCTATCTCTATCTCTATCTCTATCTCTCTCTCTCTCTATCTCTATCTCTATCTCTATCTCTATCTCTATCTCTATCTATCTATCTATCTATCTATCTATCTATCTATCTATCTATCTACAGTATCTATCAGAATATATCACAAATGCACACACACACACACACACACACACACACACACACACACACACACATTCTAACTGAGAAACTAATTATTACTTAAGGTGAGAGGTAGCTTACCAGCAGGGGCATGATGTGCCTACATTCTAGCATATCCAGTTTAAATAGACCCTGGCAGTCAAAACATTACATAGCATCTGCATCTAATGTGGACGGAATCTGACTTGTTTATCAGTTCTCTAATGTGTTTTAGTATGACAGGTATGTACAGTAAGAAGGTGAGAATGACAGACCTTATTAGCTTTGTGATGTTTCAAAACACATGGAAAAACAAAGAAACTCAGGTTTACCCCTCTCAGTCTCTTCAGACATGTTTATACTAAACATATTATCACATTCATCAAATTGAGAGCTTTGTAGATCACAAGTGTTTATTGAGATATTGGCCAGTCTATTAAGTCCAATTTCCCTCTATTGTTAACATTGGCAATTGATGTACAAGGAGTAACTTGCATCTCTTTTTTTGAACAGATTAGATTGTTGGGCTGATATGTGCTAATACTACAATCCACCAAGACTAGAATGTACACTATTGACCAGTAAATGTTATTTATATTTTACAACTTTTAGATAAGTTGTCTTCAGTTTCAGAATTCTCAAAAATGGCTATGCTGGCTGGAGAATTCTGAGTATTTATTACTAATTTGTTTAAAAAATGTATATGGCCACCTATCTTAAGCCACTCTGAGCGACTCACAGAAATAATAATAATAATAATAATAATAATAATAATAATAATAACAACAACAACAACAACAACAACAACAACAACAACAGCAGCAACAACAACAGTGAATCAATAAAACAAAAACCCTGCCCATAACTTCAGATTTCCCTCCAGATGCCCTATAACATGCTAAGCTTCTGTCCTTCTATACTTTCTACTGTACCTATACAACACCAATCTTTATCTCAGTGAAAAGCTAGGAATCCTTTTCACATTCATGTATATGGTCTGAATTCCAGAGACACAAAGGAATTGTGAAATTATTTGTACAACCTTGTAAAATAGAATGTTAAAAACCAACTTGTTCATAAAATCAGTTTGTAGATTCCATAATCTTGGAGCCTCATTGTGCAGTGATCACATTACTTCCATCCAATTCACCAAATTTGTAAAACTCAGTAATGTATAAAATAGAGAAAAAAGACTCATAATGCTGCAATTCTGTAGATAAATTATTATTGTACTGTAATTCTGCAGATAAATTAATTTCACATCTTCTATTATATTAAGCCATTTTGTTATTTTCAATGCATATTAACCTATATCTATGGCATAATTTAATAAGCAGAGTGGTGTAACAATCAATTTAATGATTTCTACCATCCACTGTTTCTTCTAATATTAATTTGTTTAATTTTTCTATCCACCTTTAATGATCAAAAAGATGCATATTGCAATTCAAGAATATAAAGTAACTCATATACCAGCATACCCAGAATAAGATAAATATGTGAGTTTCAGATATATAGGAATAGATAATACACAACAATATGATTTTGTGTGCCTATTACTCTACTTCTTACGTTAAGCATTTTAGGATATATTTCTGGGTTGTCAGTGATGAATAACAAATCTAAGTTTCCACTCAGATGATAAAGATAATGCTTTTAATGTAGCCAGTTTTTGCACTTAATGGATATCCATAATAATAGCCATGGTTACACAGTTATAGAACTGTATAAGGGCTTGTAGGCTTTTCGTAATGGACTGGACTTCCTTGTTAATGCATCTTCCATTCCACAGATATTCCATAAGGGTTATACACTTAAATTTTCTCTGAACCATTTTGTTGTTACAGTTGGCTTATCTTTGGTTTAAATATGCATGTAAGTATTTTTGTAAGATATTTTAAAACTTCTATTGCCAAATGTATTGGGTAGATAATAAGTTAGAAGAATAAAGAAGTCAGCATGATAAGACAATAATTAGCACAGAACTTTTTTTAATAGAGAATATTTAAAAGCCATCTGATACACGCTATTAGCTCAGAATTATGCAAATTCACTGTTAAAATCTGAAAATGCCCTGGAGAAAATTGTTGTCTTTGAATAGCTGAAATAATGGAATGGAAAAAAAGTTACAGAAAAAGGCAGTTTCCAACTGAACGGATAAAGTTCGTAATAGTAAATACAGACTGAATACAGTGGAAGCAAGTACCAATTGAAATGGTGGCCTTCTCTTGACTGAATGATTTCAAGATGCGTCTATAGTACCCAAGCAAGGGATGTGCTCAGTGGCTTAAATGGTCCTTTCCAGGTTATGATCATTACACTCTATGGAATGCATCAACACCTAACATTATGGGCTCTGAACAATCTAGCAAGTGGAAGACACTGGACCATAGACTGAAAAGTAGGATGGTATCTGACCAACTTGATTGGTTGGACACTTAGAAAATGGTTTCCAAAGATGACCTAAGAACCCAGAAAAATATATACAAGATAAGATTGTCAACTTCAAACCAAACCTGGCAGAAGCCATTTTGTTGGTTCTCAGCTTCCACACAGTATGGGTGGGTGGAGGAAAGAAGGCTGGAATGCACTGCCAGACACAACACCAATCTGTCTCGTGGGAACCAAGGTCAACTCCACAGGTGTCGGATGAAGACAGAGAGGAGTGCCTAAGGAGCCCACCAATTAACCTAAATTGGACAATGTGACCGGTGACACTTGGGAAGGGGATCATTTACTATTTTAACTATACTGAAATCGCAGGAAATATTCAGCGTTGGTTTTACACTTAATTGTGCCAATATGATGTGCCCAGTTGTGCCCAATAAAGAAGTTATTTGAGAGAGATCAAAGCCTTGGAGTTCTGATTTGCTTGGATTCATTAGTTGGAACCTTGACAATGATATTCAGTTATAATTGAGCTTTTCCACCTATATATGAAATTTTATCGGCACCACTACACACTATAAACCAAATCAGTGGTCCCCAACCCCCAATCTACAAACCAATACTGGGCTGCAGACCATTTGGAAACGGGTCACGCAAGTGGTAGGGGAGTGTGTGAAGCACCATTTATGAGCACAAAACCATCCCCTCCTCCACATTGCTTCCCGCCCTCACTGCCAGTCCATGGAGCCAGAAAGGTTGGGGACCACTGAACTAAATAATGTCAGTGAGCTATTATAACAACATTCCTGAATCTGCCTTAGATCATGTACAGATAGTCCTTGTTTAGTGAGTGTCTTGTTTATTGGCAGTTACAAAAGTAATAAAATAATAACTTTACAACCAGAGGTGGGGTTCAGCAGATTCTAACCAGTTCTGGAGAACCAGTAGTGGAAATTTTGAGTAGTTTGGAGAACTGGTAAATACCACCTCCGACTGGCCCTGCCCCCATCTATTCTCTGCTTCCCGAGACCCAGCTGATTGAGAGGAAATGGGGATTTTGCAGAAACCTTCCCCTGGATTGAGGAGGGAATGAAGATTTTACAGTATCTTTCCCCTGGAGTGGGGTGGGAATGGAGATTTTACAATATCCTTCCCTGCCACGCCCCCCAAGCCATGCCATGCCACACCCACCAAGCCACACCCACAGAACTGGTAGTAAAATTTTTTGAAACCCACCACTGTTTACAACCAATTCTCGCATTTATAAGTTTTGCTAGCCTATAAAGCAAAGGAAAACTGAGGTAAGATAGCTAAGTACAGTCATAGTTTTATTTAGCAATCACTTTGTTAATGACTGAATTACCAGTCCCAATTGTGGCTGCTAAATGAGGACTACCTGAATGATTCCCTGAAAGCACAATACACCTTTTGAGAAGATAGATTCTCAAAATAAATAATATATTTACAGGCAAATATATTAAGGTGAAGTGTTGCGAATATTATGGTTTTTTTTCTGTTTTTCTACAGAATCAGTTCTAATATAGTAATATTCTAATGCAAAGATTGACTCCTTTCCTTTGCCCTTTCTTGATCAAGGATACCCTATTTTCTCTTTTGTAAGGTCTTCCTCCTTACTCTCCCCCAAAACTCCATCCCCATATAAATTGTTATTGTTATGTTTGCTTTGAGGTGGTAAAATACCATTCACTTACTAAGCTTAATAAGTTTGCAAACTTATTACTGTTTGCAAATAATGGAAATTGAGTGGCAATAGCTAATACATTAATTCACAACCCAAGATAAGAGTACATGTGATTGTCCATGTTTAACAAGAGAGGAAGCGGGGGGGGGGGGGGGCAAAGACAGTTGATTCGGAGTAGTCTAATAAGACTAAGTATGGCAGTGGATGTCTGTGCAAGGGGAAATCATTTTGATTTTTTTATTAAATGAACTCAGCAAGAATCATAAAATGACAGATCCACTTTAAAATCCTCAAATATTTTCTGTTAATAGTCCTGATTGACAGAAAGAAGGAGCTGGAGCATCTCTTATTTATTCCTCTTATTTATACCTCTTATTCCAAGGTACTATGGAGTTATAGAGATTTTTATTTTGAATACTCTTGAGATGATAACTAGAATAACAAGGTAAATTGGTAACTGCTTGGAGGAAAGTAGATTTAAATGGCAAACCTGACCTGAAAAGCAGTCACTTGTGGGATCTATTTGATCACAGCAGTTAATTTTTTATATACACTGTAGATCAAAGTTTCCCCTCTCTTTCTTTCTCTCTCTCTCCAAATATTACATTGCAAAAAGTTATATTTAGATTATATGAATCATACATTAGCAACTGGACTTTTGGAAGTGATGTTCAAAGGAGGAAGAACACCAATCTTATGTAAGTAACTTTGGGCCAGCCACTCTCTCTCAATCAACTCACCTTCACAGAGTTGTTGAAGGTAAATAAGAGTAAGAAGAGAGATTTAAAAGAATTTATTTCTAAAACTTTGGATGATAAATTTCAAAAATCTCAACAGGAGATAGATGATAAACTTCAAAAATCACATCAGGGGATAGATGATAAACTTCAAAAATCACATCAGGAATTTATGCAGGAAATTAATGAAGTTAAAGATATGGTGAAACAGAACCAAAACAAGGTGACCAAAAAAATATCAGAAGTGGCATCTGGCCTGGCAGAATTTATTGGGAAAGTTGATTTTAAAGTTGAAGAACTTAAATCAGAAGTTAATGTTAAGATGAAAGACAATGATTATAAAATTGCTGATGTTGACAATAAAATGCAGAGAGTTGAAAACGAGATTGTTATGATACAATTCAGGGCAATGGAGTTCGCTATACGGCTTCGGGGAATTCGAGAGGAGGAAAGACAGGATTTGAGACAAGTTTGTTCTGAGGCCCTGGCCAAGATTCTACAAGTTAATCCTGATGTGGTTTTTCACAAAATAGACAAAATTTACAGAGTGAACTCTTGGGTGGCCAGACAAAGACAATTACCTAGAGATGTGGTCATATATTTTACAGATAGAGAAATAAGAAATGATATCCTGCAAAAATCCTTTTACACTTCTGTACAAGTGGGGGGCTCACGATTTGGAATTTTTAAAGAATTGCCTCCTAAAATGCTGAAAGCTAGAAAAGAATTTGGCTTTCTTGTCAAGGAATTGCAAAATTTACAGATACCTTTCCGGTGGGACGCACCAGTTGGTATAATTTTCAGATACAAGGGAGAAAGATGCCGTTTGAATACCGTGGAGAAGGCACAACATTTTTATACTACTATTCTTAAGGAAAGAACACCATCTCCACGTACATCTACAGTTTTGGAGATTAAAGAGAGTGAAGAGAAGCAACCTCAACGAGAATTGCAAGAACAGTCCAAGCAGGAATTAGAGGAAGTGCAAGGTGCAGAAGGAGGTTTTCTGGATGAGCCCTTGCTGGAATCTTCTCCAATTTTGGACTCGGTTCGGATGATTGAAGTTAAGGATCAACGTATAACTAGAGCTCAATCTAAGTTACTTAAACAAAAGCAACAACAACAACAGGAAAGACAAGACAAGGAGGCAGTTAAGAGTACTGCACAAGAGATTGGAGCTATGGGAGGAGCGAGATCGAAGCTTTCGGATGATCTTCAAGTATTTTGCTCTTTGCTCCAGAAAGAGGCTGATGACCTTTAAGTGTTTATCTTGGAATGTTAATGGGTTGAATTCAGCACAGAAAAGGAAGAAATTATTTACATATTTGAAACAATTTAATAATGATATAATTTGTTTACAAGAAACGCATATCACAACTCAAGATCAAAAATATTTGATAAACTCCAAACTAGGAACACATTTTATATCTTCAACTTCGCAAAAAAAGAATGGTGTGGTTATCTATGTAAATAAAAAGTTAACAGCTAAAGTTATAGAAATAGATGAAGATGGTAGGTTTGTAGCAATTGAATTGCTTACGGCAAATGGCCAAATTCTTTTGATTGGAATTTATGCTCCCAATCAACAACAGGACTATTTCTACAAGATGTTACATACCAAAATATTGCAATGGGATTACAGATCTATTTTAATTATGGGAGACTGGAATGGAGTAATTGACTCTAAATTAGATAAAAAGAGTTTGGCAAAGTCTAGGATCAGATTACCACAGACCTTTTTTGACATGAAAGAAGATATGGAACTAAAAGATGTTTGGAGAATACATAACTCAAAAGAATTGGACTACACTTTTTTTTCTGATAGACACAGATCCTTCTCTAGGATTGACTTCATTTTGTTGACAGATGACTTACTTGTTAAGACAAAAAGAACAAAGATTTTTCCAAGAACTCTGACTGACCATAGCCCAGTATGGATAGAAATCGAGATGGATAAGGTTGAGAGACGTTCTTGGAGACTAAATGAGAATTTGTTTAGATATGAAAAAAATACAACAGAACTTAAAAAGCATTTGAAAGAATTTTTTGAAATAAATTTGAATAAAGGTACCCCAATTGAAATTGTGTGGGACGCAAGTAAAGCTTATATGAGAGGGGTACTTATTTACATGAATTCTAAACATAGACTGTTCCGACAAAAGAAAAGATCTGATTTGGAAATAGAAATAAAGAATAAAGAACAGTTACTTATTAAAAATCCAACAGATGAAAGAATACGCAGTGCTATAAAACTGTTGAAAGACCAATTTCAAATGCTCATGGCGGAACAAGTTGCAACAAACTTACAATATGCGAAGCATAACACATTTTGTAACGCTAATAAACCGGGCAGATGGTTGGCTTACACATTGAGGAAAAAACAAAGTATACGGACTATTGATAGTATTGATATTGGAGGGAAAGAAATTTTTCAACAAAAATTAATTAAAGAAGCTTTTGTGGACTATTATACTAAATTATATGCTAAAGAGGAGGTGCAGAATGGACTTATAGAAAAATATTTAAACGATAAAAGAGTTACAAAAATTACTGATCAACAAAAAGAAAGAATGAATTATCCTATAACAGAGGAGGAGATAATAGTAGCAATTAAACAGTTAAAAACAGCCAAAGCTCCTGGCACGGATGGTTTGACTGCAGTGTATTACAAAACTTTGCAAGCTGAAATGGTGGAACAACTTAGAGATTTATTTTGCAATATTCAGCAAGGGGGTAAAATACCCCCATCGTGGACAACAGCTCATATATCTTTGATACCAAAAGAACAAATTGGTCCTAAAAAACCAGAGAACTATAGACCAATATCTCTTTTGAATACAGATTATAAAATCTTTGCGAAAGTACTAGCCAACAGGTTGATGCCAGTAATTCAAAAGGTGATTCATGATGATCAAGCGGGATTTATCGAGGGCAGATACATGAAGGACAATGTAAGGCAAGTAATAGATTTATTGGAATATCTTGAGAAGAATAAGCAGATTCCTGCAGTGCTGGTCTTCTTGGATGCAGAGAAGGCCTTTGATAGAGTGGATTGGAATTTTCTACTAAAGACTTTAAAAAAGATGGACTTTGGGGATCAATTTATACAGGCGATTTCAGCAATTTATCAAGAGCAAAAGGCACAGATCATTATTAATGGAAGTCTGACAACAGAGTTTAAAATTGAAAAAGGAACAAGACAGGGATGTCCGTTGTCCCCACTTTTATTTATTTTAACACTAGAAGTCTTGTTAAATACAATAAGGGACTCTAATATCTTGAAAGGTATAAAGATTAGGCAAGAGGATTACAGAATAAAGGCATTTGCAGATGATCTGGTTGTTACCCTATCACAACCAATGGAATCAATAATCCTGATGAAGGACATTATACAAGACTATGGTAAAGTTTCAGGTTTTAGACTGAATCCAAAAAAAACTAAAATGATAGTTAAAAACATGACACAAGATCGTAAACATGAGCTTGAAAGGAGGGCAGGTTTTGAGACTGTACCTAAGGTAAAATATCTAGGAGTTCAGGTTGCAGAATCAAACATGAAATTGTTTCAAAATAATTATGAGGTGTTGTGGCGAGAGGTGCAGAAAGACATGGAGACTTGGAAAAAACTGCAGCTGTCTCTACTTGGAAGAATAGCAGCAGTTAAGATGAACATTTTGCCAAGATTTCTTTTTTTGTTTCAAATGATTCCGGTGCTTAAAAGTGATAAACAATTGAAAGTTTGGCAATCTGGAGTGAATAAGTTTGTCTGGAACGAGAAGAAGCCGAGAGTGAAATTGAAAATTATGCAAGATGTTCCAGAAAGAGGAGGTCTTAAACTTCCAAACCTACAGCTATATTATGATGCAGCAGCTTTAACTTTAACAAGTGATTGGTTTGGAAGGAAAAAGACTGGAATATTGAATGCAGAAAGTTTTGATCTTGAATTTGAATAATTTACTTATTCTACGACGACAAAGTAGATAAAGTATTTAAAAGTCATATACTTAGAGATTCTTTGATGAGAGTTTGGAAGAAGCACCGATTTAAATGGGATTATAAAATACCGCTATGGCTGGATCTTGGTCATACTTTGTGGAATACAAATATAATGTCACTCGGGGGGTTTTTATATAAAGAGGTTCTTTTTACAGATGCGGGCAGATGGCAGCTGAAGACATTGCAGACACTGTTGGATGAAGGGATTAATTTAACGTGGTTACAATATAATCAATTACAACTGAGATGGAAAGAGGACCAAAAAACTGGTATTATGTTGCATGAGGAAGAATTGGTTAGACATATAAGAGAGAAAGGTCCAATGCATATCAAAAGGCTTTATAATGTTTTGCTAGAAAGAGATTCAGAAACTGAATTAGTTAAAGACTGTATGATTAAGTGGGCACAGAATTTTGAAGAACCAGTGATGTTGGAAACATGGGAAAAAATTTGGGTTCAGAATGTTAAATTTACACAGTCGCAGAACCTGAGGGAAAATTTCTACAAAATGTTTTATAGATGGCATTTAGATCCTAAAAAGTTGTCATGTATGTACCCTAATGTTCAGCCAAAATGTTGGAGATGTGAATGTTTGGATGCTACGTATTATCATGTTTGGTGGACCTGTAGGAAAGTTAAGGCTTTTTGGATAAAAATTTGGTGGGTCATGCAGAATGTTTTGAAGAAAAAAATTCAATTTTCTCCACAACTGTTTTTATTGGGTATAGTTAAGGGTTTTACATTGGGTGAAACAAAATTGATATTGTATATGATAACAGCAGCAAGATTGTTGATAGGTAAATACTGGAAGAATGAAGTTGCCCACGATTGAGGAATGGACTTTGAAGATGGCCAGTTTTGCAGAGATGGCGAAGATTTCAGCATATTTAAAAGATTGTTCACAAGAGACTTACGAATGGGAATGGAAAAGATGGATAGAATATGTTCAGAACAAATATCAAACTAGAAAGTATCAAATAGCTTTTATTTGAAAATAATGTATTGGATATATTTTAATGTAATGAGGTAAAGAGAAAAACTATACAGGGGAGGGAGGGGTTTAAGTTTATATATAAGTGTTATATTAAGGGTTTTTTATGAGTATGAGTATATTATAGGGAAGTCTGGGGGTTGGGGAGGGTTAGGGGGGGTTAGGGAGGTTGGGAAGTTTGGGGGGGGAGGTGGGGGGGGAAAGGGGTGAAAATGTAATTGTAAAACTTTTGCAATAAAAAAAAAAGAGTAAGAAGGAGTATTAGGCATGATGACCACTTTGAGTTACTTATGAAAAAACAATAAAGTTGAGGTTAAAATATTTAATAAATAAATAAAAAGAAAATGTTGGGAATGTTGTGATATTGTTTGGGAAACAATGGAAATGACATGCAATTTTTTTTTGTCTTTTAATAACCCCGTAATCCCTTACATGGGGGTGGAGCAGGGGGAACTCAATGGAGCTGAGTGTTTACTGGCCGGATGCAGAGTTCGCAGCAGGTAAATACTCATTGTGCCCAGAGAGAGAAATATCTGCTGCTACCTAGGACCAAACCCCCAGCCTTATTATCGTGAACCAAGAGCTCCACCTCTAGGCCGCTGCACCACTCTGGAAATGACATGCAAATCCTGATAAGAAATACAACACAAGCCCAGATTTCTGATATATTCTTGCTTTTTCTCTTTCTGGTTACTAACTGGGTCTCTAGCTCAGTGGTCCCCAACCTTTCTGGCTCCACAGACCGGTGGTGGCAGCAATGGCGTCCGGGGAATCATTTTGTGTGCACAATCTAGATCCCATGCATGCGCAAATCAAGCTTCACACGCTCACCCCACAGCTTGCATAGCCTGATTCCCAACAGGCTGCAGACTGGTACTGGTCTATGGACTGGTGTTTGGGGATCCCTGCTCTAGTTTATTCAGCAGAACTTCCTTCCTTCCTTGGTACTCCCAAGGAAGTACCTTGGGAGGTACTTCTCTCCCAAGTACCGTAAATGATGAATGGAGAAGTATTTCAGTTGAAACCAGATATTTTCTTGATGGGACTACTGGATAGACAATTAGAAAAGAGACATAGAAGATTGTTTTATACTACTGTATATGATAACTACTGAAAAATTATTACCTGAACAAAAATGGAAAGCTTCTGAAGTGCCCACAGTGGAGAAACGGCTGATGAAGATGACAACAAAGATTGCAAAATTGACTTGTCTGATTAAAGAACAACAACTACATTTATGAGTGATCCCTTTCAGCATTTGGCTGAAAAAAAGTAAAAAAAAAACTTTTTCATTTATGGGTTGGATTTATTTATTTATTTATTTATTTATTAGTCACATTTTTATGCCGCCCAACTCCCGAGGGACTCTGGCCAGCTAACAACAAAGAATAAAACAATGCGAACAATATCCCATACAAAAGTTTAAAAAGAAAACATTAAAACCCATACACTCCAATTCGTGGCTGGGTCTCGCAAGATCATCGTAGCGAGATCAATGGCCCCAGGCCTGCTGGAAGAGCCAGGTCTTCACCGCTTTCTGGAAGGCCAGTAGGGTGGGGGCAGTCCGGACCTCATGGGGTAATTGGTTCCAGAGAGCCGGGGCAGTCACAGAAAAGGCCCTTCCCCGCGTGCCCACCAGTCAACATTATTTAGCTGACAGGAGCTGGAGGAGACCGACTCTGTGGGATCTTACCGGTCGTTGGGAGCTATGCGGTAGAAGGCGGTCTCGAAGATAACCTGGCCCTGAGCCATGTAGATTATTAGAAAGCGAAAGAAAAAAAATGAATATTAAGTTGTAAACCTTAGAAAGAGAGGGTAAAATATAAGTGTACCTGTTACTGCTGTAAGAAAGGTTTTTTTGCTTTTCTTTTTCTCTTTGCCTCTTTTTTTGTTACTTAATACTTTACTTTCTCTACTTTTTTCTTTCAAAAATTGCATTGTTTTTATTGTCTTAAAAATGTCTTTAATTATACATACTCATTTCTAGATGGTCTACCAAGTCTGTCAGTCTTTCAGCTACTAAATTAAGGAACTGAATAGAAGTGAGCACTGAAGAATGTGAACCATTATCTTCCTTTCAATTAACATACTTGCAACAAAGCTTTTCAGATCTCTTGTGCTATGGTTTCTACTGGATCTCATGCCTTCTTCTTATATGTGGTCTCTCTTGAGTCCTGATCAAACTAATTCCAATTATGAGACTGAGAAAGAAATTATATCTCACAGTGGGAAATAATTAGAATTGTGGGGTTTCCAGAGAGAGCTGAAATTGTGTTATAAAGGGCATGGGGAATATAGTTTTATTATAGTAGGTATATTAGCTTTATTAACATAGGTATATCAATAAAATCTTGAAAGCCTGTCCAGGATTCTTTCTGTTCCTCATGTTATACTGAGGAAAACGAAGGCAGGCTTTCTTTGAGTTTCTTTCTCACACATCCTTCTATCTTTGGACTGTGTAATCTCTTTTCCAAGTTCCTTCCTTAACAATCTATTGTATCTTCCCCAAAGTTAGCTCTACATTTCTTGACTTCTTTCTCTTTGTCATAAATGGAAGCCTTTGACTTATTTTCTACTTTGATTTTTTTTAGTCACCACTAATCTCCAATCTATAGTTTTAGCTAATCTCTCATTACAAAACCAAAGTTCTTCTTTCCCTTGATTTGCAGTACCCTCCACTCCCTTGCAATTTCTTATGCTAATCTAACACCTGGAGTCAATTCAGTTTCCCAAGCAATGTCTTTTTTCCCTTGATTTGGAATGGAATCCATGCATGATCTGCAGCAAAGTATCTAGGGATGCTTTTTGCCCCGATCCTGTCCTCTCTCCATCACTTCACAGCTCTTTTGCTTTCTCTAACTCTATGGTTTATTTCTTCCTCTTACTTATTTCTCTGACCTTCCTATTGGGGAGGGTGGGGAGGGTTCCTGATCTGGAATTACTTGCACATTCATATACATGTGTTTAAGTTTCTTCTGCCTCCTACTAATGATCCATCTACCTGTTCATTTCTCTTTTGGATAAGGTCACAAATCTGTTTTCAATAATCACAAACCCTGATTACCCAAAATTGTACTTACTATATATAGTGTGACTGCTAATTGGTTTCAATTTGTAATCTCTACTGCTTCTCTTTCTTAACGGAACATGGGTGTCATAGTCTCTTTTGAATTGGAAGACTCGGAGGTAGAGGATGCTACAACAGTGCTCATAACATGAGAATCTGCCCTCAACTATACTCTCAACAGATGCAGAAACATTGTGGAGTGGGCCTAAAAATGCCACCTGAAGCTGTAATTAGATCCACATAGGAGTCAAAACATAGGCCTACATAGTAATTACAATCTGTCCCTTTTGCTGGGTAGCTAAATGCTATGTCTGAACCAGTGACGGGTTTCAATTTTTTTTACTACTGGTTCTGTGGGTGTGGCTGGTGGGCATGGCTTGGTAGGCGTGGCAGGGGAAGGATACTGTAAACTCTCCATTTCACCCCACTCCAGGGGAAGGTTACTGCAAAATCCCCAGTTCCTCCTGATCAGCTGGGACTTGGGAGGCAGAGAAAAAATGGGGGTGGGGCCAGTCAGAATTTTTACTACCAGTTCTCTGAACTACTCAAAATTTCCACTACCAGAACTGGTCAGAACCTGCTGAAACCCATCTCTGGTCTGAACCCACTTCCTTTGTTTTCAGCATTTCTATTCCCCAAAACTCACTGAAAAACAGTGTACATTCATATATTTGTACAAGGTTATATTGGCCAAAGCCTGCTGGTTTCTTTCCATCTTTTTTTTTTACAGGAAGAGAAGTCTGAGGTATGCATGCACCTGCTGCCATTACATGGACCAATATGAAAGGTTCAAGTCCTACTGTTGGAGACCTGCTAGGAAACAAATGATAATGCCTTTTTGGAACTAAAAGATGGTTGATTGCCATTCACAAGGGTGTTTCCTCCCAATGCTACCAAATTGACTCATGAGGTGCTATCCTCAACTTCTTGCTGTATTGTTCCTACCACCAGAAGGGTACCAAGATTGCCTTCTTGGTATGTGAAGTCTAATTCATGCTGGGAACAAGAAGTGGTAGGATTAAAAATTTTTTACTACCGGTTCTGTGGATGTGGCTTGATGGGTGTGGCATGGTTTGGTGGGTGTGGCTTGGTGGGCATAATTACTGCAAAATCCCCATTTCCTCCCAATCAGCTGGGACTCGGGAGGCAGAGAATAGATGGGGGCAGGGCCAGTCAGAGGTGATATTTACCGGTTCTCCGAACTATTCAAAATTTCCGCTACCAGTTCTCCAGAACTGGTCAGAACCTGCTGAATCCCACCTCTGCTGTGGACCTTTCCTACAAGAATGATGGATGAATGCTGACTTTTCCAATTCCTAACCTGGTCCTTTTCTTTGCTGTGCTGAATCTGCTTCTTACAACCACCAATCAAAACTCTCTTGTTTGCAGTGGCATAGAATAAATAATCAAACTTATTAAAGAAATAGAGGGAATGAAATGGGTATGATTAAGCATAAAGAAGCTTTAGCTAAACTAATAATAAACAATAAGAAAATGAGCCAGCAACTAGACACAATATCCAGTGGGTTATTCATTTATATTCCTTGTGGCTCCGCACACAGCCAGTATCTCCTTCTGCCACTTCTCCCTTCTTTATATACTTTATATACTTCTTTATATACTTTCTCTCCCTCTATTCTTGTGCTCCCTCCTGCTATTTCTCTCTTTTTCTATGCTCAATGTCATGTGTCTTCCATTTCTTTCTCTTTACATGAACATTAAAACACTGCAAATCAAAGCACTGAGAATAGAAGTTGGAGGAAGAAGGTGAATTCCGGACAGAATTTTCACTATTATGTTTATTTAAAGAAAAATGTAGCCTTCGGATCAAAATTCTTTAGGCTGTATCAAGTCAAATCTTTATCACTGTCAGAGGCCATCATAATGAAGGTGGGGTACAAAGAATGAAAACAGCATCAAAATAGATCAAAATTAAAAATTATGTACACAAAGCTAAAAAAAACCCATATAAACAAAAAAAAATGTAATAAAATCTAAAAGGAGGAGCAGTAGCAGTAGATCGGTGTAGGGAGCATGTCAAACTATCACAATACAAAGCACTTTAGAATGATGAACCAGGTCCTCATTAAAACTGGTTTATGGCACAGGTCATCTTCTGATGGATTTTAAGTGTTGCTGTACAGAACCTGGCAAATTATATGTTGTAGCAATGTTGGTATCTGAAAGCAACAGGGATAGGTACAATTGTCCTATGCACCCTGGGTATTTGTGAAGTAATGGTGAGATGAGGCTAGTATGAATATCTCTGTAGTGCAGGTCCTGAGAAAGTACATGCTCTGTTGTCTCCATGGGTCCAGAGTCACAGGGTAGAGAATCTTTCTGTATCACCCTTCAAGGACAGCTGAAGAGAGGGTATGACATTGTGCCAAAGTAAAGGCCTTCCGGTAGTTAGATCCTTCAAGGGTAGTGTTGTGACTCCGGCTCCCGAGCCTGTCCTCATGGAGGAAGATGACTCTGAAAGTGATGGGGAGGAACTGACAAGGCTTCCCTCTCCAGGACCCTCCTTTCTGGCAATGCCTCAGGTTCCAGCTGAAGGCCAGGAGGAAGGCATGTCGGAGCACCCACTAATAGGGAGTGATGAAGATCAATCTTGGATTGATCCCAGGCAGCGTCGAAGGGAGAGGTGTGCGCAGCAAAGGAAGAGGTGTGGAAGGGCCAGGGATTGCTGAGTCACTGAGCCATGCCCCACAGGGGATAAAAGTGGGTGGGGTTGCTCTGCAGGCTCTGTGACGGACAAAAACTGCATATCTTGAGCTTTGGATGGGATATCTTTCGGAATTAAGACTTGGACTTTGTGAATGACTTCCGACTACTCTTTTGTGCCTTGTGAACTCTTGGTTGCCCCAGCAACGGACTACAGATACGCTGACTCCTGTTTCTAGAGGTGATAAGAAACTTGGCAGGTATTCGGAAAGTAGCTGCCAGAACTTTTATCTGCCAAAGGATTCAGGTCGGCTTGTAAAAATAAATTACTGGTAGACGTCTTTTGCTCGTGTGTCTGCCTATGTGAGGTGGGGGGACAGAACAGGTAGTGTGAGCATGTCATAGGAGAGGCAGAATAGCTATTGGGTTCACTGGTAATAAAAGTTGAGGACCTGGCTAGGTCCAATTGTCACTCTGTGTTTGCTACACACAGTCTAATGAGTGCTTTGGCCTAATTATATCCATGCTGAGTAAAGACCCGGAGAGAAGCCCAAGGATACTTTAGATGCCACTGTCGTTTCTTTGGGCTGTAAGATCCAGTAACTCAACCCTAAAAGCACCATTTCAGGCAACAGTATAATAGAACAGAATAACAGAGTAACAGGGGTTTTTAGTAATTTGGAGGTCTTCTAATGGAACCTGATCAATCAGGAAACCCGATAACATTCCAAACATGTGGCTGTCCAGTCTCTTCTTAAAAGCCTCCAGTGATGGAGCACCCACAATTTCTGAAGGCAAGCTGTCCCACTGGTTTATTGTTCTCACTGTCAGGAAATTTCTCCTTAGTTCTAGGTTGCTTCTCTCCATTGGTTTCTCTCCATTGTTTCATGTCTTGCCTTTTGGTGTTTTGAAAAATAGGTTGACCCTATTATCAAACAATGCATTGAATTTTCAACTTCTGAAAGGAAATTTTTTTGGGGGGGAGCGTATTGAGGGTTGTTTTCAGCTTTCCAACTTTCTGCAGACCTATATTTCTAGGGTTTTAAGGAGAATAGTACATTTTTACTCGCAGAGGTCTGTGGCTCCTATTTCCACTCTACATCTGCATTTTCCCCAAATTGAAAATGACTCCATATGAAATTATTTAGGATCATTTTCATGTTGGAGAAGTGAATGGGAATGGCTACTGGGAGGCACAGCATTATTTTCATCCTTAAAAGCTGCTGTTAATTTCTACTTCCTGCCATCGGGTTGAATTTGTGCTGCCAAAATTTGGGTGTTGTGCTGCTAAAATTCAAGAACATGCTTAATGAACACTGACTAGTTGCAAATGATATTCTCTAATGTATGCAACTAACTGGACACAGTCTTATTGATACATTAAGTTCTTCCATCCATTCATCACTTCAATCATAACTAACTCTGAATGGGTTACAATAGAATTTAAACAACATGCAATAACACTAACACAAGATTACCAGACATTGAGGAACAACTTCAACATTCCCTTCCAGAGGAGAGCTTTATTATTGACCACTCCAAATTATTATAAATGTTATTCATATGCAGGCTGTACAGCTAAACATTTCAGCTAAAGAGAAGAGGGTCAACTTAGCTCAAATATAGAATGAAAACTTAACGGAACAGAATAACACAGTTGGAAGGGACCTTGGAGTTCTTCTAGTTCATCCCCATGTTCAACAGGAGACCCTATGCCATTTCAGACAAATTGTTGTCCAATTTCTTCTCAAAAACCTCCAGTGATGACGCATCCACAACTTCTAAAATCAAGCCATTCCCCTGATTAACTGTTCTGTCAGGAAATATCTCCTTATTTCTCGGTTGGTTCTTTCTTTGATTAGTTTCCATCCATTGCTTTTTGTTCTGTCTTCAGGTGCTTTGGATATTGGGTTGACCCCCTCTTCTTTGTGGCATCTTTTTAAATACAAGAAATACAACAGAAGTAAGAAATTTAAAGACAAAAAATGGCTCTGTCACAATTGCTTGAACAATTTCTATAAATATAGAAGAGACATGGCCAAACATATAGTCATTAAATTGTTTCACATGCATGTTCATAGGATCTCCCTGTGAAGGAATTTGTTTATTGGAAAGTATACCACTTAGATTTACCAAAATGAGATCAATATTATATTCCAGATGTCTTTCTTGAAGCCACTAATCTACCATTGTAACACTAATTAGCTTGTGACTTTGTTACTAACCTATCTGTTTGAAGCTCCTGAAAAAAATAAGGGAAGATCAAGATTACATAACTAAACCAGAAGTCGGTGCTCCATCCTAATGCACTCACAATTCAGAAGTCATCAGAGAAAAAGGAAAGAAAAGCAAGACAGGCTAGAATAGAAACAGAGAATGGGGGAAGAAACTATTTAGATTTCTGAGGCGTTTAATAGAGACATCTAAAGTGTCTCCACCAAGTAGCAACAACAATCTTTCCTTGAATGCCTCTTGGGATCCTTAAACTTTCTACAGATAAATTGCTGTTGTTAGAAACTCTGTGTAACATTCAACATTTCCTAATTTAAGTCAGTTAGGTACTATCTGGTATGATATGAGAATTTATCGTGACCTTCTTTTGGTATTTAAAAAATGCTATTCATATTCCCCTTGTAACTCTCCAAAGCAAACTAGGGAATAATCATCAACTCACCCACCTTCTTGACTGACTTGGAAATGCATACCATTTAGGATTGAATTGGTACTCTAGCCATGATAACCTGTTAATCCATACCTCAACTGAAGTGTTTTCATAGAGGGGCAGAGATTAGACAAAAGTATAGGCAATCTTAAACAATATATACCTGATTTACTTTGCCATCTTTAAGCTCATTCTCGATGTGGGAATTGATTAAAAAAAAAATACAGAAGTAGAAAAAGTTGAAGAGACATTAAAAATATATCCCAAAGTGTATTTCTGGAAAGGCACTTCACCATATGCTCCTGCACATGCTGCCTTCATAAAATGTAACTCCGATGAGTTATAAAACTCTGATTATGGGGGGAGGGAGGATGAGTGGTGCCATTACAAAACATTTACTACTTAAACATGATTTTTTTAAAGTGGCCAGGTTCTGCAGTCAAAAAAAAAAAAAAGGAAAATTGTCCCTTGGATGAATAATTTCATTGCACCAAACAATTTTATATTTTATAATGATTGGTAGTTCAGTAACACTGGACACAGCAAGCGGGAGCCGTTTTTATTTAACTTCTCAGAGGCAGACATAGATGTAGATGTGGATATATAAAGAAACACTATATAAGTGCCATGGGCAATTACTGTAACTTTTTATCTGAATGTGTTAGCATTTGATAAAATGGTAACAGCACAGTGCTATTGTACTGCCTATTACTATTTTTCATTCTCTTGCATACAGTATGTTGCAATTAATTGTAAGTACTTTTCAATGGGGGAGGCCGGGCTGCTGAATTGGTAGGGCAGACCAATCGCGTCTTGCTTAAGAACTGTCCTGTCTCGGGCCTACCTTCTCAGGTATATGTTCAGCACACATTCTTCCTACTCCCTAACAAAATTTGTAGAACTCAGAAGAGGAGAAGTTGGTACATTAGGGTGTGCAGGGGGGGGGGGGACTGAAATAGTTTCCTGACTACCCTTTTCTAGCTTCTGCTTGTAGTCAGTACAGGGAAGAAAGCTGTTGACTGCTTATTTAGAACAAAATCAATAGTGTTCACCCTCCTTTTTTATACACAGGTAGTCCTCATTTAGTGACTGCTTCCTTTAGCAACTGTTTGCAGTTACAAAAGTGCTAAAGATAAATTTACTACCAATCCTTACATTTACGATCTTCACAGGTCTCTAAAGCAAAAGAAAGATGAAGCAAAATTTCACTTAGCAATCACTTCATTTACCAAATGAGATGCTGGGAAAGAAGAATTACCCATATGTGTTTGACTACAAATAAGACCTTGAGTAAGTTACTCTTCCTCAGCTCAATCCACCTCATGGGTTTGTTGCTGAGAAAATAGGAAGAGGAAGGAATATTATGTATGTTCATGTTTTGTATGAGTTATTTATAAAAATAATGAAGGCGGGATAGAAATAGATAGATGGGTGGATAGATAGATGATAGGTAGACAGACAGACAGACAGACAGACAGACAGACAGACAGACAGACAGATTCTATATGTAGTTTTATCTCATTTGGCTTCAGTGGTTTGATATTGGGTTGCAATTCCCTGAAGTACCTTTATATTTTACCTGGCAATCTTTATGTAGTTCTGCTGTTCAGAAGGGAGAGAATATCACTTTCCAAAATGCAAAGCTAATGACTTAATTATCTTCTTAGAAGTTTAAATTCCATGTTATAAGGCATAAAATGCTAAATTATATATAAATTATAAAAAATGGAAGCAGTTGGACAGTATTTTCACCCCCAGCCCTTATTACATGAAGGGCTCATTTGATTATTATGTTACCAGTTCTTAAGGAAGAGGGATTGTCGATGATAGGAAGACAAGCTGTTTTCCACTGGTAAAATACATTTGGTTCTTTTCTTTGTTTTTAAATAAAAATTGGCCCAAATAACTCCTGAGTGAAAAATAAAAAGGCAATCGTAGGGTAAATGATAGCATTTAAAGGATTCTATTTCTCCGATCTTTCTGCTTTGTTTTTCGGCAGCAACAGCCCAGAAGCCGTTTTTAAAGCTGTACATGTCTGTATTTTACCGCCTATAACAAATGCTAATTTTGCCTGCTGCAGTGCGTGTCCCACACCGCATCTCGGCCAAGACAGCGAAAGGTTTGCGGGCGCAGGATTCCCCTGTGATTTTACGAAGGGGAAAGAAAGAAAGAAAGAAAAAAAAAAAGGGGGGGGACACATCGACTAAGGGAGCGAAAACTTAACTGAAAGTTCATCCTTCACTCGGGAATGCCTTTACCGAGGTCCCTTTTCTAATCCACCCGGCTCTCTTCATCCCTTTAATTCCTGAATATTATTCCGCGGGAAGGGCGGAGGCCGCGAGGTGGCACTCTACAACCAGATTTGGAGTTCGTCTGAGCCGCGTCCCATTCCATCCGGGTAAAGACGCCTCCCCCGAACCCCCTCCACATATCTAATCCCGATCGATAGGGCATTCCTGGGGAAAAAAGAGAAGGCTTGGAAGCCCAGTGAATAAGGCATTGCTGCCTAGACAACTCCTGTGTCCTGAGGTTTTAAAGGGACAGACCTCCTGCCCTCCTCACCACTTGCCAGCTGTTTGGCAGCGCCCGGATCAGAAAGGAACTTCCAAAGGCAGGGAGGGAGCGACCGCGCTGCTTCCCTCTCCCGCCCCTCCAAGGAGTGGAGCAGCCTTCGGACGCGGCTGCTGGCCCCGCGTCCTTTACCTGGACGAAGGGGAGGGACCACAGCAGAAGAGAAGCGGATTTCTTTTCTTTTCTTTTTTTTTTTACTCGTTTGATGTTTATTTTATTTTATTTTTAATCAAGGGGAATGAAAGGAAAGCGGGACTTTTCTTTGAAAAGAAACTGGAGTCCAAAGGGCGTCTTTCTTCGTTCCGGATGAAGTATCACCTGCGTCCGGCGGGAGGTAGTGGCGACTTTTCCCAAAGATATCCAGGGGAAACTGAGCAGAGGAACAAATCTCCTATGGGGGGGGGGGAAGGACGCTTAGACGCGTTTGGTTAGCTGGGTGCCGGACAAAAGTGAAGCTGGGTGTGTGTGTGAGAGAGAGAGGGAGGGTGGGGGGAGAAATGTTACTTGAGTGTATCCAGTGTGAGAAACAGTGACGGGTGCGAATGTGTCTGCGAGAGGGTGGGAAAACGAAGGGGGGGTATTATTGTCAATGGGCGGCTGGGGGGGGGGGGTGTTGAGGCGAATCTCATTTCTTTATTCCGCTCGTCTAACCTCGCCTCATTTTCCCCCCCAAAGCGAGACAACTTCGAGGACAGCAGCTTTGGCAAAGCCGACGCTCCTCAGCTATGGGCTATCCAGGTAACCAGGCGCTTCCCCCTCCGCTCGCTTGCCCTTTGGGCCACTTGGAAAATCCGGCGGATTTCTTTACAAACTGAGAACGGGGGGAGAGAGAGAGAGAGAGAGAGAGGAAAAAAAGCAAGACTTCCCAGCAAGCAAGGTGTCTTTTTGATAAAACTGTTAGAAGAAGAGCGGGAGATGGGGAGCGGGGGAAGGCAACAAGAGTTCCGAGTCGCCGAGATTTAACTTTTGAGAAACAGCCAGCCCGAACTTCTCAAGTGGGGCTCTCTGGTTCTACACTATTCCCGCTTTGATTTTACCGGGCGGGTTTGCTGCAACCGGGCGAGGAGAGAGGTCAGTGCCGGCGGGGACTAGAAGCTGAGCGAGGGTTCCTTGGAAAGGAAATTCGAGAGGGAAAAGCAGCGCCGAATCAAGGTGATGGGAAGGAAGGGAAAAAAAAAAAACCCTAACGGACTTCACAGGCAGGGGATTTAATGGAGGCGAGGGGAGACAGAGACGGGAGTTTGTATTTAATTTATCCCGTTCTGGTGTACAATGCCCGATGGAGGCGAGTAACTCTTTACCGCGCATGGCGCAGGAACGTCTCCTTTTCCCTCGGGGTTTATGAGGAATGCGAGAGAAATAAGAGCACTAGTGTGTGGTTTCTCTACAGTCTGAAAAGAATTGCCGATAGTTGTTTTTATTATGGGTATGGGAGGGGCAGGGCTGCTTTTGCCATTTTTTGGGGTTTTAGATTTATTTATTTTTTTGAAGGGAGGAGGCGTAGCTTAGTCTGACATATAATGTGCCCCTCATGTATTCGGTGAGGTTTAGTCCCAGTGAGTTAAAATCAAGCCTGGGGGTCAAGCTGGGCTTAGCACTTGTTCCATCTTGCAGACTTAAGGTTGTAACGACTAGAGGGAAAAAAAGCTTCTATTATAGCGGGTCAAATAAATTTCTCTTTCGTTCCCCGTCAGGGCGAACGAACGGGGAAGTGAACGAAAAGCTGCAGGGCAACCCTCTCCCCACATCCCAACGCGCGCTTGTTTTCCCTCCGAGAAAACAGTTTTATGCAGAAACCTTCATATCTAAATATTTATTTATTTATTTCTCGCCACTTTGGGAACCTGAGGTACCGGACTAGGTGGGCGGTTGGTTTCGCAGTCCATCGCAGCCGCGGGATGCCCTAGGTAGACCTTTAAATCCCAGTCTTTCGTCCCGTTGCCCTTTGTCTGCTCGTGTGCCTGAGGAAAGCGTTTCCTTCTAAAGGACGCCATTCCTTTGCTTTGCTTCCTCGCGCCTCAGGAGAGAGAAAGCTCCAAAACTCTGGCCCGTGAGGAAGAGAGTTGTGGGGGCTGAGGAGAGGGCTGGGGGGGCGGCGGAGGTGGTCGCGTGGCTCCAAGCTCCGTTTAGGTCTGACCGCCTTTTCTTCGCTCTCTTCCCTTTTGCAGGCTGCGACTGCTGCGCGCCTCCCGCCTTCCTGTGAAGTCTGCCGTTTGCCCCGTCCGTGGCTGAGAGAAGAAGCGCGCCAGAGAGCGCTGGTGCGGGGCTCGTGCGGGTCCGCAGGCGGGGCCAAGCCAAGCAGAGCCACGGCTTACGCGCCCGCCCGGAAAGTAAAGGCAGCTCTCGTTCGCTGCCGCCCCGCCGCCCCCTTTGGACTCTCCGGTTGGTGACGGGCCCTGCAACACGATGCCCGGGCGGCGGTTGTGGTGGCGGCAGCGGGGAGCGCTGGCGGAGCCGGCTGGCAGTTACTCCTGCATGGCGGCGGTGCTGGCTTTTTTGCTCTTCCTGCTGCCCACCAGTTGCCCGGCGGTGGGCGCGCAGAATGACACCGAGCCCATCGTGCTGGAGGGCAAGTGCTTGGTGGTATGCGACTCTAGCCCGTCCGCCGACGGCGCCATTACTTCATCGCTGGGCATCTCCGTGCGCTCTGGCAGCGCCAAGGTGGCTTTCTCGGCCACGCGCAGCACCAATCACGAGCCGTCTGAGATGAGCAACCGCACCATGACCATCTACTTCGACCAGGTCAGGTGGCGCGCCAGTCTTCTTTCCCTTCCCCCTCCCTCCTTCTCCACCGCCAACCTCGCTCTTGGTTAAGCCCCTCCCAGAATCAGTAACAAAGTCAAAGCCCCGCCCAGATGCCCTCCTTACCTCCCTCCCCTTTCACACGGTGAGTCTTCATCCCATCCAACCACTGAACGCTTTGCTCCCAACTCCCCCTTGTGTTAAGAAGACTTGGTCGCACGTTTCTGGCCCCTTGTAAGGTGTTTTAGCCTTAGTTCCATCTCCATTCTCTTCCCCGCTGAGCCCTTCCCTTAGCATCTGGGACCACTGTTCTCTATTGATTCCCCAGTTCTCATCTCCTAAAACACATTCTGCCTCTATTCAAATGACCCATTTTATCTGCACCCGCTACGTATGGTCTTACTTGATATTCTCTGCCCGGATTCTTATCGAACCCTCCTCCATATGTGTCCTCTCTGCTATCGTGTCCTATTTCACCAGGGTTCTTTGTCAAGTTCACGCTTCCTTCAGGAATCTTAAGAACAACCACTACAATAATTCACAGCCAGTATCTTGGCAGCACTTGTTCCTCATCACCTTCTTGGATGAGAATCATGATTTTATGAATTTCCTTTTAGTGTGTTCACCAATAAATGCCGCCAAGGACACCTTTCTCATTTTATTGGAACAAGCTTGACTTCAGTGCATGTGTCCTTTTAAAGACATAGCTACATCTCATTTCACCAAATTGGTGACACTGGGAGATTCTTCTATAAACTGGACAGGGAAGACAGTCTGTAGAATTCTACACAACATGAGTGTAATGCCAAGTGGGGACAAGCTGAAAAATTTAATAAAGAAATCTTTAAAGAACCTATTATTGGGTTCCTGCCAGTCCAGAAATAAACAAAGAAGGATGCATTGGAATTTTTAAAATTAACTATTTTTAAAATCATTGTATAGATACAAATATACACCTCAGGCTAACTGCTTAAATAGATTAGAATAATATTATATGCATTGTATGTACTATTGTTGCATTTTATCGTAACTCTTCAACCAAAGAATAGCTTCTTCAAACCTGTAGGAATTTTATGTTAAATATATTTTGTTGTAATACAAAAAGAGAAAAATTTTAAAAAATCATGGCAACTTAAATTGGCAGAGTTTTAATATTAACAGAATTATTCTGAGTTTTCTGGGATACACAAAGGCAAATAAATGTGTCAGTTATTCTAGGAATACTTTATGTCTACCATTTTGTCATATTCATACCTTCAACTCATGAAACATTATCTTAAAACAAAAGATTGAAATTATAGTTTCATTATTGTGGCTTTTCTATGTACACATAAATAAATCAGTAATAAAAATTAGTAGTTTCTGTTTAGAAGATCAAGCTGGAATCCTATATCTAAGGAAATAAACTGCAGTATATTCAGTCACACTTAACAAAAATTTTTTACATATGTGCCCAGAAGCACATTTCACTTAATTCTTTAGGAGTTAATTATATTTAAAAGGGCTCAGAGCTGCAGATTTCTGAGAAGTAAAAATAATAAAGTTTTGATTTTTCTGTTTGTTTTGTAACATGAAACCTGTTTTACAACAGGTGTAATAAGCTCTAAAATTCACAAGCTCTATATCATAGCTAGACAAAACAATGAACAGTGACTGTATTACGATCCTCCCATTTGGAAGCCTACTATTCAGGGGTCAAAAAATAAGATCCCAAACAAGTGTTAGCAAATAGTTATGGCAACATAAATGTGGATTACAGAAAAGATTAAAGATCTGATTCTGCAAATAATTAAAAAAAAAACCTAATCGTATGAAGAACTTTAAACATCTGTTCTGGAATGTTCATTAGATTCTGAAGAGCCTGTAGTTTTTGTCCTCATATTTTTATGTAATCTGCATTGTCTTTGGATTTAAGAAACCAGACTGCACTGTGCATTATATTGAGATGAAGACCTTCCTTACCTTCACTCTTTCTGTTTTTGTGATACTGATAATGCTTTGAAACATTTATAACTTGGCATCAGGTATCATTTTGCATTATTGTAATTGGCAATTGGTATTTTCTTTTACCACTAAATTCATGTTCAGAGTCTCTGTGGGTTAAAATATATACACCTTCCTTATTTGTTCAAGCTTAATTGAATAAGTTTTGCTTTAGGATGGGCATGGGAGCAGAAAAATAGAATAAGGGATGCAGATTAAGAACGCTACTTATCTTAATATCTGAGCTGCCTTCTCCACATTTCATCCCACGAAACATGACTAAGCCTCTTTCATTTCACGTTAATACTGCAAGCCCCAAGAGACACAATTAGTTTCAGTGCTGTCATGTGAAAATGTAAAATCTAGTGGTTTGTTCAATGGACTATTTTCCTTCTTTGTGTATGTCTCAGCAACGATTTGATCTGTTTTCTCCTTCACTGTGCAGACATAGGCTGCCATCCTATGCCTTTCATGCTCTCAAAGAAGCTTTGGGTGCACCACTGGGTAAATCAATCAGCTCTCTGAACCCAACCTTTTACAACACCTTAGGAAGTGGCTCTTTCCCCTGCAGTCCGTTTTAATTGTACAGCAAATTCCAGTGGTTTTGCACTGTTGGGAGAGCAGGGGAGGGTTGTCTGAGAAATGTCTTTCCTCCACCCCACTTTCCATTTAATGAAGGAACAACCTGATTTCTTTCCTTTTCTCCTCCAGGTATTAGTTAATATTGGGAACCATTTTGACCTCGCTTCCAGTATATTTGTAGCACCAAGAAAAGGAATCTATAGCTTCAGTTTTCATGTTGTGAAAGTATATAACCGACAAACTATCCAGGTATGTACCAACATTAGGGGTTCCTTTTTAGATTACGTAGTTGTTTCATTTCACAAAATCATACGAAAGTCTCATCAAATAAGGCAATGAGGAAAGGACCCCATGCAATATCTTATTTGTTAGTCTACTGTTTAGCAGTGTTATGAAATGGGCTTATTTGCCTTAGTAAGGTGTATGATTTTTCATCCCTGGTCAGTCTCCTTTGACTGAAGTAACAGAGAGAGAGGACAGCCTGATCTGGGAAGGAATTTGTAGATCATCTAAAACCTTTCGGTATCATCCTGCATGAGAGAGATGTGTTTTATCTTACTTGTCACCCACTCATTATTTTGGGTTTCCTGCATGTGGAGGAGCTGACTTACTTCCCTTTGGTTATAATGTACTATGTGAATGTGTGTTTGTACGATACATTGGAGTATAACTTTTACAGATAAATCTCATGAGACCACTTAGCTCAAATTTCTTTTGCACTGCAGGTCAGTTTAATGCAAAATGGCTATCCTGTGATTTCTGCTTTTGCTGGAGATCAAGACGTTACCAGGGAAGCAGCCAGCAATGGAGTCTTGCTCCTGATGGAAAGAGAAGACAAAGTGCATCTCAAGCTGGAGAGAGGGAATCTCATGGGAGGATGGAAATATTCAACCTTTTCAGGGTTCTTAGTCTTTCCATTATAAAGAAAAAAACAAGGTGAATCCTAACCTGCAAGCTGGAACAGGAATTCGGTTCTTAAATGACAACAACAATTCCCAAGAAACTTCTGCCTCCTCCTAGAACTGGGCTAGACCTGCCAATAATTCCAAACACCCAATCAGACTGCCATCACTGAAGAAGGAGAAAACTTCTTGATGCCACTCTTTGTGTTAACTCTTGACAGTTCCTCAAGAAATCTGCAGATCTGATTAGTTTTAGATGACCAGTCATCCTTAAGAAAGAAAGAAGTTACCAACCTGAGCAATTTATACTTGTGATTGTAAAGTCAATTTTGGATTTTATTGTTGGGATTCCATTTCCTTTTTTCCCTTTCTTCCTCTTCTTGTCTTGAAGGGATGCATTAATTGGAACCACAGAAGTGTTTGTAATGGACTTATTCCAAAGCCAGAAGACCCCAATATCTGATGATACGTTCCTATATGTTTTCTCTTTTTGTGTTTGCATAGCCTTAAAAAAAGAAACAAACAAAACACCAAGACAAAAATAAGATTTTTTCAATTATTCAACCTTCAAATCTGTATCTTCTGGGGAGGGTAATTTTTGGACATTACTGTGTCAAGAAGTGCTTTATTCAGTGAAGCAAATTTTGCACGATTGGAACCTATTTTATTTTGTGTTATTCGTGTTTTCCATCATCCTTCTTTCCATTTGCTGACTGTTCTTGTGCTAAAGAAGACAGGCGATTTGACCCATATGATAAAGCAAGCACATGTATACTCTGAGGCTTGCAGTGAAACTAACCAGTGAACGATGCTGCTTGTGTTATCCAGCTGATTTAATCAAAGCATTTGTTGGCACCGTGGAAGACAATACAGCTTGAGTCGGAAAGGCAGCGACTGATATTTCTTACATTACCTGAATCTATTTCAGAAGGATGTCAATATCTCAAGCAAACATACTGTAAAATATAATATCATTTCTTTGCATCACTGGGCATCTTTTGCTGCTTTCCTGATATTTATTTGATGGATTAATTTACTTATGCTTATATATGCTGTGATTTGGCCTCTCTCTGAGTGTTCCCACAAGTTATCTTCCCTCCAGGTTAAATAAAAACAGATTCACACCAAATTTGCTCAGACCAGACAATTCGTGGGGCAGAATCAGGGATATTGAAATCCTGAGGCTTTGAAAGGTTACAAAGATTATGTGGTTCAACTATAAATATATCATAATTTGTATATCTTTTTTTTTATTTTTGTTGAAGTTTCCCCAATTAACTTCCAAAGACTTTTGAGTAGTCTTAATCCAATACTGTATACAATACTGATTTCAAAATAATAAAAAAGAAGAAACCTCAGGTTGAGTTAAAATTCACCTTCTATGTGTCAATGTAACCAAAATGCTGATGATCTTTAGATTCAGAATAAATGGGTTTCATGTCCAACTTGCCTTCTTTTTACTTTTATGTCAGTGTCAAAGGTAGCTGGGCAACACGGAAAATTGCATTTTGGTCTGGAAAACATAGAAAATAAGAAGAATTTGAAGGAGGGGGGCTGTTTGCTTTTAACAACCGATTTGTTTTTAAAATACATATTTCAAATTTGTCTATGAGGAGCTAAGTAGATTGGGATTTCATTTCATCTTTCGTTTGATAGGTTCTTGTTTCCCTTCTCAAGAAACAAAAATGGTACAAATTTTTGCAGAACTCAAGAAGGAAATACATTGCATACAGGACTGATTTTTTATTCTAAATTTGTCATTGATGGGTCACTTAGATATTAGAATAATTATTAGCAGCATCTCAGTGTACTTTGAAATATTTTTCTAAAAAGAGAATTCTAAAAAAAAAGATTGTGTTTTTCTTTTTGCTTATGTTGACTCTGTTTCATACATTGTGGATTTTAAAAATCCAATCAAATACTGGTTTTTGCATCTGGGTTGTTTCTAACTCAAATTCTGTATAAGGTTATACTATGTAGAAAATTTCCATCCATATATTCTTAGACATAGAGGGTATAGGTTTTTTAAAAAATAATTCTTGCTGTACTGTGATCTATGAATATAGATTTTAGTGTTAAATGTGATATAATATTATATAACTTATCCAATGGCAAATCTGGACAGTTATTTCATTTGTGTTACATTGCAAATATATTTCATTACAAAATTTATTAATTTATGGCATGTGTTAGTAATTTCTGAACACAAAAATAAGAAACATTCTAATTGAATGCTTCAGTTGAAGCATAAATATCAGATGTGAATTACCTGTAGGTATCCTGGGAGGTTGCTGGATTAGATTGCTTAGCATACTTGGTCATTGTCCTGATATAAGTCCAACATCTGGATGGCTGTAGATTCTCCATATAGTTTGAACAGATTTTAATCCCTTTTCTTTGTTACCACGTGAAATCATAAATACTGGTTGCAGAAAGAGGAAAACCAGTTTTTTATGTTTGTATGTAAAACTGCATCATATTATTTGCTACGCATTGATTTATTCCAGTGTTCTGACAACATAAAAAAGAATTAGGAGCTAATTCCAGGTTTAATTATAGTTAATTTGTTGTTTGTAAGATAGCATTTATATAATCATGATATCAAATTACCTATGTGTTTCTAAGGTATAAAAGAGAAAGGAGGAAATGCAAAAAAGGAAAGAAAGGAAAGGAAAAGAAAAAAGGGAGAAAGAGGAGTGGAAAGGGAAACAGAAAGGAAAGGAGGAAAGTGTGTAAGCATATGCCAGATATGTACATTTAAAAGGGGTAGTAGAGAATTATTAATGTTTCAGTTCTGGTTTAGTAATGACAGTAACTAATTGATACTCAAAATTCAACAATAAATTTGGATAAGGACAATTTAAATAGAATTTGTGATGCTGTAGTTTCTGCAACAATAAATTTGGTTGCAAGTACTATTGGATTGTCTTCTAGTCACAAAATACTGCAAGGCTTTAGGTGAGTCACAATTTTAAAAATTAGACCAAAATAAATGAAATACTAACAGAATTGTTCCTTTTAGAACTTGTGTCTTTAAAAATCTCATTGGTGATTTTCAGAGTTCTAAATTGTAGTATAATAAATAACTTAAAATAAATAACTTAATAAATAACTTAAAATGGATTATTTCAACATAATATTTTGCATCAAAATCATATTCAGTGAATAATGCAGGACATTAACTCAGCAATCTATCGGTGAAAAGCCTGAAGCTGGATGTCGATGATGGGAATAATAATCCAATATATGTAGTGGCCTATATAAGACTGGGAAAGGCAACATTCAGAATACTGAATTCATTTACTTCAATTCATCTTATATTAAACTTATGACCGGAAATATAAAGCTAACTTTATAAGATGGCAATATTAATATCTACAATATAATGTATAAATGGGAATGGTGAAAATAGTTTAAAACAGTTTATCAAAATTTAATTAAAATTATGCTTGAGGAAATATTTCAATTTTGGTTGGATTTTGTTTCCATTTTCTAGAATGAAAAGTAATGTTTACTAATTGTAACTTCTGATACTACAAAGAGCCTTGTTGATGTTCTTTAAAAATGTGCAATATGCAAACATATGCAGGGCATATGTTCAGAATATTTTTCTAAAATTGAACCAATTTCTTTAAGCTGTTAAACTTCAAAGATGAGATTAGAGACCCAAGCTGTAGAATTCTTCAGCTGTAGAATTTTTTTTTATCAAAATGTAATTATTTTATTTCAGTATTACTATTTTAGCTCATCTTAATTGAGATAGTGTTAAACCCAGCAAGGATGAATTGTATACATTATGTAACAAGAATATTAAAAATAATAGAAGTCACTGATTATTTATTCTTATGGGACATATTGCAGGACTAGAATAAAAAATGCTTATGGACTACAGTAAAAAGCTTAATTGCTGAACTAAATTATACATGCATTATATCCAGCAAAACTGAATTGAAATTTGAAAAATTTAGAAAATGACCAAAAATTCTTTTAAAGCATTTAGAAAAAAGAAAATAACTAATTTTTGTTGTCTTTTTAGTTCATTTTTATATGCCAAATCACTTAATATATAACTATTGGTCCCAATTGTTATCAATCCATCAATTTTTGAAGCTATCTAGATTAGAGACCTCTAGTTCCATGTTATGTACAATTTGGCCACCTACTTAATTCCTGTTATTTATAAAACAAAATTAAATACAAGACAGTAAGGTATCATAAAATAGCATGTGTTGTTGTAAAAACACAAATAACTAACAAAAAAAAATTACTGAAAATTCAAAGGGATTTATGGAGAACAAACCTCACTCTGGGATCTTAAGAATGATTACATAACAGCTACACTGCTGAGTATAATGGGACTTCTAAGTAACTTACTTTGACTTGTAATCTGAGGCAATTGTGTCCTTGTACATAGTGCATATATGGCGGTGTTACTACATTATGAATTTTCTTGCTTCTGTGGTAATTTCTAAATGACTGCATGAAAGATTAGTAATCTGAAGGAGAATTAATTATTGCATTCTGTATTACTGAATATTGCAGGGGGGATAACCATGTACAAGAGATCCACTAGACACTCATTATTTCTAAAAAAGGTATTAATATTAAATTTCTCACTCTTCAGAGAGTAGAATTTAACATTTGTTATGCAGATTTCTCTAGCTTTAAGGATTTTCTATTAGGTAAAAAGTCACAGGAAAACTAGAAAAATAATTAGGGACTAAAAACTGCCCTCTTAATTTCCTGTTTCCTTCCTCTGCAAAAGAGGCTCCATTTTGGTCTTAGAATGGCTCCTAATTTCTTTTCTTTTGTTTCATTTATTGTTGCGTCGTGAAGATAATGATTTATTCTCCCCCTTTTCTTATATATATCTTCATTTTCCAGCTTTCTTGCTGCTATGGTTTCCTCATCTGAAAAAACTCCAAAGGAAAAGCAGTTTTCTCTTGTTATCTTTTTTCATGCTTTGAATGAAGCTCAGGATGGTAGGGAGGCTGCAGTTTCTGAAGCAATGAAGGCAGTGAAATACAGTGCCACACCCCCTCCAATGAATCAGGCTTCATTTATGAACCTATACAAAACATAGTATATATAAGTGATCTTTCATCATCATCATCTGCAGAATATATTCTTAACATCATACCAGATCCCTTTTCAACATAGCGTTAATATTTCTTTTAAAACCTAAAAACCCACTGTGTTTATATTTGTGTTCTCACAGAAGCACAGTGTTTTGATTCTGTTGTTTATGGTATTGGAAGCTGACCAGAGTTGTTTGGTAGTGAGACGGGTGGCATAGAAATTTAATAAATAAACAACCCAATAAAGTTAATGGTACAAGAGTGATTACTTAAAGAATATTGATCTGTGGAACCTAGAAGTTGAGGCTAAGGATTAAACAAAATCTAAAATTTATTTATTTATTTATTTATTTATCAAATTTTTATACTGCTCAATTTATCTGGTGTGACATTTCCATCCATGTAGCTGGAAAACACTAAACTGGAAATGGTGGCAGGGTAACACAAAACATAATCTAATTTACTCAATTCACTGCAACATTTATTTTGCTTTTTATTTACAAATAAAACCCATGAAACATAATGTATATCATGAGACCTAATTTATATGATAGTCTAATCTGGATCAAGACTTGTGCATGAGGACTAGAAGCTTAAATCCTTCTTTTACCATACTTGGTTTTTTTTTTTTTTTAAATAAAATGCTTCTTCCCACTGGCACAGAGTTGAAATATAACATCCTATCATGGATATCACTGCTTAATGCATGACTTTTTTGTATTGCATGAGACAGATTGTTTAAGCATGGTATTGAATAAAACAAAATTTGTTGTGTTCAGACAATTTAGGTTATAGTGTTTCCCTAAAATGAAAACACTGACAGCTCCAAATAGAATGATTGGACAGGAAGGAAAAATATCATTTATCCTATTAACACATTCCCAACAATCTACGATGACCTCTTCTTTTTGCAAGTAATTTATCTGAATAATAATAAGTGTATGTAAATTAAAATGTCGTGGCTCATAAATCATAATACAGGACTCATACATAGTTACTTTGGCTTAACAGGTATGAACCTAAATTTTATGTAGTGTGAAATTGTCTCTAATCTGGGGTTTTATTCAAAGCTCCAGAACTGGGTTGCTTGAAAGAGTGAAGAATGAGCAAGATCTGATGATTGATTGAAGCAAAGCTCCATTGTGTACTTCCATCTTTGCATTCTGCAGGTGTGGTCTCTGTCTGCAGTAAGCTAAAAGGCACTACAGAAGGGAAAGATTTGCAACGATAAATATTTATCTAGCAAAGCACCCAATACAAAGAATTTTACATGGCTATTTTCTAAACTGACTGAAGAATTAACCACAATGGTGTCTCTAGGTCCTTTAGGTTAGTGGAATTCAAGTGTCCTGACATATCTTTGCAACAAATTGTTTATTATGGGAAAATGTTATTTTTTTTATGGAAAGAAACAATATTTTTTTCCAGTATAAAACCAAATAAGCACTATATTTCTTTCTTTAGTTCAGACAGTCAAATGCATTTATTACTTGGATTTCATTACTGAAAATGTGCCAAATAATAGACTAAATTCAAAATGTCATAAAAATCTATAAACAAGGAATATTTGGAAATATATTTTTGTTCAGGCCATTAATGAACAACCAACTAACACCACTTTAAAAAAAATGGATATTATGGCTGCCATTTTCCAGCATGGAAGTCCTTTCTTTTAATTTATTACCTTTAAAGGAAAGCAGAGGCAAAGTGGACTCACTTTTCCACTGTTATGGTACATCCACTGCATTTTTTTTTAAAAAAAACTTGCTTATCATGCAGAGGTGGGCAGCACATGAATTAACAATCAGTTCACCCAGCACCAAAAATGTGAGCACACGTGCTTCCATGCATGAATGCGGCTTAAAAAACGTGGCTAAATAGGATGGCATAGCGCCGAGGCGGGCAGGCAGGCCCGCCTGCAAGTCACAACTACAGGTTTTCCCGAACTGGTCTGAACCAGCAGCAGCAATTACCATGGTGACAATAGCTCACCAATAGAAATGTAAAATAGAAAGCAATGAACCTACCCAGGTCTTCAGCTCACGATAATATTGAATTGGAAAGGTAATAATAACAATTCCAATGCATACGTATCTAATTTGGGTTGGCTAGAGTGATTTGGTGGTAGCAAAATAAAGTGTTACAGTGAACTGTAAATTAGATTGTGTTTTGGGTTATCCTTTCCCAACCTAATGTTTTCCAGATTCATTGGAATGGAAGCTCTCAGGATTGCCAGTTAACCTGCCAATTAAGAATACTGGAGATGCTGCTCCAACTCATACTGGAAAATGTGTCAGGGAAATGATGCATTTTATTTTGATCGCATATCATTTAATCCAGCATCTATTGTTTATTAAATTATTATGCCTCATTGATTTTGTGTGCATCTGGGGAAAACAGTGTATGCTTTAAGGCAGTCTGTAATGTTATTATTCTGATAGTATTTGAACATATACACCAGAATATGTAGTAAGTGTTCTTTCCATGATACAATTTTATATTCTGTAAAAATCTGTAGCAGATTTACTTGTAGCAGAAAAGCCAAGGGCTAATCTACTCTTTGACTTCCAGTTATTCTTGTATTTTAAGTCAATTACATTTAGAATAGTATTTTATATTATAGTATTACATTTTTTTTCATATTCTAGAAAGTTTTCAATCTCTTTTTGCATCTCAACCTAGTCTGTGAATGCCAATATCTCTATAACCAAAATGACAACAATAATGTAATGAACAAATAGAACAATTTAGCTCATAGCGATCAGACACTTTTATGGACTGGCCTTGTCCTGTAAGATTATGAGTTTATTTTAATGTGACTATTATCCAAAGTTTTATGTAATTAATATTCAATTAAGCTTACAGACTAACTATATAGTGTTGAAATAATTATACCTAGCAGTTTGATGAAACCTGATTCCCATAATCGTTCCTTGATGCTTTTTTAAAAAATGTATGTATTGAAGAAACAAATATGCAACTCATGTTAGTATAGAGCTAAAAGAATATAACATGCCAATTATTCTGGATAAATGTTGAAACATTTTATGGGTTAGGGCTCAAAATGTTATGCAAATACCAATGGTAAATCACCTGAAATTTAATTTTTAAACTTTAAATTTGATTGAAAAGTTCAATTCAAACATGTTACATTTTGTTAATGCCATGTTTATTTTCCACATAATTTTTGCCTGCTCTAAATTTATATTAGAATATTTGCCTTCAGACAGAAAGCAATGTACTTTTATCTATTTTACACTTGTCTTATTCGAAATTTAATTAAATTCACTAATATTTATTGGGCTAACTGCCCTGTGCTCTTAAACAGAACAGGGCATACTCATTGATGTTAATCTTACAAAAATAGGCCAAAGAAAAATCCTCAGGTATACAACTAATGTGTGAGTAGCAGCCATAGTGCCTATTATCTGTTTATTAAAATCATTATGGCAAGCACTCAGCAATTAAAGTAGATAGTAAACATAATTTTTGGCTGGGGCAATAATTAGCTTTCCCTTTAAGGAATCTTACTATGATCATCCAGAGCAACATATAACAGTGCAAACTTTCTTGATATTGTTTTTCCAGATGCATAAATCATAAGATCAGGTAATTAGTTATAATCTCAAATTAACAAAACATGTAACATGACTGTAGAGGATTAGTTACCATCTCCAGTATTCAGCATACACTGAACTGTTTCAATAGACTATAGAAAGTCATGTGCATATTTTTGTATAGAGCAGAGTGTACATTCCTTCAAATCTGTGTATAAATTATTTGTACATGCCACTTTATCTTACTGCTGTTCTAAGATATGAGTACATTGACAAATAAGGGCTGAATTTCATTCATTAAATCTGAGTTACAATTGAATAATCCAGTCAAGAATCTGAATCAGCCTCTTTTGACCCTGGATTGATTTAAATTATTTCAACAGCTGATAACACTGCTTCTGGATGACTTTGTCTGGACTAATGTTGAGCCTGATTTGTATTTGGTCCAGTGTTTTTCAACCTTGGGAACTTTAAGAGGGGTGGACTTCAACTCCCAGAGTTCCCCAGAAGTCCACTGCTCTTAAAGTTGTCAAGGTCGAAAAACACTGACTTAAATGGAGATTTTCAGAGAAAAGCAGGGTGATAAACTAAACTGAGAAGCTGAGAAACGTAAAAGTGTTAACTTGCTAATGCATAAATGAAGACATAAAAGAACAGTTAGTATTATATCCATGAACTTTTTGGAACAATTATTTTGCCATTAACACTGCTAACCTGCTTGACGTTTGGAAGACATGAGCCACAGAACACTTTTACAAACAGCTACTAGTATAGCTAATGATTTGTGTGTTTTATGATTTATAACCAATCAATTATTTCCTTTCACAGCAGGAGCCAAACAGAGATGTAAGTACACCCTTAACCTTCAATGGAGGCTATATTAACCAGCAATGAGAAACAGCCTTTGTTCTCTGTACTGTTTTAAACTATGATCAAAAAGTTGTCACATTTCAAAATATTTCAACCTCGCAATTTGTGAAGTTATAGGAGACAAAATGGCTGCAATCTCCTGATATTTGATTATCTTCAAATTTGGAGCATGTTTAATTTTGAATATTTTTCTATCACATGACGACAACAGAAAATATTGCCTACTTCTGAAGACTGATATGCTTTTGTTGATAGTTCCAAACAACCTCAGGACAGTATTCCATCAGTGAACTTTAAAAAGGAACAGTAAAATTAAGAGAGCAACAAAGGTTAGGCACTTGAAGCTCCTTCAGAAGATAGCAGACAATCCAGCAACCCTGGAAGAAAAAGGGCATGGAGAGCAGCCCTTTCAACCTGCCAATGAAAGAAAAGGGGTGTCCATGCTACAATGCACAGCAGCAAATTGAAGTCAGGATGTTTGATTACAATCAGACAATGTATAGCAAGTGTACTGGATTGCTTGGGCAAGATTTGTGCTAGCACTGTCATAAAACACTACTTTTGATAGTGAGTAGGAGTAGAAAACAACAGGCAATGCTTGCCTTCGTGATAGGATGATGGCAGCCAAAAGGCGACATTGTGTATCTCAGTCTGCCCTCAAGAAATGGTACTTCTGATGAGATAACCTGGTCATGTATATCAGCCTTTAATCATGCTCAGTGTTAAATACCTGGTCAACCATAACATGAGAGTGAGTAAACTAAGTCAAATGCTTCATTTTGCCTAACTAGTCTCCCAAGAGCAGCTGAATGGAAAGAGTTGATTGAATAGTAAGGTTTTTCATTACACAACTCATGGCATCTGACAGCCGAAATATAGGCTGCAGTGCCCAAATCAAGCTTACTGCTTTCTGTCTGAGTAAGAAATTAATAATTCAATCATGCTCTTGAGCTCATAGGATATCAGGCATTTTCTAGAAGAAATAGGCCAAGTAGATTTGACTAGCAGCTGATTGACTGTCATTTGTGACAATGGTACTTTTGTCTAAATCTGCAAATCTTGGGTTTCCCTGAATATGTTTATGTCTGGATGATGGTACTTTAGCAACACATTCACCATTTTATCAATACAAACATTATCTCTGAGGGAGATGGGCAGTTTAGAAATAGGAAATATAAAAAAAATAAAAGGGCTCAATATTACATATTTATACTCTGTCTATAATACTATTTTAATGTTGAAATTTGAAGCAGTACTTTAAAAAAACCTCATTTGTTATCACCATATATGTACTAGATTTTGTATGTATCCCTAGTGAAATTGTTGTACCCTATATGTATTACTTCTAGAATGTGATTATGCATTTTTCATGGCCATGTCACTCTCAAATGTTTTAATTCATAGTCCTGTAGTTTCTACAAACTAAAATTTAAAATCTGTATTGAAATAAAAAAAAAAATAGGCATCTAAACATGCACTTTGTAGGGCTCTGGTCTGACTTGGAATCAAGCCCAAATTTAGTAAGGGTGAGGCAAGTTAATGGTAATTCTTAATTCACTTCAGATGGGATAAACACAAGCCATTATGTTCCAGTTCCCAACTCCCCTTGAAGTGATTGTGCAGACAATAGAGCACCATAGGCAACTATGGCAAATGAAGAAACTATTAGAGATCTATTGGTGTTTATGCAGGATATAGAATTGAAGCCTTTCCTCAAATCAGATTGATATTTGCAATCAGACCACATGTTATCCAGCTCTAGCTTTGAATAACTGCTTTTGTGTAACAATTATGCTTCCCTGCTGGCCAGATTCTTGTTTTCAATGTGTGATGATACTTTATGATGGTAAATACATTATGATAAATTGTTTACTTTTTTCATCCTACTCACTGCTGTTTTCACTTTTCCCACAGGGTTACCCACAAAGGAGTGACAATGGGGACAAATGATAAAAGCAGCCATGATGATGCAAGCTTTACCTCTTATATAGTTGATGCCACACACAAAAAGGGTGGATTTTGTATTGTGAGAGTACAGTGCTGTCATTTTGATGCCTCTGTTTCCCCATTTTTGCTTTGCCTGTATTCAGTGTGTTCTCATTTTCCTATTCCTCTCTCTTCCCATCCGTTCAGTTCCCCTCTTCCATTCACAATATACGTTTTTAAATCATCCAATCTGTAATTTAAAGATTATTTCATAGCTGTATTCATTTCTTTTTCTTAGCCTGTCTTCCTCATTTACATAAACTTTGCTATTTGCTTGAATTTTTTTTTTTATTGTGTATAATGCAAATGGCAGGGCTTTGCTTTTCCTGATTCACTGAAGTAAAAGTAAATTAGAATGGATAATCTCAAGGCTGATGTAATCTATATGAGACTATTCTGAATCCGGTCATGAAACAAGTCAGCATCCCCTGTGCACCTTTATTATTTTGCTCCACTTAAATTGCTAAGAACATTTAGGAAAATACCTTTATACTTGCACATTAAGAAGTATAGGACAGATTATTTCACGAAAAAAGCACGAAAAAAAGCAACTCACTGTTAGAAAGTCATAAAGCGGCACCGTTGGTTATAACTTAAATATTTTTACTTTTCTAAGCCATTTTTCTAAACCCAAGTATTAGAACCTGACTTAAGATTTGTGGAAATTGGGATCGTAGAAAACACCCAGGAGCATAGAAGAGTCCAAAGGCAGATGCATGAATAAATGTGATAAATGTATTTATTCATATAACAAAACATATTAACTATATACAAAGGCTGTCTTAATATCCATTAGGGTAGGGGGCACACAGCGTGTGTGACTACCCCTATCAAAGATCATGTCTCATGGAGAACAAACGTAAAAGAGAGCAAGGTGGAAAGGTTAGAGGGGGTTTTATACTCAGTGTAAGCCCCTCCTCTCCACATAGGGGTGGGGGCACTTTCTGCCTCCACTAGTGTCTGTATGATATATGTGCCAATGGCTTGCAAATACTTGACAAGATTCTAAAATCCTTAAGATTTTGATTTACCTTTTATGCATTTTTCTCTCCTTCTTTAATGTAGCCTCTGAGAACTAGTGACCAAAACTGCATATGATCTTTCAAATCAGGTTGGAGTATAGATTTATATAAAGGCATTATGTTAACAGAGCCATGGACAATATTAAATAAGCAAAGACCAATTTTTCTTTTAACATTGGAATAAAACCATTCCACTTGGAATATTCTGTTGAAATATTTAAAGTGGATTGTATTTTTATGAAAAAAAAAAAACCTCAGTTAAACATTTTTGTCTAAAAATATAGATGTTGAAACTATTTATTTTTGTTGTATTTTTGTTTGTAATAAGCAGGTGGTAGCCTATGCTAAATGCTAGCACCAAATCTACCGAAAAACTGGCCAAGGAGATGGTTTTTAATTTTTATCTTAAGAATCTGACAGAATAGCAAAAAAGAGCAAGACCTGTTTTACCCCTGCACTGTTCTTTTCTATTTTCAGTAATTTTTACTATGTGCATGGCCTTAGATTAAATGTGGATATACAATTCCATGCAATTCTATATAGAACTGTATATCTACATTTAATTTCCATATTTCAAATGCAGCTTCTTACCTGTTCCATTTTTTACCTCCCACATATAAGCTTGCGAGTTTTCATTTCTTCATGGTGCACAAACACAACTGGACAAACAATGTATACATGCAATAAGTCCCACAACCATCTTCTTCATAAATTAATGCTTCTGTCCTTTTATGCATTTGTACATGGAAGGCAGGTATTAAAATTAAGCAGTTTCTTGGGGTTTGCATGATGCTGACTTTTCAGACTCACAGAAAACAAAACAAAACAACACTCATTTTGGGACCAGTGTATCATCCTAAGTGCACCAGAGAAACCCATTCTGCTACAATAAAAAGGTTTTGGAAGCAAAATTTTACCATGCTGTTTACAACCTGCTCTGCCTATGTAATTTTTTTTAAAAAACTGAACTGAGCCTATGAAAGAAGCAACAACAATGGATTCATTGAAAAATATAGTTGGTCTATGACCAACAAAATAACTTTAAAAAATATCTCTGGATGTTTCATTGAGGTTTCTTCCTAATATACACACATAGAGCAAATGTTGCACATGTCAATGTTCTTTTAAATATCAACAAACAAAATAAAACAGCACAATATTTGCACTTGAGAATCTAAAAAAGTCAAGCAACACTGCAAATTAAACTATGACATAGATGTTGAGCATGTAGTGTGTGTATGTTTGCTTATCATACACATCAACGTATCTGAGAAAGAAAAGGTAACATACAGAACATTCAGGAATGACATTACATCATAAATTTTGAAACTTTCTCAATTAGAGAAAGAATGTAAAAAAGACCAATAAACTTATCTACTAATCAAATGCATTATGCATAGTATTTAATGACTTTTCTTCTTCTCCTGAACTAGATCTAACCAATGGGTACAGGTATGGAATATGTAGCTATTTTATTGCTGAATGTATTTCTTCTAAATTTGCATAGCTTACAGACGTGGTTCCCAAACTCTTTAGCTCATACACCCCTTCACAAAGTTTCAGATTGTTCCTTGACCCCACCCCCCAAATATTTATTATATGAAAATAGCAATAGCAATAGCACGTAGACTTATATTTATATACCGCTTCATAGTGCTTTTACAGCCCTCTCTAAGCTGTTTACAGAGTCAGCATCTTGCCCTCAACAATCTGGATCCTCATTTTACCCACCTCGGAAGGATGGAAGGCTGAGTCAACCTCGAACCTGGTGAGATTTGAACTGCTGAACTGCAGCTAGCAGTCAGCCAAAGTAGTCTGCAGTACTGCACTCTAACAACTATGCCACCTCGGCTATTAAAATAATTTAATAAATACTACTTTAACTAATAATACTATGAATAACAGCAATGAATTGACCCTTGAGGGTCAAATTGGACTTCTTTGGAGAACCCTGGCTTATAGTATTTTTTTTTAAAAAAATAGGAAACCATAAGACTCAAAATACACCTTATAAAACTCTCTGACTTCACAGACTTCAGTCTAAATTCAAACAACAATGGAGAAGTCTTTGACAATAGTTTCAATATCAACCATAACAAAGCCAAGAAATGATTCCATAAGAGAACAGAGCCTCTCTTATGCAGTTTTCTCAGCTGCATGGAATAACATGGATGAGTTTTCCATAATGATTCTTTTCATGGTAATCCACAACCTAGAATTTGGTTTCATTGTAGCCAGAGATTAGATCAACATTTTCATTAGAGCCCAAGATCCCCCCCATTCAAGCACCATTGAAACTTCAAGAGGGCATATACCTCTTTTAAAATTTGCTTCCATTGCATGTGCCATTTTGATACTTATTACTCTAAATTGAAGAGATCCTTCATTGTACATGGGTAGCCAAGCTCATATTTCCATTAAACATGAAGAGATAATAGAAATAAAGAAAGCATTCCATACAGTATAATAATATATAATTAGTATTTCCAATAACTTCTTCAGGGTATGTGGCTTTGACATCCTCACTGCAGGTAGAATAGCTGATTAAACTGTATTTGAAAGCAAACATTTCATATAAAAGAACTGAACAAAAATTAATGATCAAAATCCAGCATAGGCAAACATACTTTCAGCTTTTGATAGTCAGACTTTAACATTATTAACTCTTATAAACTCATATAAAAAACACTTGGCTGTTAATATTACCTGTCTGATTGTAGAAATCCATACATGTTCATGATTGGATGTTTGCCAGGAAAAGTGGCTATGAACAATTTGCGAAATCTAAATACTCCAAAGTCTATTTGATTTGCAGTGCAGTGAAGAATTGTTGAAAATGAACATCTCTCTTTGATCTTTTCTGGATAATAGGCAAACAGAAAGACTGAAGCAACCAAACAAGCCTCTTCTTGTAATAAATATTTCAATCAGCTGGTGGTTGCCAGTTCTGTTTCTCTGCAGAAACTATATTTCTTGCAAGCAAGTGTCCTTTAAGAATGACCACAAAGAAACTACAGCTTGTCTGTGTGAGAAAAGTGAATGTGTGTAAGAAAAGCTACAAATAATTAGGCTATTTGGCATTGCAAATCCTTTGAAAGGATGTAATCAATGGGTCGCAATTTTCTATCCACAGCATCTCATTTGTAACTGAATAACAAAAGAGAGGGAAATCATGAAATCACAACACATTGTACTGGCAAGCACAAAGCACACATCAAATTGGCATCTCTCCCAAGGGGGACCTTCTATGCTCATTATATTCACCTTTTCTTCCTTCCACTGTTCCAGCTTCATTATTTAGAATCTTGTCTAGGAATTGTCTGGGTGGTGAGATGTTGTATCCACTCCCAAGTTCACACATATTCATTTAAGATACAAAATCAGAATAATTTGTTGAAACAAATTAAGTAAAGTCCAGAATAAGGTTTGGGAAGTCTTACATTTAGAATTAAATGTAATTTAAATAATTGATATCCAATACTGTATATGACAACTTTTCTACCATGGCTAAAAAGGACCCAAACATTATATATAAGATTACCAATACTTACAATCTATTCCTTGCTTTTCATTATTATGGATTGACTGTTACATTTATGGCATTCTATTCTGTTTCAGGAACTTTGGTATAGCCGAATAAGGAACAATCATTTACAAATTACACTTTTACTTACTTATTTATGATTGATTGATTGATTTAATGAGCACCCTCATAGGTACATGTAACAGAGAATGCTATGTCATTCACTGCAAAAAATTGGCCATAACCAGTGTTCCTAAACAGTTTGCTGCCTGAAACAACATATCAAATGAAGTCTTCTCTGTTTTACTCAAGATACTGACTGACTGATCGTATTTCAAAACTTGCAATTTATGAATATCCTCTACCTACTTTAGGGCAGAAGACTAGTTAGATGTGCAGGACAGGTTGAATGGTGCATACATACACTTTTTTCAAAAGCTACCTAACCCTACAACATCAGCTGAATACAAGAAAACATACCATTGCTTTCTACTAATAGAACAAGTATTTGTTTCCATTCTAAATAGCAGACTTTACGACAGATTATTTTCAAACACTCTAGAGGTATAAAAAATTTATTTGGAAAAGTAAAAATGTTTTTTGGGGGGAGAAGGGAAATGGAAATTAAAAACCCCTTATATCAAAGCTGTTTTGGAGTTCTAGGCAGAAGCAATCCAAAGATTATGGCTGCAATTCTCAAACCTACCCTGTTTTCCCCAAAATAAAACATCCCCTGATAATAAGCCCAATCGGGCTTTTGAGTGCATGGCAATGTTGTGGCGCGCCAGTGGCCTGCGCAGATTGTTGCTGATCCCGACGAGGAGGAGGCTGGTGTGATGTCGCGTCAGCAGTCTGTGCAGCCGGCACTCGAGTCGGACAGTGAGGAGGCTGAAGAAGATGTAGTGCCAGAGGCAGGGATTCAGCCAGGGCCTTCAGAACCTCCAGAGGCTCCTTTAAGTAAAGAGGATAAAGTGGAGGAGCCTCTTCTCAATGCATGAGCACGCAGAGCTGCCAAAAGGCAGGAGTGGTTACTCAGGAGGAGATCTCCTCGAGAGTAAGGCTTGGGGCTAATTGGCCACTCCTTTAGCCTGTTTAAGTTTGCACACAGCTTGTAAAAAGCTGCAGGAAACAACATGTGTTCGTTCATTTGCTGATCATTGAGTTTGAATTTTCTCTGCAAACCTGGCTTCTGGGCTTTCTGTCAACTCTAGTAAGACACTATCTTATCTATGGAATTTCTGGCAGGTTGTTAAGAATGTTTTATTAACAGCCTGCATTTGCAAAAGACTGTCTTTTGAAGTATTATTTATTATTTATTATTATTATTTTTATTATTCATATTTCTAAGTAAACTGAGTTTTGTTCGGAGTTTGTGTGTGCTATGTTCTTTGGGATCCGTAGCTTAGGCAGAACAGGCAATAAGGCCAAGCACTTATTTCAGGGTTCAAAAAAATATAAGACAGGGTCTTATTTTCGGGGAAACACAGTAGTTACGTCTTTATTTAGAATACACGTCTTCATTATTCTGCTAACATCTTCCAAGTACAATGATATTCCTGATAGTGAATCCAGAAAGGCAGTTGAAACATTATTTTCCATTCAGCTTTTCTGAATAAACTCACCTGTCACCATAAAATGGAGAAAAAAAGATGTGAAGCTGCACGTATTTTCAATAATATAATTTTCCCTTGAATATACAGTTTTCACAAATGGAGTGTCCTGCTAAACTTTCGTTTAGATATTAGATTTATTTGGGGAAGCTGATGAGAAACAACCCTATACTTAACATTCAACCCATGGGTGGTCTCCATCCTCCAGTGGTGTCAGCAGCAATGGCAGTGGTGGGATGACATCATTGGGGGGGGTGGAGCATCAGCATCCCTCCACAACAGTCCCAGGTTCTCACGTGGCTTTTGAAAAAATGAATTCCTCGCTCTTGTCTTAGACCAGTGTTTCTCAACCTTGGTAGCTTGAAGATGGGTGGACTTCAACTCCCAGAATCCCCCAGCCAGCACAGTGCTGGCTGGGGGATTCTGGGAGTTGAAGTCCACCCATCTTCAAGCTACCAAGGTTGAGAAACACTGTCTTAGACCCTGACGAAAAAGAGGTTGAAGGGGAACACCAATTGGCTTTGTAAACATGGGCTTTTCAGAAAGCATTAACCCATTTGAGTTATTTGCAAGATGGTTCAATACAAAAATAAATTGCTAACAATATCTATTTAGTTTGCTTGTCTGGTCTCAAGCTATACTCAGGATAAAATCAAGGCACTGTAGTTAGATTAGTGGCACTGGTTAATGATCACCATTTATATGTTTTTCATTCCTGAGGATTATTATGAAAGACTACAAATATTTTCTCGGATAGTATGCTGTCATATAATTCTCTCTGGAGTCCAGGGGTGAAATGCTCCCAGTTCGGTCTGGTTCGCTTGAAGAAGTAGTAAAAAAGGCTACTGGTTTGCTGAACTGGTAGTATAAAATGTAAAAAAAAAAAAGTTCCAACAATCAGATGAGTGACGCGCGATTATCGGAACTTTTTAAAAAACGTTTTAAACATTTTTTTACTACCGGTTACGCTGTGGTGCGCGATCGTCAGAGCCTTTTTTTAACTTTTAAAATCATTTTTTTACAACCTATTCGGCAAATAGGTTGCAAATAAATGCTTTTAAAAGGTTAAAAAAAAGGCTCCAAAGATCACGCGCCACAGCTGATCACACCTCCCCATGCGCTGTTCTACTTACCCTATGCCTCCTTTTGGCATGCACTGAGTGCACGCATGCACCTCACATTTGGTGCGTGGTGTGTACAGCGCATGTGTATGCGCACACAGTGCACATTAGGCATTTGGCGCACATGTGCAGCCAACAAACCAGTAGTAAACCGGTTCAGATTTTATCACTGCTGGAGTCATATATATTTTATCCAGGCTAACACTTATTCTCTGCCACATGGTTCTAACAAAGTTTGTTTCCTCCAGTTTTGTTCAGAGGACATCCAGCTACATTCATGGAGGCTTCCATTTAAGCAAAGACCCCCCCTTTATTTGAGTAATATCATAGGAAATGATCTCACACAGAGCACTGCATGTTGAGAAATGCCTAATAGGGCTTATACAATAGTATGAAGGGCGTATAGTTGGTTATGGGCTGCACATTTTGATTACAATATCAATGTAAATATATGGGAGAAAATGTGGGAAACTGGTATCAAATTTACATTTTGTCATAATTTAAGTGATAAATTGATGTATGGATAGTATACATTGGTTAAATTGTCAAAAATGCGTACAGGAATATCAAACCAGGTGTTAGAAGTGTGAAAAGGAAGAGGGAATGTTTTATCATGCAGGGTGGACGTGTGAAAAAGCAAAGAAATTTTGGGTGCATATTAGTCACACAATGCTGCAAAAGACAATTGTGAACTAATATTATGATGAAATCATTTTTATTGGGTTTTATTGAGCTATGAACTGGAAAAGAAATATCAGAAACTAATACTGTATGTGAGAAAAATAGGAATTATTCCTGTAAAAGCATAACCTGAGTTACGCCATTTTGAAATCATTTTGTCTAACCTGATTATATAATTTAGCTGACATTTAAGAACATGAGAAAAGAAGTGTGTAATTCCTGTGTTTTTTTAGAGGATGTTTGTTTTGCAGGAAATATGTTCTTGGGTTAACTTGCCCTCATTAATTAAAGGAAGTACACAATTGATGTTTTTGAGGGGTATTTCTGTTGGGAATTGGGGAATTTCCAGGGTGGAATTATGTACTGCATATGTTATATAAGATGTTATGTAAGATCTGAAACTGATTCCCAAGGTACTTTATTGACGTGTATCCTGATGTTCCTGAAGACTATAAAAACTTGTGTAAATTGTTTTATTTCCGTCTTTCTCTACTTTAGAAAGAAAGACCCTTTGCAAAGAATAAACTCTGTTCCAGGATTATTTTGGTCTTTGTCTCTTTAAAACGATAATGGGATTTACCTGTCTACCACAATTGGCGCCCGAACAGGGACTGAAAACATTCTGTCTGGAATGGAATTCCCTGATACGTGCGCACAAACACTGATTTCAGTGAGATGGGGTTATTTCCTTTCCAGCAGGAATTGCTTTTCTATGAACCTTGAGGCAGAGACCTGAATGTCTGGACGGAGAGGAACGTTCCTGAAGACTTCGGTGCACCAGGAGTGAGTATAAGTTTTCTTTTTGGTGGTTGGGATTTGTGTATGTTTGCGTGTGTATGGCCTGTATGATTTGTGTGTATAATTAGTGTAATACAGGTTGGGGAAAGTATGGGGCCTTTACTAGGGAAAAGTGCTGCTGAGACTGAAATATCCTCCATCCCCCATATCTCCATTAGGGAAATTGTTAGTACAGTGGTTAGAGGATTGGTTGAAAGCTTGTACAAAGGTATTAGATAAGGTGACTATGATTAATTATTGTAAGGAGGTTTGGTTGATGTTTGTGTTGATACAGCCTAATTATAGGTGGAGTAAGTTTGGGGAGTCAGACCCATATTGGATCAATGTTTTGAAGAACGTTTTGGTGAAAAGAAGAAGTTGAAAGTTCAATTGTTATATGTTGAACCTCAGTTCCATGTTCAGTAGTTTAACTCCTCTTCCCTGAGAAGTTCTAGAGTCTTGTATGGGAAGGAAGAAGAAGAGGAAGGTTGGAATCCTTTAGCTTATGCTACATGCCCACCTCCCCCTCCTTCGTATAATCGAAGTTGTGGGTGAAATTGATATTGTTGCTGGGAGCAGAGAGGAAGAGACTTCAGCAGGGCAGTAATATAGGTAGCTGGAGAAGGAGTTGGGTGAATTGTTAGTGTCAGATGTAAATGCCTTATTCTCTATTGTGTAAATAATGTATATATGGGACATCAGGGGTTAACTTATTCTTTGGATTTTAATGTATTCATAATTTACCACTCCCATTCCTGGCTCCACCCCTTGTATATATAAGGAGCCACCCTCACCATTTTCTTTGCTTCTATCTTGAATATTCAGCGAATATAGAATGCCTATTATTATTAAAGAGAAATATATTTAAGTCTCTAATTCTTATTATCTTTATTGAGTCTGATCCTGAAAATATTGCAACAAGCTGGTAGCAGAGGATGGTTAATTGACTCAATAAATAATTAAAAATGTCTAAGAAAGATAGGCCCAACACCAGGGCCTACAGCAAGGAAATAGAAACTGAACAAGAGATGATCAACGAATCCACTAACGCGATTTCGAGAGAATCCGAAGAATACACCACTGAAGAAGAAGAACTGATAAATGAAAATAATGACCAGGAAGAAATCGAAATAGAAAATAACGAACTCAGGTCAGAGATATTGAAGATACTAAAAAGTCAGAAGAACGATGAAAGCCTCATCGCGAACCTCCAAGAAATGCTGAAGAACAACGGAGCAGCGAGAGAGAAAAACGTCGTTAAAGAAAAACCCAAAGACCAAAAAACTGTGAGCGAAATGAATACTGAGAAAGTCGTTGTGAAAAAGAAAAGATGTGATCCCGCGCGAAATTTTGAATGGCAGCCATCTTGGTTTCAACGAACTTCAAAAGAGAGTGAAGCAGAGCCAATCAAAACGCTCAGTTCAAAATTTCTGGCGCGAAAAACGCTATCAGACGACGAAAGTGAAAAAGAAGACTCAAACTCTTCAGAAGAACCAGAATCAGAAAGTGAAGACGATTTAACAAAGTCTCAAGTAAAGTCAGCAATAAAAACGCTTTTTGCTGCTTTTGGGCCAAGATTGAAAATTTCCAAGGCACCAACGAAGAAGCAAGAGATCAAACCGACAACTCGAGACCTGCACGCTCCCATCCTGACTTCGAAGGCGACGACACCTGAGCCCAGAGAGCCATGCCGATTCCGTCCTACACCGCAGACCGGATCAAGTGTCAACGCACACGAAAGAAAGAGAAAAGCTGTCGCCACCACCAGAACCCCTAAAACCGAACCAGAGACCGACTCATCTGAAGAGGAGCGGAACGAGAGAACTGAAATGGAGAGAACCTTCCACGACGACGCCAAGGAAGAAATGAGCAACGCGCATGTGCAAAGCTACGTAGACGGCCCCGAAAGACTTGAACTGGCCAGAGAACCGCGCAGACTCGTTGCGAGCATCCCCATGCCGTTCTGTAATTTCCTGCACTTGCGAGACCACGGACTGCCTCAGGTTGTAAGTAATGGACAAAATAATGTGGGGAACTTACCCAGTGACTTCCCAAAACTTAGAATTGATGGCATTAATTTACAAGAGTGGTATCAACAACTTCAGGTTGTCTTTATGAAAGAAAATTTACTATTCTTTATAACTAGTCCTCCAAGAAGACCTTGGACTTTAAAAATAGATTGTTTACATCATAGAGCATTTTTCATAATAATATCTAGCGTGTCTCCTGCAATGTATCATAGCATCAAATCAAACCTAACTGTGTCAGAAATAATTCAATGCATGTTTAATCTATTTCACAGCGATAGCGTAGCTACAACTACAAGAATGTCTAAGGATTTCTTTTCTTCTAGAGTGAAACCAGGGGTTTCTATAAGTGAGCATTTGATATCTCTAAACAAAATAAGAGCTGAGCTGCAATTGAGGGGGGAAGTGATTTCAGATCAAACAATGAAAAGTGTTATTATCAATTCACTTGATTCATCATGGGATAACTTTATGTCACACTTAGATACTATTAATTTAGGATATTTAACCATAGAAAGTCTATCTAACAAATTGATAGCAGAAGACAATTCAAGAAAAAATCGTTCCAGTAATCAAACAGAACACAAATCTTTTAGGAAAGTAGCTTTCCAAGAAAAATATAATGAAGCCTTTAGATGCCACAATTGTGGATCCAGGGAACACAGTAGAAGAGACTGTCCCAAAGTCTCAAGGGAGAGACATAGGCCAGAATATAGGAGCAAATACCATTATAGACAGTCTTCCACAGATAGACACAAATATAGAAGCCCACCAAATTACAGAGAAAGTAGAGGGGGTAGAGAAAATTCAAAAGAGAGAAAATCTGGGTCACTAAATGGACTAAACAAACAAGAAAGCACCAAAACACAACAAAATGAGAACAATAATTGGCTTATTGATTCTGGTGCAACCAATCACACCACTAACAACAAAAGTATATTATCTTCATTTACAGAAGATAAGTTTGTGATAAAGGTAGCTAATCAAGAAAAGGTTCAAGTATTAGGCAGAGGAAATGTGACCTTGCCTGGTTTAGGTAAAATAGAGGGGGTATTATTAATCCCAGAAATACCTCATAACATACTAAGTGCTATAAAACTAAGCAGAGATTCTGACATCAATATAGTTTTCTCAAAGGGGAAAGCAACTTTAGAGAAGGACAAAACAAATATAGGCACTGTGATGATAAAAGGAGGTCTACCCTATCTGATAACAAAAGAAAGATGGTTACATAACATTGATTCAAATATGGAAGATTGTATTGAAGCAGATGATGAAAATGTTAGTAACAGTGACAATGATGAATGTAAAATACCTCATGATCACAAAAATACACACAATGAGAAGAAACCAAAAATAGGTAAACCAATTCATGATGAGTGTGCTCACATCTTACATAGGAAGTTAGGACATGCAAGCTTTCCTGTAGTTCAAAAAATGACTGAACACGCAGAAGGTGTCAAAATAAAAAATTGTGATAATTATTTGGAATGCTCAGTATGTGAATCCACCAAACTAAAAACCAGTCCCAGACCAAAAAAATCTAACAGATCAACTAACAATATTTTTGACTTAGTACATATGGATTTAGTTGGTCCATTAACTCCATCAATTACCTATAGGAAACGTTACTTTCTAACAATAGTGGATGATTATAGTCGCTATGGTTTTGTTTACACATTAAAGCACAAGGATGAAACCTTTCAGAAATTTAAGGAATTCTACAAACGCATAGAAACACAACATAATATCAAAATAAAACAAATTATGACAGATAGGGGATGTGAATTCATGTCTAAAGAATTCTCCCAATGGTTAAAGGATAGGGGAATGCTACATTTCACGTCCAATCCATTTTCTGCGTTTCAAAACGGGATTGCAGAGAGAAAGAATTCCACACTACAAACCATGATTAGATGCACATTAGAGGATGCTGGTTTAGGCAAACAATTCTGGTCAGAAGCCCTACATTATTCAAATTACACTCAAAATAGAACCTGGTCCAGTATTGTGAATAAGACACCGTATGAGGTGATGTACAATAGGAAACCTAAATTAGCACACATGCACATATTTGGAGTCACTGCAGATGTGCACATACCTAAGCAGTTGAGGAGAAAGGGAGAAAACGTATCCAGAAGATTAAGATTTATGGGATATGAAACTGGAACCAAAGGGTACAGATTCATTGATAATAATAACAAATTTATAGTCTCCAGAACAGCTGTGTTCCATGAGCAGGCCAATTGGTCTAAATTGCACCTTAATGAAATATTTCCAAATAAATGCAAAGATGCGATATCTTGCGAGGAAGGGACAATAAAAAATCAAAACATTAACAAAAATAAGAACAAAACCAAAACTTGGACAAATAGTCAGCATAAAATAAAGACAGACACATTAACAAAAAAGGAAGCTAGATATTTGCACGACAACCATAGCAAACCTGAAAGAGCTATTAGAAACAATAGAAATCAAATACCAAGTAAATACAAAGATTACATAATGCATATGAATGAAGAACAAATAACACCTAATACATATGAGGAAGTATTAAAACTCCCTCGTGAAGAAAGAGAAAAATGGGAACTAGCTATGAAAAAAGAGATGGAAAGTTTGCAAGGATTAAATGTATTCACTCCTGCGATCGCACCTAAGGATAAAACAATTATAGGTACCAGGTGGATTTATAAAATTAAGAACCTAGAAGGAGGCAATACTTTATACAAGGCTAGACTAGTTGCACAAGGTTATGCACAAAAATATCCAGAAGACTATACTGATACATACTCCCCCACGGTGAGGACAGAGAGTGTTAAAACAGCTCTAGTAGTAGCATCTGCACTCAATCTGGACGTATTTCAATATGACATACAGACTGCGTATTTACACGCAAAACTAGATAAGGAAATATATGTAAGAGCACCACATAGTCAATACACTAATAAGAATGAAATTTGGTTATTAAATAAGAGTCTATACGGATTAAAGCAATCTGGCAAGAGATGGTACGATTGCTTGGTAAAAGTACTAAAGACCATGGATTTCAACGCTACCACTGCTGATAACTGTTTCTTTGTAAAAAAGAGTGATGATCACATTGAATTTGTATTAATTTATGTGGATGATATTTTATATATAGGAAAACACAAAGAGAGCAGAGAAATCTTTGTAAATAAGTTAAACGAACATTTCTCGTTGAAATCTCTAGGTAAAGTGAATAAATACCTTGGTGTACAAATTAACAAAACTAGAAGGGGATTCAAACTTACTCAGAAAGATAAGATCATTGAACTTCTAAACAAATGTAATTTAAACAATGCCAAAACCTGTGACACTCCTATGCAAACTGATTTCCTTAGAAACACTGATGAGTCTTCCCCTGAATTTAAAGATAATACATTTTACAGATCAGTTATAGGCTCACTACTTTATATATCTAATTGGACCAGACCAGATATTGCATTACCTCTCAATTTATTGTCAAGATATGTTAGCAAACCAACCATGTATCATTGGGAAGCTGTCAAAAGAATTCTAAGATATTTGAAAAGTACATTAGATTTTTGTTTAGTATTAGAACCTAATAATGACAAAGAACCAAAAATTACCTGTTATGCGGATGCAGATTGGGCTGGTGATACATCATGCAGAAAGAGTACTTCTGGTTATATTTTTCTATTGAATGATTGTCCAGTTTACTGGTACACTGGTAAACAAGAACTGGTAGCCACTTCAACCACAGAAGCGGAATATGTTTGTTTATCCAAAGCTGCAAATAACCTTGTATGGTTCAATGACTTGATCTCAGATGTTTGGAAAAAACCTGCATTACCTTTTGTTGTGCATGAAGATAATAAAGCAGCCATTGAAATATCCAGATCCGATGCCATTGGACAAAGGTCCAGGCATATTGATATAAAATTTAAGCACGTGAGACAATTATCTCAAGATGGGTTCATCAAAGCAATACATTGTGATACTTCTGAACAATTAGCTGACATATTAACGAAGCCTTTACCTTCTAAACAGCACAAATATTTAACTTCTAAATTGTATGTATTATATTGTCCTGAATCTGAATGTAATTGGTGTTGTATAGCGAACCGGCATTTAGAGGGGGATTTGTCAGATGTAAATGCCTTATTCTCTATTGTGTAAATAATGTATATATGGGACATCAGGGGTTAACTTATTCTTTGGATTTTAATGTATTCATAATTTACCACTCCCATTCCTGGCTCCACCCCTTGTATATATAAGGAGCCACCCTCACCATTTTCTTTGCTTCTATCTTGAATATTCAGCGAATATAGAATGCCTATTATTATTAAAGAGAAATATATTTAAGTCTCTAATTCTTATTATCTTTATTGAGTCTGATCCTGAAAATATTGCAACAGTTAGTAACTGTGAAACAGAATCCATCCACTTCTCCTCGTGTTAAATGTTCACAAAGTAAAGGAATGTTTCCTTTAAGAGGAATGCCGAATGGTATTGCGGCTTTTGTGAATGGGTCTTTGACATCTTCTGATCTGGAAGATTATAAAAGAAATATGCCGTCTTTATAGGCGGATCTGATCAAGTTGTCTGAGTCATTGGATTTATTCTTGAGAACCAATCTGTATACTTTTGTAGAGTTACAGTATATATATTGGGTTATTTGTTCTCCCCTGAGGAGAGGTCACAAATTTGAAAGGCAGCTATGGCTTTTTTGTTGGGATAAAACCCAAGTGGGGGCTGTTCAGCCCGTTGCTGCAGATGTTAAGTCTCCATTAGTTGATCCTGGTTGGAATAATAATAATTTAGCTGATCGGGAGCAAATGGAGGGAGTTAAGACAGCTGTACCTCAAGGAAGAAACTCAAACAAAAGTTTTTGAGGTGGAACAGTTGTGGGAAGAAACACCGTCTGTGTTTCTGGAAAATATTAAGGACAATTTGAATAAGCACACTGGTCTTTCTCCTGAAACGCCGGCTTATGAGTCCTTAATGAAAATGAAATTTGTGACGAAATCATGGCCAGACATACAGAAGCTACTACTGATATTGCTACTCTGTTGAAAGAAGCTCAAAAGGTCTATGTGAATAGGGACGTGGCCAAGACTAGAAGAGAAAAAGAAAGGAAGGAAAAGTCGAATGATAGTGTCTGTGTTGAAACGGACAGGAGAGGGAAAGGAGTTAGGTAGAAGAGGAAAAGGTTTTGTGAAACTTTGGTTGCAATGTGGCGACAGTGTCCTGGAATTGGGAGAGGATTACTCCAGTGGAAAAAAGTCTAGTGTTGGTGGATTGGAAAGCAAGAAGTGCTTTGTGTGTGTAAAGGAGAGGCATTTTGCTAGAATTTGTCCTGAGAAGAGGATGATTAGTGGGTCCAGAAGAGGAAGATCATGTGTTTCTAATAGATATGGGTGTGACTAGAATCTATATTTGTAAATTGCCTAGAGGAGTGCATCCCACAGGTGTAACTATTAAGATAAGGGGTGTCAAGGGTATACTTTTGATGTGCCATTGTTGAAGAATGTGCAATTGAGTTGTGGAAAGTGTATTATATGTTTGGATGTGATATTTGTTCTAGAAGTAGGTCTTAATCTGCTTGGGAGAGATGCATTGTCTCTTCTGGGATGTGAGCTTGGTATACAGATCGTTCTTGTTCTTGGATGAGGCAGAAAACTCTGTAGGAATGTGGTAAGGAAGGTTTATTGTTCTTCCTACCTGAGGTTGAATGCGAATATTTTGTCTTTGATTAATGTGATGTGATGGTGATATGTGTGTGCCGGCTAATTAAGTGACCTTCTTGGCTTAAGCCTGGAGCTGTGGAGAACAGGTGTGGTTAGGGCCCGAAATCAAGTTTTTGATTAAAAACTGCATCCTGAAGTTTTCCACTGCTTGAGGAATGGGCTACAAGATGTCAAGGATAAAAATGAAATGGGTATCTGAAGGGATGGAACCTTTCTAGGTTTTATTCCAGGTTTGCAAATGTTGTTAAATGGTATGTGTGTATAATGAGAGTTGTTTAGGCAATAGAGCTCATTGTCTTGTAAAAAAATAATACTGAGAATGATAATAAAGCTCCTTGAAGTATTTATGCTGACTAGTTGGTAGGGAAAAGGCATGTGTGTGTTGGAATACACTAAAAGGTCTGATTGCAGAATAAATATGAGTGAGTGTGGTAAGCCCTTAAATGGGGGTGGTAAAGTGATCCTGATATTTGTGAATGCCTGTGTGTTGAACCTGAGAAATCTCCTTTTGTATATTGAAATAGTGAGTGGCAAGAGTTTGTTGTTGTAGTTGTTGTTATGTTGTAATAGCAAGTGTTTGAATGAGCAAGTGAGAGATGAGAGAGATCCTATGGAGAAGTAAGATTAGGTAGAGGGATTTGCGATGTTAATTGGAGACAGGAGTAGTATTTTTCTTCTCTATATTTCCCCCGTCTTTTTGTTCTGAATAAGAGGGGGGAGGGAAGGTGCGGTTTGTTTTCCCTTTTACACATTTTTTTTTCCTTTGCTGAGTTTGTCTGAGAGAAAGGAGGGGCGAATGGGTGATTTGATCCTGCATTGTTTCTGACTGCATTGGCAGCTATTCAGATGTATTTCCTGTCCTGCTCTAGTGAGGTGACATTGAAAGTTTGAGAAGTTTTTGGGAGTAGAGATCTGGAGTACCTCTATTAGGTGATTTTCTTTTGCTTTTTGAAGTTTTTTATTACCCTCTTTTATGTTTTTGTGTCTGTGTATTTTGAATGATTTTGAATGCTGAGAAGGAGATTTTTAGATACTGGATAGTCTGGGGAATAGTTGACTATGTTATTTTAGCTTAGTGTTGTCTAGATAAGGGATGTTCCCTTGAGGGAAGAATTACTGGTAGAAGGTAAAGATGACTTTTGGTCTGGTTAGCTAGGAAGTTACTTGTAAATTAGTCTGTATAGACTTGTGAATTTAGATTAAGCTTTGTATTTCTTTGAAGCTTGTGGAAATAGTTTAGCTAATTTTGATAGAAGTGTGGTGTGATTCCTCTGAAGTGGGGAGAGTTGAGTATTTATTGAGACTCTATTGATTTATTGATAGTTAATTCTAAACTAAGTTGTTTGGAAGAAAGGTTGAAGAGTTGAAGAAAGTAATAATGTAGTGTTGCTCCAGTGTTATGTTTGCCTAGTTTAAGGAAAAATTTCCACTTGTCTGTAGTAATGGAAGATAGTATAGCCAGAGGAGTGTTGGTTTGCATGTGGACTGGGAACTAAAGGTGGTGCACAAATGCTAGGTTTTTTTAAATTGTCTCAAGAGAGTTTGGTTCTCTTGACCAATAGGAGAGAGAGATGGGAAATTGTGTGGTTATGAATAAATGAATTGAGAATGGGATGAGACTGGATGAGATGCAGTTGTGAATGGAGACACTATTGAGATATTGGAAGCGGGAAAGTTACCGTTTGAATGGTCAGTGCAGATATGTGAGGTTTTTGCTTTATTGTAAGCATTGCACATATTAATTAATGAGGTAGGGAATATTTATGCTGATTTAAACTATGCTTATGGTATCTTACATACTTTTGGGATAATCTGGATTGAAAGGGAGTTGATATTTAGTAAAAGGAATTGCTATAGGTGGAACTTATCACAGCTGTTTTAAAGGCAGCTGGGGATCCTTCTAAACTTGATATTATATAAATAGTGGATGAAGGGGTGTGTAAGTGAATGGGAAATGGATTACTAAGATGGAGTGCAAATTTTTACTAAAGTTGTGATGTGGAATGTGATTGAATGAGTGCATGAGGGAACCTATTGAGGAATGCAAGCACTTATTGATTTTATTAAATGTATATGCATATATGTGTCTAGGGGTGTGTATATAATAGTTATACAAATGGTATGGAAATGAATACATTGTGTATGTAAAAAATATGTAGAGATTTGACAATTTGGCCTTTTCAATGAATCTAAGTAGATTACATTGAAATGCTGGTGGTGTGACTATTGATATATGTAATCTTTGTGTAAAGATAGGTGTTCAGAAGATTGTTAAATCATATTGGAGTGAATAATACCCAAATATGCATTGGTTGATCTTATTGATAGTGATAGGGGTATACATTTCATTGTCCAAGGTGATGAAGCTTATGGAACAATTAGGAATTGATTGGCAATTACATTTATTGTTTATGCTAAGTTTTATAGGGTGTTGTTTATGTGCTAATCAGATAAGTAAATCTATGTTATAAAAATTAATGTTAGAGTTTCAACTACCTTGAATGGGGTGTTTGCCTTTAGCTCTATTAAGAATAGGAACTAGTCCTAGGAAAGATTTGGGGATATCTATGTATGAAATGAAGTTTGGATTGTCATATGTGGGGAAAGTTGGAATGCCTAGGATAGAATTGAAGGATGTTTTTTCTGAAAATATATATACAGAGACTGTCCCAGTGTTTTTCTCATTTAAGGTAAAAAGGACAGAATCCACCGCTTGATTTCCAAATCCATGAATATAAAAGTGGAGACTGGGTCCAATAAAAGCCATTACTGAGAAGAAGTTGCAGCTGGTGTGGAAAGGACCGTTCCAAGTTTTGCTGACTACTGAATCGGCTGTAAGGACTAAGGAACAAGGTTGGGTATGCTATTCCAGAGTCAAGGGACTGGTGGTTTTGCCTTATGGAAGGACGGTTGTTGCGGAACCTGCAAACCCTTTTAAATTGACTTTTTGATGACAAACCTTAGATGATTGGGGACCAATGGATGGAAGAAGAGTTTTATGAAGAATTTTGTATTTGGCTAGGAGTGGTAATAATTCTTGTTGTGTTTTTGATTGTATTGAGGAAAGATATTATTGATTGGTGTAAATCTATGTTTTGGTATCCAGTGGATGTAAGTTCTCCTTGATTGATTGATTGATTGATGTTGGGGGAGCTAGTTCACTAGGAATAATGGGGTTTTTTGTGGTAATGTTTGTTATTCTACAGGTGTGGATAGGAATGGGGATTTTGGCTGTGTTGCCTAGTTACCCTATAACATGGTAGCAGCTATGTTTCCATACTGAATTCGAGCACCGTTATTCTTTTATAGAAACACCACTAACCCTAATAGACACCACTGAGGAAGCTGAGAAATGTATTAAGTCATCTTTTGAAGATGGTGTGTGCTAAGTGCAAACGTACATATGAGATAGTTCCTCAATACATTGGCCTTACAAATAGAATGGAATTTTTATATAAGCAATGCACTGAGCTATTTGGTAATTATATACCTTCATACAAGAAGTTTTGAATTTTGGAGGAAGGGTTACATTTTCTATGTCTAAGGATACAAGTTCCTTACAAGTTAATGTTTTTATGTGGTAACATGGATTGACCAAATTACCTATTGTATGGAGAAGAGTTTCTATACTGTTACAGGATGTTCATAGTTTACAGGAATAAAAGATAATGAAGAGGAGAATTGGGGATTGTGAGAAAAATAGGAATTATTCCTGTAAAAGCATAACCTGAGTTACGCCATTTTGAAATCATTTTGTCTAACCTGATTATATAATTTAGCTGACATTTAAGAACATGAGAAAAGAAGTGTGTAATTCCTGTGTTTTTTTAGAGGATGTTTGTTTTGCAGGAAATATGTTCTTGGGTTAACTTGCCCTCATTAATTAAAGGAAGTACGCAATTGATGTTTTTGAGGGGTATTTCTGTTGGGAATTGGGGAATTTCCAGGGTGGAATTATGTACTGCATATGTTATATAAGATGTTATGTAAGAGCTGAAACTGATTCCCAAGGTACTTTATTGACGTGTATCCTGATGTTCCTGAAGACTATAAAAACTTGTGTAAATTGTTTTATTTCCGTCTTTCTCTACTTTAGAAAGAAAGACCCTTTGCAAAGAATAAACTCTGTTCCAGGATTATTTTGGTCTTTGTCTCTTTAAAACGATAATGGGATTTACCTGTCTACCACACTGTATATGATAAACCGGGGCAAGATTATTATACACACGAAGATAGAAGAGTAATGAAATATCCACAGTTGGTGAATATCCATCATATTGGTGAAGCTCATGAAAATAGCAAAGCTAACTAATTTGGTCAGAAGACGATCAATAAGACCTTTTAAAAAAAGATTGGAAGTCTGTTGGTTGAAAGAAAAAAAAGGTCAATTGATGATTTATGGATTTGGGGATTAAAAAGTGTGAAAGATGAAGGGGGAAAAAAGATGGCAATTATTTGATGGAAAGAAAAGCAAAAGTTATAATTCTGTTTTCTTTCCTTTCCTTCTTTCTTTCTTATTCTCCATACATTTTTAAAATCTTTTAATTTTGTATACCTTTACTGCAGTGAAAAATACTACTGATAAACAAAAGGGAAAAAAACCCAAATGAAGGAATGTTGGTTAAAGCTAGAATTGAAAAGAAGATACTTCAGTGTGAACAAACTAGAGCTCTTGCATCCCCCCTCTTTAATATTTAAACATTGCTGGAAGAAGATCCCTTAACCATTTCTGTTCTACTGTATCTGGTTTTGCAAAATAAAATAAAATAAAATAAAATAAATCCCAAACCCAATTTTTTACTATCTGCACAGCCTAACTCAAGTAAATTTTTCCTTACTTAAATTTATATTCACATTTTAATATTTGGCCAAGTTTGCACACCAGTCCACTGTTCCCAGATACACCCACCTTCATTTATATGGCCAGCCCACTCTCCATACATTAATTGAAGCAAAACCACATTTCTCATGCCCCAAAGTCCTAAGCATTCTGATCAACTGTGCTTTCAATTACCCAAGCTCAGTTCATGAAATGTTACAAACTGGAACACTGTCAAATCCTGCAAACCTCTCAGCTCAAATAAATCTTTTAAAAAGAAAATGATAAATGCTTCATCTTATGAAATGAAAAACATGTCACACACTTCAATGCATTGTATGTTTGTGTATGCACAGTTTTATGCTCTACATCGACACATTAATGGTTTAATGTAAGCATTTTCAGCTGTTTACAGAAAAAGTATTTTTTGCTATTCTGGCTTTGAGGCATTTGATATACTTCAGATCTCTCCATCTTTTTAATTCTGTTGTTCTCCAGTCAGCCTCTTTGAGTGCTGAAAATGTAATAAAATGTCTTGGGAGGCAGCAATTGTAATATTTTTAATATCTTCCTATATTACAACTGCATCAAGAAGTGTGTCATTACTGGCCAAGCTGAAGTTGAGTGTTTTGGAAGTGTTGTATTAAACAAAAGACTGTGTTTAATAGAAAGCATATTGGTGGCAGCTTTCAATGACACTACTAGTCTTGTGCAGCTGGGATGCCATATGTTTTAGAGCTGTGTATATATGTGTGTGTATATATATAGACATGTGTATGTATGTGTGTGTACACACACATATCCATTGTGTATGTATGTGCATTCATATATGTATGAAACATTTATAATGTACATTTACATCTAGTCTTGTGCAACTGGGATGCCATATATTTTAGAGCTGTGTATGTATGTTTGTGTGTATATAGAGATGTGAATACGCACACACACATATCCATGTGTATATGTATTTGCATATGTATTTGTACGAAACATTTATAATGTACATTTACAAATTCCTCTCTTAATTTTTTGGGAAGTCTCACAGATCAAAGTGCCTGTAATTGTGACGACCACTTTCCTCCATATTTAATTACTTAGAGTTGCAAATTACAGCACACAAAAATTCAAAACCTAGCAGCAGTATCTGAATGAGAATTTAGCAGGTTTATAGCTTTGTTTGGCCCAAGGCTGGAGTAATAAAAGGCTCGTTTTTTAAGTACCACTTGGGTTTCTGGGATGGAGACATCTGCATTATTATATCAAAATGGTCCTTAGCGGAATCAATGTGGCTGACAGTAGTCATGGCTTTTCTTTATGAAAAAAAAAATGTCGTGATAGTGGTGCTTTTTAATGCCGAAGAAACTGATGATTAAAATTTTATGCTTCTAGTTACTCGCTAAATGCTTAGCAGATGTCCTCATCTCCAGTTTAACTGCTGGATGTATCTAATAAAATATCTAGTTAAAATAACATTTAAAACTGATGAAAAGACTGAATTGACCATTCTGCTAATTTAATACTGTTGCTGAAAACCTAATGTTATAATTCAGCAATAACTGATTTATTGTCTCTTAGAATAGCATCTGGGATTATAAAGAGTTGATAATTCCTTTTTTGCTTCCATAAAGGTTTTCATAAAAGTTCAGAAACATGCCCAAGATCTATCTCTACCTTCACCTTTGTCCCCATCTGTAACTCTACCTCCCTCTCTATCTCTATGTTAGAACCCAGTAGTCCTATTTCTGGTTTATTCAAAAAGAAGCCACAGATCAGACATAGTCAGGAGCAAGTTAGACCAGGGTATCCAAACTTGGGAACTTTAAGACTTGTGGACTTCAACTCCCAGAATTCCCCAGCCAGCATGGCTGGCTGAGGAATTCTGGGAATTGAAGTCCACAAAACTTAAAGTTCCCAAGTTTGGAGAGCCGTGCTTTAGACCATAAACCAGTGATGGTTAACCTTTTTGGCACTGAGTGCTGAAAATGGAGCAAGCGCGCAGGAGCGCCGGAACCTGGAAGAGAGCAGCTGGCCAGTGCACATGCACACAGTGGCCAGGTGCTCTTCCGGGATCCGTTGCGTGAATGCACACTGGCCAGCTGGTCCATTGCACATGCGCACTGGGCAGCTGCTGTCTTCTGGGTTCCGGTACACGCATGTGCACCGGCCAGCTGGTCTTCATGCAAAGACCGGCTGACCGGTGCACATGCGTGCACAGGAACCCTGAAGTCAGTAGCTGGCCAGTGCGCATGCATGCCGGACCAGCTGGTCGATGTGCATTCATGCAACAGAACCTGAAAGAGCAGCTGGCAACAGCACATGTGCCCACAGAGAGGGCTCTGCATGCCACCTCTAGCATGCATGCCATAGGTTTGGCATCATGGGCATAAACATTTATATCATGTGATCTCCTGGTTGCTTTTGCCCTCTCTCATTTGAGATGTTAATCTAGTTCATTTTGTTCATTTTGCTGTCTGCAGTGTTTTGTTGCTGGTTCTTTTTCTATGGAATATATATCCATTTTTTCCTCGACTTTTTTTCTAACCTCTGTACACACAGTCCACCAGCACAGCTGATAATGGAAATTATTCAATACATCTCTTTTTAAATTCGAATTGCCCAAATTTCCTTCTCCTTCTCCTCTGTATATTTCTCTAATTCATGCTTTCTACATATAAAATTTCCAGGGAAGTGCTATTTTTATCTTTTTAATCTTTTACAAAACAACTTTAAAAATATTATGTGGAAGTTTATTTTGTTTTCTGTCAGGATTGGAACCATCATTGTCCTATTACATTGGCTTATCCCATCTGGTCAGGCAGGGAAGGTATGTTACACATCCCCTCAGTTAAAGAACTCCAACAGGCAGGCTATAAGAAGAGACCCTTTTTTGCCATTGGCCCCAGTCTGTGGAATATTCTTTTTTTGAGGGTGAGACAGGCATCCAGTCTCCTGGTTTTTTGTAAAGGAGTCTTTACTCCTTTACAAGTTTGAGGGGCTACCACAGAGAGGAAGGGGTCAAGCTATTTTCCAAGGCATCTGAAGGCCAGACAAGGAATAATGGATGGAAACTGATCAAGGAGAGATTCAATCTAATAATAATGAGAACTTTTCTGACAGTGAAAACAACCAACCAATGGCTTATTCCTTTTTATTGTTACAGGAGGCAGATTTTGAGTTCAGACTTCCTCTGTTATGGAATAGAGTAACTAGCACACTTTGACACATTGGTCATTCAGCTGACAATTTATTTTTAAGAATCTATGCACTGCTTGCATAGGTTTTATTTTTACTGGTTAAAGTGTTTGAAAGAAAAATACAATTCTTCCTCAAGATACAGACTCAAAAGAACAAAAGCTTCATACAGTCTTGACTATTGAGTGGTACCATTTGCCAGAGAGCATGGAAATAAAAGATATATTCAATAAGGTTATGTAGAAGCTTCTCAAATAGCTTTTAGCGCTAGATCCAAGGCTGTGCAAATAGTCCAGTCTATTGGATGAAATTTTTCTAGTGGTTTAGTTATTTGATCCAGTTTGTTCCCCAAATTCGGAACGTGATTTATGAAGCTTTCAGCAAAAAAACCCTTATCCTATCCCCATCAAAGGGGGCCTTCTTTACTTTGTTTAACTGGAAAAAAACCCAAAAAACTAGAATCCAATATTTCTATAGTATATCCAACAGAAAATACTGTGATGCAATGAGAGCCATTTCTTTTAATACTTCCCTCCTGGACAGCCCAGTATATATTATCTTTCTAGAGCAGTGTTTTTCAACCTTGGAAGGTTGAGAAACACTGTTCTAGAGGGTCTCTGTGCAGGGACAAAAAATGTAAGCAGTGGTGCATCTATAGTGCAAATTTAAAACAGTAGAAACAAGATTGATTGTCTTTGAAAGAGGGGAAAGTGGGGTAAGCATTCTTCTTATAGCATGTGGCATTGACCCTTTCCTAGCCATATTCATTGGCAACATCAACCCAAGTTACTTCTAAGGCTAGACATCCATTGTTTAAGTTAATGTCTCTGATACCGATTCCATACTTTACTTTTTGCTGCTGATCCTAATAAGTACTCACCTTATTCTGCATTTCACCAGCAGTTTATAAATAAGTCTCAACAGATGTTCCGATTTGCATTTTTAAGGCTTTCAAATTAATGCTTTCCTTTTCATAAAAATAATTGTAGGTTGAGAGGGTTTTTTTTCCCCCATTTCTTTTTTATCCCAAACATTCAATACATTACTGGCCATTGCATGATCTTTTATAATTTGTTTGCTTCTGTTGACTCAACCCAGAGATGTTTATGTAGACCATCTAGAAACCTTCCTGTTCTGCAGAGGTAACTGAACCAGTTTGACTCTGAAACCCAATTAAGCAGCTATTATGGTAATACAAATTCAAAGCTGTCAATCCACCTTTCTCTTAAATGGAAAATCTTGAATTTAATTTAATTTAATTTAGTTTAATTTAGTTCTAGTACATAGTACATAGTACATTTAGTACATAGTTTTTTCCTTTTTTATACTAAAACTTATTTTCAATATATATTGGAAACATTTGGAAAAAAATAATTAAATCTTGGCAAAATGTTTAAGTTTAATGGCTGTAATTCCTCCTAGCCAGATCTAATTACCGTCTCCTACAGAGATATCCACTGTTACATTTTTTTCCAAATTTGTAAATACTTAGCTTAAAATAAATATTTTAATAAAATTGTTGAGACTTCCTCTGAACTATTAATAAACTATTAATAAAACAAATAAGTTTAATTTAATTCCTTTTTTGCAGTAAAGTTAAACCTTATTACTAGAAGTAAGCATTGCTTTTGTTCTTCTGCTAGATTTTATTTTATTTTATTTTATTTTATTTTATTTTATTTTATTTTATTTTATTTATTATTTCATCAAGCATGTATTAGATAACAGATATAAGTATAAACATGATTATGAATACATGAAATGGATACGAATAAAAGGGAATATTAGGACAGGGATGGTAGGAACGCTGGTGCACTTATGCATGCCCCTTACAGACTTCTTAGGAAAGAGGTGAGATCTTAGGTTAAAGTTTTGGGGGTTTGGGGAAGAAACCACAGAGTCAGGTAGTGCGTTCCAGGCATTGACAACTCTGTTACTAAAATTGTATTCTCTGCAATCAAGTTTGGAGTGGTTTACCATAAGTTTCTATCTATTGTGTGCTTATGTATTGTTTTGGTTGAAGCTGAAGTATTCATTGACAGGTAGGACATTGTAGCAGATAATTTTATGTACTACCCTTAGGTCGGACCGAAAATGGTGAAATTCTAAGTTGTCTAAGCCCAAAATTTCAAGTCTGGTGGCATAAGGTATTCTGCTGCAAACAGAGGAGTGGAGGACTCTTCTCGTGAAATATCTCTGGACTCGTTCAATTGTATTAATGTCTGATATGTAGTGTGGGTTCCAGACAGATGAGCTATATTCAAGAATTGGTCTAGCAAAAGTTTCGTATGTCTTAGTTTGCAGTTCAATATTACTGGAGAAGAAGCTACGCAAGATTAGGTTAACGACTCTTAATGCTTTTTTGGCAATGCTGTTACAGTGAGCTCTGGCACTTAGATCATTTGAAATGAGTACTCCAATGCAGGGGTGAAATGTAAAATTTGTTACTACCGGTTCTGTGGGCGTGGCTTGGTGGGGAGGTAATGTGACTAGGTGGGCGTGGCCAACTTTTTTTTTAACTTTTCAAAGCATTTTTTCTAATGCTTTGAAAAGTCTCTGCCGATCAGGCAACTTAGCTGGGATCGTCAGAGAGGCTTTTTAAAAAATGCCTCTCTGCCGATCAGGCAACTCACCTGGGATCATCAGAGACTTTTCAAAGCATTTTTTTAACCATCTTTTCGGCCAAGAGGTTGCAGAAAAAAATGCTTTGAAAAGCCTCTGACGATCCCAGCTGAGCCGCATGATCATCAGAGGCTTTTTTTTTTTTACTTTTAAAAACATTTTTTTTGTCAGAAGAGGTTGTAAAAAATGCTTTTAAAAGTAAAAAAAAAAGCCTCTGATGATCGTGTGGCTCAGCTGGGCATGGTGAGGAGGGGGCGCAGGGATTTTTGCTACTGGTTCTCTGCCACCCACCGCCATTGCTACCAGATCAGGTGATCTGGTCCGAACCAGGAGCATTTCACCCCTGCTCCAAGGTCCTTGACAGAGTGAGGGTAATCTACTAGGTTGTATCCACCACATCTACTAGGCCGTATTTTGTGTTCTGATTTTTTTTGCCAATGTGTAAGACAGAGCATTTGTTGGTTGAGATTTGAAGTTGCCAATTTTTGACCATTCTGACACGTAGTCAAGGTCTTTTTGTAGGGTAGCAGCATTGTCGGTGATGTTGGTAAAGTTAAACCTTATTACTAGAAGTAAGTATTGCTTTTGTTCTTCTGCTAGATTCCATATGGTAGCTTGTTATAATACAGAACCATTTTATGTTATATTGACTTTATGCTCTTTATAAAAACTCTGTATCCATATGAAGAACGTAGGGCTGCAAATCATCACTTTCAAATCCAAAAGCATGAAAGCACATTCCAAATTGTCAAAGGCCTTTTCTATATCAAGAAAAATCACAGCTACATTTGTTGTTGTTGTTTTCTAGTTTCATTTTGTTTCTAAATCAAAATCTACTTGATATTGTCTCTCATGTATCTTTTCAGGAGAACTCACTGTGATCAAGATATATTAGTTTAGTTTAAAAAAACATTTGTTATCTTTGCAGGCATGTTTAATAAAGACATGGGTCTGTATGAATCTGAATGAATTAAACATTTTCTTCTTAATAAATCAATGAGATAAAGGCTTATTTCCACTATGACAGAAATAGTTCATGTACTTGAAACTCATTCATTAAACAAACAGTTCTTGAATTTCTTTGTAACATTCTTTAATGTAAGTTCCACAGTCTCTACTGTAATCAATAAGAAACAGTCATTCAATCATCTACAGTGGCCCATCAGAAACTTCAGGGCATACCCAATCAACACTTTCTTTTCAACCCTCAAAGCTAAGTAAGCTCTACATAACGTCTCAAAATGCTTCGCCTCTCTGATCAACCATACATGTAAAATCTTGTTAGCCTTCCTGTTCACTTGCTCACTAAATTCAGTGTACAGTATGTGTATTCTTTTATCTTATTTCAGCGTGCTTTTCTAATGGCATTGCACAGCTCTTCAGGCCTAATTCCCAAAAGATCTTGCAGTCACACTCATGCATATTCCTCAAAACACTTTTCTGGAATTATTTGGAAATATTATTATTTCCAAAACATCATTAGCCATATTGCATAAGCTCTGGTAAGGACATGATCCCCTATAGATAGGATCATAGGTTAGTATCATATTGTGATGAGATTGCCTTATTGAAAAAAATATTAATGTAGGGTCATCTTAATAGGTCAAGTGAAGGAACAACTTTTATTCAATAAAAGAGAGAAGGTCACATATATCCATCAAATTAAACATATGACATGTATTATTGATTTATTATTTCAATTATATTTATATGGATTGTTCATTATACAGCTAAAAGGAAACACATTTATATAAGCAAAGCTCTCTGTTGCATTGCTTTATTCAGCAGCTGCTCTTCTTCAGCTTGTTAGAGCTCAGGGCAGGTTCCCCACAATAATGTTTGAGTGGCTGATGGGAAAGGTCAACAAAATTGGAGTTACTATTTGAGCCTGAAGCTTCGGAGAACAAACTTGCTAAAAACTCAGGAAGTGAAAAGGAGATCTATAGAAACTTTAATGTGATTGGAAAGCTGCTAGAAGCAAGACATAAAAATAAACAGAACCTTACGTGATTTATTTTATCTTATCTCATCTCTAGTTGCCATATGATAGTTCTTTAACATGGGTTTTTTTTTATTATTTGAGGCAAGCATTTTTGTTGTTGTTGTTGCTGTCACAGCTGTCTTTCTTTTTCTTTCTCTCTCTCTCTCATATATACCCCCACACAACAAAGATAATTGTTATTCTGAACTTCCATCATGTCTTGGTTATCAAGTTCTGAAATGTCTTGACACATTAATTTCTCTTAATAGAAAGGTATCTTCTGTTTCTGTTTGTCAAATATGATGCTACCTAACTTCTGTCATCATAATTCCAGTTTAGAAATAGTCTGTGAGGTGATTGAAGTGTCTTCTATCTATCTGTTCTCACATCAATTTTTATTTTCTCCAAGGTTGTCCGATAATGAACATGTATTGGGAAGATGGACAGAAGCTCTAGCTTTGATCTGAAATTCTAAAATATAACATCTGTAAAATGTTTTCATCTATTCACCCATGAAATGTTTAAAGTGGATTACACTTTATATGTCAAGTTATATATACTGCAAAAATCATGATATCACTAAATAACATATATGAGAGTAGCGAATTGAATAATTGGGAAGTATGGCTTTGTAATATTTTCACTTTCAGTTACTTTGAAGTCAAGAAGACATCTTTTAGCATTAATGTTGCTGAACAACAGATAAGATACTTCCCTTACATTGTCACTGTAAGAGACTTAATATTTCTCTCTCAGAAAAATAACTGTCCGATTGCCTGCTTTCGTTTTTATTTCTGTAATTGCAAGAAAAAAATGGCGTGATTCTCATAAAACTGCAAATGCAAGCAAAGGAAATCCATTGCTTTTTGAAGACAATATTCAGAAATATCCACAACTGCACATCTACTTTTATTTTTAAGAGTCATTTTTAAATGAGTCACTTGATATTGTTCTAAAACAACAGCTTGATTTAAAAAAACGTACAGGGCAGAGATGATAGCAGGGCGCCCATGGCTTGGCTGTAAACAATCTGGGTAATCGCTATGTTTTCTTTTGTCTGTGTTGCTCCCTGTGGCTTTTTGGACTTCTGGAGCTGAGATATGGTATCCCAGGGGAAAAAGCAAATATTGGTCCCGCTCCACGAGGGACCACACTTGTCTTCAAATTAAAGAAAGAAAGAACAAAGTGAGTTAAGAATTATATGATTGAGATTTGATGTTTGGATCGTGGAAAATAGAATGGCAATTGGAAAACCTAGGGCTGCAGAATGTGTTCATTTTTTTCTAGGGAAAGAGTTTTAGCACTGAATTATATTTATATAGTTCTTGCATATTCAATAGTTTAAATTTGTATTTATTTATCACAAACAGAGCTATTTCCTCCAGAGATGCTTTTATTTGCTGAGGTCCCAAATTACGACATTATATACACAATTCTAATAAGTAGTCATACTGTGCCTCTTTAGAACTCTGAAAAATAGCTTTTTAAACCTTTTTTAAAAAATCTTATTCAAACTACAAAATTAGATGTGAATGCGAGTGATTGTTACAAGTGATTAAGTAGTAATTATTACATTCAAAAATACTTCTATGTAAAAGAATAAACCAGTGATTTGTAACAAAGGAAAAAAAAATATCTGTTCTAAACCCATATATCCAGATATATCTGTTGACCAATAAGGCATTCCAAATAAACTCATTGCTGTGAGATCAATTGTGTAGCACAGGGCAGGAAAAGAAGATAAACAACAAATTATGAGAATAACCAATGAAGTAACACAACACAACCAATGGTTCTCAGGCAGGATTTTAATATCAGATGATCAGACACATTTAGAGTCATAATAGGACAACTTGAAGCAATTAATTTCCTCAGTATAAGAGAAGATAATAGGTTGAACTGTGGAGTCTTTGGTTGTCTGGGCTTGGTTGTTTGCTTGTAAACATTTCATTACCTGACTAGGTAACATTATTAATGCTAATGAGTGTGAGACTACTATGGCCCATATTCACTATTACTGATGATGTTATTCATTTGGGTAATGAAACATCTCTAAGCAAACAACTAACCTCAAAAAGCACCACAATTTCCTCAATACAAGGTCAATTTTAGCAGGAAGATTCCTGGATGTTTTTGCAAGGCTATAATTTCAGTGAAGAGAGATAATTTGTTGGGAAGAATAGTAGGAGAAATACTGTGCTAATCTACGAGAGGATTTCATAATAATATGAAAGTTGTAACATCTATTCAAAGAAGGAAAGAAGATTTAAATGAAGTTATCAATTTGGTTTTTTCCCTAAAGCATCACAAGAGATACTTCATGACCTGCAGGCAGTTTGGGATAAGGAGGAATTCCCCTTAACTGAATAATTATGTGCTGATCTATGTGTATTTGTTGAATTTCCTTTTGTGAATAAATGCTATTTTATAGCAAAGGCTTTACATTTAGTACTGAGTGTCCTGTGGCCTAAAGAAAATAATTGGTTTTTTAAATTTGCTTTCATGCAAAAATAATTTCAGTTTTCATTCCATTTTAAAGTTTATTTCCTCAACAGTTTATTCATTCCTTTTGTATTTTAAATTCATTTTTTGCTATGCATTTGTTTTCAGTAGACGCTCTTAATCTTCTGCTGCTTGAAACTTTGGTGCTTAACATTCAAATGGCATGGAAAATGAAAACACTCTGTTTACAGGCATCAAATCTGCAAAGTATCAGACAGATTAATGTATGTTTTTAAAATACATTTAATCATATTTTAACACATTTAACAGCACTTTTAATAAGCTTTCTGTAGTTTATAAGCTATTTTTATTTTATTTGTACCCACTACTTTGTCTCTGCGCTATGTGCCAATCTTTGTTCTTTTTGATAACGGGTTTGTGACTTGTGAAAGAGATAATTCGTTTATTTTGCCCAAAGGGGAAGAATGTCTTTAAAAATAATTTTAAGGGCTATCAGGAGGAATATTGTGCTAACCTGCAGGATTTCTCTGTTTCTATTGCATTAAAAAGTCCCACCAGGTATTTGTATTTGTGTAAGGCTGCCTTCCTACAAATTTAAAAATCAACAGCTAGTTTCTACAAATGTGAGTCATTTGTTAATTATTTTACTTTATTTTTCTGATTTTATGCAATCTGGTTTAAAATTAATTTCAGTATCTATTTCTCTACTGTATGGGATAACCTTCTATTTCTCTGGAGATCCCTATTTCCATTTTTCTTCATCTGCTCCAGTTGCAACAACAGTCACTTTATATCTTGCTTAATCCTCACTTGTGGTCTCTGGAAATTTTCATCCATCCCTTTCACTGATTTGAGTTCTTGTTATAATAAGATTTGGCAAACTCCTATCAGTAATGGAACCATTACTCCAAACACAATCATCTTGGTTGGACAGTGGTTGTAATCTCAGGTTTAGTTGTATGTGAATACTTTATATACATGCACAAGTTTTTAATACAGTAGTGCTTTTCCTTTTCCATTTTTTTCTTAAAAAAACGATCCTCTAAAAATTGTTGCAGTGGTTGAGTGTTGTGGCCTGCTGGTGGCCAGCAGAGCTGGCAGCAGAGTTGGACAATGAGGAGGTTGAGGAGGAACATGGCCCAGTCCTGGGGGCTGGGGAAAGCTTGGACGAGGGCTCTGTGTCGGAGGCAGAGAGGGAGCTACACAGCAGTGATGCAGAGGAACAGCTGGAGTCCGTTTCCAGTGTGCGCATGCACAGAGCTGCCAGAAGACAAGAACAAGTCAGAAAGCAGGGTCGACTTGGGAGTAAAGCCACACCTTGGAGATGATTGGCCCCTCCCATAGGAAACAAAAGAGGAGCAAATGGAGAGGGGGCTTTTGCTGGAAACAATTCATTTGGTCAGTCATTTCAAGAGTGGAAAGTTCTGTTCATGACTCTAAGAGACTCTGTGCCAAGTTTTGCCTTACATTGTGTTTGGAAACAAGTTACGTGGCAGCTTGCCAAGCGAGATAAGGTATGTGATAAATATTCCTTTGAAAAACTGTTTGGACAAGCCTTGCTGACTGCAAATGAAAGTAATTCACAGTCGTGTAAATAAAAGAAGTTTGACCGGGACCAAGACTCTGTTTCCTGCTTTTTAAGAGAGCCTAGGTCAGAGCAATGAGATAAAAATGATTTTGAAAAGTTTTTACTCATCTCTCAACTTCCTATCAAATGGTGTTCAAACTTAATGCTATCTCGATAAGTAATAAAATTGTTCATTGCGAACTCTTAGAACAGATATTAAGCGCCTGACTATCTGTTTCCATGTCTGGCATTGTTTAGATCGGGGTCTAAATTCATTTGCAGAATAAAGAAAATTAACTGGTATGTGTTAAACAAAGGCTATTTGAAAATCCTCAGTCTGTTTTTAGAACAGCACATCTAATTCTGTGATTCTTTGAAAGGACCATTTATCTGCTAAATCTCATTTGTTTGCTTTACTATTAAAAAAACAGCAAACAAATAAATCACGATAATAATGATTAAAATCATAGCAAGAGGGAATCAAGGATGAAGGTGAGCTCAAACAACAACAAAAAGAGCTGTGGCTATTGAGAAAATGTTACCTTTTGAAATGAGAGGGCTAGTACTGATATTGAAAAGAAACATCCTTTCATAATGACTTAGCTGTCAACCTATCCCATATAAGTTTATGATCATTAATTGGCACCCAAATACAAAAATAATCTTGAAAAACTGAGGCTTCTTCTTTCAAAGAAAATCAACATGTTCCGTATAAATGAATCTGAAACTTTCAGCATCGCTGTTGCGTTTTTGGGTCATTTGAAAGTTTATTCATTTGCATTCCATTCTTTTAATACGACTAGCAGGAGGAAAATGGATGACCAATTGACCTCTTTCTTTCACAGCTTTTTTCCTTTGTTCAAAGTTGATATTATGGCTCTTGTGCTTCTGTGCTTCAGAATTATTCTGTTTCCAGCAGAAGAAAGAAAATATGAACGCTTTGTTTTTAAATGTATTTTCTTTGACTGCTAGCAAGTGCACCTGTGTTTACAGCCACAGGATAGCAGATTAAGATTTCTTCAGACAGTGGGTTGGCATTATCTGATGACCCATTGATATATGATGGTGTCATTATGCAGATAAAGAAATGTGTTTTTTACCCTCCCGCCATTTTCAACAGCAGAAAACAGAGCAAAAAATTCTGTTCTGCAGTGACATCGATTATCTGATTTGTGTGATAAAATTCTTTATACAAACAATTTGAGCACATGGTAAATTCTGGCATATGGAGCAAATGATCTCCATAGGATGGCTTGATAGCATCTGCAGTTGTTCAAAGAAACTGGTCAAACAATACTCGAATATACATTCACATCTATCGAGTTAATGTTTATGTTTATGTTTTATGTTTATGTTTTATTTGATCTGTATACCGCCCTACTCCCGAAGGACTCTAATGCTAGTGTAAATTTTACATTATATTTCAAGTCTCTTTAAGGCATAGTTGAGCCATGTATGGCCCTCCAAATAATGTATTATTCAACTACAGCTCCCATAATTCCTCACTACTGATCATGCCAATTGGAGCTGATAGGAATTAGAGTGCCACACATCTGGACAACCACATATCACTCTAGGAGCTGATTTAGTCGATATATAATGCAAACCAGATTGCAAACCTATTTTAGTGCAGTATTGTTACTTAGATGTCCCAGTTGGTTTGTCTGTATTAAAAGAATGGAACATACATTCTTATTTAAATCAACAAGTAGGTCAATTCAAAACCAGCTTTTGTTATCTTCCAATGATTTCTTCAAGTAAGCTATTACAAAAAAGCAGGGGAGGGATAGAGAAGGGATACAAACAAGGGTGATTTGATTTGTACTACATGGAATGTTCAAATTGGATAACGCTTGATATTATGTACCTCAGTTCGTATCCAGAACTGGGCCTAGAATACTAGCATGAAGAAAATAACATAGCAATCAAGTGTTTTTTCCCCATTTTTAAAAACGTAAAAATCAGCTGTATTGGAACTTGCCTCAGTGTTTAAAGAAAACATATAGATCTCTTAGAAGATTTGAAACAAAAGGATGGTTTTTATATTAACAGAGTTAGAGTTAATATTTATTTATTTATTTATTTACTTACTTACTTACTTACTTACTTACTTACTTACTTACCTACTTACTTACTTACTATGACCAGATGTGAGTTTCAGCAGGTTCTGACCAGTTTTGGAAAACCAGTAGCGGAAATTTTGAGTAGTTCGGAGAACCGGTAGTAAAAATTCTGACTGGCCCTGCCCCCATCTATTCTCTGCCTCCCAAGTCCCAGCTGATCGGGAGGAAATGGAGATTTTGCAGTATCCTTCCCCTGGAATGGGGTGGGAATGGAGATTTTACAGTATCTTTCCCCTGCCATGCCCACCAAGTCACGCCCACCAAACCACACCACGCCCACCAAGCCACACCATGCCCACCAAACCACACCCTGAGAACCGGTAGTAAAATTTTTTGAAACCCACCACTGACTATGTGTATATACTACCATAATCAAGGGATGAATAATTTAAACTGTCTCTGTGTGCCTCTGTTATTGAAGTATGGCTTCAATGGTGGCTTTAAATATTTTTTATTAAATGAACCATAAGGTAGGCAACATTTTGACGGCTGGAGTCATCCTTTTATATTTTTGGATTTCTCAAAGACCACAATGGCTAGGGCAAGGGAAATGTCAGGATTTCCTTTATTTTCCCGAGGGTGAGTAGAATTTGGTAGTCTCTCTCCCCCCATTCTTTTAAGTACTTGTTAACTCTGCTATAAGGCTTACTAATTAATTTTCATGCATTTCCCACTTCTATATGAACTCTCAATTATGATTAGAGTCTTTGTAGAGAAAGTAAAAAATGGGATTCAGGGCTATGTACATCCTTAGATGCTCACTTCTGTCAATAGATTGCAACTATAGAGAATGGTGCTTCATATCAGAACTGGATGCCTATTGTTCCATTTTAAGACCAAAGGGCCTTATATCTCATAGCTCAAACAGTTTTCTTCACTTAGGGCAGCTTGTTATGACAAAATCTAAGAGCTCCCTAGTGCTGGAAATTAACATTATCTTCCTCACTAGTGACAATTCTGTTTGTTTCAGCTGCTCATGCTAATAACATACAGTAGGAAAACACAACAAATAGACATGAATATTCAGTTGAGCTTCTTGAATAATATCTTATTGACATTCAATTACAACCCATCATTAAATTGAATGAGTTTTTTTAAAAAACAATGCAATTTTTATTATGATACTATGATTATGCATATGTAGGTCAAATAGAGAAGAGATGTCTATTGATGACTACACAATTCATATCAATCAATCAATCAATCAATCAATCAATCAATCAGAATAGTGCTGGAAGGGACCTTGGAGGTCTTCTAGTCCAACCTCCTGCTCAAGCAGGAGACCCTAGACCATTTCAGACAAGTGGCTGTCCAGTCTCTTCTTAAAAACTTCCACAAAAAAAAGCACCCACAACTTCTGAAGGCAAGCTCTTCCATTGGTTAATTGTTCTTACTGTTAGGAAATTTTTCCTTAATTCCAGGTTGCTTCTCTCTTGATTAGTTTCCATCCATTGTTTCTTGTCTTGCCTTCTGGTGCTTTGGAAAATAATTTGACACTTCTTTGTGTCAACCCTTCAAATACTAGAATATTGCTATCATGTCGCTCCTAGTTCTTCTTTTCTCTAGACTAGCCATACCCAGTTCCTGCAACCATTTTTCATATGTTTTAGTCTCCAGACTTTAATCATCTGATGGGATAAATGGTTTTAATTTGGTTTTTTTAAAAAATTTGTTTTATATGCCGCCCTTCTCCGGAGACTCAGGGCGGCTTACAACGTGCTAAGCAATAGCCTTCATCCTTTTGTATATTTATACAAAGTTTTAAAATTGGTTTTAAATGACAGTTTTAAATTCGGCCTATGATTTAATTATTTTAATCTGCTTTTAAATTCTATTTTGTACACTGTTTTATTATGGCTGTTGACCGCCCTGAGTCCTTCGGGAGAAGGGCTGTATATAAATTAAATTAAATAAATAAATAAAATAAATAATCTTAGTTGTTCTTCTCTGCACTTTGTGTTAGACCCCACAAAACTTTCAGTGCCCTTCATAAATGGCTTCTTGTGGCAAATCCTTGTTGAACAACATGGTCTTTATAAAACTGGAAAACACACTATTTTGATATTTTGAAATAAATTTGAAACCAACATTCTCTCCAACCTATAGCCGCTTACATTGTTCCACAATGAGTTATTTCAAACAAGGCCCAGGATACAGTTCTGAACCTACAGGCAATTTGAAATTTTGGTAGCTAGTCCTGGCTAGCTTTTTTACAATATCACTTCCAAGATAGGTGTTATAAGCAAGAAAAAACCACTTACCAGAATTAGTTGCTCCTCACCTTTTTCTTTGGTCTCTGAGGAAGATTCCACTCACTCCCAGATTACTTTTTTTGGACCCATGGGCTGGCATCCTTCCATATTGGACATGTGGGTATCAGAAATCTCTTCTAAATATATTTGATGTACAAGACTGATTCTTTCTTTTGTAATGCTTTTTCTTTAATAAGTATGGTGACTAAAGTCACCATGTAGGTGATTGTAGATCCAATGGTTCGTACCTCTGAGACAAAGTCTAATCACACTTGACCAAATAAATTATTCTATTCTATTCTATTCTATTCTATTCTATTCTATTCTATTCTATTCTATTCTATTCTATTCTATTCTATTCTACTCTACTCTACTCTACTCTACTCTACTCTACTCTACTCTACTCTACTCTAATATAGCATAGCACCATCATTTTGTAGCAGGTTATATACCAAACAAATAGAAACATGGGAACTATATTAACTTAAAGTATATGATTATATAGCTAAAGGATCTTCTACTTAGTATTGTCATTGTATTTACTGTTTGAGATTGGTATCATTTTTAGATTTGTAATCTATTCTCATTGATGTAAATTTCTGGAACCCTGTTCAGAGATCTGAGGGTAGGCAATCCATACAATAAATACATAAAGTAAATTTGTAAATCATTCCTATCCACAACAGAGAGAGATATACTGTATGTACATAGGGATGGGACTTTGATATATGAAAATGCCCACTGCATGTTCTCCCTTGTCCCATCCTTCCTTCCCCATTGCATACATCTTTGATTTTCAGCCCACAGTAAAACAAGTCCATTCTACTGTTGCAGCTTGTAGGAGTTCACTACTACTGGCTCAGTGCAAGCTGTGGGCTAGACAAACATGGTAGGAATTCAGTCTCTGGAATCAACCACAAAGGACAGGAATAACATCTCTTGTTCCCTATGCATAGTCACAGGAGAGAAAACAACTTGTTTCTTGAGATTTCAAAATAGCTGGATTTCTCATCAGCTTGCAATGTGCCAATAGTGGCTTGCCGTGGTTCCTGCTTGCCTAGCATTTGAAATGGGCTATAATCCCCATGCACTAAAGTTCTGAGGAATATGTAAAGATAAAGCAGCTGAAGCCACTGGTAGAATGGTAACTCTGGTGTTTCTGTTTTTCTGTGTCCCAGCGCATCATAAATCTTTCCCCAATTCCCAAGGGATTACTGCAGCGTGTATTGGTTATATACTGAAGCAGTAAAGGGCAGATGAATGAAAAAGCTTATATGCTACCATGAGTCTAATATGCCTTACCTTTTACCTTTCCTATTTTGCTACCTTTTATTATGTTGCAGTGATTAATATTGTACATTTCTCTCACCTAACTTCCCCAGGAAGACTGCTGATTTTCAGCCTTAATAAATGAACTCCCCTGTTTCAGTAATCTAGAACATTAATAATGTGTTGGTCTAGAGGACTAAGCATTAAAACCTTTCCCAGTGGCTATTCCTTAATGAAACTGGGTCTCTGAGACTCAATACATAATCAGCTAAACAAAATACCATTGGAAATGGTATTTCAGGGCCTGCTGGGAAAAAGAGCTGTTGGTGGCAATTGCTGCAGATTCAACATGTGCAGGAGAGTGGTTCAATATGTAAGCTGATTGGCCGTACTGATTCTTTATCCTCAAAGCAATGCAACTAATCAGTAAAAAAAAAGGAAAAATGTAATTCCTGAATTTATTTCAGCATTTTGGGTTTTCTGACACCTTCCCATTAATTGGACATTGACTTTATAGCCACAGAGATTAAAGAAAAAAATCTATACTCATGTAGGGATACAATGAGAACAAAATAGGGACAGACTCAAATGAGCAATCTGTCTCCAGATGTGCAGTGATGGGATTTATTCTGCTAGGTAGAGATTCTATGGGAGACCTATTTATCGTCTTAGCATTTAAATAGCGTGAGTGTACCCAGCAACCAATTGCCCAAAGCTTAGTTTTGAAGGGTGTTCTGTTTTCAGATTGAACAGATCAAAGAATCCTTGCAACACAGTAAGGGACAATACAGAAATATAATTCAGCTATAATAAGCACCCTACTAGATGGATAACTTTATTTGGAATTAACAAATGCTGCCCAAAGCAAGATTTTAAATTTGAGTGTTGAACATGAATGCAGATGGAATGAATTTTCTGAAAAGAGAAGTGATAGGTTAGAATTCAGTTGAGGGTTGGCGGAGAAAGAGGAGAGGAGAAATGGATCATTTTAGTTGTGTTTTTTCCCATCATTAACTAAAAGGATTACCTAAGCTTCAGGACAGTGATTAGGTAATAGTAATAGCACTTAGACTTATACACTGCTTTACAACACTCTCTGAGCAGTTTACAGAGTCAGCCTATTGGCCCCCAACAATGTGAGTCCTCATTTTACTGACCTCAGAAGGCTGAGTCAACCTTGAGCAAGCCAGGATCGAACTACTGGCAGTGGGCAGACTTAGCCTACAATACTGCATTCTAACCATTGTGCCCCCAGGTTTCCCTCGAGGCAGCTTGAGAAGCACTTCTGCAGGAGACAACCATGTAATAAAATGGACTATTTGTGGGGGAAATTGGTACTAAAAATGTGAACTTCACTCTCTCCAATTCTCCTGATTGAAGAAGAGTATAGAAGAAAAATAGGGGAGAACAGCCCCTTTCCTCTCTCTGACTGCATGGGGTGAACATTGAGAGAGATCACTGTCAGAGGACTGACAGTGGAAGACTCAATTCCACTTTTTCCCTCTTATGAAGAAAGGCTTTTGGAGCTGGGAAAACTGGTACCAAAGGACCTGCTCCCTCTTCTCTCTTCCAGTCTCCTGTTGTCCAGTGATTAGGATTAAATTTTACTGAGTATTATGCTATACATTCATGCCCTTGACAGATGGGTAGTGAGGATGTTTATGCCAGGCAAGTAGAATATGCGAATATCCCATTGTCTTATTTTCTGGCGTCTCCTAATTTTTATCCTGCCCTACAGAGGAGTGTTTGCCACTGGTTATAAAACCAACAGGAAGCTTTCATTTCTAGCTAGCAGTTCTGCTCTTTATCACAATGAAATTGGCTTTATTTGGGTCAAGGGTGGTAAAAGCAACCTTTTTTGTGATTTGGGCTCACAGTCAGTTTTTTCAGAATGATATTCTAATATTTGGGATTTTTTTAAACTTTTAAATTATGTTAAACAAATCTGGAGGTTGTGATGCTTTGTGTTTGCTTAAACTGGAAGTTACTGTGTCATTGATGGAATTTGCCATCAAATTCCAGTGATGTGATGCTGGAAGACTGTCCCAAACCATAAGTGAACAGCCTTAATGATGATTACAGTCTTAATCAATCCCCGACTTGAATTCAGAACTTAGCTTTAGTAAATGAATATCAGCATCATTGTTTAATGACCCCATAATCCCTTGTGGGGTGGAGTCTGAGTTTAGTAAATGAATATGCCTATTGTAATCGTCTCGTTCTCCCTCCAACCACCATACCTTCATGTGGATATCTGAAGAGTTGTAGTCAGGTTTTATTCAATATAGCACTCCAAAATTTGAGATCCTGCTAGAGTTCAATTTAATCCTAATACATTTTCCCTTCAACCCTCCAGACAACTTGTGGTGGTTATGAAATGGAGAGTTGTGAATGCAACTCCATTTCCTACTATATTGACCATGTATACATTCATCCGAAGGCCTAAAAAAACACATGGGCCAAAAAAAAGAGATAACTCAGGGATGGGTCCAATTTATGCTTTCATTCCCTTTTGTACTATAGTTGCTTCAGGACAAGATTGTTGTAGTATACATACTTGAAAATGAATTCCTTTGGGACCATCCTTCCTCAGAGAGTTGATCCAATCCTATGGGAAGGAAATTAAGAGCTAGCTCTTCCTCTAGCCTTGGGAATCAGGTTGAGCTAAATCCCCAGTGGGTACAGTGTACAATAGGGTTGTCCAGCTTGGCAACTTTAAGATTTGTGGACTTCAACTCCCAGAATTCCCCAGCCAGCCATTCTGGGAGTTGAAGTCTGCAGGTCTTAAAGTTGCCAAACTTGGACACTCCTGGTGTAGAAGAGGTCAATTCTATTTGTTGTTTTATTGCTTAGTATGCTAATGAGCTAGTTTAGTTTGTATTCATTAATTAGTTGATTAATTAGTTGTCTTTTTGAATGCCTGCTAGAGTTACATAGATTGAGCTGGGCAGCCATAAGAATACATAAATGTATACATTTATGTTGTAGGGCACATTGCTGCTGCTAAAGATTGCCTAATACCATTTATCTGCCATCTTATGTCAGTTACGACAGTGCTAGAATTCCACAGTAAAAGCTAAACAAGGGCAGTGCTTTCAATGTGTTACAATGTCTGCACCACTTCTGTTCTTGTAAGTTATTGTTCAACAAGTTTGTTGAAATTTAGCTTCCTTTACAAGTCCTCGGGGTTTTCAGAGGCACTCTTTTCTTTTCCCTCCTTGACAAAGAGCAGAGTTCAACCAAGAGTGAATGCTTTTGAAAAGCCTACCACAAGCCTTGAGTGATTGTTCCCATTCTTAGTATCAAATGATTTGTTGGCATGTCAGTTACAAGAACCACTGCTCTTTCTAAATAAATGAAGGTGATGGGGGTCTGGAAAAAGGCTTAGAGATCCGATTAGATAAATATCCTGTTTAAGCATACACTGGGTTTTCAGATTCAAGCCATGGCCATGTAATTTTTCCAGTGAAGAAAAAAAGAAGCATATCAGGGCCATTCAGGCTATCCATCTAGGAATTAATAGGGTTGACAGTATGTATGTACACTTACTGTCACATACATATCTTTAGCCATTGTGTTTGCAAAAAGATTTTGGTACTGCATTTACAGGCAGCAGGGGAAACTCTGCTGCCTGTAAATGAAATTCAGTGGTGAGAAAAGTAAGATTCTACATTTAGGCAAGAAAAAACAAATGCACAGGTATATGGCCCAATAGTACTAACTGTGAAAAGGATCTTGAAGTCCTAGTGGGCATTCACTTAAATATGAGCCAGCAGTATGCCACAGCTGCCCAAAAAGCCAATGCAGTCCTAGGCTGCAAAAACAGAGGGATAGAATCAAGATCATGTGAAGTGTTAATACCAGTTTATAATGCCTTGTTAAGGCCACACTTGGAATACTGCATCCAGTTGGTCACCACAATATAAAAAAGATGTTGAGACTCTAGAAAGAATGCAGAGAAGAGCAAGGAGACAGGAAGCTAAAACATTCAAAGAGCAGTTACAGGAATTGGGTATGTCTAGTTCTGTGATGGCGAACCTATGGCACATGTGCCAGAGGTGGCACGCAGTGCCCTCTCTGTGGGCACATGAGCCATCACCCCAGTTCAGCTCTGCTGCGCATGCGTGCACACTTTCCGCTGGCCAATTGGTCATCGGGTCTCTGCCGTGCATGCATGGGGGCGCATGAATGTGCAGAGTGTGGGGCTCATGCAGGGAGCACACACATGCAAGGGCCACATGCACGGGGGCCGCACATGCATTGCATTTTGGCTGGTCAGAAGAACTTTGGGCACTCGGTCCGGAAAGGTTAGCCATCACTGGTCTAGTTTAATAAAAAGAAGGATTAGGTGTGACATGATAATGGTGCTCCAATATATAAGACAGTGGTCACCAACTGGTGTTCCATGGACCACTGGTGGTCCATGAGAAAATTTTGGTGGTCCACAGAAAAATTATTTGCATTTTTCATATTACACTAAATCAGGGGTCCTGAAACTACGGCCCCTGGGCCGGATACATGCAATGAACATTTGTGTTGCTGCATAGAGTCTCCCCCTTCGGGGTCTTTTTGTGTGGGTCAGAGGGGAGCAGAAATTTTGACTTGGAGTCTATTTCAGCCTCCTGGTGCGGGGCTTTGGGCAAAGGCTGGAGGGAAGTGCCACTGGTGGCAAAGAGCCAAAGGCCTTGTTTCAGTGGGACTGCATCATAGTCTGTAATTGGCTGACCATCTTAGCCCACTGAGCCTCCATGCGCCAGTACCTGGCCTTGTACTCCCACTTCCCTCTACTTGGAAAGCCTATGCTCATAGTCGTCACTGAAGTACTTCTGCTGAGCCTTCTTTTCTGTCAGATCCAATTTGAACTGAGCCAGCTGTTTTGCCAACCCTTTCTCATGGTGGTTGCTTAGCTCCAACAACTGCTTCCTGTTGGGGCCCTAAGGAGCCCGGGTGGCCAGGCGAGGAGTGGCTGGGAGGGGAGTGGCAAGTAGACACTGTTGAGGCGCCCCTCGACGTGCATGACATTGGAGTTGACCACGCCCACCCAGTCACATGATCACCTAGCCACACCCACCCAGCCAGTCATTAGGCAGATCATATTAGTGGTCCGCAGGATTTAAAATTATTAATTTAATGGTCCCTGAGGTCCGAAAGGTTGGGGACCCCTGATTTAAGGGATTGCCACAAAGAAGAGGAGGTCAACCTATGCTCCAAAGCATCTGAAGACTGGACAAGGAGCAATGGATAGAAACTAATCAAGGAGAGAATCAACCTAAGAAGAAATTTCCTGACAGTGAGAACTATCAATCAGTGTAATGGTTCGCCTTCAGTTAGTGTGGGTGCACTAACACCAATGGTGGGATTCAGCCACTTCGGGAGAACCGGTTATTAACTTTCTGAACAGTTTGGCAAACTGGTTGTTGGACGAAATCATTAGGGCAGAGAACCGGTTGTTAAATTACTTGAATCCCACCACTGACTAACACTAGCAGTTTTTAAGAAGAGATTTGACAACCATTTGTCTGAAATGGTATAGAAACTTCTGTTTCAGCAAGGGTTGGACTAGAAGATCTCCAGGTCCTTCCAATTCTATTATTCTGTTAAAACTCAATGTAATATTTCTCTTTGCTTGCCTTATCTTAACAAGCTCAAGATAGCTAATGACTTACTTGCCCTTGCTTAAATTATAATATGCCCATGCTGTCTCAAAGTTTTCTATTTAATCCTTAGGAGGAGGAAGATTTGTGATAGTCTGCTATTTTCTAACATCTGATGCTTCTGATCTTACCTACGAGAGAATATAAGGCAAGATTTTTTTTCCCTGGGCATTCCAAAAACTGCAGCTCTTTCAGCAACTTCTTCCAAAGTGCTAAAAACAGTAGAAGAATTGTATTAAGTTCAAAAGAAAAAACATCTTTTTGGAGAATTATTTTTTAGGGAATTCTCTTAACTTCTCACATTATCCTCAACTAACATTAAAAATAACAGGAGGTGGCCATATCTTTATTTTCATATCTAAATTAGAATCAGTTACTATTTCAATGTAATGACTTTACTGCTTTAATATCAACCTGCGTGTATCTTCCAGCATACCTATTTCCAAGTCTTTCTGGCTTAATAAGGGCACATCTTGCGTATAGGTGCTCTTTTAAAAAGATCAAAATAAAAAGAAGAGTCATTGTGACAAATTAAAAGTCCACTTATTTTTAACCTGTGTTCTAAATGTGTCCAGGGAAAACTTGTAAGTAGGTGAAACTAACTGTACAATAGAAGTTTGACTTTAATATTACTGCACCTTTTTTTGGTTTCCTGTAGCATGTGGCAGTTTGTAAAATCTGCTAACCACTGTTCCCTCAGATTGTTCTATTCTGTTCTCAAATTTAATTCCCAGGGGAAGTAATACAGCTGAATAGAAATCTTCACTAGCAATAGATTTTCTACAATAGAACTTCTCTTTTGTATGGAAAATAAAAAGAAATGAAGAGAAGCTGAAAAACCATTATTTTTGTTTTTTAAAAGATTTGGCAGGGTAATTAAATCCCTGATCCAGATTTACTGTCCATGTTTTGGTTCATACGTGAAACCAGTGGGTATTCAAAGGAGGGACTGGGTTTCTTCTTAACTGGCATCCCAAGTTAAGAACCACATTTTAAATGCTAAACTAGACAGTCACTTCCCACTTCTGTATTTAAGGAATGCATTTGTATGCTGACAGCAGTGCTTTTCTAAAGTCATTTTTGTGAACTCCCGTGTTATTGAACTGTTGAATATTTATTCTTTTGAATTGTTTTCCTCCTTCCATTCTTTAAGTCATATTACACACTCCGATCTTTCTGGCCGAGGAAAATCCATCACTTTTGTCCTCATGGGTAGCTAGAAAGATAATACATCCAATACTCGGCTTTAAAAATAAAATAAAACTGCAATTGTTTGCATATTGTGAATTTCTGTGATATAGAATCCAGGGAAAGCATACATGCTAAAATAATATGAAGAGCTCTGTGTACAAAGTTATTGCCCTTAAGGACTAGCGCCGAACACAAAGTAGGTTCTAAAGTAATTTCAGTGTGGGTGTTGATCCAGGACAATTAGTTTGGCATTGAAAAGCCAAGGTGCTTGCTAGTCCTAAAATAGTACATATCTTCCAATAAAGATGTTGGTTCAGGAAATTGGTTTTTGAATTTTGTTGAAATTTTATTGACTTATACTGCAAATGTAGCTTCATCTGTCGTGTCACTTTCTACAACTGAAAAAGAAATCAGGTTAAGGGACAACTAATGCTATTGTTTTGGACACTCTTGTCTATTTTCACAAGTATTACAAGTAGCATCCCCCTATGAGATGGGCTTTGAATTAGTTTCATTCTGTTCTTCACAAGTTTTCACTTCTGTACTTTGTCTTCAACAATTGCTTTTGTTTAATAACATTTACCGGTACATATATTACAATATTACAATAATTGAACTGTTTTATCCTTTCCTTATGACCGATTACATCTTGCTTGGTTCTTCACATGTACAAAAGACCTAGATTAGGTATTAGATCGTCCTGTTCCATAATGTTGAATTCCAATTTGCATGATCACTCCCACCTCCCCATGTAACTTTAACACCTGCTATCATTTCATCTCTGTTAGTAAGAATTAAGTCCAGTATGGCTGACCTCCTAATACCCTTCTTCTACTTTTTGGGAGACAAATTTGTCTGCTAGGTTTGTCAGGAACCTGTTTGATATTCCACTTGGTGCAGAGTTTGTCTCCTAGTTGATGTCAGGGTAGTTAAAGGCCTCGATTACTATTGTGTGTGCTTCCTACATACCTTAGTTAATTGACTAGCAAAAAAATAATCTATTTCCTCTATCTGGTTGGGTGACCTTAGGTAAACAGATATATGTGAATACATATAGATATATTTGTGTAGATGTACTTTTAAACCTCAAAATATGGACAGGATCAAGAAGGGGGAACAATCTAAAACATCCCCCAATTATTAAATACAATATAAAAATCAAAATTAAAGAGGGCTGAGCTAATTGCTCAAAATATATTTTATTCATCGATTGTACTGATCTGATGGTTCTTTTTCTAATTATGCTGAGACTAGTGAAAGGCAGTTTGTCTGGTAAGCAGAGGAAAAACAATCATAATTACTTTGGATAACTTGCATGCTTAGATTTCTTTGTCTGAGAATTGCAGCCAAATAATATAATGAGTTAGGGCTTATTTGAAAGGTTCTCGTAGAATCTATGACAGATTTCTCTATTGATCACTTGGTGCTTGTAAATGTTATCCTTCTGCAATTGTCAGAGAGTATCAATCTATTTTTTGTCTCTTTTGCAGTTCACCGCTTTCTTCTGAACATCCTACTAAACTGAATCACTCTAGTTATTACCATTTATATGACGGATCTGTGTTGAAAGGTTCTTATGAGTTTCTGTCCCGGTGGATCATAAGATGGAGCTGAAGCAGCTGTCATCCAAAACTGTATAATAGCTTTGGCTGGGAAGTACAAAAGTGCCACAGATTATTGATAGAGTCATATCTGCAGTTCTGCTGACAAACCTGATATATCTTAATACCTCAAAAAGTAAGAGTAAAAAAACAACAACAAGCCAACTTCTTGGGTTCTTTCTAAAATATTAAGGATGCTGGGGATTTTTTTTTAATTTAATCGGATAATTCTTCTTATTCATTTCTTATTTCATTTACAAGGTTTGATGAATTTATCGGAACCTTATTTCTTATACCAACAACCAAATAGTAAGAACTAATTCCCAAGAACCATTTAAAAAAATGCATATTGTCTTTCATACATAGTAAGTCAGAATTGTAACATCATGTGCAATTAAAACATCCACACAAATCTAAAGGAAAAAAAAAAACATGTTTTCAGAGATTAGAATAGAATAAACTTCATTAAAAAAAATAAAACATTTCAATCTTGGTACATTGGAGATGTTTTTATATCTGCCTAAATCCCGACAATGTAGATGTCAGTCACATTTCCAAGAAAGAGAATTCTGGCATCACCATCACGAAGCCCCAATCTGTATTTCATTCCAATAGATGATACTACAAGCAGCTTTCCTGGTCACTACCAAAACAGATATTTTCTGTTGTCAGGGAAGGAAATCTTTGAAAAATCTTGATTTTTTGTTTAGGATTTCAACATTAGCATTAAGAGATAAATCACTTTATTATTATTTTTTTTAAAAAAGTTTTTATTTTAAACACATTAAAACAACATTAAAATCAAACATGTACAAACAACAAGAAGTAACACAACAAAAAACAAAATATCATTTTCTTTTCAGCTATATACAGCTATTCAGCTATTTCAGCTATTCTTTCTATACATCAATATTTACAGATATTTAAGTATTAATTTATTTGACGTTCATTTTTACTTTATATCATATCTTCTTTACTAACAAAAGATCATACTCATTTTCCCCCTCCTTTCTTCATACATTTAACTTATTTCCTTATTTTTCAACCATTCATACCATCTATTCCAGACCTTATAATACTTTGATTCTTCTTTCCCCTTAATTTCTTTAGTTAATTTATCTAATTCTGCACATTCCAGGATTTTTTTTTAATTAAACCCTCTTCCATTGGTACTGTTTCTTTCTTCCAATATTGCACATATACAATACGTGCTGCTGTCAATATATGCAATATAAGGTACTGTATTTCTTTGGTATAATTTTCTATCGAAATGCCTAACAGAAACTGTTCCGGTTTTCCCTCTATTGGATTCTGAATTATTTCTACTATCCAGGTTTTAATTTTCTTCCAAAATTTTTGTGCCATTGTGCAAGTCCACCATTGATGGTAATATGTTCCATAGCCAGTCTTGCATTTACAACATTTCGGGGAGTTGGTGGGGAACATTTTCGCAATTCTGGCCGGTGGAAGGTGCCATCTATGAAACATTTTCATCTGATTTTCCTTGTATGCCGTCGCAATTGTCAGTTTATTATTAATAATCACTTTATTATTATAGTACAATTTTTTAAATATTTTTCAGCTAATGTTAAGTTGAAATGGAAACAAAATCTATAATTACAAACAAATTTAATATAATAAGGCAAACTATACAGTATCAATTTATCAACTGCATGAATATTAATGGATCTGATTGGATAGAAGGAAGAGATTTAATTGTAATGCAAATATGCCTTTGTGCCTATTTTGTCAAGCCAGGCGATCAAGTGATCTAAGTAATATATAAGTTTTCTACTGCCTGTTGGTACTACCACTATGTAGGACAAGCCAGCAGAAGACTAGCAGAGCAGATCCATGAACTAGCAATCAGAAGACATGGTGAAAACTGCTGGATCCTGCAACATTTTCCTGGGCCACGTATATTTGCCATCATTCATGAAGAAAACTCCTTAACTTCACAACATTTGGACAGGCTAAATCATAGCTTCAGCTGGGAAACTGTTAGTATCCGCAACCAAGTCCAAAAATGCTACAGAATTACTGGAAGCTTGGCATTCAGACAAGTTGGTCACAAACAGACACATCGAGATAAACAATATTTAACTACCATTCAAAAGAGATAATCAAAAATTAAAAAAAGAAACAAAAAGACCAAAACACCTCATCAGTAATCAACACCCTGATGAGTAGAGATTAACATTGAGATTAACATTAAACCAACAATCAAGAAACAAACAATGCCCCAATCAAGGAACTACCAACTCAAACAAACAAGCTGACAGTAAACAACAACCCACCACTGCCGTCAATACCGACAGGACAAGCACTGGTATATAAAATCAGAGCAAATGCATCTCCCTATTAGCACCAATAATATTGCCTGGTTTGCTAATGAAATGTCTGCAAGAAGGCAACCAAACTCAGACAGCATCAAGTTTTTTTCGCTGATGCCTTCAAGTCATGACTCTTGGCAGCTGCCCAGACTGGGCCCTGTAGTTTTCTTGACATGGTTTTTGAGGTAGTTTGCTATTGTCTCCTTCCTTTGGAATGTAGCCATTATCCAAAACTGTGTAATAATTCTCAGCAGGTACAAAGTTGCTGACTTTGATGTAAAGCATGAAAAGAATTTCTGTCAATATAAATATTTAAAATTGTGGGAGATACTGCTGTAAATTAATTGGTGAATAGAGAATTTATGGCTTTTGAGTTGTTGAACTTTAGCCTTCATCAATCCAATGCTGCATGCTCAGTAATGAAGGAAGGTGGGTTTTAGTTTCTTTATTTCACAGTTTATGCTTTTGCAGGCTTCACTTCTCAACTGCTTATCAACCAACTTCCCTGTATCCCTCAATCACAATAATTAAATACAAAATAACGTAAAGTTTAAAAACATTTCAATAGGCCTAAATTAGAGGAGTAGTGAGAATAATATTAAAGTATGGCACATCAGATTGAAGCAAGCAGTAAAAACAAACAGTATTTGTAAACGGATTTCTATAAATACCTGTAACCAAGAGATTCCTAACTGTTCTGCGTTTTTAGAATCACAGTTCGTAATCAGCTTCTTATTGCATAAAATTTTTTATAAGGCTTTTGTAATAGATGCAGAATAGTTCAATATTCCAAACTGATATTAAAAAATCCAGAAATGAAGCAAGATTTAAAAAAAACTCTCCTAAATCTTAAAATCTTGAGTATTTCTTGGTAGGATAAATTTTGTCAAGAAAAATAAATTGCTTTCTTTTAAACTGACTGCATTGAAATCAAATGAACAGAACACAGGAGGTTGTAATTATAATGTGTTTCTGATAAGATAACTATCTTGCTATGGCTAATCGACATAGATGCTTTGAATGTAAATTAATTTCCTCTATGTAGTTAATGCTTGGGAGGACCATCAAACGCGTTCAGGAGTTGGGTTTTTGCAATTGCTATCAATTTTGTTTAAAAGTCAACACTGAAAGGCAGAAAGTGAAAATAACAAAATTACAACCATTTAATTTCCATTATTTTGTAGCAAGTTATGGAAATGAATGTGAATATATAGAGCAAGAAGCATGAGAACGAGAAGGATGCTAAAATAACTTTTACAGTGTTAACTTTTAGTAGGGAAAGGAAGAAACGATATAGTCTGCTGGCAACAGATGAATTTAGTGTAAGAAATTAATGACAACTACTTAATCTTGCTGAGGCCATTTCACAGTTGTATGACAGATCCAATGAATGCATACTTAACATTGCTGCATAGTTTGTTATGGAGAGCAAATGTTTTCACACAATGCTGACAGAATAAAGAATGATGTTCATAGCTGGGTTTTGTTTTGTTTTTTGGATACCCATATGTTTACAGGTCAGAGTCACCCAATTCTTCCTCATGTGTGTAGAATATCTACAGTCTGATGAACATGATGGAGAAGTTTGTACAGAGGAATAATACTCAAGAATTGTCACTAGTTCCAAGGACAATTTTCAATATATTTCATGTCAGTTGATTGTTATCAGCCCTTTGAAGTTGTCCAGATCAGGAAGGAGACTGCACAAGAAGATTATAACTAAACTTTATTGAGATCAACTTATTACCAAATGTTATGTTTTTTCTTCCCACTTCTTATACCCAAGAGAGTCAAGGAGGAGCTAGCCTGAGTCTCTTTCTAATTATTTTTCTCCAGGTCCTAGGAATGCTTCTGCTTTTTTGTTTTTGTAACAGCATCTGAATAATAAGGTTATCTCCACGGCTTATTATTATAATTGTATACATTGTCCTTTAAAGAATAAAAAATACATCTGAAATAAAGGTATATATTGTAAAGAAAGTTATGCTTGCTAAAAATTGAGGGCTGTCCAACCATACACACTTTTTCCCCAATGTAGAGCTTTGTAAATGTGTTGAGATTGAAATTCCTAGGCTGGAAATTCTAAAATGTTCCAATCCCTGGTGTTAAGAAAGGGTGAAATAGAGCCTTGCTTTACTGATTTGCAGTGGCAATGCTGACAGTCACAGGAATGGACAATTTGCACCCTAAATTCAGGTAGTGCAGTGTCTTTAGTCCACTTTGTACAAATTTAGCACGGCTAAATGTTATTTATTTATTTGTTTGTTAATTTGCGTTTGCAATATTTCTATCCTTCTGAGCCAACAAGGGATTCCAGCAATTCACACTAACTTCATCTACATTCAGCAAACACAATGATATAAAACAGTTAAAAATTATCAATCAACAGCCCCACTGTTATTCACCACTACAGTAAAAAAAAAAAAACCCTCAAGATACTGTGAACGAGCTGAATTTTAACTGATTTCCTGAACATCATCAGGGGAGGGTGTCATTTGGTGCTCCAAGGATAGGCTATTCCAGAGGGTAACATTCTTAGATTCCTCTTACTTTGATGAGAGGAAGAGGTGTTTTGCTGTGCTTTTTTTATTATAGCCAAAAAAAAAAAAAAAAGGAAAATGCCTTTCTAGGCAAGACTTATCCCTTGGGTTGATAGAAGCTGTTGCGATGGGAATTGGTTGCTTCATTTTCTTCACACTTTCCTTTGGCACCATTTCCCCTATACCGCTTGAAATAATTGTGCTTGCCATTTGTCTTAATAGTGTAGATATAAAATAAATTTCCTTTTCTAGTGCATTTTTGCAGCGTTTTCTATGGTGCTTTTGAGTTGAGTTCCATTATCGATCCACTTCATAAATTGATAGTCTCTCTCTCTCTCTCTCTCTCTCCCTCTCCTTTGTCATGTGTCTGTATTCCTCTCTCTTTCTCCCTGGTAATATAGTGCAGCATTAAAAAAGCAGGAGAGTATTTTACAACCTTCTTACTGCTGCCCACAGGGTGCTATAAATGCACAAACTGGATATAATTGAAGCACATATTAACTTACCGTCTGTTGTACAGGAAGAGCATAACCAGGCTGTTAACGTGCACTGTGTTGAAACTCTTTTAACTTGGGGGTTGCGAATTAGCTTGCAGGAGTAATTTGGTAAGCACCTGGGAAATTGCAAGCTTCATTTCCTGCAACGTGGAATATGATTAAAAACAGAATATATTATTATCATGGGCACCATTAAAAAATGTGTAGACAGCATTCCATGATGTTAAAATGGAAATTGGAAGTTGTATTCAAATGTGGAAGATAGTGCATGTTAATTATAGCCTACCACCGCGCATTGAAAGTGCAATTCAATTATTTGCTTTGTCAAGCAATATTTTGATTAACTTGAACTTTAATTTTGTACATCTGGTGTTTTTCACAGTGGGATGAAATCAGGGTTGAGGTATATTGCTGCCAACAGCATCCAGAAACAAGAGAAAGAACATATGCAGAGCCACAGTAAACCATATTAAAGCACAGAGAGACAATCTTTTTGAAATAAAACTAAGACTTTTTTTAAAAAGTCCATGTAATCAAAGAAATGAATCAAGCTGAGTATTGATGGAGAAGAGCCTAAGGTTTTGTTTATCCCATAGACTTTCACAAGCACTGGCTATCATTATACAATTACACCACTCTAATTGCTACAGTTAAGTTATTATAACCCTTAGGTCTAAATTCACAAAGTAAAATACAGTTCAGAATGTGTGCCAAGAAAGAGGAAAATACATTAAAATGCTACTTAAATCTTTTGAATTATGGATGTTTTGGAGGTGTTAATGTTCTTTATGTTTTTTCTCAGTCTATAAAGGCACAATTACTGTAATATCAATAGGAAGAGAAAGATAGATTTTAGCAAGGATGTATGTATGCAGGTATGTATGTATTATTTATTGAATGTATAAAATGCACCCTCCAACTGACAGATGGAGATTACCTTTCTACAAATAGAATTCAATGAACAGTAGCTAACAAGGAATAGTATTTTACAAGTATTACGGTACAATACCATACAACAAGAACAACATATATATAAAAGCAACCTTGTGAAAAATGGCCAAATAAAAGAGCAGAGCCAAAATAAAACCCAAACAATGAGTAAATAAAACAAAATGAAACATCAAATGCCTGTTGAAACCAGTGCCAAAAAGATTAAATTTGGACCCCTATTTAAACTGGACTGAATCAAAGGCTGTCTGATTCAGATCAAAGCCAAACAAAAAGAAGATTTAAAAACCTAAAGCTTTGTGAACTCCCCATAATGTAATATATTTAGAAATATCTATAACTTTTTTTTCCTTTTAGAGGGAATTGTATGAGATTTTCAGGTACAGAAGACATGGGTTGGATGGAAATATTTCACTTCAAGGCAAAGACAACATATCCGGAGATGGGAGAATTGTAGTCATTTAAGATGCTAAGCCAAACCAAAGAATAAATTAATGTATTATGCCTCCATTTTACCCTCTCCATCCCAGAGCTTTTTAATTAGGTAGAAAGGAAAAATTAAAACAAATTACTTCTTAGGTTCAAATTCTGGTTTTTGAAAACCAAAAATGGCTGCCATCTGCGTTCGGATTTAGTGTGTTCAGATAACACACTAAATCCAAGGTTAACCTCTACCTTTAACAAGTCAGGTAGTCTATGTACTTCTTAACTTTTATGATATCTTAGGTTAGTGTGCAATAACTGGCTGAGGTAAAGATGATAGAATAGCACTGGCCTCCGTGGGAAGTGGGCTTAAAAAAGGGGAAGTCATGAGGACGGCACCATGATAAGTCCTGCCTCTAATTTTACAGTATTAAACATGTACAAAAATGCTTGTTTTTCTACCATAAAAGTAGAACCATACATAAAATGAGAGAGTGTAATTGCAATGCCACAACCATCATCTTGCCTCTTCCCATGAAGGCCACTCCTGAATGATGAAAATGGATGTTTGCTAAGAAAATGTCCAGCCTTTCAACAAATGTAATTTTGCAGGCACAAGGAAAACAAGGGGCATTCTCCAAATGAATTAGAAGTTGCCCATATGCAGAGATATTTTTTTTTCTTTCAAACAATAGACAAAATTTTCTTTTTGGGTCTTTCTTTGCTATGGGAAGATACCAACATTTCAAATAAACCTGATGATCAAGACAGGGGGAAAAAAAGATTTGTTTCTCAGATCATTTCAATCTGTTGCCTTTGCTATGTTTTTGGAGGAATAATCAAGATAGAAGGAACATCTCAAACCTTTGCAGGTAGGCAAAATGGAAAGCGTTGGCTGTGAACCCCGAGTTCTAGGCTTTAATCAGAGAATTTGGAAATGCTTGAAAGAATATGAGTAATTCCACACTGTTTATTTCATTTGAATGCTCTTTGGTTTCCAGTTCCCATCAGTGACTTCTTCTTATACTAAAATTTATTTCCTCTTTATATTTGGAATCATTTGCTCAGCCAATCTGAAATGTGTGTCTCTACATGCTGTAGGAATGGAGGAAAACATGACTTGAAGACAGTGAATATGCTTTTACTGAGTTATCGTTGTCTACTCCAAACTTTCAACACGAGCCTAAAGTCATGGTTTATAAAGGTTAGTTCCTTGTGATTTGTGTATTGACTTTCTTTAGCATTTTGAAAAAATAATGTAGCTTATAACCTTGCCTTTTAGAATAAAGGGTAGCCTGAGGGTTAAAACTGTCTAGTCCATTTTTTTTTCAGTTTGCTTGGTGACCTTTTCCTGTAATTCAGGATGTGACCTAACATCTGTCAAACCTTTAATTTTGGCAGGTCATCTGACATGCCATCTGGAAAGGAAATGCATAGCTAAGATAAGTCACTAGAACTTTTATTGCCACCATTTTTCACTGCTTAGCTACTATCTCTGTTTTCGTTCTTTCATACACTTTTGATTTCCCTTGCATCACAATTATTTTCATTGCAACTTCCTGCAAACTTGAAAATAAATATGCTTCATTCTGAAAAGAAACAGCTAAGAGACTACATTTTGCTGATCTCTTCTGATCTTCTTCTTCTGAGTGGCATGACCTATTTTCATAACTGTTATTGTTTCTCTCCCTAATGGGTTTTAGAGTAACCTCTAAATTATATGCCAACATAACTGGTAATATTCAGATACTTTCTTGCACTGAGTAGGAGAGCAGGCAAATACATGGTGATGAACCTGGAAAACAATACAGTAGACAATATACTTGCCATTTTGGTTTTTTTTTTCCCCTGGATTCTAATTTGTCTTTAAAAGAAAAGATTGGCTTGTACCTCGTTAGCATTCGCCCCCCCCTTTGAAAAAATATGACCCACAGAAAAAGCTTTTACGTGTCTACTAAGAAATAGAGTCTGTCAAAAACATTTCAATTTCCTTAAAACTTAATGTAATTGGTAAATAAAATTTGTGCCTTTTAAATAATTGTAGAACAAGAAAGCTCTTTCCCCCCCCCAACTTTTAGAACCATAGGAATACACCCTGATTATATGATTTCTATCTCTGTATATTCCTGTTTCATTTTCACTATCGGTAGTATATCCTATCTATCCTACTGAAGTTTTTTTCTAAAGGAGTGGCATGCAGAATGGTTTGATTTTCCCAGAGTGACAGGTTTGGTGAATATGCCTCAAGTTATTGCTCTTTCTGCAGGTTTCTCCTTTAAATCTGTATTGACCTGGTATGTATGAAATTGTGCTACAGTGATAACACAATACATTTGGGTAACCACTCTGTATACTATTAGAAGCTTATTCATATTTAATTTTTTCTTAAGACAATAGTACCTCTAGAATTTTTTCACATTAAAAATAGCAATTTAAAATGCATTCTTAAATGTTAAAAATATTTATGTTAAGAGTCTTACTGATTTTTTCCTTCTGTGTTCCACAGACATCTGGCCCATCTGTACATTGTTTAGCCTTTTATCACATTTACAATAGTTGGGTACCTACCTACTCCAAGTAGCTTAACTTGGAGAAGGGAGGCAATTACTGTATTTTTCACATTATAAGACGCACTCCCCCCCCCAAAAAAAGTGGGTGGAAATGTCTGTGCATCTTATAGAGCGAATATTGCAGCGGGGGGAGGGGGGTTGGTGTGGCGGCGGCGTCTGCCGCTGCTGCCTGTCACCGCTACCGCCACCTGTCACCGCTGCTGTTTGCCGCTGCCAGGGAACACTGGAGCCTTAGCTGCCATGCAGCTGATCAGCGGTTGGATTGTCCTCTTGGAATACCACTGATCAGCTGTTCTAGGTGGCAGGGATTGCCACCACCATTCACCACTGTTTGCCGCAGCTGTTCACTGCCACTGTTCACCGCATCATTGCACCATTTGGTGGTGGCGATAGGTGGCAGTGGCAGCAAGTGGTGATGAGCGGCGGTGAGTGGCAAACAGTGAGCAACGGCAATAGGCAGGGCAGTGATAGGCAGCGGCAGTGGTCCCTGCCGCCTAGAACAGTTGATCAGCGGTATTCCGGGAGGCCGATCCAACCACCATACAGCTGCTCGGCAGTGAAGGCTCCAGTGTTCCCCAGTGGTAGCAGCAGCTCAGCTTAGTAGACTGGTGGTAGGCGCATTGGAGCAGAGCCCTGATGAGCCACGTGTTGGGGCTATGATAACATGCTTAAGCTGACCAGGCTGTTTGCTGTTTGCTACATGGACACTAGCCAGATGAATACCGAATGGATGCTGGGAGACAGAGGCAGATTTTTTTTTCTTATTTTCCTCCTCTAAAGCTAATGTGTGTCTTTTAGTCCAGTGCATCTTATAGTGTGAAAAATACGGTAATTGATGCTTTTTCCTCCCATAACATCAGTAAATCAGGCATATTTTTCACTATCTCATTTCTGTCAAAATATTGTTCATATTTCTTTCTATGTAATGCTCAGTCTTAACTGGAACATATTAATCTCCCCAGTAAAGTTAACCATCCCACTAGGTTATTTTGTCTTTGTATATTTTCACTATCACTAATTTAGATTTATTGTTATTTTGTCTATTTGTCCTCAACTTCCCTTTCTCATTCTGGAGCTAAAGTGAGTCCTTTTTTTTTTTTTTATTATCCCACTTCACTGTAAATTTATTGAGTCATTTTTATTGATCAAACAAGATATCTGAATCAGGAGTAAGTGCTTCCATGGTTTGCTTTATTGAGGTTTTTACTACTACTAGACAACACCGACCAGTTCGTTCTCACAGGGAGGGACTACTCAGGGTACCGTCAGTCAAATTATGTCGACTGGCGACTCCCAGGGGGAGGGCCTTCTCTGTGGGAGCTCCAACCCTTTGGAATGAACTGCCCCCGGAGATACGGAATATCCCTGATCTCCGTGCTTTCCGCCGTGCCCTCAAGACCCTGATGTTCCAACAGGCAGGGCTAAACATACAAACATGCAAATGATTTTTTAAATGTTATCTAATTCTGGGTTTTATTTAATTGACCAAACTAAGTAACAATTTTAATTAGCAATTTTATGATGTTTGTGTGTCTATATTTTTCTTGACTGTACACCGCCTTGAGTCCTACGGGAGAAAGGCGGTATAGAAATATAATAAATAAATAAATAAATAAATAAATTTAACTGCAAGAATAGCAAAATATACAAGCAGTCTAGAGTAACAATGAATGACATAGCGATCTTAATCAATCACTGATAGTATAACCCAGGGATGTCAAACTCAATGCCCGTGGGTCAGATACGGCCAGTGGGGTGCTTAAATCTGGCCCATGGGATCACCTGGAAACAGCGAAGGACTGACCTGCAGTGCCTCTGCCAGCAAAAACAGAGCTCGGGAGGGTCGCATGCGGGCCTCACGAGCTCCGTTTTCACTGGCAGAGGATTGCAGGAGGCCATCACAGTAAAAAATGGAGCTGTGCATGGCCCTCCCAAGCTCCATTGGCAGAGGGTTTTCACTGGCAGAGGGTTGCAGGAAGGCATCACAGCCAAAATGGAGCTTCGGAGCCTGTTTTTGCTGGCAGAGCCCTCGGGCCCCCATAAGCTCCCCCAACATGAGTGATGTCGAGCTGGCCATGCCCACACTGGCCACATCCACCCCAGCCTCCTGAGGTCAAACACAACCCTGATGTGGCCCTTAATGAAATTGAGTTTGAAACCCCTGGTATAACCCAATAGTCCTCAAAAAATGTGTGAATATTTTATCAGTTAGAGAGCCAGTTTGGTTTAGTGGTCGTGGCATGAGGCTAGAAACAAGGAGAATATGAGTTCTAGATCCATTTTAGGTACGAAAGCCAGCTGGGTGATTTTGGAGCAGTTATTCTCTCTCAATCCACAAGGTCAGGTCTAAGGTGACAAGCCAGTGGGTCAATTCCTGTCACAACCAAATGGATAAACAAATGGTTGATCTAAGAAAAGTGGGCCCTGCACTTGTGGGAAAATGCTAGGAAGAAAAACAAATCCCAGGTAATGCTTCTGCACCCTGCATAGAAGGACATATCACAATCTCTGTCTCTTAACAAGTTGTAGCCACTATGTGGCAACGGGGTAGTGTGTAGTCTGGCATTACAAAATATGTCCGTACATTATTTTCTTAATCTTTAAAGTCATTGTGGGACTTTCAGGCAGTTGTTGCCTTCAGCCCAATCATGTTGTAAGGATAAAATAGATATTGAAGAGTCGTGTACCCCTATAGCATTCAAATACTACATTGTTTTTTCTTTACTTTTTCATAGAAAAGGGGAGAAACTAATTGGACTAGAGACTAAAACTGATCTTTTATTACTGTTCTTGTCTTTACATCCACATGAGAGGATTTGTTGTTTGTTCTTTTATTTTTCTTGATGGAGACTACATTCCTTTAATATAAAGAACCAAGATCAAAAGTATCTATATGAGGAACAACTCTTCCCTTGTCCATCAAGCTCGTGAGGCAGAGGTACTAAATTGTATGAAGTGGAAAAGAGCTGTGACCTAACCACACACAAAGGATTCTGCCCCGCCCCCCCATTCATATTATCATTTCAGTTTCTCCTCTCCATCTCTTTTTCCTAATATTTCCTTTTTCAGTCTGGACTTCTGAAACCTTTGTACAATTAAAATGAGGAACAAAGGTTGAATGAATGAATATTTTATTATGGTTTTATTTATGTGAAGTGGAAAAAAAGCAAGATAAAATATTACAACTGATGGTAAGCAATTGGCTCACTCCTAGAGAATGTCCTTTTTACGTATACTACAGCAGTTAATACCACATTTCTCAGCTAGAACCTTATTTGTTTTTTCTGCTAAAAAGGTGGAGAGAGACACTTGACTTTGTGGAAAATTAAAATTCTGTGTGGTGTATTCCTTATAGATTTAAGACTTCTTTTGAATTAATTGACTGGGAAGTTCAGCTTCAGTTAATCTTGATTGTATGGGCTTTGTTTTGGTATCTTAGTTTAATGTATGCCTTATGTCATCCTGGGCAAATCCTATTCAGTGGTTTATGAAATTAACCTTTTTTTATAAAACACTGTGGGCCATCATGTAAATACAGAATATTTACAAAAATATGAAGCTGTCAGAGTAATTCAGAGCAGCATAAATCTGCAGTTTACCAATTGGGATTCTCAGCTGGAATTTCATGGCAAATTCAATGAAGCTAACTCACAAGTATTTTATCTTTCAGAGGTTATCATCAATATTTGTAACAATTTGAGCTCCTAAGCATTCTCCTCCAACTGTAGGCTCAAGATCCAGAAAGAAGTTGAGAGATTTGAACAATGGGCCTTATCCAACAAAGTGCAATTCATTGGAGAGAAAAGTAAAGTTTTATACTTAGGCAAGAAAAACCAAATGCATAGGTATAGAACAGTGGTGAAATCCAATTTTTTAAACTACCGGTTCTGTGGGCGTGGCTTGGTGGGCATGGTGTGGCTTGGTGGGCATGGCTTGGTGGGCATGGCAGGGGAAGGATACTGTAAAATCTCCATTCCCACCCCACTCCAGGGGAAGGATACTGCAAAATTTCCATTCCCACCCCACTTTGGGGCCAGTCGGAGGTGGTATTTGCCACTTCTCCGAACTACTCAAAATTTCCGCTGCCGGTTCTCTGAACTGCTCAAAATTTCCGCTACTGGTTCACCAGAACCTGTCAGAACCTGCTGGATTTCACCCCTGGTATAGAATTGTAGTCAACAGCAGTAACTATGAGAGGGAATTTTCTTAATATTCTGAAATTGGAATGTCCTTTCCTGAGAAGGTATTTTCCATGCTCAAGATGAAGTGAAACTCATTGTAACAAAGAACACTAAGCAATTTATCCTCCAGGTTGTTTCTGAGGCAGTTTTTCACTTCTTTCAAGGATAACCCTTGAAAGACAAAATTGGTTGAAGATGAAGCACAGCAAAGTCAAGAGATAGGCTGCAGGCTGGCCCAGGATTTGGTTCCACTATTAAAAGAGTAGAGTCTGTCATACTTCGCTTTTAATTATCTTACCGTAAAGCAACAAAAGATCCATTAGTCCAGAAGTGCCTAATCTGAGGTTCCTTTGGTGCAGCCTCCAGAGACCTTGACAATATATTATCAAACTGTAATTGTAAATGTGATAGATGGAAAAAATTATCAAATACATGGCTGGCAAGTGATCATATTCAATGTACTTAGTTCTAATTAAATGTAAATTAAATTTAGTTTTTGCCCTTGTCCTGTCGACCACTTTATGAAGTGTGGCTTGTAGTATGCTATTCAGCTATGGCTCAAGAAATGTTGTGCATCTATGCATTTGGCCATAGCATGATGTAATCTTCTTAAAGAGACCCATGTCTCAACATACAATGTAAACACTACAAGTACAAGCATAACATGCCAATATAATTTAGCATGTCTAACTGACATTTTAATATAATTTTGAGCTGCTAGAAAATATTCTGGAATCATCTATTTTATTCAGTGATTAAAAATGAACAAAGAAATCTTCCATAGAACTAACAATACAAAGTTATTATTTTCAATAACAATGAACTCTTTCCCAATCTCTTTCCCAACATTGTCCACAATTTGCATTTTAACACAACTATATTAGAAATGTGCTATAATTTAAATGTATCTTTTTGAAAGTTTTGTGAAAATCTACCAAGAAGTCAATCTGACCAAATTCCTCTACTTTTGAGGAGAAATCGCTAAGATCTACAAACCAGCCCAACCTAAAATATTGCTGTATACCTAGTTCTCTATCTTGAATAGATGCAGTAGTGAATTGTATGGCAGTCATACCATTTCTCATTTTGAATTTATTCAGTGCAGAAGAATTAATGTATACTTCTGAATGATAATCAACTTATTTTTCTAGTAACAGTAACTGAATAAGGATAAATTGGCAGATAAGGTTTACTAATTTCTTCTGCTTCCTGATGAATGTATTTTCCTCCCAAAATCGTCAGTGAGGTTAGAATCATATGAATGCTAACCATTACATATCCTTTTCGGGGCATTTGAGATATTTCAGTGGCAGGAAACAGTTGCTTTTTTGCTCTTCAAAAAACCAATGAACTGCAATATATATATAATAAAATTGCATTTCTGTTGATTGTGATACATAGTGGCATGAATAAAAGGGACAGATGACTAACGCCAACTGGTAGATTATTCTTACATTCTTTGCCTAAATAAGGCTTGTATGATCAAATACTGGCTGTCACCCTGTTTCCTAAAGGTTGCAATATACTTTTGGACTCCTACAATTTATATTTGCCTCTTGATGTATTTTACATTCTTCTTTAAAACTGTATTCTGAAAAATTCCAGTTTACATCTAGAAAGTCTTCCAACCAGACTATGCCAGATGTCCTGTTTAAGTAGACTAGATTTATGTAGACCAGTTTCTGGTTAAGTTGACTACTTTTTGCCATTTGTTGACTTGTTGAAATAAATAACTAAATACATTACATGTAAACTCCAGGGCCCATTCTGAACCATTGATTTTGCAATGTCCATAAATTAGTTTCTTAAAAATGTTTCTTACAGTGATGCACTCAGAAAGAAAATGTCAAAAAATTAGCAGGAGCTTGTTATCTTTATGGGTTGTCATCAATTCATCATATTTCTTATAAAAGTCTAATTCAAAATGAATGTCACAGATAAGGGAGAAATAGCAGTAACATGGTAACAAAAGTACATATGAAAACATCTGCAAAATAAAACCAGGATAATAATATTGTCTGAATAAGTTTCTAAAAAGAAGTGTGTAACTTGTAGTTGAATGAAAACAGGCAGCAAATGAGTCCAGGAGAATTAAATTCAAAACATAAACTCAAGGGTAGCTACAGAAGTGGTCAACGAGGGCAAATGGTGGGTGTGATTGAAGCCTCAAATATTTTGTAATGCACTCCTCTGAAGCCTTGATAGATGTCAGCAAACAATTATCAAGAAAAATCAACCATGATCATCAATGGTTTATGGAAACTGTCACACTGGATGAAATATGTACAATCTGGAACCTATACCCAACCTCCTAACTGCCTAATTGTGCTTTTTTCAAGCAACTGGATTTTCTGGCCACTGGACTTTTTTGTTTTTCTTTGAAGATGTTTCACTTCTCATCCAAGAAACTTCTTCAGCTCTGACTGGATGGTTGGGTATGGAAGGATTTATACTCATAGCAGACAGCTGGTCGTTTGCATTCTTTTAGCAAATCATTAAGGCCACCTGGATGTTTATCTGTGTTGTCAAGGTCACCTGACTGGTGCAAATGGGTGTGGAGAAAAATAAGAAAGTCCAGTTGCCTCTTGAAAAAAGCACCTTTGGGACAACCATGACCTGAATGACTGAGAATCTCCATAGACACTAAGATTTGTGAATTTCCAGATGTTCCTCAATTGTCACCAATATTTGGTAAACAGTAGACTGGATCAGGTAGGAAAGCGTAAATATGGGATTTAATCCAAGCATGGGAAAGATATTAGTAGTAAAGCAACATTTATTATTTTACACTGAATCTTCTCACATTTTATTTTGAGCAAAGTCCAATTCTTTCTTCCAGGTTTTACCTTTGTGCTGATGAACAACCTCGATGAGCTGTGGTCATAAAAAAATGTTCCCTCAGAGCCTGTGTAAATTGAATGCTGGGGCCTTTAGATTAAAAAGATGGGGGGACTGGAAATGGCTTGTGGGACGTGCTGGTATTTGATGTTGGAACTTCCCCAAAGGTGAGATAAAGGTCTGAGAGAAATTAAGCTTGTTCTTTACCCATGATGCATTAGCTGTTAATTTCTGGACTGAACTCTGCTATAGTGTTCTCTATATTAAACTCCCTTAGTGCATAGTTCAGAAACTTTAGTGGTGGCCAGATTGTTCTCAGTGGGATGTTATGTCTGTCTTAATTTAAATTAGCTGTCTATAAGTTCTAAGCAAATGTTAGTTATTTAAATAGGCTTTAAAGTCAGAGTGGCAGCATACCAATACTACTAATAAATAGAAATAAATGACTAGTGATATCAATAAACCAGTAACCTAAACACTTTTATCTGCATGGTTTTATTGCTAAACCACTGATTAACCTAGTTAAGAGCAATCAGTCTTCAAGTATCTTCTCAGACATTACACCTATAAACATTAGGGTCTTTGCAAGCCTTTAAGCAGGCCATAGAAGCTCACTTTTTCAGTCAGATTTTAAAGAACTTTTAGTAGTTTCAAAAGGTTTTACTATTAAAGTTATTGTGATTTTTTTTGTCATGTATTTAAATATTTAAAATATTTATATCCACCAGTTGTGTTACTTTTTTTTTAGGGCGGAATAACAAGAGAACTCTATGAGGGTAACTGAGATGGAAGGAATAGCTGTTTCAATTCTGGGGGCGATTGTGCTCATTCTGTTGGATATGGGTTGGAGATAATTTTTGTTTCAATTTTATTTCAAAATATCAAAAGAGTGTGTGAGATTTTCTAGTTTTACAAAGACCGTGCTGTTCAACAAGGATTTCCAACTAGAAGCCATTTTTGAAGGGCACTGAAAGCTTTGTGGGGTCTAACACAAAGTGCAGAGAAGAGCAACTAAGATGATTGAAGTCTGGAGACTAAAACATATGAAAAATAGTTGCAGGAACTGGGTATGGCTAGTCTAGAGAAAAGAAGGACTAGGGGTGTCATGATAGCAGTATTCCAATATTTGAAGGGTTGACACAAAGAAGTGGGAGTCAACATATTTTCCAAAGCACAAGAAGGCAAGACAAGAAGCAATGGATGGAAACTAATGAAGAAGAGAAGCAACCTGGAATTAAGGAAAAACTTCCTAACAATGAGAACAATTAACCAATGGAAGAGCTTGCCTTCAGAAGTTGTGCACGCTTCATCACTGGAGATTTTTAAGAAGACACTGGACAGCCACTTGCCTGAAATGGTATAAGGCCGTGATGCCGAACCTATGGCACGCGTGTCAGAGGTGGCACACAGAGCCCTCTCTGTGGGCACATGCACCGTTACCAGCTTCTCTTCTGGTTTCTGAAAAATGGTCTGAAAACGGCTGGAAAACAGCTGGAAAACAGCTCAAAAAATGGTCAGAAAATGGCCAGAAAATAGCCCCCAAAACAGCCTGGAAATGGGCCAAAAAACAGCTGGAAAATGGCTCCCAAAACAGCTGGAAAATGTTTCAGCCATACTGGGGCCGAAAAAGGCCCCAGTATGGCCTGAAAATGCCGCAAAACCCGGCAAAAAATAGGGCGTTCTTGTGGCCAAAACCAGCCTGAAAACTGCCCCCAAACGGCCTCAAAACAGCCCGAAAAATGGCCTGAAAATGCGCCAGAAAACAGCCTGAAAATGGCCTGAAAAACGGGCAAAAAACCCAGTGTGTGTGTGCCGGCCAACTGGTCTTTGGGTTTCCGGCGCTCTGGCATGCGCACATGCATGCACATTCCGGTTTTGGCACTTGGTGCCAAAAAGGTTTGCCACCACTGGTATAAGTCTCCTGCTTGAGCAGGGTTGGACTAGAAGATCACTGGGATACTACTATTTCTTCAGTCCTATTTCTTTTGTTTGAAGGTTGAAGTGTTATGACCTATTTAATTAATACATACTATCTGTTTAGTCTGTTTTCCAGTGTTAAAATATTAAAATGCAAAAGAAAGAAAAACAGTGATTGCATTGAAAAAAAAATCTCCTTTTCAAATAATTTCTCATTTTATTGGAACCACTATTAAACTGTGGTCCTCCTTTTCTGTTTTCTTGTTGAATACTTTTTTTGTACTCTGGTAATCTTTTGTATGGAAATGTAAGGTTCCAAAATATACTTGAGTCACCAGAATGCCAAAGAGAGAGGCTCAAGACGAGGGTTGCAAAAAAACAGATTTTATTTATGGCCGAAAACAAAATACTGGGTGGAACTATATCCATAACATACAGATACAATGCATGCGAGGAAATAGCCACACCTTGGGAAAGGTATGGCGTCCTTTTATATCCTCAGAGATGTCAGCTTAGTACCCAATTCTGGCCTCCTAATTTAGGTTTGTGTATTCCTTGTTGCCCTGCAAGGGGGAATAGAAACTTCCCAATTAGTCATCTTGAGCATTTCTTTGTTTACTCAATTGGCCACTTTGGCCCCCTGGCTCTGGAAAGTAGGAGTTTATCCAGATCAAACATAAATTAGGGCTGAGGTGTAAATTATCCCTTTGTTGATGGCTGTAGTTTCAACTGAGATAACGGACCATGCTTTTAGATAGATTGATATGAGTTCAGGTCAAATGGCAGGGACATACGTTTGACAAATACCAGATACGTTACAGAGGCCTAATAACAGAATATGTTTGTTACAGGAGATACAAATATACATAATATGTGTGATACAAATACAAAGGCATATATGTATTACAGGAACCTAATGGTTACAGAATCTAGTATACCAGTATATCATATTCTAGTATTATTTATTATATTCTTATTATTGTTTCCCTTCAAACTGTTGTCTTCTCCTCATTGACCATCTATCAGCTTAATCCTCTCACCGAATTGCTAAAACCACTGATTTCTTTCATAACTCTGATCCTATAAAATTATTTTTAAACACTTTTGCTGACTTCCTGCCAGCAGAAATTCCTCATGTTTTCCTGAAAGCCTTTCTGACTTCCGATACTTGCTCAGGACTTTTGTTCCTCCTGATTGACCACACTCATTGTCAGAGGTCTCTTCTCCCTTTAAATAGCTTTTCTTCATTTTGATTGCTGAGCTGAAGGCTTAGAATTGCTTCTTGGAATACTTATATAATATTACCTCTTTTATTTTCTTCAAATGCATCCTAAAAATTTGCCTTACAGGAAAATCCTGTATATAGCTATTTAGAAGTGCACCACGGTGAGTCCAATAGCACTTATTCTCAGACAGAACATGTAACCTTCATTATTAATCTACCCAAGCCAGAATTCTAAACAGAGAAGCTATGGAGACTTCTTTTTTCATTCACAATCGTGATTATTCATACTGGGTGCTATAATACTTCACTGCAGATCTTGATTATCTTTCATCTCATTAAAAAGCTGTTGAAAATAATTTATGATTGAGTTGCAAACTGATGATGAAAAATCCATTTGAGCTAATGGTGCAATCAGATTATACTATATTGTTCAATTTTTATTGGTCCTGATAAGAGGGTACTGGATTAATTATATCTCCATTTCACCATCTCCGTAACATGATGAAATACCATTACTATGATAGGAATTATTTCATTTAGAAAGAGATCCAGCTCTATTTTAATTACATTATTTCATGGGGTGACAAAAGGAGGACAAGCATTTACTTTTCTGCATTTGCAAGGAAGATATATTTCAGTTGATTTCAGGAACCAAAGACTTGGAATTCCCAATGTGGAATGCCAAAGCAAGCAAACAAATCACTGTAAATGTGTTAGGAAATGAAGTGAAGCTTCATTAAAACAAAATTTAAGGCATTCATATGAACTATAACTATTTTATTTATTTTAAAACAATAAATCACTTGTATCCATATTTAGCATCTTTCATATTCAAATTTCAGTTTGGAAAATTTTTGATTTAGGATATACAGTACTTGATGCATGCAATGGACATTATCTTCATGATCTGAAATGGCCCAGTGCAGATACAGTTATGGCATGTACAGGTAGTCCTTGAGTTATGACCACAATTGAGCCCAGAATGTATGTTGCTAAGTGAGAAATTTGTTAAGTGAGTTTTGCCCCATTTTATGACTTTTCTCGCCACTTTTGTTAAGTGAATCACTGCAGTTGTTAAATCAGTAACACGGTTGTTAAGTGAATCTGGCTTCCCCATTGACTTTGCTTGTCAGAAAGTCACAAAAGGTAATCACATGACCCTGGGACACTGCAACCGTTATAAATATGAACCAGTTGTCAAGCATCCAAATGTAAATCACGTGACTATGGGAATGCTGCAGTGGTCATAAGTGTGAAAAATGGTCATAAGTCACTTTTTTCAGTGCCATTGTAACTTTGAACCATGACTAAATGAACTGTTGTAAGTCGAGGACTACCTATATTCAAAGACCATTTTAAATTATGGACAACTAAACAACAATGATGGATTTAGAAAACACAGTCCATGTACCGAGCAGGAAAAAGATCTTGCTAACATATTCATAGTACACACCCTGCAGATTTTCTTGATGCAGGAAACAATACTACACCAAACAAATCCAACTTTAATTGGAGAACTCTATTGTATACATGTAGTAACAATACTACACCAAACAAATCCAACTTTAATTGGAGAACTCTATTGTATACATAAAATCATTTATTATCCATGCCAGTGCATGGACAGCAAGAGGGTGCATCTTTATTAGGAACCGGGTGTGCTTTGTTTAGATTTGCATCCTTTTATGTAGAAAAATAGATCTCAAGCCCAAGCCTATGAGGATGAGAAACCTGTGACTCTTCAAATCAACTGTTGTAATTATATTACAATTGCAAGATCTCTCACTAACACCTACAGGGCAACAGCTGTTTCTCACCAGGTCAAAGCCTTGTAACTTTATTTTTGGGATGATGAATATTATTGTCTGCTTTCAAGACGCATCAACTCTGGGAAGGCTTTTCATTTGTGAAGAAGCTTGTTATATATTCCTTTATCAGGAGGCCATGCTTGCTTTATACATATTATACTATAAAGCAGTGGTGGAATTCAATTTTTTTTACTACCGGTTCTGTGGGTGTGGCTTGGTGGGCGTGGTGTGGCTTGGTGGGCATGGCAGGGGAAGAATACTGCAAAATCTCCATTCCCACCCCACTCCAGGGAAAGGATACTGCAAAATCTCCATTCCCATCCCACTCCAGGGAAAGGATACTGCAAAATCTCCATTCCCACCCCACTCCAGGGGGAAGAATATTGCAAAATCTCTATTCCCATCCCACTCTGGGGCCAGCCAGAGGTGGTATTTGCTGGTTCTTTGAACTACTCAAAATTTCTGCTACTGGTTCTCCAGAACCTGTCAGAACCTGCTGAATTTCACCCCTGCTATAAAGATTGAAAGAGTCACAGGATAATAAATTACTCAGAAGTCCTGATTATAGACTTCTAGCAGTTAAAGGCACATTGTAAGATTCTTTTTGTAGATCTTGATCTGACCTCTTGATCTGTACCCATATATTATCTAGACTGATCATCATTCCTATTCTTGTATACCCTGTGTCAATAGTGGGTTCCACTTACAGTACCTTCGCTACTGGTTTGGAATTGGCTTGCTTTGCTCACTTGCGGCACTTCTGTGCATGCGTAGAATGTCCGTGATGATGTCCAGGCAGGTGAGCGTAATCTCCTACCACCACCACTACCGGTAAAAACCTACCACTGCCCTGTGTCTCACATCATGCCTGAAATGAAGTTCTTTTATTACAATCCTGGAAGTGCTGCTGCTCTCAGTCACTTTGAGTTCAGTGGTTTTGTCTGAGAATCTGAAGATGTGGCATAATGAAATCAGTGATGGCATAAGTAATCAGGATATATTACTTTTGGCTTATAATTGCTGGATTTACTTTATAGTTGGCATGCTCATATGATAGGATACAGAGCCATTGAAGAATTTGATTTTTGCCCATGGTGGTATGAAATAACCTAAGCTTCATCGCTTAGCTCATAAACACTTCAGTGAAGTGCATTTAGAACTGGATGTATTTTAGGAAAAAACCCATTAGAGATGTTTCTTTTAGATCAAATTGTGTTTAGTGTGTAGGTAAAAGGCACCCCTAGACAACATGTGAGCTATGTTCACTGCCAAACCTGGGATGGGATGCCCCACCCACCCCCAATACCTGTGAACTCTTTAAAGTACCCTTGAAGAAAACATTCAGAGCAAGCTGAATTGACCATGAATGGTGAGGAATCAGACAGAGCCCAGTGGCTCAGTAAACCAAATTATTTATATTCACTGGTCATATCTCAATGCCAGCCTAGTAGGAAGATAGAAATAATAATAAGAACTCTCAGATGGGTTTACTACTTCAATGTCATGCAGTAATTTCCACACTCTCTGACTTTTTCTTAGTCTTATTTTTTGAAATGTAGAAGGCCAAAGTTATATGCTATAAGCTATGGTTCTGCTTTTGCTCAGGGCTGCTCAGCAAACTCCTAGTGCTTTGCTGGGAGTTCAATATCACTGTTTTGTCATTTGCAAAAAAAAAAAAAGTTTTATTTTCAAAGTGATTTGCTTGCTTTAGGTGGGCCAGGTTAGGACTATAAAATCAGAAGCAATTTTTTAATGTTTATTTATTTCTTGGATTTATTTTCTGTCTTTCCTCCAAGAATTCAGAATGATGTATACTGCATACCTTCTTCATATTTTGTCACACAACTGTGGTAGGTTGGGCTGAGAAAGACTGATCCCAAAACATCCAATGCTCCTTCAGGGCAAGGGTGGATTTGAATGTGGGTCTTCAGTTTCTAGATTAAATTCATAGCCAGCATTTACACTGGCTTTAAATAATGTGTGGTTACTCATTTTCAATTAATATTATACAACTTAGTTGTATAACACTAAGTTGCATAACACTATAGTATAACACTATATGGAAGCAATGTATATTAGAAATGACTGATCCAGCTGTTATCCATTATCTCTATCACTTCCATCGTCATCATAATTATCATCATCCCCATCAAATTGATTATCGAAGAGAGATAATTTATTTTTAATTGGATAGAGTTAACAGTGCACATTCTTCAGCCTTACCTCTGAACTATTAATGCTACCCTGTGACAATATTAAGAACTTTATCAGTTAGTATATAGTGGAGTTTCCAAGGTTATTCTTCACTGAAGTTCCCAAGAAGGAAGCCAGTTAGCAATTGGGCAAGTTCAGTTTGATGGCCATTTTTGCTGACTGGATGGCTTTTGAAACTTACACAATTTTTTGAATTCATTCACCTTGTTGAAAAGCATCGATCCAGGCAAGGAAGAAGGATCAAGTGTGGAGTTAGCTTGAAGTCCTTGCACAACTGTGTAATGGTTAGGGCTGATGCTCATTGAGTTCCCTAGAGTAGGGAGAGACTGGGGAGATTCCTGAATTATAGGCAGAGCAAAATAAAGTAGTTACCGTATTATTCGGAGTATTTATTTATTTATTATTTATTTATTAGTCCAATTTATATGCCACCCTTCTCTGTAGAGTCAGGGTGGCTTACAATGCATTATAGTAATACTCTGCATACTTTTTTTTTTGTATATACCTGCTTATTAGGGCTTTCGGGCTCCCCAAGCGGTGTTGTTCTATACAAAGTTGGCTTATTGCCCCCACAGTCCGGGTCCTCAATTTACCTACCTTGAAAGGATGGAAGGCTGAGTCAACCTTGAGCCTGGTGAGATTCGAACTTGCACTAATTGCAGGCAGCTGGCAGCTAAGTGCTAGCACTTAACAGCATTTTAGTCTGCTGCATCACTGAGGCTCTTATTATAAGACACACCTTAGTTTTTGGGGAGGAAAATAAGAAAAAAGCTGATTGGCAGGTAGATCAGCCTCCCAGAATACCCCCAATCATCTGTTCCCAGAAGTGAATTTTAGCAACAGGTTTCTTGGTTGTGAGCTCTGTGCCTTGCCTTTTTTTTTTTTTTTTTTTTTGCTTTTTTTTTCTGCCTCTGAAGCTTCTGAAACTCTGTTTCAGGAAAAAACTTTTTTTCCTGTCTCTGAAAGCCTCCGAAACAGAGCTTCAGAAAAAAAGCCTCTGAAGCTCTGTTTGGGAGCTTTTTTTCTGAAGCTCTGTTCGGGGGCTTCTTTTCTGAAGCTTTGTTTCTGATGCTTTTTTTCAGCCTCTGAAACCTCCTTTTGAGAAGCTGGACGTGGCTACATTCGGAGTATCAGTCACATCCAGATTTTTACCCTCTTTTTTTGGGGGAAAAGGTGTGTCTTATACTCCAAAAAATACAGTAGCTTTAGTAGAATTCTGCAGGTGTGGGTCTGCTTGTTTGCACCTGATACCTATTTGACAAGGAGGGCAAAGGAGCAGAGACAGATAAAGGGAAGACTCCTCACCTAGTCAATTGTTTATTAGCAATTGTGTTTACTTAAGAGACAAACACTTGAGTTTAAGGGAACCTTCTTTTTCTGTCATTATCTTTTGTGTTTCCTTCTTTACAGGATGTAGTTAGGGTAGAAGTGTCCTCTGGCATATTTTCAATAAATATTAGAATATTACAAATGCTTATTAGCATTCATTGATAATTGGGCCAAGCCCATACTCTGCATCCAAGACAACTATATCATGAACATTTTCCAGAACTTACTTACTCAGTATCATGTCATTATCTTGCTTATGTTCAGGAGCACATCCTTTAAAAGACTTTTTCTGAATTCAAATCTCTACCAGCTACACTTTGAGGAAAATAATTTTTTATGCTAGCACATTATTATGGCGGCAATAATGTTCAGTCATCATAAGGAACATTCTCTATGCTTTTATTAGCAATCTGCAGATGAAAGATTCTAGATTCATTTACCTTTTTCTAAGTTTGCTGGCCCTTTGCCTTATTTTTCTCATCTTTTGTGTTTAATCCATCAAACTTCATCAAAAGGAGCACCGTACCTGTTTCCTCAAGATAATTAAATTGATATAAAATGTTGATAGGTTAGCACTCCTGAGACACTCTTAAATATGGGCTAATGTTAAACAGCATTCACATTGTTCCTTATACATTGTATATATTGCACTGTTATTTCCCTTTGTCCAGAGCTGGCATTTTTAAGAATGCGAAATATGTGGAGAATTTTATTTGGTGGGAGAAGTAAAACCTAAAATACCATTACAGTTCTACTGATAAAATGATTCTTAGTTATTCTGAGGAACATATTTTGAAAAAAGTGATAGATATAATAGGTTGCATTTATTTCTTCATTTAGTCATTAACCATCTCCCACTTTGATTTTTTTGAAAAGGGCTTGAAATTATGCCCAAATGAATCTTGCTAAGAAAAATATCTCAAAAGCTGGGTAGTTGGAGTTTTTATTGCATCAGCACTTATTGTAGAATAAGTCTTTCTCCAGGAAACCTAGATCCTAAGGAATTTTAAACTTTGTGGGACAATATGAAGACTTTAATTTGTGACCAGATAGACAAGGAATTGTTGTATTATTGATTCAGACTGATGTATTTGCCCAGTACTTGGTTGAAAATTTTCTTTAAAAATTTCAAATCTCATCTACTAATGTTTCCTTCCTTCCTTCCTTCCTTCCTTCCTTCCTTCCTTCCTTCCTTCCTTCCTTCCTTCCTTCCTCCCTCCCTCCCTCCCTCCCTCCCTCCCTCTCTCCCTCCTTCCTTCCTTCCTTCTTTCCTTCCTTCCTTCCTTCCTTCCTTCCTTCCTTCCTTCCTTCCTTCCTTCCTTCCTTCCTTCCTTCCTATAAACCTGTTGCCACTGATTCTTAGATCAAGATTAAATTTGTACATTATGTTTAGAAGAAACTCAACAGTTCTAAGAAGACTCCACACCAATTTGCACCACTCAGGTGACCCTGATAATACAGATAAACTGCCAGGAGACCTTAACAACCCGTTAAAAGAATGCAAAGGATCGGCTGTCTGCAAGGAGTATAAATCCTTCCATTTCCCACTATCTGGTCAGAGCTGAAGAAGCTTCTTGGATGAGAAGCGAAATGTCTTCAAAGAAAAAACAGAAAGTCCAGTTGCCTCTTGAGGAAAAAAAGCATATTTGGGACAACCATGACCTGGATGACTGAGAATTTCCATAGACATTTAGAAGAAAAATAACATAAAATTGATTGGTTGTATCATTTTGTCCATATGGTTCAGTAGAAAGAAATAATTGTCACCAATCTTGATCCTGGGAGATTTTCCATCATGTCCCAAATGTGAGTTCCACATAATTCTCATGTCTTTTCTTGCTTTAAGCCAAGAGACTGAGGATTCATTCTGAAGAAGTGTCTCATATTTCAGCATAACCCATTATTTATTCTCTGCAAAGCCTGTGAAGGCCTTTTCCTCAGTTTTTGATGCTTCATCCAAAGCCCAGAAATAACATCAATGGAGATATTATGAAATCTATCCTGAAACTCCAATAAAAAGACCTTGTCTTAACAGGCTTGGTTCTTTCCATCACATTCCTTCTTATCTCTATCCTCTCCAGCTTTCTTCTAGGGATCTTCTTGATACTGTCCCTCCTTCAAGCACTTCCTATGGCCATCTCAAGAATACCATAATATGTTGAGAATGGACAATTTTGCCTCTAGACTTTCTCTTTTAGGAAAGCAATCGGCCTGAACTTGCAGCATGTGTACTCCTTGTCATCTTTATGGAGGAAAACAAACATGGCATATCCCTGCAAGTCATGACAGCATTTTCCTCTGTCTTCAAACTCGTCAGATTAATGGGGTGGGGGTGGGGGAAACCACCTCATCTCATATGATTCCTCATACACTGACGCATAAATTTCATCTGAAGATGTATCTGCTATTGACTTTCCAGAGAAAAGAAAAAGGGCTTGTTGTTCATTTGTGGTTGTGAATTTTCCTATTGAGTTTCCTTTCCAAACTCCTGTTTGTTCAGCTTATTTTCTGAATTATTTGTACAATAAATATAAGTGTACAAGAGAAAATTGGATGAACATTATTTTCACGTGGAAATTCCAAAAATTGGAGAAAATTACATGGGATGGAATAGATTCTGCTGGAGGAGGAAATGTACATTTTAGTCTTTAGATTTATATGCAATTGCCTGACATATTTTATTGTGAGAAATCATTAGCTAACTTGACAAACTGTAGCAGCACATTATAAAGAAAGAAATGCAATGTAATCAATCATTAATTCACGTTGCCTGGTTAGAGGATTCAGTAATAAACATGTAGTTCCACTGAACAGATAATCTTTTGGAAATGTTGATTGCATATAATCTGCAAATAATGTACCACCTGGATGTTTTTGGTTAAAAGGAAAAATGTTATGGGAGACCATCTGTTTTGCAGATGCACAACAATAAATATATAATACCTGATAGTCAAATGTTCATTGGAAAATATTTTTTTCCTGTCTATTTTTACAAAAATATGTGTCAGAACACATGCTGTGTATATTGTGTATGTCTAGTTCTTTCTAATTATGAGGACACAATGATGGGAAACCCATCCCGACTTGAAAGATTATGTTACTAAAGATGGTATAATACAATTATTCTTGATCTACAATATTGGTTTCTTAGTCTGATCTAATTTGTAGCTGCCTCAGACATTTGCAATAACTAGACATTTGCTAGACAGTTAGCTTTTTGGCCTAAGATAGAAGGGCTACAGAGGTATCAGCATCTAAAAGAAATGACCTTGAATATGCCCACTAACTGACCTAGTAAAATAGGTTCAGAAAGAGGAAGTCCTACAAATAACCCAGCTCTGTGCCATTTCAGGATTTAAAAGTGATAATCAGCATCTTGAACTGTACCAAGAAAGCAAATGAGAGCTAGTACAGCTCATGCAACAGCACTGTATCTCTGGACAACCATGAGATACCAAGCATTTTTATCAGGTTCGCCTGATTCACCAGTTGCGTTCCTTTCTGGATCGGGACACCTTATGCACGGTCACTCACGCCCTCGTCACTTCCTGCCTGGACTACTGTAATGTCTCTACATGGGGCTCCCCTTGAGGAGTACCCGGAGGCTCCAGCTGGTCCAGAATGCAGCTGCGCGGGTGGTTATGGGAGCGACATGGCGCTCCCATGTAACACCTCTCCTGTGCGAACTGCTCTGGCTTCCGGTGGTCTTCTGGGTGCGCTTCAAGGTATTGGTTACCACCTTTAGAGCGCTCCATGGCTCAGGACCTGGTTATTTACAAGACCACCTTCTGCCACTGGTAGCCTCTCACCGGCCAGTACGGTCCCACAGAGAGGGGCTTCTCAGGGTGCCGTCGGCCAAACAGTGTCGACTGGTGGCCCCAAGGGGGAGAGCCTTCTCTGTGGGGGCACCTGCCCTTTGGAATGAGCTCCCCCCAGAGATACGGAGGATCCCGGATTTGCGCACTTTCTTCTGTGCCCTCAAGACCTTTTTATTCCAGCAAGCCAGGCTGGCCTAACCCTTTTTAATTGTTTAATTTTAATTTGAATCTATTCTTAAAAATAGGGGTGTTTTAATTAGTGGGCCAAATCTATTTAATATGTTTTTAAACTGTTTTTAAATTTTATATTATATTTGTTTTATTTATGGCTGTTCACCGCCCTGAGTCCTTCGGGAGTAGGGTGGTATATAAATCTAATAAAAGATAAAGATAAAGAAAGGTGAGGAGACTTATTTTGTTTTAATTAGTTGTTTTGAGCCACCTAGGACCACTACATGAGATAGGTGGCCACATCAGATATGTGGTCAAAGAAACAAACAAACTTAAACATCCAAGCTAAACTTCAGATCTGGCTTTTCTGGGTATCTTCTAGCCAAATACTAATAAGATCCTGCCCTGTCTAGCTTTTTGAGTTCAGCCAGAGTTGGCTAGATGTTATCATCTTAACTGGTCACATATTATTAGAAAAGAATGCTTGCAAAAATTCAGATGCTAAACTACGATGTATGCAAACATGTGTATATTACTGTAGTAAAACAAAGGGTTATTTGAACCTCACTCAAAAAAATGTCACAATCTAGACCTGTGAATTTGATAAAATACTACATTTTGTGAGGAGTGACTTACAGTAAAAATGTTTTTGAATTTATTTCATTGGGTAGCCATTTTTATACAGGTTTATGATATATCTGAGATATCTCTTAGTATCTGTGATGACCCAGGGCATGGCACAGAGATACCACAAACAGCTGGCCGTTCAAACTCTTTATTGCTCCAAACCTCCCCAAATGCTCCAACGTTTCTGGCAAGTCCCAGAGAAGAGTGAGAACAAACCCCTACACAAACCTCAGGCAGCCTCTGGCTGCAATTAGTCCAGTCCAGCACTGTCTGCACCAAGGCTGCACAGCAGGGGTGGGTTCTACTGACCTTTACTACCGGTTCGCAATGGGGCTGCGTGTGCTTGCTTTGCTCGCGTGCATACTCACTCTTCTGCGCATGCGTAGAAGCATTTTGGTGACGTCAGGATCGGTGGGCGGGGCCTCCCACCAGTTTTACTACCGGTTCTATAGAACTGGTGTGAACCGGGGGCAACCCACCTCTGTTGCACAGTAATAAATCCCAAATGTCTTTGACAACACAAGAGTCAAGCAAGTAGTTCAGGAGCAAAAGATTCAGATAATTAGTCCAGAATGCCAACAAGGAATGCAAGGACTCTTGGCAAGTTCAAATGTCGGCACACAACACTTCAGGAACTCAGCGTTTGTTCCGGACAAATGCCTCTCCCCACAGCATCTCCTTAAGTCTCATTCCCCTGGTGTGGCTGGTGAAGCTGGGGGGCCACTCTCCTCACGCATGACTTGCTCCGTCTGCACTGATCACACCTTCTGTACACTCTCCGAGCCCTTGCATCAGGAGGGGGTGGTTCTTGCTCCTCATCTGAGCTCTGTCTCTCCTCCCTGCCTGCAGGCCTTACTAATTCTGAACAGCCTTGCCTGGACTGACTCTGCCCTTTCCCAGTTTCCTCCAAGGCCAACGGAGCTGCCCTCTCACTCGCTGTCAGTTCTTGTTCCAGCTCATCTTCTGCTACAGACTCAGACTCCGATGGGGGCATGACAATATCATAGATTGGGGCAGAATTATTGTCTTTGAGAATATGTGAAACCTATCTTCCTTTTAAGCAATCAAACTTTATCTTGACAATTATTTGAAGATTTCCTAATTTTTTTTAAAAAAAATATTTTTATAATTACCCAAGGTGTCCTTAATGTACAAATCAGATCATTTCATCACAACTTGGTCAAATTTTCATTGAGCTATTTCCAAATAAATATATACTGAATAATGCACAACAGAATGAGATCCCATTATGTTCAATAGGCCTTACTTGTTTGAAACTCTGTTGATTGCGGCTCAAATACATTAACTTTAAAAGCGTATCTACTTATCTGCTCTGCACTTTGGCTTTTATGAGGCCAATACTTCTAATGGAATTTATCCTCATTTCCCATCCATTAGTGTTTGTCATTTCTAATGGTCATTGTATTTAGTTTCTGTTAAGGTTAGCTGATATTTTCCACCTGATCATTGTAAACTTTATTCTGAGACTGATAGAAACTTTCCCCCTTTTTTCTTTGAGAGAAGCATGGGGATGATAATGATTCTAGTTTTGTTCATCTGAATTTGAGATTATTTTTCTGCTAATCCAAGTATAGTGAGGAGGAAATGAATGCTACAATCCAGCTTGTAGAATCTTCATAAAATTTCTGCTTTAGTAAAAAAAATAACAATCTTCAATTCCCCCCCCCCAAATTGATTTTATCTGATTTATTTATCAGATAGGCAGCCTGATCTAATTGATCTCTGTAGCCACTGGATTTCAAATTTGAGAAGGTGATTGAAAACTATAATGACATTTATGTGCAATGCTACCCTTGTCTCTCTTGTGACAGTTGTTCCTTTGCCACTTACTTTATAGAACTCCATCTGTTCCTCGTAATTCCTTTTTGATACTGCACATCTGAATGAATGTTAATTGGCCTCTGCACTTCTTCATAACCATTATTGCTTTCACCATCTCAACTAGGTCAGATACGTTTTATCTTATACAATCATTGCATAATATTCCTGGGTCATATGGCAATTTTTCAATAATGTTCCTAAAAGAATTTTTTTCTTCATTATTCAGTTGTTCAAAAATATATTCATATGAACATTTGCATATTGCCTATATGTATATGTCTTAATATTTTTGCTTTTAATTTATTCTTATTGCATAACATACTAAAGGAATAAAAGGAGAAAAGCATTAAAATCCTTCCTTCCTTCCTTCCTTCCTTCCTTCCTTCCTTCCTTCCTTCCTTCCTTCCTTCCTTCCTTCCTCTCCCCCCTCCTCCCCTCCCCTCCTCTCGTCTCCTCTCCTCCCTCCATCCCTCCCTCCCTCTTCCTTTCCTTCTTCCTTCCTTCCTTCCTTCCTTCCTTCCTTCCTTCCTTCCTATCATCTCTATCCTTTCTATCTCTATCATCTCTTTCTCAATCACTAACTACTGTGTATTTATATATCTCTCTGAATGCTTTAAAATTTATTAAAATTATAATTAAATTGAGTTGAATCTTATCCACTTGAAATCAAATTGATCAACCCTTTCAAGATATTAATAAACAAACCACTGCAGAGACTAAGGGGGAACACACTTTTCAGTCCAGAATTTTATGTCCCATTTCTCTCCAATCAGGCTAATTTATATCTTTATCAACATTCCCAGTTCAATAACCCCAAAGTTGTTAATGAACCAATACATTGCAGTACATAATTTAGTATCTTTGCATTTTACTCCTTGTGTCCAAACCATATGGTCAGTTCTATGACGATTAAATCGAATAAAAAACTAGAGCAAGACCAAATATATGAAGAGGATTTTTTTCATGAATTAATCTGATCTTATGGTAATAAGATTACCATAAAATATTTAACCTTTGTTAAAATGAAAAACACTTGAATTTTCCAATAAGTTTTCCAACTCTGCCTAACAATTTTTTTGTAGATGATCAATATATGTGTTAGTAATAGGTTTTTTTTTTTTAGTTTTTTATTATATTTGTATACCGCCCTCCTCCCGAAGGACTCAGGGTGGTGAACAGCCATGATAAAACAACATACAAGGTAAAATTTAAAAAACATATTAAAACAATTCAATCTTTGGCCAAAATTAAAACTTCCAATTAAACCACTTTTAAAACCCAATTTAAAATCATTTATCCCGTCAGACCAGCTTGCTGAAATAATAGGGTCTTCAGAGCTCGATGGAAGGCGCGGAGGTCGGGGTTCCTTCGTATGTCCGGGGGCAATTAATTCCATGGGGCAGGAGCCCCCACAGAGAAGGCTCTCCTGGGGGTCACCAGTTGACATTGTTTGGCCGACGACACCCTGAGGAGGCCCTCTCTGTGGGAGTGTGTCGGTTGGTGGGAGGAAGACGATGGCAGAATGCGGTCCTGTAGGTAACCAGGTCCTAAGCCATGGAGCGCTTTAAAGGTGGTAACCAACACCTTGAAGCGCACCCGGAAGACCACCAGGAGCCAGTGCAGCTCACGCAAGAGGGGTGTTACATGGGAGCGACGAGTCGCCCCCATTATCATTCGCACGGCTGCATTCTGGACCAGTTGGAGCCTCCAGGTGCTCCTCAAGGGAAGCCACATGTAGAGACCATTACAATAGTCCAAACGGGAAATGACGAGGGCGTGAGTGACTGTGCGCAAGGCATCCTGATCCAGAAAGAGATGTAACTGGGAAATCAGGCGAACCTGATAAAAAGCCCCCCTGGCCACAGCCGTCATATGATCCTCTAAAGACAGCCGTGAATCCAGGAGGACGCCCAAGTTGCGAGCCCTCTCTGAGGGGAGTAAGATCTCATCCCCAATAGCCAATGATGGTGTTAGCTGGCTATATTGGGACATCGGAAACCACAGCCACTCAGTCTTGGAGGGGTTGAGTCTGAGCCTGTTCCTCTCCATCCAGATCTGCACGGCCTCCAGACAATGTCAAGGGCATCATTGGGGTGGCCTGGGGTTGAAATGTACAACTGCGTGTCATCGGCATACAGTTGACACTTCACCCCAACACCATGGATGATCTTGCCCAGAGGCTTCACATAAATGTTAAACAGGAGGGGTGACCCTAGTGGCACCCCACATGTGAGGAACCTCGGGGTCGACCTCTGCCCCCCTGTCAACACAATATCTTCAACTATGTGTCAAAATAAATTATAGAAGTAATTTTAGGTTTAAAATGCTTTCCAGTACAATAAGTAATACAAGAAGTTTCAGAAAGTACAAGTTTGTCGGGTCCAGTTTAAAACAATCAAAGACTATTTTAGTTGAATATATTCCCATTCATCACTTTTAGATTTTCTGAATTCTTTCAGTGTATCCATTTTTTGAAGTGATGGTTAATGATAAGCCAATCCACAGTACTAATATCAGTATTTTCCCCCAAACTCCAAAAAGGATTTACCTGTGATTTTTAAATTGGAATATTCCAAATAATAAACTTTCACCCCCCAATTCTCCCTGTATGTCTTGTGACCTTTCACGTTGGAAAAATAACTGCCTGTTGATTGAAACAAGAATCAGGCTCCTGGCATGATACCAGAATGTTAAGCAATAAATTTCAAACTGTGCCCATAATATAAACTTCATGCCAAAGCTCAAGATTCAGAAAATTAATCTCCATCTTCATATGCAACTCGTAAAATAGATACAGAATATGTTGTCTCAGAGAAATAACCTCTCTTACAATTGTAATTCAAAGTGTTGGTGCAGTTGAAGTGCAGTTCAATGGCCTGGTTATCACCTATAAAGTCCTCCATAGCACAGAATGTATGTAACACTATATGTAAGAGCAGTAGTGGGTTTCAATTTTTTTTACTACCGGTTCTGTGGGCATGGCTTGGTGGGCGTGGCAGGGGAAGGATACTGTGAAATCTGCATTCCCTTCCCAATCCAGGGGGAGGTTACTGCAAAATCCCCATTTCCTGCCAATCAGCTGGGACCTGGGAGGCAGAGAATAGATGGGGGTGGGACCAGTCAGAATTTTTACTACCGGTTCTCCAGAACTGGTCAGAACCTGCTGAAACCCACCTCTGTGTAAGGGCCTGTTTACATACAGACTACCTGCTCAAATTGTTTCTGCTTGCCCTGACAGAAATTATAGATTGTAATTATAGAAATTATAATGCACCAGGCAAGACTGACTTTTGGGAGTTTTGTCTTCTTTGTCACAGCGACTGCTCTATAGTACAGTATTCCCTCCAAAAGCCAGATGTTCTTAACCATGTTGACTCTTCCAAGACATTAAAGAACTATTTGCTGCATCAAGCATTTGGCCAGGATATTAAGCTTCTATTGGTTTATTTGGTAGGTTGTTGTTCTTTGCTGATTGTGAATATAGAATTTTTTTTTTTAATCTCATGGATATGTTATATTGCTTATTCTAACAAATTATATTGGCTTGTCTTTTTGTTTTAATTTCTGTTCATTTTCTAGAGTTACAGCTGTGAGATGGGTGACTATATATATATGTATATATATATATATATTATATTAATCAATCTAGAAGTAATATTCATCTTGACACATATGCTTTCTCTTAAATTCTTGGGAGATTTTAATAATCAATTTATATCAGTTGATGTAGAGACTAAGAATAGTGACCTTGATGGAGATATGGAGAAGCTGTTGCTTAGGCAAAAGGAGCTAAAGCAATTTTTAAGACCAGAAAATTGATTTCATGGTCTGGTCTACCTGCCTACCTATTAATCTATTTGAAATATTTAAATAAAAAAAATGATTTTAGCATTCTAATCCTAAAATATTTAACATAATTCATGCTGTAAACAAATCCAATTTTTAATACATTTCAATAGATGTCTTAGATCCATTTGAAAGTATATTTAACTTATGAGCTGTGGTGGCACAGTGGTTAGAAAACAGTACTGCAGGCTGCTTCTGCTGACTGCTAGCTGCCTGCAGTTTGGCAGTTTGATTCTCACCGGCTCAAGGTTGACTCACTCTTCTGTCTTTCCGAGGTTGGTAAAATGAGGACCCAGATTGTTGGGGGCAATATGCTGACTCTGTAAACAGCTTAGAGAGGTCTGTAAAGCACTGTGAAGCAGTATATGAGTCTAATTGCTATTGCTATTGCTTTTCTAGTTGATTAAGTAGCCTGATTATTTATCATACTATTATATAACATCTTCAAACTGAAGTAAAGAACCTTGATAAATATCAACAAAGCCCAAAATGCCATTTCTTACAAAAATTATTTTATGTTTAACTCCTGCCAGGTTTACCCTCAAAATATTGCTTGTTGCATAATGAAAGAGGCCAGCCAAATTAAATATAACGGAAGAACAAATGTATCTTTCATACATTCCTCAAAACAAGTGAAAAAAAAAAAATCCAGTGATAATTTTATCTGAAGAATTAAGTCACCAAATTTTATCCACCTGATAAAACAAGAGAAAAAACAAGATAAATCCATGTTTTAAATCAAGACATGTTTCAAAAATTAATCTGCAACATATAAAAGGCTTTTTCCAGCTTCTAACAAAGCCATAATTTCTGAGCTCTCTTTTAAAATACCAGTCAACAACCTATATTATCTGAAGCTTGTCCCCTTTTGTAAAGCCAGATGGTTCAGAATGAATTATCAGGGGTAATGTAGTTTGCAATTTCTGTTGCTGTCAAATGTTAGCAACTACATTTAGCAAAGAAATCTGCCAATAGTTTAACTACTCCCCTGAATTTTTACTCACCTTTGGTATTATTGTTATATAAGGTTCATGAAAACAAAAAAACAAAAATCCATTTAGAAAAGTATCATTATATACCTCCAGCAGTATTAGAACAAAAAATTCTACGTATGTTTTATAGTTGTCCTATAATTAATAAAATAACTCTATTAATCCATGAAAACAACAAAGGTTTTCTTATAGAATGAAATATATGTCTTATAGTATAAGAAAGCCTTTGCTATTTTCATGGATTTAACACTTTTTCTTCTTTTTTCTTTAATGATATAAAAAAGCCATATTGCTGCAGCCAAATTGGCAATCTGAGATTACAAAATCTTCATAAGAATTATTTTACTGAAAAATACTTTACTATCAGGACACATTAGGTTAGCACTAAACATTTAAACATAAAAATGGAAAATGTTGACTTCCTCAATTGAAGTCATTATATGTCCGAAGAGGCTTTTAAGTATAAAAATAATACATTCTTGCTATTGTTTCAAATCTAGAAGCCAGCATTTTAGAAGCCAAGGTCTTCGATCTTTATTAAGCCAGCATTCTGCTTTATCCATGTTCTGCAGAATTAAAAAGAGAATGAACTGGAGAAAAATTAGAAAATACAAAGACTTACAAATTGAGAAAAAATGACTGTGGTAAAAGAAAGCAAAGATAGTACTAATAGTATCAGATGCCTTGGGTGATTATTATTTAACACAATAATATTTGAATTAATTTTGATGAACATTCTTTGATCTGGCTAACCAATTGTTATGTGTCCAAAATTTGTTTAAAATCTCTAGACATACGGTAATTATCTGATCTGTCTTTAAACCAAAATATGAGCTAAGCATCTATGATAATCATTGGGTTGGATCATAATAATTTTCTTAATGTTTTCTCAAAGTTTTCTCAATGTTCAAAATGTAATCAACAATATTAAAAAAAGTCTTCAGGAATAAATATTTTAGAGATATATTAACCAAAATTAATACATTCCTGATTGATTTTTAATTACCATAAATATCTATCTAACCAAGCTATCTCCTTGATAAGAAATTCTTCTCATAAAGTTTTTGGGGAAAAAAAGAAGACAAAAGAAAAGAATCAAGTTCAATCAACTGAGCATTCTTTCTTAGTAATTGAAATTCACTTTTTTTTTAATTACTAACATTACAAACAACATATACAATACTTCACCCTGTGCTATACATAAGAAAGGAAGATTTGGTTCTTCGGATATATCCTCATGATTGCCAAAATCCACGTTCTCGGGTACAGGTACCGAAGCATCCAATTTTCCCAACGCATAGTCCACGAATGGTTTCCAAATTTTCCAGAAAATATCTTCTTTATAGTCACCATTTCTAATTTTAATATCACATATCATTTTATCATTTAGAGCTAATTTCCACATGAAATTCACTTTCAAAAATTCAGAAGAAAAAAAATTACGAATATGAAAAAATTAAATAATCATTTATTTTATATTAATGGCATTTGTGATACCCACCTGGCCCAGGAATCCTTTTGTATTTCAGATTACTGTCTGCTATTAATACACATAAAATGGTACACTTGTCCACAAGTCGAGATATAATGCATAAGATATACTGTATTTTTCGGAGTATAAGATGCACCTTCGTTTTTGGGGAGGAAAATAGGGGGAAAAAAATTCTGCCTACCAGATATTCATCTAGCTAGTCCTTAGCCTGGTCAGCTTCAGCACATTAGTTCGCTCGCTGGTTTTGAGTTTGGGGCTGGTTGCGGATGAAAAACAGTTTCAAAAGCACAGCTATCCTTGGAGGAAGGGCCAGTGACTAAAGCAGGTGAAGTACGGAAGGGGTAAGAGAAGGAGCAGCTGTTCTGGGTAGCCATTTTGGGCACCACACGTGGGGTTATATTCGGAGTATAAGACACACCCAAATTTTCAGCCTCTTTTAGGAGGAAAAAAAGTGTGTCTTATGCTCCAAAAAATACGGTAAGTCGAGATATTGGAAGAATTGGGTACAATTAGTAGCAGTATTTGTCTCCCCCCCCGAATAATGTTTATGTTTCTATTACTAAGTATCATAATATGTTTTAAGAAAGAAACTGGAGCAAAATCTACTGTATATGTGATCTATCAAAGGTTTAACAAATCAATACACTTGAATGGAAGTCGAGAACATGCATCTAGAGAAGCCAGTTTCCCAGAAAGTTTTGTTTTTTCTAGTCCCCACCCCCTATAATTTAGTTTATTTTGAATTGCTTGTGAATGGATTCAGGATGGATGGATGTACTGTAGCATAATTATCTGTACACTGTTCAGTGCAATCTTCACTACAAATTAATCATGAAAATAACTTTTCGATTTGCTACAACCTCTTGTTTCATCTTCCACTTTTCACTCACTTCTTCACACTGTGAATGGATTAGTTCCACCATGCTTTGGAATACATAGTTTAATTGTCATTGCTTAAGTGTGAATATTTATGGTAGCAGTTTTATTTATTCAAAATCTCTTTGGGATGCTTAGGCATTATTCTTCTACTCTGCTTAAATAGTTCTGTGTTGTGGGAATATGATGAGTGTATTATGCCCTATTACATTTTAAGAAACCTTTTTCTTAGCTAGGTAGAAAGATACAATGAAATTATATTGGGAGAAAGCTGCAATTGGTAGCACTGTTGGCTTTCCTCTTATAGCTTCTGTAGGAAACTGTATTATGGAGTATGATAATAGATGTTTTCAGGATAAAAATAGGGATCAGTTCAAGAGTGGAATACATCATGTTTGTGAATCACCAAAGATGTAAACTAATCAACAGACCTGAGCAGTCAAGGCCATAGGAGATAGATCCCCAGAGAGATAGGAGGTCATTTTTCATACAATTTCTCCAGATTTTGCTGTAAGTTGGTTTCTTTGGAATCATCTGGCTTTTATAAGTTTGTTGTTCAGACTAACCCAAGTGACACTAAAGATGCTGACAACCTGAGTTTGAAGATGTTAGTTCAGAATGATCCCACATCTAAATTATGCATCTGTTTTTTTTAATTCCACATGTTCAATATTTTTACGAAACTGATTCAGAATTACGCATAGTTCACACAATAAATGAAAAGTATTATCATAACTATTCTGGATTGAAAAAAGTACTTTCATACAAAATATTACTGTAGAAGCAAAAGAAAGACAAGGAAGGGTTGACCTAAAATACTCACTGGAGACTTTGATCCACACTGAGAATCCAATTAGTGTTTCTTAATGGTCCTGCCTTTAAAAACATGTTGGACTCAGAGTATAAAATAAGCATTTACTTCCGTGGGTCTTAACACCTGAAAATCTGGTATTATATTTGGTGCCTCAGCAGATGGCAGCACCTACTTGAACTTGACTGATCTTAGAAGTTAAGAGCTGGTCCCAATTACTACTTTAATGGAAGGCTGCCTGGAAAATTGGGGGGAAAAAATCCTTAAAGACGATAATGCTAAACCATTTCATAACATTGCCAAGAAATTGCATTGTTTCATTCATTAGAATTAAGTTCAATTTGAGAGCATCTTTCCGTTTTATATCTCTTCTCCCTTATAATTGTTTTTATTGATTTTATTACAGCCCTTGGAAGCTGCCCAAAGAAACTAAAAGAGTCAATGGCATTTACATTGTCTAAATAAATGTGTTTGTATTATAAATGATAGCAATAGTCCATCCCATTTCCTGAATGTATAGATTGTGCTGCATGCTAGTTCCAATAGAAAAAGATAGGATCCAATGCTAGAATTCCTAAAGAAGAACCATTGTCCACATTGGTTTTACGGTCTTAAAAACTTTGGTTTATATATATCTGGAAAGATTCCGCTACCATATTCTGCCCCCCACCCACCACATCCCTGTTGTGGTCCGCCAGCAGCCTGCGGAGCTGGCAGCGGAGTTGGACAGCGATGAGGCTGAGGAAGAACATGGGCCAGTCCTGGAGGCTGGGAAAGGCCCGGATGAGGGCTGTGTCAGAGGCAGAGATGGGGCCAGGGCCATCGGGGAGTGAGGTGCGGATTCCAGCACCTCCAGAGACTGATAGGAGTGAGGCAGAGAACAGGAGGAGCCTGTAGCTAATGCATGCAGGAGAAGAGCTGCCAGAAGGCAAGAGCAGCTCAAGCAAAGAGGACAACTCGGGAGTAGGGCCAAGAGATGATTGGCCTCTCCCATAAGGCTTAAAACAGCAACGGCATTTGGGCTTTGCCGGAAAACAACATTGTTAGCTTCGTCTTCTTCTTCGTCTACATCTTGTATTTATTTTTGTATCTGTGACTTCTAAACGTTTGCCAAGAAAGCCCTTTGGCAGTTTGCGAAGTTTTGCGATAAGACTGAGGAATTTGAGTTGGGAGGAATTTGTTTTAATTCAGTTGAACGACACTGGGAATAAAGTAATTCTCAGCTGTTCGAATAAAATTTGTTTGTGTTTTCACGGACTGATATTACTACTACTTACTTGGGCCTGGGTCACAACAATCCCCAAGCCATCTTCACTATATGTTAGATAGGAATTCATTTGTGTAAATCCACTTGTAAAAATTTAAAACAATTTGTAGTTAAATTGGATGACGAAAAACAAAACAAAAACAAACAAATACAAATACAATCTTTCGTCCTAACAAATATTAGCCATCCAATATATGCTTACAATTTTCAAGAATTGTTCACAGTAGATAGTGTAACAAATGAGAGTTTATAAATAATCAACATACTGATTCATTTCCAAAATCAGTATGTCATTTTTAAAAATTAATTTAGGTCTTTTTCTTTTAAAGTATTCCATGACAAGCTAGGGATAGCTTGTAAGAAGTAGGAAAGACAGATGTTACACATTATAGTTGTAAGATTATCCAATTTTAATAGTACCATATCACTTTCTAATGTGACAAAGAACTATCTACTTAATGTGGTCTCTTAATCTAAATATCCTTTAATTGTTTAATCCTGAACACATATTTTTTTATCTTTTTAAACCAAGGATGCATTGCCCATATCACCTTTTAGATCCTCCAAATTTTAACCTTAGAATCAATGTTGTTGTCAAATTAAAATTTGTAATATTGCAGAAGAGAAAAATCATTCTTCTCATTCTTTTTCTTCTAATTCTGGCATTAACATGTTCCACCTTTGCTTTTCTGCTCAATGTCTCTTAACAATATACAATAAAAAAACCCCAAACATCAGATCTCTAAAAATGAATAGATTCCTAATAAACATGGCTCTTTTGATCTATACAAACAAAAAAAATCTCAGATTCAAAAATACAATCTGAGTGATGGAAAATCTTTTATTATAAAACTGAGGGACAGTATAGAGTCTAGTGAAAGCAAATGTTAGATAGCATGATCTGATATCCACATGTGCAATCTGACTCATCCTCAGCTGTTCTACCCTCTCTGGACAAATCCTACTTTCAGAAGAAATATAAATTGACTTTTCCTAATGCCACTGACAATAGATTCCTACTGGTGGAGCAGATTAATTGGAGATCACCTTTAGTGTGGGCCTGATCTATTCAATGTAAATGTAAACCAGTGGGAAGCACTTTCATTTCAAATTGCTGGCACAATAAGTTTGCTTGGTATATGATTAAGAAATGTTATACTCTTGTAATTAGTAGAATTATAATGGATACTACCACATCATAACAGTAATTGGTACTGTTGAGAATTTCAAGCAGATATTACTCATGATAACCTGAGAAGAGTATCCTCTTGTCACATGTTTCTATGGGGAAAAATCCACGCAAAACTATTATTTCTGTAAAGACAATTATTTAATTTGTTCCCAGATAATGTAGAATGCAATGCTACTAATTATTCAGATCATTATAACCATTATAACCATTGGTTATTAACCAAGTGTGAGTATTTCATGTAAGTCATATAAATGATCAGGTTACAAACTCTCTGGACTAACAGTATAAAATATATCACAGCATTCTAATTCCATTATAACTTTGCACTGAATAAATGAAAGATCCCAACATTATATAAGTGGCACTGGGAGTGTTTATTCTTTTATTCCTGAAAATATAAAATGGAGCTTTGTTTACAGCTTGGATATATAAGCTCGGGTCTCATTTCAGTGTCATATATTTTTGAATCAGAAAAGATAATTAAATTTTCTCTCCAAAACGAGGAGGCAAAATAGATGACCCACAGAAAGGACCATGTTCCAATTCCAGCTAAATGCACCTTCAGTTGCAAAATATCAGTAAAGAAATGGGATTTCTATCTCCCAGGTTAGAAGCTATAATTCTAGGATGAATGAGGTCACAGGGTACATTCTCAGTTTTGCAACAGTTATTGCCAATTAATCAAATGTTTTCTTTCTTACCCAACTCTTTTCTATAAACAAATGGTTTCCGAAGGCCCAAAGCATACTATAGTATGATAAAAATACAGATTTTATTTTTCCTGTGCTATTAACAACTTATATTTCTGTTTGTGTTTGTTATTCATTTATGAGGAGGCAATGATTCCATAAATTAATTGACTGCATTTATGAAGATCAGCTTGGACTGATCTCTTATCTATAACCAAAAGAAATTTAACATATGCAGGTAACTTACTATTACTCCAAATTATATGGGTAGGATTAACTTTTTAAAATAATACTTTGATTAAAGATTACAATTTATAACAGTAAAAATTAACACAAACTAAAAAAAAGGATGAAATAAAATGTTAGAGTTAATTATAAATAATTTGTCCTGTGGGAAAATGTTTTTGTTTTGAATTATTTAAAATATTTTATTAAAAAAAACCCACAACAGGATGATTTGAAGTTGACAAATTTCAGGGTGGGGTGGGGTGGCAATTGTATGCCAGAAACCTAAAAAAAAATAGCAGCTATTTGGGTGTTTGGGTAGCATTAATGTAATTCATTTCTTTTCTTTTTATGCATTGACAGTACTGTATGTTGATGCTGATCCATAGTTTTCTTAAAATTATTCTATATCTCTATCATCTCTATCTCTGTCTCTCTTTGTGTGTGTCTCTCTCTTTCTTTCTCCCTCTCCCTCTCCCTCTCCTTCTCCTTCTACCTCTCCCTCCCTCTCTCTTTCTCTCTTATCTATCTATCTGATTTTTAGGGATTATATATAATTTAAAGAAATACAATCACTGAAATGAATTACAGTACTTCCTGTGTTGTATTTTAGTTCCACTACCTTGAGGTGAAATTTCCATATCAAATTGATTGCATATAGTAACTGTTTCAATTTGCAAAAGGATATTATTCAGGTAGTCATATAGCTGCCAAAGCTTGTCTGAATCATATCCTTCTTCCAAACTCTGTTTTTTAGTCAGGAAAAAAGAAAAGGCAATTAATATGACCAGAGGTGAAAGCCATAGAGAAATGGCTTACATATAGAACATAACCAATTTATGCAGAAGGGTCCAGTTCAATTTCCTAGCACCTCCAGTAAAAGAAGGAAAAAGCCCTGCCTATAATTTTTATGAGTCATTGCTAGTCAATAGACCAAGAAAACAAACATCAGAAAGTATCCTATATATTTGAAGGTAACATGAAGAGGATGAGGTCTCTCCTGTAAATCCTATTTCTTTTGTACTGCCTGTACCATAACCAGAAATAGCTCCCAAATAATAATGCAATAAAAATGACATGGTGACAAAGGAGATGATGATGATGATGATGATGATGAAGAAGAAGAAGAAGAAGAAGAAGAAGAAGAAGAAGAAGAAGAAGAAGAAGAAGAAGAAGAAGAAGAAGAAGAAGAAGAAGAAGAAGAAGAAGAAGAAGAAGGAGAAGGAGAAGAAGAAGTTACTATCACTATTTGTTGCAGAAGAAAACAGTCACCCACCAAGACTGTGGCAATTTAAACACAAATTAAGTCATGCTGGAGTTGTAAAACTATTGCACAATTTTTCTGACAGGAGTGATTATCCCTTCCCACTGCACATTCTGACACCACATCCCACTCCACTCTTATAATGCAGGAACACAACACCAGCTGTCAAGCAGATTCTTTACTGCTGACAGGTGTAATATTCCCATCCTCCATTATGCATGCACACACATTGGACCTTTCCTGAACTGAAGGGAAAAAAAGTGAAACAGACATTGAAAAGAATTTCTTAGATCAATTAGATTAGATTATATGTCATGCCTAATTTATATACCCGCCTTTTGTGAAAGAGGAAATCTATGTTGATTGTCAGAGGTTCTTGTCAAACCTGTCATAAGCATTGTTATAATATTATGCTAGCTAATATCATCTCTGTGATTTTGACAAAACAAATATAATTGTTATTTAAAATCACCTGTCAAAGTTCAGCCATTTAACAAGGAAAAAAGAAAGAACCCTTCTTCTAATTGTCACAGAAATATATTAAATATTACTACATCCAGAGGGTTGAAAAAGAGCAAGAAATAATTACATAACTTGCTCTCAATTGTAGGTCTTGAGTGAGTTTATGAATACAATAATCAACCATGTGATATGTTAGATCCACAATAAAGTATAACTACAAATTTTACTAGTCTTCAATTTATGTAGGTAGGAGTTATATACTGCTGTTTCTTTAAAAAAATCCAATCCTATTTTTGTTGATGTAATGAAAAGACACTCTGAACTTCTAGTTCACAGTTAATATCTCTGCTCAGTTTTTTTTTAAAAAAAATATTATTATTATTGTGGTAATTCACAAGCCATTGGGAACTGTGATTCTCTTTTTTTAAAATAGGAATAGTTTGAAATTGTCTGGTGACATGTTTTCTATGTCTTCTTGTACTTTTTTGGCTGAATAGGTTGAACTGAGAAGACTAACTTTTATGGCACTCATTTCTATCACATGAATTCATGACTTCACAAGTGAACCTTGGACATTCCATTTAAAAATGTGGACCTTAACTGTTTGAACAGTTTTTCTATTATAACCATTACATCAAATCTGCCCCCAAAGTAACCAACTATAGCTTATTATGCATGGCTTTATGGTACAATAGTTCATTTTATAGTTAAAAGAATACCATATGTATTTTCCTTTTGATCCAATGACTCTTGAAGATACATCTTAAATATATATTTGAACCATCTCCATTCTTAAGGATCTTTTCTACTCATTTTCATGAAAGCAACAATTTATGGCAAAATAATGTATGCAAACTTTCTTTTTAACTCCTGCCTCTTTGATGGGTTAGTCTCAACTATAAAAAAAAATCAAACTTTCATGATGCCTTCTGTTGGATTTAACTGTGAAGCCTGAAAGGTTGCAAGTCACTGACGAAAATAATTATGCAATACTTTGGCCACATCACAAGCTACTTCACATAGAAATGTAGTTGTTCAAGCACATTAAATATGAGGAAATCAAATTTCAGCAAGCTTAGATAAGTACTAGGTGGGATCCTGTGGACAGAAATCCTCATGCTTAACCAACCAAATACAGGAAATTTGGGAATTTCACAAAAATAAGATCTTGAATGTATAATCAGATACAATTCTAATAAAAAGAAAAACAGGATGGGTAGCCTAGGAAACCATTGTGGATGCCTAAGGATTTTTTTGTTCATAACTTTATGAAGTAATCTTGTTTGTCTGTTTTCAGTATAAGACTATATAAATGTTTATTTTGTTTGCTTTGTGAATTTTGATAGGTTTATGATATTTCATTGCTACACTAATTGCGTGCAGATTAGTGCAGGCCAGCAGAATTGAAGAAAACCCTTCTGTGTTGCTTTTTCATCCAGAAAAGGACTTTCAAAAATTGCAATTTCTATATCTTGATGGCAAACACCTCGGATAAGTAGAGTTTATTTATTTATTAAATTTATATCCTCCAGTTCTTATGAAGAGAACATAAAGTGTGTATAATCAGTATTAGCTCTAAGGTACAATTCTTGCTGTAGGAAAAAGAAGTGGAACAATAATGGGAAAAAGAAAATTCTTATTCTTTAAAGCCTAGCAACTTGGCATTTAGAGTAATTGGAATTATTGTTACCAGACAAAACAGTTCCATATGATGTAAATTGCTACAACAATTCTTGACATTAATATTTCTGCAAATTAGAATGTTGGAGAATCAGTAGCTAATCCAATCCACTTCTTTTAAATCAATGTTTTTCAAACTTGGCAACTTTAAGATACATGGACCAACTCCCACATATCTTAAAGTTGTCAAGTTTCAAAAACACTGATTTAAATTATACCATTTGGCAGCTCTGGTTATTCAGCTGAAGTGAGGGGAAAAATGAAGATAGTTTGCTTTGCAGACTTTCATCTGAAGCCTCCGATGTGGGCAGTTAAATAACTTTTACATCTCCATATGTAAAGAAAATTTTTTCTATAGCTTTTTCTATAGAACTATCCTCAGCAGTGCTTAAAAATAATCCTGAACACGCATGCAATACCAGATGGAAATAAAAAGGTAAATAGGAATGGTACTTGGGAGACTGAGGGAGACAAAAGCTACTTGGGGTAGTGTTTTGAGCAAGCTTTAGAAGAAATCTGAGAAATTTAGGGTCATATAAAGGCATATTAACAGCTTTGATGAATTAAAACTGAATTAAAAAAATGCAGCCCAGCAACATCTGCTTGATCTCTCCAGTGGAATACATTTCACTGAAAAAGATAGAAAAATTATTGTTGCTGTTGTCAGGCAACAGGACAACATCATTTGATCTTTCCTTTTCTGATCATAAGAGATAAAACATGCCAGTCCAAGATGATCTACAGTGAGATTTTAAAAAGGAAGTTCAAATACTATAGATTTTTAACTCTTACAGATGATATATTTTGTGCTAGAAATTTGATATATATGTATAGTTGCCATTAATAACCTACAAATCTAGGATTCAGGCACATGAAGAACATTTTGAGTCAGTGAATTCTGCAGAAATAATAAAACTAAATGTGAGATAATTATCACATGAATTCTAACCACTTCTTTTTTCTAATTTAGCATAGCTTATCTCTCAGCAGGTTAATATTTAAAAAACATTCCATATTTCATAAGGATTAAGTCATGCTTAATCTGGTGTTTAGTTTATTGTTTAATGATTAGTCTAATGACCATATCAAATCCAATAAGATAAAATAGAATAATATGGTGAAAACATCCTTTGAGAGAGAAGACTGATGCCTCCAGAATAAATACATAAAGAACAAAACAGGTAAGTATATTTCAGGGTTTCTTAGTGTATATCTTGCTGTTTTAAAGTAACAATAAAGCAAAATAGTAGACCAGGTTTCTTCAGGTTGGGTTCGTAAAAATACAAGATGCCTTACATTCTTGATGCATGTAGAAGATAGTTGGTGCTTGGATTACAGCATTATTATTCTGTTTCCATTAAACTTTAAAAAAATATTTTTTATATTTTATTTGGAACAAAGTTAAAATACAAAATACAAAACTAAATAAAAATCCAAGAAGACATAAAAGGAAAAAAAAACACAAATCACAAAGCAATCAGAACATTAAAAAGGTGCATCAAACAACAACACATTATATAGATATTATCCCACCTACTTGAATATTAATATATTACTACCCCTTGTGAAACAGGCCCTCCCAAAAATTTTAAACTACTAAATCTATTAACTTAATTTGTTGACCTGTCTTCTATATGTTATATTAATGACAAAGTAGTTAAATGAAAAAATAATAGTAAAACAGAACAAAGTTAGTTTCAAATCTTTCTGTTAACAAAGTGTTATTGTAATCCACTCATATTCTACAAGATTACTATGACATTTTAACTATCCCAGATTATCCTAAAGTTATAAATAAATCGCCCTGGGTCCAAAATTCATGTTTGTTTCCTAATATCCTTTCTTGTCAATTGTTGTTTAATTAAATATAGTAAATTCAGTCTCCAGAAAAGGTCTATCTTCAAGTCAGAGTGCAAGAAGAAAGAGTTAGCAGTTAACTGTAATAAATCCATCCAGTCTCCCTCCGTCTTCCTAGAGCAGGTGTCTGCATCCTGCGGCTCCATGCGGCTCTTTCATCCCCCTGCTGTGGCTCCCTGTTGGCTGAACCCATCACTGGCTGGCCCTGCCCCTGCCCCTCCCCTTCCAGTCACTCCTCGCCTGGCCTGAGAAGGTAAGGTCGATGGTGGGGGATGAAGACTTGCTCTGTATTCCAGAGTGGGAGCGAAGCACCCCTGTACTTGCCATATCTCGCAGGCGCTTCTTCTGGGCCTTGTTACTGCTGTGCACACCTCGAGAGAGGAAGGAGGGAGGGAGGGAGGGAGGGAAGGTAGGTTATACTTATGGCTACATATACCCTTCCTTTCCTTCCTTCCTTCTTTCCCTCCCTCTCTCCCTCCTTCCTTCCTTCCTTCGGAGGACATAACCTTTCTCCTTTCCATGAATAACTTTTCTTTGAAAAATGGGAATATCTATGCAGGAATCAAGCATTCTGTACTCATTAGGCCCTTATGCACATTTTTTGCACTGTTCCCAGCACTGTTCCCTGGGAATCATTTTGAGAAATCAGCATTTTTCTGCTATATCCTGGTTTTCTGAAACCCGTATAATACTGGACCTTTTGGGCAATCTGCTTTTGTATTCTGTTTCCTAATTCCTCTGAACCTCAGGCATCCTGTATTGCTAACTATGTTAAGAAAGAAATGCAGGCAACCTTATTAGTGTACTAACCTCTCTCAAGTTAGCTTTCTAGTTTACAATCCCTGAAAAACAAAGAAACAAGACCTAGTCTCCCCTTCCCCCCAAATGCATGCACTGATGTCTTATATTCCCTCTCAGCAATCAGACTCAAATGAACCATTATTTTTCCCAGCCTCTCAATACATATAAATGCTAGACACTACAATCTATCACTGGTTAGATCTAAGGCTGCAAAAATGCAATTTATTCTATTTTTCTGTAATTGCTGATAGCAGAGTCTTTTTAACATAGGAGGAGTGGTGTGTTCAGAGCTGTGTGCCCTCCCCTCTGTAAAAATGGATAATGCACCTACCATGTACTAAATAGGGCAAGGGTGCTATTCATCTGTTTTCTTTTCTTTTGTAAAGAGTAGGGATAAGGATGTTTTTGTTACATTGCACTTAAGTTCTGTTTTATGGTTTTATATTTTTTTTTTATCTCGAGAGGAAAAAGAATTAGCTCATGGTGTGCCCTGCCTGCTCCCAACGTTTTTAAGATCAGCAAAGTACAAATGTTTCAACATTGGCTTCATTTTAGTTTGTGAGGAGCTGAAGGGCAGAACAAGAAAGAAAACTATGATGCGTTCAACTGCTTTTTATGCAACTCCTATGCTTTTTAAAAAAAAACAAAAAACAAAACTTAGAAGCATGGGGTCCCCATTGCAAAGTAGGAATGTGAGGATCAGTAAAAATGTAGCCTGCATTACTGTGTGCATTTCATACGGCTGTATTATATTCCAGTCTGCTATGTTTTTTAAATGGCTAACAAAAATCTGTAGAAAACTCCATTTGGACATTTTGTATGATTCTTCCCCTCATTTACATAGCAGTTAAAGTACGTTGCCAAATAATCTTTTTTTAAAAAAAATGCAAATCGCCCTGCTTTATTCTTTGATCTGCAAATTTCCCCGATGCATGCTTCTCTGAAATAAATTTCCCTAGTGCACAACTTTTTTTTAACAAAAAAATCCCATCAGTACCACAGCTTTATGTATCATTTAGTAAGATTCTGTTCAAGCACATCTTTTTGAAGGTTGTTTTACTTGAGAAAAAATAAATGCTATCTGGACTTCTGTTGATGTCAGCATCTGAATTGCTGGAAAGACAGCAAGGGTAGAATGCCCAAATTTACTTTGTATAAAATCTGTGGAAAAATTCTTTGATACTCCTAGTATAAATTTCCCAAGGAGAAGAGTTTCAAAGAATCCAGGTCAGATTTGGTTTGGAACCAGTTGAGAGATAAGGATCAAGAGCCTCTTGCTTTTGACTCATGGTTGACATTGGAATCTACTATGGGATCAGAATCTCTTAAGTTGGATTTGGAAGATAAGGAATATAAGGAAGAGTATTGATGCCTTTGAACTTTGGTTTTCAGAGAACACTTCTGAGAATACTCTGGACAGCTCACAAAACAAACCAGTGTATCACTGAACAAAAATGAATCAAGAGTTCTTCAAATCAAGTACATGTGACCAAGCTCAAATTATTATATTTCCCACACATTGATACACTATGTGAAGACCTAGCTCTGTGGAAAAGATGCTGGGAAATGTGGAAGGAAAGAGAAAAAGAGGATGACCAGCAGCAAGGTGGATGGACTTAGCTACACTGGCAATGAGAGCTCCATTGGAAGTCCTTGAAGACCAGGATAGGGAAAGATCATCATGAAGAAAATTTATCAATGTGGTTACTAGGATTTGAGAATGACTTGATGGTACATAATCAATCAATCAGTCAGTCAGTCTGTCAGTCAATCAATCAATCAACCAATCAAAAGTCTCTACAGAAGCTCTGTTTTTTCCCTCTATTATATTGTATATCAGCTGTACTCAGTCCTGTACCAGGAGGCTCTGACACTCACACCCCTGTCATTTCCTGTCTGAACAACTGTGACATGCTTTACAAGGGGCTGGGTTCATTTGGAATCTTGGGTTCATTTCGAATCTTCAGTTGGTACAGAATACAGCTACATGGGTTCCAAATGGTATTAGCCTTCCACCACATGTAACACACTGGTTTGGGGACTGTATTGGTTGCCAGTAAGTTTCCAGGTACAATCCAGTTGCTGGTTGTCACCTTTAAAGCTCTTAATGTCTTGGGACTGAGTTATCTGAGGGACTGTCTTTTCGCAGTTGTTTCTACCCATCTGATCCAGTCTGGCAGGGTAGACTCTGTTCTCATCAACCAAGGAAGATGCCTTCTCTGCTGTAGGTCCAGCCCTCTGGAACATTCAACCTCCAGATATTAGGATGGCTTTGATTCTGCTGCCATTTTGAAAAGTCTTGAAGACCTGGCTAAGTATTTGGGCCTGGTAACCCAAGTATGTATAAAGCCCCATTTATACCAACAAATTATAATTTCTCTTGGCTGTTATTTGTATTTATTTTCTTTTTTGTGTTATGCTTTAAATGTTTTTATTGTTTTTTATGATTGTTCACTGCCCAGGTTTGAGATTTCTATACAAATGAATGAATGAATGAGTGAGTGAGTGAGTGAGTGAGTGAGTGAGTGAATGAGTGAATGAATGAATGAATGAATGAATAAATGAATAATGAATGAATGAATTACAGTTACTATGAAGGGCCAAAGCTATAAAATTTCTCTGTAGCTGCAGAACATTCCATATGGTAATTTGGAATCTGACCTATCTCTGATTTTGTTAGGCTAATACTTGATGATACTGCCCAAGTCACTGAACTGAAAAGAAATATAAAGTTATTGTAGGTTAGATCCCATTTTAATGATCATTTTAAAACTAATGCAGAGTCATTTTGTAAGGAGGTAATATTGTAGAGGTTGCAGAGCAGAAGTGGTATTCAGCCAGTTTGGACTAGTTCAGGCAAACCGGTAGGGAAATTTTGAGTAGTTTGGAGAACCGGAAAATCACTCCTCTGGCTGGGCCCACCTCACCCAGCCCTATATATCTTGCCTTCACCATGCAGCCCAGCTAATCTCTGTGCCTTGCCCACTCTGGTCACCAAAGATAAGCATGCAACCTGCTCGCCTTTCGCCTCAGGTGAGGGCCCAGGGATGCACCATTCCCCAGCTCCGGCCTTGCCCTGGAGCCTCCTCCCACTCGCCATTCATCTCAGCTGGGTCAAGGAATCCATCATTCCCTCACTCCGGTCTTGCCCCTGGCTCCATCCACATGCCACCCCCCCTCTGGCCTCAAACTATGGCCCCCCGGGGCAAAGCAATTTATTCAGCCTGGGGCCTCGTGTGCTTGGCTGAAGGGGTGGCGGGGGCGCAGGAGGTCCAAAGTGGTTTGGGAATGGACCAGATGGTTCTTCTTACCTGCAAGAAGTTCCATCTGGAAAGCGCTGCAGTGGAGATCTTGCAGCTGCTTCTTCTGTCCCTTGCTGAGCCTTGGTCGCTCGTGGAGACACTCCATGTGCTCTCCGGATTGGCAGCTGCTTCTCTCCACTGCTTCTCTTGCTGGGAGAACATCTTGTGCAATTTAGCAGCTGTGACCCGCCACTTTCCTCCAAGTCCCATCTGGAAAGCGCTTCGGCTGAGAGAAACAGCATTCAACATGGCTGCAACGCTGTCCAGATGGGACTTAGAGGAAAGAGGTGGCTCACAGCTGCTAAATTGCACAAGACTCTCTCCCAGCAGGGTGGAGAGAAGCAACTGCTGCCCTGGAGAGCAGAGATGGCCCTGAAAGACTGCTAGGTGAACCTCGCTGTATGGCAGAAGTCGTGCATGTGTGCATGTGCGGAAGCCGTGCTCATATTTTCAGTGAACCAATAGTGAAATTATTTGAAACCCACCATTGTTGCAGAACAATATCTGGAGGGACTCTGTATGGGGAAGACTGAATTATAATACAGAAAATAATTATGGCAAAGCAGAAAGATGTACAATAGGACCACAGAATCTTAAAGAACACATCTCCTCATGCATCACAATTTTACATAACAGATACTATGGTAGCAGCATTACTATCAAACTAAAACTATTTGCTCCATTTCTCTCTGTCAGAGATTTTGTGGGTGGGTAGGGGGTTTGAGGGTGGTGGTGGTTATACCAGGTTTTTTGCCATTAAAATTTGGTGCCACTTTGAAAACAGCTCCAGAAAAACTGTGTTCTTATAGCAAGATATATGTTGGACAGTTGAACCAATTTCTGTCTCAGCTGCAGCAAAAGAGAAATAGTAAAACTTCCATTTTCAACCATGATAGCTCTGTGGCGTTTGTTTTTACAGTTCATGAGAGCTCTTTATTCTTATTGTATGAACTTGGAACACTGCTAGATTTCGCAGGCAACCTTACCGGCATTGAATTTAATCCATCCAGAGTATTTTTCATTAGTTTCACAATCTCTGTTAAGTTGAAAGAGTTTTTCCCTGTCATACAAGCTATTTTGTTCTTGATCTTGATCCAGGTAGTGGCCAGCAAGTTTAAAATGCCTGCAGCTCTCTCCTTCCCCTCCCTTCTCCTTTGCTCCACATTGATATTTTTTCTTTAAAATATTCTTTAAAAGCAGACTGCAATCCAGATGAAAAATGAGTCAGATGCTAAACATACGTGCCATGTTAATATCTCAAGTTTCAATGAAAATTTATATGGGGAACAAAGGACATCTGCAGGCCTAGCTTTCTCCTCATTTCAAAAGCTCAGATACTTAAGGGAATAGCCAAGTAAGACAGCAGGTATTGGAAACATAGGGAATAGGATGACATTCTTTATTCACAATGTTTAATGTGCTTAGCCTTATGAGATTATCCTAGCATTGGATCATAGCATTGGAGATATAAGAGGTAAGTCACTAGAGATTCTCATTTGAGACTAATATACAGAAATTAGCATAGCACCACAATCATTTTCAGAAAGAAAAAATGCATTATTCATGAGTTAATAATGCAAAATTTAACTAAATACTAAATTAGATGGCTATGTAGCGGGCTTGAAAATATTACTTGAAGAGTACTTATCAAGTATTTTCTCATCAGATTGGAGAGACATATTAATGGGGTGCCACAAAGATCAGGCCTGGGTCCTCTAGCCTTCAGTATTTTCATTAATGACTTGAATGAAGAAGTGGAAGGAATATTTATTAAATATGCAGATGACACAAAATCGAATGAGTTCGTTAATATCCTAGAAGATAGGATTAATGTTCAAAATGTTATTTATAGGTTAGCGAACAGACCAAAAGCAAATAATGATATTTAACAGTTCTTCATTTAGGAAACAAAATTGAAACACATATGCATAGGAAAGGGGATACCTGTCTATAATGGTTCTTGTGAAAAAGATGGGGAAATGTGATTGGCTTGCAATGTCAGTCACCTCAACAACAATCAAATTGAGACTGCATCAACAGAGTGTGGCTCCCAAAGCAAAGACATAACTTCTTCTAGTTTATTCTGCTTTGGTTAGAACCCATCTCATGTTCTGGGCATCACATTTTAGGAAGCAAAATTTGGAACAGGTTCAGAGAAAACCAACAAGAATGATTTGGAGACTAAATCCTATGAAAAGAATTGAAAGCAACTGCACATTTTTAATTCCTGAGAAAAGATGAGTGATATCGGAACACGGTAGCCATTCTGAGAGATAGATGGGCGGTATCTAAATCTGATAAATTAATTAAATAATTAAATAAATAATAAAATGGTCAACTGCTTAAAAGGATGTCCCTAAAATAATATTAAGAGTTTCTTCTCTGGGCTATTTAATTCCATTATTTAAGAGATTGAATAATGGAATTAAATAACAGGAACGCAGATTCTCACTGAACACTAGGAAAAATAAAAAACCTTCTTACCTGTAAGAACAGTTTGAAGTCAAAGCAATTACCCAGAGAATGACAGATTTACTTTCTTTTGAGATATTCAAGTGGAGGCTAGACAGCCATCTGTTGAGGAGGCTTCAATGTGCTTTCTGCATTTAGTAGGGGTTAGACCAGGGGTGGGTTTCAAACTTTTTTACTACCGGTTCTGTGGGTGTGGCTTGGTGGGCATGGCAGGGGAAGGATACTATACAATCTCCATTCCCACCCCACTCCAGGAGAAGATTACTGCAAAATCACTATTCCCTCCCCAATCCAAGGGAAGGTTATTGCAAAATCCCCACTTCCTCCCGATCAGCTGGGACCTGGGAGGCAGAGAATAGATGGGGGTGGGGCCAGTCAGAAATTTTACTACCGGTTCTCCGAACTACTCAAAATTTCCACTACTGGGTCTCCAGAACTGGTCAGAACCTGCTGAAACCCACTTCTGGCTTGGACTTGATGGCCTAAATAGCCCCCTTCTTTCATGTTTCTATGATCTCCAAGCATTCATCAGGTTAAGTGAGGGAATCCCCTTTAATCAGATACTTATTCTGAAAGGTAATAACTTGCTCGACACACAGGAAACAGATGCTGGAATTTGGGGAGGACACTGGCAGCAATCGGCAGTCTCCCAGATTTTTTTTTAAAAGAAATCTTCATTTTTTGGGGGAAATAGACCAGCTATTTCTGTGTTGAAAGGAAAGCTGTAGCTGCCACAAAGCCTGCTCTGTATTTCCAACCTCATTTGATCCCTTTGGGTGTGATGGAAGTTTGTAGGAATGGTTCTTCTAGTTGACCTGTAGAGGTGGAATGCAAAGAATGGCATTTTCTTGTTTTTTCAGATAGGAAAATATTGAGGGCTGGGCTTTTTGCTTAAAAATCAAAACAATGAACATGTGGTGGCATTGCTGATTATATGGGATAGAATATAAAAAAAATATTATGGTCTACCATTGAAGAAAAAAGTTAAAATATAATTGTGCATATAACTGAAGAACATCAGAAGCTTCTTCTTTGTATTTTTTTCTTTCTATTTTTCTTCAACTTTTTCTTTTCTTTTCTTAAACTTTTTGCTTTGTCATTGCTTTCCCTTTCTCCCCTCCCTTATTTTATATTAGTTTGTATTAATTTTTTAATCTTATTTTTTAAAAGTTTCAGTAAAATTCATTTAAAAAAGACAATGTTGGGGGGCAATAAAATAAAGATTTTGTAGAGAGCACATTTATATGCCAGAAAGAAATACACTAATATTGAGATTCTGTGACAGCTTTTGGTTTGTGTGAAAGGATGGAGGTGACAGACTCCTAATTGCTCAGGAAGGCAAAGCAATACTTATAAAATAGCCCAATTAAAAAAAAAGTACAAGTATAATATCAATCTATCAATTGTGCCTGAAATCAACAGTAGGATTAGCTATTTAGATACAGTGTGATTAAGAGAATACATTTTCCTGTATAGTTCCTTTCACTTTTGTCTGTGTGTGTGTTTTCTAGGTCCAGCTTTAAGATAAATTTCCAGACAAGGAAAGCATCTCAAACCAACAAAATAAATTGAAAGAGATGTACTTCTCTGTATAGCCAGCATTCTAGTAACACATAAAGGCTTCCCTGGGAATTAATTAAAGGCAGATGAGCCTCCCGTCAAGATAAAGCACTATAACGTCAGCTGGTATGAACATTCTGTTGAGGGAAGCAAAATGTGTGCCTGAAGCAGTTCGCAAACAGAATAAGAAGTACATTTTCAAATTCCTAGATTCACTTAGAGTCTTGATCATATTCTAGAGAGTGAGCAAGACGTAGCTGTGATCATTCAGTGTAATTCACAGAAGAGGAACTACAAGCACAGAAATATGATGAAGCTTCCCAAATTGTCTAGTTGCAGGGGATTTATTTGAAATTCTGAACAGTTTCTTGGGAAGGTTCAGAAATAAAGACTCTGCTATAATTGTATTTCTAGTGATCAGCAGAGAAGGCATTTTTATGTATACCTTGTCATATTGTCTTGACATTTTTATATTTGTTTACTATTCTTTCTTTTACTGTCCTAATTATTATTTACCTCAGTTGCCTGTTTTTTCCACTTACCCAATTTACTTAATAATGCCAATGTAGACAAATAATTTATTCCTAGAGAATATCATTTCAGACTACTTCATTCCATTGTTTTCCTGTTGTATTCATTTTATTTCTTTTTCTGAATATTTTCTCCTCTTTCTGACATACAGGCAAAAAAATTGATAAACTGATAGCTCAATGTATAAATTAACCTTTTACCCATTGATGTAGTTTTTCTTCTCTTCCCAACAGCAGAAGTGAGAAGAAAAACTTTGGAATGGTTACTTGTGGAAAGAAAATGCTTCGTTTTTGTTTATATACTCAACATACCCTGAAGGAGGATAAAGAATTGGCATGGTGGGTAAGAATTTCAATAGGCCACAATACAGCTTGACAGGATGGGGAAGATGAGTAAGATAGGATGAATAAGCACCCTGAGGTAATTTTAGGAAGTCAGGAATTATCTTTTCAATGTTCTGAATTCATTTTGAAAATGGCTCACAGCAGATAACCCCAATTTTGGGACATATAAATAGTTGACAGGGCCTCTCTCAAGACTAAATGATACAATGCATGATTAACAAGTTAATGCAAGTATGTAATAGAGCATGTACAAGCACACATGTATGGGTTGTGGTGAATTGAGCCTCACTGACTCACACAATGGTGTGTGTGTCTCTTAAACCCATCACCCATAATTTACTAAATAGCCCCTGCTCTGCACAATTTCCAGGAAAAGCTGCCACATGTGCCACATATAACTTGACATGAAAAGAAGCTTGTCATATAGATCTGTACTTATGAATAACACAGGTTTCATATGTTAATATATCTGCTTTCTTCATTTGTCTAACACTTAGGTTTTACTTCCTTTTACAGGGTTATGGGTGCCACTCCATTGCAACAAAACATCTTTAGCAATTTTTCCCAATTTTCTTCCTTTTCCCACTAGTCAGTCGGTACCTAGTTACTTTCTGTTGTATTCAAACGTGTTTATTACGCTTGCTCCCTTCTCAATAATACTTTCTACTCTGAAAATCACCACCCAAGCTCTGATTGTCCCCAGAGGTGCCATTTGCAAAGCAATATAAAAGAGAATAAGTACATACTCTCTAAACTCATCCAGATGTTAAAAAACAGGTTAGATTTGCTTCTTTATTGTTGTGTATCTTTTTGTATTCATTTGTACCTCAGTAAATTAGATGTTAAAACTAACTTAATTGTTTGATTCACTCGGTTTGCATATTTATACTGATACATAACAATTTTTTTAAAATCACAGTATAGCATACCAAGTAGAAACAGTAGAAATATGATCTAATTTAAAGGCATATTCCTGTGGAACTGAAGGATTCTTAACCCACCCAGTTCCACTAAAAATGCTAAAAATACTGATAAAGCAGTGTATAGTAAACTCAACAATAACATAATTAAATTCCAATTCAGATTTTTTAAAAGTAAAAATATAGCAGTCAAATGGATAAACTTTCAAGTCCCCATGGCTAGACTGGATTCATGAAATTCAGCATAAACAAATTATCAGACATTTTCTTGAAGTGCCAGATTACCTGTATGTCACCTACAATTTATCACTGTTGAGTTTTAGAAGGGGAGGGCAGCTCAGAAAACTAAGATTCAATGCTTTACATAAATGCAAAGGAATTTTTCTCTTGCTTGCTCAGCCTGACAACACAAGGGTAGGTTTTGAGTGTGTGGGTCTCCTTCACAGCCCATTGAAGCCTCACAGCTTCAGAAGAAGGTACAACACAGAATAAAAATACACAGGGTTTTTCCACAGGGTCTCTGCAGTCTAAATTTTGAAGCAAGCAAACAAATTAAATCATTCCCTCCCCCCCAAAAAAAAGACTGAAGAGAAGAGAAGCTAGGCTGAAGTGGTTTGATGGCAGATCTGACTGTGAGTTCTGCATCATTTTTATGACCTTTTCTGCAACAGGTGTTAAGTGAATCACCTTCTGGCTTTGCTTGTCAGAAAGTCTCAAAACACAAAACTCCTAAAACCTTAGAGAACTGAAAACTTCAACTCAACAAAATACAATTCATATTAATATTACAATTAATTATAATAGCATGTTAGGGTTAATATATAATGAACTAATCACATATTTATATAATTTAAAATGATACAAATGACACAATATTATTTTGTGTTGTTGATAAGAAGAATGAAAATGAGAGTAGTAACATATTCTATGTTGGTAGTGTATATCAATTGGCTGTTAAACAAGGTGACAAGCACAGTAAACATAATAGACATAATTACAACAGTGCAATTATACAAGCAAGGCTTTTGTCAGATCTACTTAACTCCTACTGGTGGTCAGTTCCCAGCAAATTTTACAAGCTGTTGGGGAAAAGCTTAGCAAAGCTGTATGTCAGAGTACAATCACATTGAGAAAGAAGAACAAAAAGAAAACACTGATCAGTATCACCAGGGAGCCTTGTAAGTACTGGAGAGATAAGAGATATTCAAATGTCTCTGTAAAATGAGCAGCAGAGATGTTTGATAATCTCAGTGTGCCAGACTCTCGGGGACCTGGAAACACCAGAAAAAGGAATCTCCCCATGTTTTCTCATATGGCTATTTAGGCCATTACAACATGTCACAGTGAAGGCCCTCTACGCTGTGACAGTTCTATCTGTTTAAAATAAGCCACAAGGGTTACTAGGTAACCTTGACTATAGGAGGATTATCAGTCCTTTTATGTTCTTTCTTTCTTTATTTATTTTTTGAAAGAAGCAATCTGCCTTTTTCATAACCCAACCCAAGGAAAAGAGTTAACAATGTTAGCTTTGCTAACAGCTTTTACAAGGACTGGAACCTGCTGTTAAAGAACTAAGTCTCTTAGAAGAAAAATGATAAACTGAACTGGCTGCGGAATTCTGGGACTTGAAGTCCACACAGCTTAAATGGCTGAAGTTAAGAAACTCCGACTTAACAGTTGAAGTACAACTTGGGATCTGAACTTCATTGTCCAATCCAATCTTAAAATATTGGATAGGACATCCCACCTGATCTCCTCTCATCAGAGCATCACAGTCTGAAATTTCAATACAGCAACACTTTCACTATGGCAACATCTAGCTGTTTCCATCATTGCGCCAATTAAATTTCCCTTCTTTTCCACCAGTTTTTCTTTCACAAATTTTCCATTTATGCTTATGTTAACTTCTGCTAAACCTCTTAATTCCACAAGGGCAGGACAGTCACTGTCTTACAATACTTATTCACTTTCACTTTATTTTCATTTCTTTTCTCCAAATTCTTTACCTTTCTCTTGGCACCAACAATGGTTCTTGCTGCCTATAGTCATCTCATTTATCTTTGGGGGTTATTTGAAATTTACCAGGCAGGGGGGAACCCTTGATGACAAAATCAGTATGTTATCATTTCTGGGTAGGATTGCTTTCTGCTCTATTCCTGAGTTATGAAGTTTCCTTCTGTAGGTGCTATGGTACTAATTTTAATGCTAAAATGTAGGCTGAGAGACCATGAAATAATAGATGAATGAGTTCACACAAAGTTCATTTCTCTCACTGCAAATTAATTAGAAAGTGTTTTATACTTGAAGGATTGCAGGATAAAGCTTCCTAGAATCTTGAATTTCTATGAAGAAATGTATTTTTTGACAACCTCTTTTCTGAAAACCCATCTCTTTGGTTCAGCCATTCGGATACCAGAAACAAGAATATTTTTTTCTAAAGTAAATTGTAAAATAAAATCAAGTGACAGCAGAAATAATGGAACAGTTCCAGGATCTTCCTTGGAACATTTTCCTACCCAGATATCTGTAAGAGCATTATGTTGCCTACAAAGTATTAGATAATAATATGCTATTGGGATCTCTGGATTATCATTGCAAGGAAACATTTAACATTTTCCATTGCCAATCAAAGATAGAAGCAGTCCTATGGAGTAGCTATATCTTCCATGTATATCACTTTTACATTTAGAATCCCATTACTTTATAAGCAAAAGCTGTAGCTTCCAACTCAAGTCATTTTTGTTTTCTTGCTGTATGATCCCCTAAATATAGAGTGCATTGATTATTTCCATCTAAGTATTAGTTTTTATTAATGTTTTAAAAATACAACGGCAAACATTTTGGAACCCGGGTACAAAAGTAATCTTGCCTCTTTTTCAAGCACAGCATGCTTTTCATTTATGTTATAAAAGAATAACAGAGTTGGAAGTTAATTGACAGTTCCATGTCTTGTGAGTTAATGATACCTTAAGATTATTAGAGCAATGAATATCTTTGTGCTCCAGAGTATTTTAAATATTAATTCAATTTTAAAGGCTGCTTGTTTCTCTTGAGTGTTTAAAATGAATAGAAAAGTCTAATGTGAGGAATAAATTATATTACCGTAGTGAGTTTTGCAAGGTTGCATAGGAAACCAGTAAATTCTTAGTATTTCAATCTCACACTTGATATGTACATGAAGACAGGGATATTTTTTGGTATAATCCAGGATGGTTTTGTGATTAACACAAAACTGAGTTTTGTGGGTGGAAAGTGGAATTTACTTCAGGATTCCATTTTTTCAAACATTTATTTAACCATGCACACACACACACACACAAATACAATACCATAATGCAATACCATTTGACAGATTGATCATATGCCGTCCTATCTGTGTTGACTCTTGGAGACCACTTGGTTTTGACTGATCTCATCCTAAAGCTTCAGGTTTTCCAAGGGGCACCTATCAACTTTTAATTGAGTCCATCCATCTTGTTACTGGTCATCCTTTCTATTTCCCTTCCATCTTTTTCAGCACTATAGATTTCTCCAGAGAGCTAAATCTTTGCATAATGTATCCAAAGTGTGTTAATTTGGGCTGAGTCATTTGTGCATTGAGTGGAATTCTGGCAAAATACCATGGTATTCTCAGGGATCTTCTCCAACATCAGGCTCAGAAAGCATCACTATAGTATTCTTTTTATCATGCTTCTAAGTCCAGCTATAGCCAGTCACAATGAAAACCATTGTCTGATATACCTATAAAGATCAGATAATTCTGATCTTTATAGGTATAGTTACATTTATGCCAACATCCAAAAGTTTTTCCTTAATCTTCATAGATGTCTATGGAGATTCATAGTCATTCAGGTCATGGTTGTCCCAAAGGTGCTTTTTCAAGAGGCAATTGGACTTTCTGGTTTTTTCTTTCAAGACGTTTCACTTCTCATTCAAGAAGCTTCTTCAGTTAATCTATGACTGTAACCTTGTTGCTGGTATCCTTACAATTTATATTGATATTGTTTCCTGATTGCTTATTTGTAACCTATGACTATCATTAAGTGTTGTACCTTATGATTCTTGATGAACGTATCTTTTATTTTATGTACACTGAGAGCATATGCACCAAGACAAATTCCTTATGTGTCCAATCACATTTGGCCAATAAAAATTCTATTCTATTCTATTCTATTCTATTCTATTCTATTCTATTCTATTCTATTCTATTCTATTCTATTCTATTCTATTCTATTCTATTCTATTCTATCTTCAGAGCTATTCCACCAAGTGCTAGGTTTGTGGCATATGGAAGTCAAAGTTGGACTTTGAAGAAGCAGGGTAGAAAAAGTATTGACACTTTTGAATTTTGGTTTTCTTAGTTCTCAATGGGTTAGTCCCATTTGTCTTGAGTTATGCTTTTGGGGTGTAAAGAATTGCAGCTAGCATTCTGTCAGCACCACTTTGTAGAACAGACCATGAAAACAACTCCACAGGAAGGACAGATAAAACTTCTTTTATTGGGACTGATTATGACAACACAATCATGCAAGTCTGATTGTGCTGAACCGCCTTCATTTTATAAATTAGTGATATAGAGGAAGTATATGTCTCAGCCAGTTCTAAATGTTATCTGGACAGTCTGGATTTTTTAAAAAAAATCAGCTCTTTTCCCCCCCCTTGGCCAACACCTTCTACATATCTTCACTGAGGTAATCTTCTTTATTCTGTACACATTATCTGTATCACATTACCCAGCAGCCACTGACATTTGAATAATCTCCATTGGGTGCTACACAAAGTTCACAAAGGCTTTGCAGATTTCTGATTGACCTTGGTTGCTATATTTGAACAAGCCCACAACAGAAAATCTGAACATTTAGGTTCTATTATTGTTGATATGGGCCTTCAAGTCAACCTTGACTCCTGGTGACCATGTGGAACAGGTCTATATTAATTTTTTGACAATATTTTAAGATCCGAATTCCCAGTACTTTTTTCCCAAGGTGTAGAGGAAATGACTGCTCCAAAGCCACTTAACTGGTTTTGTGCTTGAGGAAGAACTAGGTTTCCACCTTTAAGCTCTACTATTTAATGTTAGCAATTGGGCAAGGATATCACCATGTACAACATCTTTTTGGCATAACTGCAATTTGCTGCGAATGTTGCCATTTATATACCGTATTTTTTGGACTATAAGACGCACCTTTTTCCCCAAAAAAAGAGGGTGAAAATCTGAGTGTGTCTTATACTCTGAATGTAGCCCCACCCAGCTTCTCAAATTGAGGTTTCAGAAGCTGAAAAAAAGCATCAGAAACGAAGCCTCAGAAAAGAAGCCCCCAAACAGAGCTTCAGAAAAGAAGCCCCCAAATAGAGCAAAGTTTTTTTTTTTCTGAAATGGAGTTTCAGAAGTTTCAGAGGCAAAAAAAAAAAAAAAAAGCAGGGCACAGAGCTCACAACCAAGGAACCTGTTGCTAAAATTCACCTCTGGGAAGAGCTGATTGGGAGTATTCCAGGAGGCCGATCCACCTGCCAATCAGCTTTTTTCTTATTTTCCTCCCCAAAAACTAAGGTGTGTCTTATATGCCGAAAAATATGGTAGCTCTATTCTCTACATGGTTTGATATCTAATATTTTAATGCAGGATTTAGACAGCATGCAACAAGCAGAAAAAAATGAAACTGAAGAGTGACTCCAGATGGAACACGAAAAAATAAGCTGATTTTCCTATGGCCAACATCCTAAGATAGTTCAGCAGAATTTGCAGCCTACCATGATTTCTTGGCAATTGTGGGTAAAAAAAAGTGAATTTTTCATTGAAAATAGGAATTTGCAAACATTTTAAGAAAATTAGGAAGGGTGCTGCAGCTATTTGTTTTCCCTGTACTTGGGAAAGAAAGGCATAAATGAATTACATAACATCAGATAGAATAAATATTTTGTTCAAGAGGATCTGTTCCCAATCTGGTCTTTCAGGTACTCCAATGGTGCAGCCATCACTTATATAACTGAATCCATCCACCTTGAACAAAAATGTAAAGAAATATATATGTGACATGACATGACTGATTCCCCTGCTTTTCACCTTATATTTATTTATAGGAGAGATCACCTTTATTTATAGGTGAGATCACCTTCTGCTACCGATAGCTTCCCACTGGCCAGTACGCTCCCACAGAGAGGGATTCCTCAGGGTGTCGTCGGTCAAACAATGTCGACTGGTGACCCCCAGGCGGAGAGCCTTCTCTGTGGGGGCATCCGCCTTCTGGAATGAATTGCCCCCGGAGATACGGATGATCCCTGACCTACGCACCTTTCGCCTCAACACGTTATTGTTCCAACAAGCTGGGCTGGCCTAAACGGGTTGCTTTTATTTTATTTTTTAATGATTTGGGGCCAAATTATTTAATATGTTTTTTAAATTGCTTTTAAATTTTATATATGTGTTTGTTTTATTTTTGGGCTGTGCACTGCTCTGAGTCCTTCGGGAGAAGGGCGGTATAAAAAATAGATTAAATAAATAAATAAATAAATAAATAAATAAATAAATAAATAAATAAATAAATAAATTATAAATCTTGCAAGCCATTTATAAAATGAAGAAAGGATATTTTGAAATTTATTCTCTTTCATTTTCTATTCTTTCACATGTACAGTAGATTTATTTCCAACATATTGGAGAAATCATTCTTCATTTGCATTCTGAGATTTTTGATAATATGGGTGCCTTATCTTTGCTCCCTTTAGATTCTACATACTGACATTTTGGTAGAATTGACAATTGCACTTCCATGTTTTTAGGGATGCTTGGGCAAAACAATGAGTTTCTAAGCCTCATTAAAAAAAAAATCTTGCCCCATGTGATCTGAAAATGGATTTTCATGGGCAGTCTGTCCAACTTGTGAAATAATTTTCAGATATACCAGAAGCTGCTTATGGGAACTGTTTATATTTTTAAAAGGATTGACCTTTGCTAGGTTAAATACACCACTGAGATTTTGCAATGCTAAGCTAACTTTATGTATCTTGAATCTGTACTGGAATTGTAAAAACTGGTGGTAAGGAAATAAGCTATAACAATTTGAAAATAAACATAAACTCTTTGGGCCACTGTTTTTCCCAGGGTTCTCCAAAATGGCCTATGTTGACCCCTGAGGGTCAATCAGAATATCCAATGGGTCAATGGTATTATTATTATTATCTCTTTTATTCATTAAACATGAAACTCAGTCAACTGAACATTTAAAAATGTATCACAAATATTATTGACGGGAGCTGATGGTTGATATGGGTTGCTGCCAGCATCCTAGGTATCAACCAAGTATCTTCTTAAAATGTACGATGTTCCGAGTAACACAGTTTTTTGCAGTTCCGCTGGTGTTATTGCAGGAAGCTGCAATTTCTTGATGTATTTTGTAAAATTCTTCGACATGCTAACCAAGTGCCCGATGGCAATGGATATCACTGTTACATGTTAATCCATATTCATGTAGTTTCGATGGCCAGGTCTCAATATTTCATGATTTTTCCTAGTTTCTTTTCTTCAACTCTGGTGTCTCCAGTGATATCATCATCATCATAATCATCATTGTCTTATTATTATTATTATTATTATTATTATTATTATTATTATTGTTGTTGTTGTTGTTGTTGTTGTTGTTGTTGTTGTTGTTGTTGTGTGCTCATTCATTTTGAGAACATTGTGTGGAGGTTATATGGAAGTGTTTGGTGAATGGGGATGTATATCACTTCTTTTCTATTAGATACTCAGTGACATTTGATTCCATACTTTATTATATTCTTTGGGATTGGTAGAGTTGGAAGAGTTTTATGATGATTCCACAAGCATCATAGAATTCCTCTCAATAATTATCAGGAATGAGCTAAACTCTTGGTTGCTCCAATTTGGTTGACATAGAGGTAACATAGTTTTCCCGACTAATCTTTATCCTATATAAAACTGCTGGGAGATGTCATTCATCAGTTTGCAATGAAGTGTCATCAGCATGTTAATGAATCTCATTTCTATATTTCTATCAAGATTGAAGTAGGGCTGCTGTATCTAGAGACCATCAGTGAAAAATAAATTCAGATTAAACCGTACTAAAAAGAAGTTCCTATTTATACATAAAGAACTGGGCTATCAGCAGTGGTGGGTTACCCCCGGTTCGGACCAGTTCCCAAAAACCGGTAGTAAAACCAGCGGGAGGCCCCACCCACCAACCCAGATGTTGTCATCAGCAAACTGTGCATGCGGAGAAGCTTCTTCACATGCGCAGAAGCAAGGCGCGCACACTAGCGAAGCAAGCGCACCCACGCAATCCCCTTGCAAACCAGTAGTAAAGGTAAGTAGAACCCACCCTTGGCTATCAGCCCCAGTGGTTACTCTAGACTGGGGTCACATTTCCTCTGAAAGAGCTAGTTTGTGATATGGGAGTGCTCCTTAACTTGTGGCTCTTGTTGGAATATCTGGGGAAAGACTGACACCAGAATACCCCAACGACCAGCTGCCAGGTCTGCTGAAAATTTTGTTCCATTGAGGATGCAAGGCATGTGGGCTAAGTATCAGGTTTTATCAGTAGGGTCCCTGCAGGGATATATAGAGATATATACAATATATCCTTTAAATATGTTACAGAATTGTATAGTTGACTAAAACAGACTCATGAAATCCATTGTTAGTGTAATCATACATAAAACACCCATCTTAATCCTATTATACAACTTTAATACAAAAAGGGGGAAAACATGTCCACTATGAATAGAGCAAAAAAAAAAAAAAAAAAAAGCCCAAAGCATTTTTGAATATTTCATGAAGATACATAATTTGTTTCCTTTTATATTAAAAATGTATTATGAGAGCAACAATGATGCACTACCAACATATGTGTGTGTGTGTGTGTATAAAATGATATAAACAGTGTGATTGTTCATGGCAGGATATAATATAGAGTTATCTTCTGTGCTCCCCCCCCCCCACCACCACACAGGTCTTTCTTTTCAGGATATTTAGACAATAAAGCAACTTGAGCAAAGCTGTCATAATAATAGCAGTGGTAAATATTTAAACATGTATCTTTGCTGGGAGTGAAAAATAGAACGTTATGCTTGGAATATACTTGAAGAGAGCAATTTGAACCTTCACTGAATATACAGAATATTTTTATATAGTTACTTATTTTTAATCTATTACTTCGTCTGCTGCTTTATCCATAAATTTTCGTGGCATCTTTCAAACCCACAGCAATAAAAAGACAAATCTCTTAAAATATCTCCTTCCCCACCACATCCCCTTCATCTAGTTATAAAACCATCAAGAAATGCTCAGCTTGATTAAGCCAATATATTTGGCTTTCAGCTTATGTTTCGTCAAGTCCATTTCCAACAATGTAGAAAGACCTGGAGGAAAGGAGGAGTGAACCATTAAGGAGAGACTTCCAGGAGGCATTATAAGTCCCAAGAAAGAGGAGAGCATGGGAAAGTTATTCAAAAGACTCCCCACTCCAATTTTATTTGATGTAATATTCTATCAGTCTGTAATTCTACCCTACTACAATAAAAAACATTTCTGAAATCTCTGCAGTGCTGTTTGACCTGGCCTACCTCAAATGATTGACAGTCCAGCAGATTCATCCCTTGCTGATCTTTAAGCTTATACAGGTAGTCCTCCTTTAGTGACCATAAATTGGGAATGACAACTTGGCCATTAAGCAAAACAGTCACTAAAGTGAGACTTACTGTGCTTATGATCTTCCTTAAGCTTTTTGCTTTACAAATCTGCAAAGGTTGCAAATGCGAAGATTCATCATAGTTTTTCATCACCATAGTATCTGTAAGAAGTTATAAATGAGAAAGTCACTAAACAAGAACTACATATAGTTCTTTATATGTGAAGAAATAACTAAATATTGAATGCTGGCAAACCCTGATTACTGAAAGAATATTCTTTAATTTATTTTGTCACTGAATCTTATGTATCACCACTATAAATTATAAATGGTACTTCCATCCCTCATAGATTGGATAACTGTGGCACTGGTTCAAAAAGAAACTATGAACAAATTGTACACTAGTTTGTTTCCTTATCTTTTCTAACTAGCCAGCTGGTAAATCTTTTCTGTTCTCTATCTATTGCTGCTACTGTCAACTGCCTGACTAGCAGATCCAATAGAAGTAAACATTCTCAGGAGCTTTGAATTCCCAAAAGTAAAACTTTATTAGTGTTGTGGTCTGCTGGCGGCCTGTGGAGCTGGAAGCAAAGTTGGACAGTGAGCAGGTTGGGGAGGAACATGGGCCAGTCCTGGAGTCTGGGGAAGGCTCGGACGAGAGTTCTGCATCGGAGGCAGAGTGGGGACCAGGGCCATCTGGGAGTTATGTGTTGCCTCTGGAGCCTCCAGAGTTGGACATCAGCGAGGCAGAGGAACAGGGGGAACCTGTTTCCAGTACGCACATGCGCAGAGCTGCCAGAAGGCAAGAACAGTTAAGACAAAAGGATGACTCGGGAGTGGGGCTTGGAGATGATTGGCCCTTCCTATAAGACATAAAGGAGGAGCAAAGGCATGTGAACCTTTGCAGGAAGCAACTTTGTTTGTTCTTGTCGGTTTAAATTCTGAAGCTCCGTTTTGATTCTGTGCTCCATGTTGCCTTGCAAAGCTAATTGCCAATTAGGTCTTTGGCAGCATGTCAAGGGAGATAAAGGTGGGTGATTATCAGCCTTATCCCGAAGGATTGTGGCAGACTTCTGTCAGACTCTTTACAAACTATTGGCGACTCATTATGGGCTGTGAATGAACAGAATTCACAGCCGTTGAAATAAAAAAAGAGTTTTTGGGACTAATCATGTGCTTTTTTCTGTCTCAGGAAACCTAGGTCAGAACAATTGGATATACCATTTCACCACTGAAGAATCAAAACCAGCTCTGGTTTTCCCCTGCAATAGCTTCCCTTTCTCCCCACCTTCGAGTGTTCACATTGTCCAATTATGAGCCGTCCTTTTGCTATGGGAATAATTCACCTCCTTCTTAGGCACCTGCAGTAGAGACCTTGATGGTCTCCAGACTCTCACGATTCATGTGCAAAATCCTACATGGTTGCTTCAGCTTCAGCTGCATTCATTTACCATATTTTCAGCTATCCATCAATCTACTTTTTGAAGGAAGCAATTTTATTGCAAAGAAAAATAAGGTAATAAATAATAAAGCAAATTAAAACAAAGGTATGAGATAAGAAAGAGAAATATAGCTAAATCTAGTTTACACTAATATAAATCAATCTGCCACTCTATATCTGTATAAGCCTGCTAATCCTCCTTTCTTTGGCCTAAAACTTTCTGAAGCTTCTCTTTGGCCCCTCCTTTTATATTGAATCATGTGCAAATTTTAACATCTTCTCCTTAACCCCATTCTATCAATAACAATATTGAATAACACAAGCCTCAGGGCTGTGGCACTCCATTAGAAGTTACTCTTTTAATTTGATATGTAACCCTTGTGAATGCTGTCTAAGTGCAGTTGTTTGGCCAATTATCAATCCATCTAAAAGGATCCATGCTGTTCTTCCTGTATCTTTGAGTTTATATTTTATTGATAAGATCTTCATGAGAGATTCTGTTGGATGCTTTGCTAAGGTCACTATATCCATGGCATTTCCCCAATCTGTTAGTCATTAAAATCAGAATGTCTGCAAAAACATGAATAAAATCTAAATCAATCACTAATCAATTACTTTGTGAAAAATAATATTCCCTTTTAAAATCAAGGAAATATTCTTGAATCCCAACCAGTGGTGAGCTGCTGCATGGTTGCAAAGGTTTGGGCGAACCCTGAGCTCTGATCGCTGGCTGGGCTCGCCCACCCGTCCCTGCTATCCATATGCTATCCATTTATAACTTACTTTCTGGCTCGTTGGTTGGCCCAGCTGTGTTCCACGCCACCCCTGCTGTTCTCACTGGAGCTGCCTGAGCTGATTAGGAGCCTGTTTGAAGCTCTGTTTCTCTCCCAAAGGGGCACGTGCACACGCACACTCACAACTAGTGAACTCTTTGTTAAAGAAAGTGCAGCCCACCTCTGATCCCAACCTCACTGTCCATAACTGCAGAACAAAAGAAGTTATGTTTTAGAATTCATGAAGACTCCATGTTTTAGAATTCATAAAATATGTTATTAATGACTGTTTGAAAGCCAAAATGAAATAAAACCTGTATTATAATATAGTCTTTTTTTCTTACACACATACTATTTTAGTTTTATTTTGTTATAAATGAGATTTGGTCAATATTAATTCATGCTACATCACTGTAGAGCCCACCAGGGAAATGCATGAAGCTGGAATACCAATAGTTCTTTCTTGGCTACTATTTCCATGCTCCTACTCCATCTGCAGTATGCAAAAGGTAAGATTTTTGAACTAGAATGTCTTTGGTGTGATCATATTTCTGATATGCAATAATTATAAATTCCCCTTAAATAGTAAAACCCAACATCCTGTTAAAAAGCATTAAATATTTCTAGTTTTATATTTAAGAAAGCCAGTTGGGTTTAGTGGTTAAGGCATCAGGCTAGAAACTAAGAAACCATGAATTCTAGTCCTACCTTTGGCATAAAACCAGTTGGGTGACCTTAAGAAGAAAGCAATGGCAATCCAGTTCTTAAATCTTACCAAGAAAACTGCAAGGATTCTTCCAGCCCATTACCAGAGCGAAAGAAAGAAAGAAAGAAAGAAAGAAAGAAAGAAAGAAAGAAAAAGAAAGAAAGAAAGAAAGAAAGAAAGAAAGAAAGAAAGAAAGAAAGAAAGAAAGAAAGAAAGAAAGAAAGAAGGAAAGATTAGTTTGGGCAAACATTAGATGTTTATTTGCTTGTTTCTTTCAGACTGCCAATTTTTCAAACCACCATCCTCCCCCCCCCCTCCACACACACACATACAAAAAATCAGCACACCAAACAAACAAAGAAATGCAAACTCCAACTACAGGTGCAATTTGTAGGCTGAAAATAACCACAGTCTAAATTGTTCCTCCTGGATCAAAAAGTGCTAGGCTCAGCTATCAGAGCTTCACTACCATTAATAAGAAATTGCTGGTTGTATGATTTGGTGGTTAAGAAAACAATATTAAAGGAAATCCCCTGGTTTGCTGTTAAACTGAGTACTTCAGGCGAAATTCTGACTTACTGAAAAAACACTTCACTTTTATTTCCTTCTGATTTACAACTCACAGTATTCAATTCTCATACACGCTTATTAGAGACAACTGTTTCTAACAGACCTATACTCCTGCCAATCAGCATGTAAATGGAAGATTTTCCAAAAGGTAAGTTTTGGAGTATCTTCCCTAATTTAGTGATCTTCTGTGGAACTTCAACAAACTTAATTTCTCACAATTCTTTCATACTGTTGGAAATGGCTTACTTTAGGTATGTAGCACTTTAGCAATAACTATATCAATAAATGCCTGAAGAAAAAGAGATTCAGAGGCCTACTTGTGATAGTCACAAATTCCTTTAAGATGACAAGACGATCAATGCCAGACATGGTCCCTGAATGACATATTGTCCTTCTGAATGAAGTCATCTACTTTTTTTTACTCTGTTTTTTGCTTGGTAACATTCAGAAGCTCTGCAAAATATTTCTTTTTTCTCCTTGTTCCATTCTTTGTTTAGACAAGAAAGAAGAAGTGGCAGCACTAGCATTTGTCAAGAAAAACGTCTTTGTGGTTATTGGTCTGAGCCAAAGCAACATCCAGCAGTACAAGTTTTGGTATGTTTCCGTTTGGATTTTTTTAAAACTAATTTTTATTAGAATTTTTTTTTTTACCAAATAAAGATCTACAGGAAAAATATACAAAAAAACAAGTTAAGAGAGAGGGAGGGGATAAATAAAACATACAGATATAAGAAAAGAAAAAAAAATCAAAGAAACAATTTCTAATCTTACTTAGTCACAAATTAACTTATTGTCACTTGTTCCCAACCAAGATTTCATCACATAATTTCACTTCTTCCCATATTCAGCCCTTTTCGGTCAGCAAATCCAGAAACAATCAAATTATTTTTATTCAGTTTCAGCAAAAAGGTCATAAAGCAGGAAACCGTGAGTTCAAGTCCTGCCTTAGCTATGAAAGCCAGCTGGGTGACCATGGGCCAGTCACACTTTCTCAGCCCAACTCGCCTCACAGGGTTGCTATTGTGGTAGGGAAAATGGGAGGAGGAAAGTGTGTTGGATAGGTTTGTCACCATGAGTTATTTGTAAAAATAATAAAAGCAGGATACCAAGAAGCACACAAAGAAATAAACAAACAAATAAATGGAAAATTTACTGAAATCATATTAGCTTCATGGTATCCAACTGCCATTCCCCACAGCAGAGTTAAGATTTCAATTGGAAAATCATTTCAAGTAGATTACTGAAAGTCAAGGCTGGCTAAATCTTTAGGCAGTGTAATAGCATTATCTCATGTAACAGATACTCAGAGGTCATTGTTGTATCTTTTCTATTGATTAAATAAAACATAACAGTTAAGAAAGGTTTTCCTGCTGCTTACTCTATTGAATAGTCTAGAAGATCTATCTCCACTGAACCTGCAAGAATACAATACAAGGAAGTTACGTAACAAGAAAGTTACCGGCATACTTAATTAACTAATAATTATTAGAAAAGAATTCAATACATTCCCTGCTCCTATTTCAGTTCTTCATCCTGAAGACTGCTTTACTAATTAGGTTTGAGAAAGTCCAACCTTGAATGTAAGGTATGATTTAAGAACCACATTGGTGTTTGATTTATTGTTTTGCATGCTGTATTATGTATGCTGTAAATGGAAAACTTGCATTTTTTGTGATGGCTTTTCTAGACATTCTTGAAACTCTAAACAGACTTCTCAGTCAATCCATTTGTGGCTGAATAATATAGTGTTGGTGTTATATTTTTAATTGCATTCTTTTTCAAGAATGACTGAAGCTACACATTCAGTTCCTTACTAATCTCAATTTTTCCCTAACTCCTATACTTCCAAAAAACTCTCCTGGTAGATCTACAGCTACTTTGAACTTATGTCCACCACAATTAAAAGTCTATGCCCATAAACAGTCCTTCAAAATCTAAATTACTTCTTTGCTTTGGCAAGATAACCCATTTCTATAGGTGAAATACTGCTATTATTGGCATCTTTTGAATATATTGAAGTTGATTGCAATCTCTTCAGTTTGTTAATCTATTCCCAACTCAGCTTTAATGCCTTTACTACTACATGATGTAAAAAAAAAAAAAAAAAAAAAGCTCCTGGAGCACTTAAGTTTTCAGCATGAATAGTATCTCTCATACTCTTCACATAACGCAACCTCTGCCAAGTCTAAATTCATCATAATGCTGGTGTTTTGCCATATGTTCCAGCTATTGTGTTGGAAACTTGAGATCCTGTTGCTCTCTACTTGTGGTTCTGTAAATCATCTAAATTGTGAAGGGAAGTTTCTCAAAGGAGTCAACTTGGGATGTCAGGTTTTCAAACCATTTACCCTGTAGAGGTAAATAAGATAAACCCTCTGCATTTGCGTTGCGTTGAGTTTTCCTCAATTCTATTTTGTATGTGTATTTTTCAGTGAATACAAGGCAATGTGGCATCAAAGCCATTGCTGTAAATGACATTCCTTTTTGAAGTCTAAAGATTGATAAAAGTGACTCATGATAAGTGGCAAAGTTAAACTTTTCTATACAATACTGGTTGAAAAATCGAATGCCTAGATTCACATTCAGAGTCTCCATTGGTTCATGAATAATTATTTTTTATAGCTGTGAGTGATGATGCAAATGCTACTTGGCTTTCATTGCTATCTTTCCTTATATGTGACATAACGGTGCTGATATCATACAGTGAGGCAACTCAAACCAATGACAGCAGTAAGGGCAGATTGTAATGTGTGAGCACCATTTCTGATTTTTCAGAAAATTAGTATTAGTATAGCTATGTAGCACTAAGTTCCAAGATGTCTACAAAGTGCTGGTACAGATGCTAGCTCCCAAAATACATCTGTTACAATAACATAACTCCATATTATATTTATGGTGGGGAACAATACTCCACATACAAATAAGCTTCTGTTAGGTTTGTTTGGCTGAAATGTTGTGCCCCAGTGAGTTTAGCAAAATGTCTTCAGTTCAAGGAAGAAGGATGCTCAAGAGTGCAATAGTGGATTCAATCTAATTTTAAAGTCCCTAATTTTAAAGTTTAGATCTTGACAGTTCCATTTTTCTTAGCTTCTGGTATCACAACTATAGCCCATGGGTATTGTGGTCTGTCAGCAGCCTGCGGAGCTGGCAGCAGAGTCAGACAGTGAGGAGGCTGGGGAGGAGCATTGTTGCGGCCCGCCAGCGGCCTGCGTGGATTGTGGCTGATCCCGACAACGAGGAGGCTGCTGTGGTGTTACGCCAGCAGTCTGTGCAGCCGGCGCTCGAGTCGGACAGCGAGGAGGCTGAAGAGGAAGTGGTGCCAGAGGCAGAGACTCAGCCAGGGCCTTCAGAACCTCCAGAGGCTCCTTCAAGTGAGGAGAGTGAAGTGGAGGAGCCTCTTCCCAATGCTCGAGCACGCAGGGCTGCCAAAAGGCAGGAGTGGCTACTCAGGAGGAGGTCTCTTCGAGAGTAAGGCTTGGGGTTAATTGGCCACTCCCTTAGCTTATTTAAGTTCGCACACAGATAGCAAATGTTGCTGGAAACAACGTGTGGTCCTATGCAGAGCATTTTGAGAGTGAGTTTTTTGTTACAACTTGGTTTCTGGGCTGATTGCCAACTCTTGTCGGACTTTGTTTAATCTCTGTAATTCATAGCAAGCTGATAAGAACATTGGTGGTTAAAGCCTGCATTTTGAAAGGGGTCTGTTTGTATTAAATGGAGTTTTTGGAGCTGTGTGTCTGTGCTACACTTCTTGAGACCCGTAGCTGGGGCAGAACAAGCATGGGCCAGTCCTGGAGTCTTGGGAAGGCTCGGATGAGGGCTCTGTGTCGGGGGCAGAGATGGGGCCAGCCATCTGGGAGTTATGCGTGGACTCTGGAGCCTCCAGAATCGGACATCAGAGAGGCAGAGGAACAGGAGGAGCCTGTTCCTAGTGCGCGCATGCGCAGAGCTGCCAGAAGGCAAGAACAGTTTAAACTAAAGGGATGACTTGGGAGTAAGGCCGGGAGATAATTGGCCCCTCCCATAAGGCTTAAAAGAGGAGCAAAGGCACGTGGGCCCTTTGCAGGAAAGCAACGTTAATTCTGTTCCCAGTTGGCATCTCTGTTTGATTCTGGACTCCGTGTGGCTTTGCCAAGTAGGTCTTTGGCAGCGTGTCAAGGGAGATAAAGGTTGGTGATTATCCCGAAGGACTTCTCCTGAAGGACTTTTTGCAACTAATTGGGACTCAGCTGTGAATGAACATAATTCACAGCTGTTGCAATAAAAGAGGATTTTGGGACTACTTGTGTGCTTTAATGACTCAGGAAGCCTAGATCATAACAATGGGCTGTACTCAGCCTTCAAAGGAATTCCCTCAGCTTCTATCTAAATGAACCTGGTCTCTACTTTTTTGTGTGGCATATGGAACTGGACATGATCTGTAAAACTTGTGTGTGACATTATTCTTGTGAGCCTATTACTGAAGTTTATATGTGCAGATGCTATCTTTGAGCAGAAATTGTGCATCATCCAATATCTTTCTTAACCACTGGTGATACAAAATACAGTATATAAACATAGTTATACTGTATATAAACTGTTGAAGCTCTAGTTCATCAATATCCTTATTAAATCATAAACCCATTGTGCTGGTCCAGCCTGTGTATATAACATAAAAGCCCAATATATCCTGCTGATTACTGTATTTTACAATTACAGTCATTCAGTATAAGTCTGTAAGTATAAATTCTGATAGTTTTGGATTGGCATCCTTGAAGTGCTGCTCCAGTTCAGCTTGTGCTAGCCTATAACTGGTATAAAAGCATATATCAATTACATTGATACTCACTACTGGTATAAGTCATATTACTGCTGGTCTCGTTTCATTCTTTATGCTATAAACTGAATTGCTTCTTCTTGTTTAATTTCATGATCAGATTCTTTCTCTATGGCAGGCCTCTAGAGCAGGTCCCGCTGATGAATTAAAAATCATCACGGGCCACTAAGGAGTAGCCATTGGTTAGCAGAGGGGCAGTTGAGCTTGTGATGGTGGTGACACTTGGAATGCCCAGCAGCATATTTTTCAGAATGGCGGCAGTGGTGAATTTATTATTATTATTATTTAAAATGCCAGCATGTTTCACAAAGGTGTTTGACAGGCCACATGCCTGTGGATCTTATTTTGTGCAGGCCTGCTTCACAGCATGGACTAGTCTTTAAACCAGCATGGCAAGAGGTCCATTTTCTCTTGAAGAATAGGGTCTGTGAATATGTCTCACCTATCGCCTTTTCTTCAGGTCTGTCCTTTAAATGTACATTGAGCTAGCATATGTGAACCTCTGCCACGATGATAGCACAGTTCATTGTGACCTCTCAGAGTTTGTAACATTGTTTCTATACTTCTATATTACAGGTTATTCATATCTGCTTTTACTCCTGACTACAGCTCCATGGTATCTCAAGCAATTGCGTTTCCATGGAGACAGTAATTTTCAAATACTGTCTTCAAAATATTAACTCTCCTTCTGTTAAGATGCTTCTTTTTATTTTGTTTTTTTTTTCAGAATAGCCACTGTTATTCACTTTAGTTTAAGCAGCTTTTCACATTCAGCTGCATGTACTGCAGTTCACTCTTCCTCTCTGCTTGCTCCTACAAAACTGAAATAGTTTGGGCACCAAATGTTCCTGCATTATTTTTCTTAAACTTCTCAGTAACCTGTATACTTGCTTGCCACCACATCAGTAAAACAGGCAACATTGTTTTAGAAAGTAATTCATTTGCCTCAAACATTGTTCAGGTACCCTTTATATAATGTCAATTCATCTGAGTTAGCATCAGATACATTAATTTTTTCCCAATAAAACTAGGCATTCTGCTGGGCAGTTTTTACTTTTAGCTTTACTCACTGTAACCAATTTAAAATTATTCTTCCTCGTGGTTTGAGGTTTTATTCTCACCTCTTTCCCATCTGGACATAACATGAAAATTTAGAGCCTTTTTAATTTTTTAGTAATCAATCCCCATGTTTTTCAATTGTAGTAGCTTACGAGCTCTGTTTTTCCCTCCCCTATAAATTGATCAATTGTCATAATCAATGTAGATTATTTTGCCTCAGATACCAAAATATGCCAGGGAATATCCCATGTGGAAAACTGTAATTAACTCTATGGAGATTCTCAGTCACTCAGATCATGATTGCCCCAAAGATGCTTTTTCAAGAGGCAACTGGACTTTCTGGTTTTTCTTTGAAGACATTTCACTTCTCATCCAAGAAGCTTCTTCAGCTTTGACTGGATGGTGGGGAATGGAAGGATTTATATTCTTGCAATCAGCTGGTCATTTGCATTCTTTTAGCAAATTGTTAAGGCCACCTGGAAGTTTATCTGTGTCTTCAGGGTCACCTGAATAGTTCAAATGGGTGTGGAGCCTTCTTGAAATTGCTGCAAGGACTGTATTGTAGACAAAGAATGCAAATGACCAGCTGTCTGCAAGGAATATAAATAATGCCATTCCCTACCATCTGTAGAAGCTTCTTGGATGAGAAGTGAAACGTCCTCAAAGTAAAACCAGAAAGTCCAATTGCCTGTTGAAAAAGCATCTTTGGGACTGTAATTAACTCTTTCATATTTGCAAATATTGCCAGAAAAACAAAAACTCTCTGCAAGTACAATGAATTTTAAATAAATAAAATTTAGGCCATCCTTTTGATTGTATAAAATGGAAGCGAGACAAAGTATTTTGTTTGCAAAATGGATTGGCTCATTAGTCACTTAATGAGAGGTAGGATTTTAAAAACTACAAGCCAACAAAAGTTTGTTTCTCTCTGGATCTGGCCTATATATTTGTTTTGATATGTGTATTTTAGAAATTTCACTATCATTAGAACAACATACCAAACATTTGAGGACCATTAATCCAGAAAATAAAACTCTTCTAATTGATACTGTTCAAACAATTGAATTAAAGAAATGAAGGAAGTTTTGGATTAACATGGCTTCTTTGAGACTGTCTGTGAAAAGGGATATTGGTGTGACTTTTATCACTGTTACAAGTTCTCATTTATTTTGACTCCCTTTCTTTCTTCCTCTGGTAAATCATGAGGTGTTTTGAAGGGGATAAAATCAGGGGTGAAATCCAGCAGGTTCTGACAGGTTCTGGAGAACCGGTAGCGGAAATTTTGAGTAGTTCGGAGAATCAACAAATACCACCTGTGGCTGGCCCCAGGAGTGGGGAGGGAATGGGGATTTTGCAGTATCCTTCGCCTGCCATGCCCACCAAGCCATGCCCACAGAACCAGTAGAGAAAAATTTTGCATTTCACCCCTGGATAAAATGGCATTGTTTTCCTCATGTAGGTGACACCAATTGGCAGCTCTTTTTTGGTCTATATTGCATTTTTCATATATATCAGTCTGGTTCCCTGTTGAAAAGATAAAAATGGAAAGATACAATAAAAATAACTAAGGATATTAAAATCATTCTTTAAATGTCAAACTTGCTGCTAACCTAGTTCCACTGCTCAGATTTGAGATGCTACTTTTTAAATCATCTATTAAACTAAGCAATCCTGCCTCTATTAAACTAAGCAAAGCTTTACAAAAGTTTAACCTCTCCATTTCATCTTCAGGTGCAATTTTTTCCCTCCATTTATACTTTAGAAGTTAGGCACAAGATCCAAAAAGTTATTGATAGACTTGAACATTGGAGCCCATTCAACAAAATGCAATTCAGTGGTGAGAAAAGTAAGGTTTTACACTTAGGTGAGAAAAACTAAATGCAGAAGTACAGACTAAGTGGTACCTGACTTAACAGCAGTAACTGTGAGAGGGATCTAACTGCCAAAAAAGCCAACAGAGGAACAGTAATAAGATTATGTGAAGTACCATTATGTACTGCCTTGGTAAGATCACACTTGGAATACTGCATTCAGTTCTGGCCACCACAATACAAAAAAAAAAAAAGGTTGAGACTCTAGAAAGAGTGTAAAGAAAAGCAATAAAAAAGGCTGAACACTTTCAGGAACTGGGTATGCCTAGTCTAATGAAGAGAAGGACTATGGGTGACATGATAGCAGTCTTCCAATATTTAAGAGGCTGTCTCAAAGAAAAGGGGGACAATCTATTCTCCAAAACAGCTAAGGGCAAGACAAGAAACAGTGGATGGAAAAGAGAGATCCAACCTTGAACTAAGGAGAAATTTCCTGATAGTGAGAATCAATTGCTTTCAGAAGTTGTGGATGCTCCATCACTCAACGTTTTTAAAAAGAGACTGTATAGCTATTTGTCCAGAATGATATAGAATCACTTGATTGGGCAGAGGGTTGGATAGAAGACCTCCAAAATCTCTTCCAATACTATTATTCTGTAGTCTATTATTCGGTAGTTCCAGCATCATTAAACCTCTGCAGGCCTGAAAATCAAAACTGAAAAATTATGGTATCAACAGGCCATGGTGATCCCAGTGGTTATCAGCACACTGAGTGTCATACCGAAAAATCTTGGATGGTACTTAGAAAATCTGTGCATTGACAAAATTTCCATCTGCCGATTACAAAGGGCTGCACTGCTTCGATCTGCACATATACTATGCCAATACATTACAACATCCTAGGTTCTTGGAAAGAACTAGATGCTATGTAGGCCAACACCAATTAAAGAACTTGCAGCTATGATTTGAAATGATGTGTGTATAATAATAATAAAAATTAAACTTGCATACTGCCCTATTTTCAATAACTAACAATTTCTGTTTTTGTCACGGAATATGAAAGGCTTTGTGTGTATGGAATATTCTATAATATTAATAATTTATTGGTTTACTAATTCCTCTTAAAACCATACAATGTCTTGCATATTATTTCTGAGATGCTATTAATGCTACCAACATTTATTAATCTTCTATAACCACAATTAAAAGCCATGTGGTTAGAATTACTGTAATGTGCAATGTTTTAAAGTGTACCAGAATGAAATTTTATAGGCCACACAAACTTTTCTGTTTGGGAAATTTGTTATTTTCTGATTACCAGAATCAGCCCAATCCTACTCATCCTTAAATGAAAGATATGCTGTTTTTACTGGAAATATGCTCCTTTACTTGAACATAGTAAAGCATAAAAGTATAAAAATCCTAGTTAGCACGAAAGAAGTATTTCGGGAAGCATATTTCCATTTATTCATTATATAGCAAAGTTAAACTGCCTGGGTCAAATGGGATAAAAACAGGGGACACAGTGCTGAAGAGACTTAATGACACTGGAGCTGCTGACTCCATGGTTTGCCCTCTGGCGGTTCAAGCCCAGCTCTGTGAGATAGAGTGAGCTCCCATCACTCGATCCCTTAGCTCCTGCCTGCCCAGCAGTTCTGTTAAGGATATTGTTGAGGTACACCCAAAGTTGTGGCTTATAAAGCAGAGTACCGTTAGAGTTTTACTCACAGAAACGGTTTTGAGAGTAATTGTGAATAACATACAGACAAACTGGGTTTTATAGTATTTTACTTTTAGGGAAAAGCAAATTCATAGTCCTTTAACAATCCCAAGTCTTAGCCATATAAAGTGCAATATAAGATCAATCCAGGGATATAAAATCTTACCAGTTTGTAGAAAAATACAAGACACAATCAGGAACAATAAAAAAAACAGTTCAATAAATATCAGAAAGCAGTAAATAAATAATCATGATCAAAACAGTTGACCACAGAGAGAGTTACAGCGTAGCAGCAGGTAAAATGGTGTACTAGTCCACACTAACCATAATTTAGCTCTTCTTAAATACATTGGCTACAGAGCTCAGCCAATCAGGATGCAGAATGACTCAGCACAATTCTTAAAGCTACATAATACATTCACATAATACAAACATACAATATTGGCTTATATATTTCCTGGCCAACCAATTAGGCAATAACCATTTCCTAACAAGTTCAAAAGCAGGCAACATTGCAAGAAGATAAATGGATACACTTCAGTGGAAAAAAATACCTAGCTACATTCATTTGTGTGGAAAGCAGAAGCCGGCACTGGACCTGGCCAAGATGCAAGACATCACAACACAAGGTGAGATGAGACTAAAAGAGGAGCCTGGAAGAGCCAGCAATTCAAGTCCGCTATCTAATTGGTGCACGGGTGGGTTCTAAATTTTTTACTACCGGTTCTGTGGGCGTGGCTTATTTTGTGGGCGTGGCTTGATAATCATATGACAATTCTTTAGGATTTAGCAGAGGTACTGGTCTACCAGGCTTTTAACAGCTTGCAGAGCTGTACCGGTCTACTCATTTGTTTTTGGAGGCACCGGTCTACCCATTTATTTTTGCAGACACTGGTCTACCATTCATTTTTGCAGGCACTGGTCTACTCATTTGTTTTCTTTTAACACTGATCAGCTGTAGGGCGGCCCTTTGAAGCCCTGCGGCAAGAGTTTAAATAGTTTTTTTTTCCCTCTAGCCGATAGCTGGGACTCAGGAGGCAGCAATAGATTGGGGGTGGAGCCAAATAAAAGGTAAGAATAATGCAGGGATGGTGGGGGGGTGGTGGTGGGGGAGGGGGGGAGGGGGGGCAGAACCGGTTCGGTGATGTCATATCGTCACCGCTACCGGCTCAGCTGAACTGGGCCAAACCGGGAGGAACTCACCACTGAGTTGGTGTAAAGTTATTTTGCTCCCCGTGGTACACCAAGGATAGGTGCACAAGAGCCAAGTGGAACAAAGTAGCAATCTAGGCTGTCATGACTGCATTGGGTCTATTATGTGTAGATTTCCCTGATACTGTATGCCATATGCTAAATAATAAATACTATAAAAACATTCCTGTGATGTTTTATTTAATCTGTATGTGGTTGAAATATTATATTGGGCCGTCAATTTTTCACAATTTTCAGTTGTGTCAGTTGCAATATTTCATTGCAAAAAGAGAAAAAATATATATTTAAAAGACTGTATTACGCAACTAGTACTACTATTAGTATATTCATCAGACTTTGAACAGCATCAATATTGTCATTCTGTCCTGGCAAATGATTAGAATATAACCTTCGCTACTTTCTATGCTTTTGTTTAATGAAAAGAAGGACTAGGGTGACATGATAGCAGTGTTCTAGTATATCAGGAGTTGCCACAAAGAAAAGGGAGTCAAGCTATTCTCCAAAGCACCTGAGGGTAGGACAATTCCAATGGATGGAAACTAATCAAGGAGAGAAGCAACCTAGAACTAAGAAGAAATTTCCTGACAGTTAGAACAATTAACCAGTGGAATGACTTGACAGAAGTTGTGAATTCTCCAACACTGGAAGTTTTTAAGAAGAAATCGGATAACCATTTGTCTGAAATGGTATATCGTTTCCTGCCTGAGCAGGGGGTTGGACTAGAAGACCTCCAAGGTCCCCTCCAACTCTGTTATTCTATTCTATTCTATTCTATTCTATTCTATTCTATTCTATTCTATTCTATTCTATTCTATTCTATTCTATTCCATTCCATTCCATTCCATTCCATTCCATTTCTATTCTAATTTGAGATAAAGTAGGATTTAGTCCATATATACCATGTGACTTGTAATCTACCGGTAATTGGCAATAGATAGTTTTCTGATACAATTAGAAAGAAAACATATTTTTAAAATGAAACAACAAAAATTCTATGAAATGAGAAAAAGAATCTTCCGTAATTTTGCCACTTGTTTCTGTCAACTAAATTGGAGATATTTTATCTATGTTTTTGCCTTCTCTGATGTAAACACTAAAAAGAAATTTTAATTGATAGGCCTTAGGAAATGCTGTAACACCGTGGTGGATTTTAGTACGAAAGGCTAATAAGGACTGTCAACCCCAGGCACTAATGTGATCATTATGAAACTGAGATAAAAACATGACACTTTGAAGACCTTTTACAAAACAGAAGAAAAAGAACAAACCTTGTCAAGAAATTAAGCTGTCTCTTTATTTGTACATATGTGTGTGTTTGCATGCTCAGGGACACAGCCTCTGTTATAATAATTCTAACCATTGTTACCTTTAATATTAAATCAGGCATACAACAAGCATTGCACATTTCTCCAGCATTAAGGTGGTGGCTTTGTTTTTAATGCTGTACCCACCCTCTGCAGATTTTAAGTAGCATTCCAGTGAAACCCACTGGAGTAGCACCCATTACTTTATAAATTGCAGTGTCAGTGCTGATTCTGTGTGGCAAGCAGGAAATCAATACGCTATATGGCTTTGTGGAAATCTGTGTGAAGCAGGTTTTCCAGCAGTCCACGTTGGTGTGGAACTACTTAGCACTTAAGATGTATTTGGAAATTTATAGAAAAGTTTTAGATGTAAAGACAATGAGGGGAGAGAAATGGAAATTACTGTTGGATTGAACAATTCATTTCTGCTCCTCTCCAGACCTCTCCTCCAAGCCTATACCTTCACCTTAGTACCACTGAAGGAATCAAGCCACCATAGTAATAATAATAATAATAATAATAATAATAATAATTTTATTTCTATACCGCCCTTCTCCCGAAGGACTCAGGGCGGTGTACAGCCAGTTTAAAACACAAGACACAACAATAATTAAAAATTAAAATAATTAAATAGATTTGGCTGCTTTAAAAACTCTAAAATTTAAAATACCCCAATTTAAAATTATTATATTGACAGCCCTGCCTGGCGGAACAACAAGGTCTTCAAAGCGCAGCGGAACACCCGGAGGTCAGAGATCTTGCGTATTTCCGGGGGCAGTTCATTCCACAGGGCTGGGGCTCCCACAGAGAAGGCCCTCCCCCTGGGTGTCGCCAGCCGACATAACTTGGCTGATGGCACCCTGAGGAGACCCTCTCTGTGGGAACGGACTGGTCGGTGGGAGGCTATTGGTGGCAGAAGACGGTCTTGAAGGTACCCGGGTCCTGTGCCATGGAGCGCTTTAAAGGTGGTAACCAACACCTTGAATCGCACCCGGAAGACCACCGGAAGCCAGTGCAGCTCGCGCAGGAGGGGTGTCACGCGGGCACAGCGGGTTGCGCCCATAACCACCCGCGCGGCCGCATTCTGGACCAGTTGGAGCCTCCGAGTGCTCCTCAAGGGGAGCCCCATGTAGAGAGCATTACAATAGTCCAGCCGGGAGGTGACAAGGGCATGAGTGACCGTGCGCAAGGCATCCCGGTCCAGAAAGGGCTGCAACTGGCGGATCAGGCGAACCTGATAAAAGGCCCCCCTGGCCACGGCCGTCATATGCTCTTCTAAAGACAGCCGTGCGTCCAGGAGGACACCCAGATTGCGAGCCCTCTCTGTGGGGGGCAGGGATTCACCCCCAATAGTCAGCGATGGCACCTGCTGACTATATCGGGACGCCGGCAACCACAGCCACTCGGTCTTGGATGGGTTGAGTCTGAGCCTGTTCCTCCCCATCCAGGCCCGTACGGCCTCCAGGCAGCGAGACATCACATCAAGGGCATCGTTGGGGTGGTCTGGGGTGGAGATGTACAGCTGAGTATCATCAGCGTACAGGTGACACTTCACCCCAAAACCACGGATGATCTCACCCAGCGGCTTCACATAAATGTTGAACAGAAGAGGCGAGAGGACCGACCCTTGTGGCACTCCCCATGCGAGATGCCTCGAGGTCGACCTCTGCCCCCCTGCCAACACAAACTGCGAGCGGCCGGAGAGGAAGGAAGAGAACCACCGCAAAACGGTGCCCCCTACTCCTAACCCTCTCAACCGCTGCAGCATGATACCATGGTCGATGGTATCAAAAGCCGCTGAGAGATCTAATAGGACTAGGACAGAGGAGCAACCCCTGTCCCGAGCCCTCCAGAGATCATCCACCAACGCGACCAATGCCGTTTCTGTGCTGTGCCCCTGCCTGAAGCCCGACTGGTACGGGTCTAGATAGATAGCTTCATCCAGGTGCCTGGGCAGCTGTCGTGCCACCACACTCTCAACAACCTTCGCCATAAAACGAAGGTTGGAGACCGGACGGTAGTTGGCTAATTCAGCCGGGTCCAGGGAAGGCTTCTTGAGGAGGGGCCTCACCACCGCCTCTTTCAAGGCGGCGGGAAAGGCACTCCTCCCAGATAATATTCTCAAGACCTACCCTCGTCTCCTCCCCCGGACTCGCCCAGTCGGAGTCCAAGCCTTCCCGAATCCGAGCGACTTTATCGTGCAGGAATTGCACAAAATCCTCAGCTCGACCCTGCAAGGGATCCTCCCGCACTCCCCCCCGAAGAAGGGATTGGGTCACCCTAAACAGGGCGGCTGGGCGGTTCTCTGCAGATGCGATAAGAGTGGAAAAATGGTTAGATTTCGCCGCTTTTATCGCCACTAGGTAGGTCTTGATATAAGACCTCACCTGTGTCCGGTCGGAATCGGATTGACTAGTCCTCCAAATGCTCTCTAGGCCACCAGCTCTTCAGTCGAGTCGTGTGTCAGGGTCTCAGGGAATGGCCCAAGCTCCGTCAGGAACCTTTCTGGATCCATCAGGCGCCTGGGACGGAACCATTTAGTCGGTTCCGTCTCCCCGCGGCGGGGGCAAGCGGTAGGAAAGTCCAAGTGAAGGAGCGAATGATCTGTCCATGACAAGGGTTTAATGTCTAAGTCCCCTCTACCAAGATCATTCAGCCACTGACCAGAGATAAAAATCAAGTCCAGAGTGTGTCCTCCTATGTGAGTGGGGCCTTGAACTAACTGGGTCAGGTCCATGGCCGTCATGGAAGCCATGAACTCCCGAGCCACCTCTGACGTCTCACCCGCGGATGGAAGGTTGAAATCCCCCATGACAATAAGTCTGGGGGTATCCACCGCCACCCCGGCGATGACGTCGAGTAGCTCGGGTAGGGTCGCTGCCACGTGGCAGGGAGCCAGGTACGCAGTCAGCAAACCCATCTGCACCCCACGGCCCCACTTCACAAAGAGGGACTCACATCCGGCTATCTGAGGAACAGTGGTCTCCCTCGGACAAAGACTCTCCCTAATAATCACCGCCACTCCCCCACCCCTCCCCTGGGCCCTTGGCTGATGAAATGCACGAAAACCTGGTGGGCACATTTCAACGAGGGGGACCCCCCCCTCTTGGCCCAACCAGGTCTCCGTAATACCTGCCAGGTCCGCACCCCCCTCCAATATAAGATCACAGATGAGGGGGGCTTTATTAACAGCCGACCTGGCATTACATAACATCAGCCGCGGACCCTGGGCCTGAGACTCTGCACAACCCAGGCCACGAGGCGCGCAGTGGGGACCGGAGTGCGCAATTGCTCGTAAACAGCGTATGCGCACCCCCGGCACATGATATGGTCCCCTGCGCCCGTCATACCTGCCCCTCCCACTCATTATTTCAATTGCATTGCCCTTCTTGTTATCCCCTTGCTCCCCGGATAAATTTTCTTTCCTGACCCCTCTGCTGCAGCCAATCAACCTGTCACCCCGCTCAGTAGCTATCTGGACCCCCCCAGGTCCACTTTCACAACCCCCTCCCTTCCTCCCGGGTCCCCTTAAAATTTTCTTTAAAAATTTAGATAAAAAACCCCTCAACCCCCTCTTCGCTGCATGCCATCTCTCGGGATTCCAAAATCCGTCATCAAGATAGGCCCTCGATAGCATGGAGGGCCAGGCCTGCGAGAGGGGGGAGTCTCGCAGGGCAAGGAGTTCGACGGCCGAGTGCATCAAGAACTGGGAAGGGTGAAATATCCTCTGGCTGAGGTTCCATAGAATAGTCTAATCGTCCTAGGACATGGAGAGGCAGCAATTCAAGACATGGAAAAGAAAAAAAACTGGGTTCCACTGTCCTCTCACGATAGTGGAAGAAGTCTCATGCGATTTCGACAGAACTCAGAAGATGCTCTCTCCAGGCCATCCTCTCACGATGGCTAGCCAAGATGGAATTGGCTATGAGAGATTCGATAGTCTATCCGCTCTGGTAGGGGAAACGGCAGTTGAACCGGACTCCCTCAAAATCCATATCAGAATTGTCCATTCTCCACACCTTCAAGGGCATGGGTGGAATAGAGCCAGTCTAGAAGGCAGAATAGTAAACCCGGGGAACAGATGACACATGGAAGGCAACGAAGGGAGATGGCTTGCAAGGCAGAAAGCAGAAAGTAACTGGGGTGGTGACCATAATAAGGCCTATACAGGCCAACAAAGAAGGGGGGGAGGGGGGGAATGGCCTGAGGCAGCCCAAGGCCAACCCTCGGCCGTCTTCCAACCTCTCCCACTCCCCAGGTCTTCCAGGTCTTCCAGGTCCAGCATTTTATACCCCCAGTCTACAGCCCCCGTCTCCAATGGGGCCTCCGGATTCCTGCAGCAGAGTGGGACAGCCGGAATAGGCCGCCCCCTAGCAGGTCCGGGGTTTCAAGATAGAAGCCAGCAGCCTCTCACCATAGCGTCCTCTTCGGTAGCAGCCAGCTGCCGCCCCCTCGCCTCCGCCACCGTCCAGCGGCCGCTGACCGCCCCGCGCCCACTGCCAGCGCCGGCGCCGCTTCCACCATGGCTCCCACCATACTCCAGGGTCCCCAGGAGCCTCAAAAAGCCCCGGAGAGGCCAGGAATCCAGGGGAGCCACCGCATTGCCGCCGCCGCCGCCGCCACCACCGCAGAGCGGCCGCCGCCGTCGGTCCATGCCGGAGGCCGAGAAAAGCGCCGCTAGTCAAATCGCTCCCCTGCGAAGCCTTCAGCAGCCGTTTTTTCCCACGACCCGATGTTCCGGAGGGCAAAAAACCCCTCAATGGGTCGGGGAAAGGTTCCTCTCTCAAGGACTGGGGGCCATGGTGGACAATCGCCCCAGGAACCTCCCGAAATTGCCAGGAATCACCCCATCTGCCGGGAGCGTCTCAGGCTGAATCCTCCATCTTGGACATGCGCAGAAGAAAAACTTCTGCGCATAATGGCTCTGTTCAAACAAAATATCATTACTGAATTAACCAATTTTCTGTATTCACACAACACACTGAAGTATAAACTAAATGATAAAATAATTGTTGATATAGAACAATTATAATAATAATTCAAGGTAAAAAATTGGACTCCCTTGCTGATCTAATCTCTTTTATATATTATGCTCTTTAAAACTTTTTAGTTTGACTGCTTTTGACTTGTTTAACGTTTTAATATTTTTTGCTGTAAGCTGCCCAGGATCAGGTCTTGTGAGTGAGTGAGTGAATGTGTGTGTGTGTGTGTGTGTGTGTGTGTCATATAAATGGGCAAATTTGGTATTTTTTTGTGATTCCAGTCACTCACATACAACCATCATGTTCACATAATATCACAAGAAAGAGATTAAAAAGTAGGTAGAGAGCGCTTAATAGGTGCTCCATTAAGTGTATTAGATAGACCAAGGGTGTCAAACTTGATTTCATTGAGGGCTGCATCAGGGTTGTGTTTGACCTCGGGGTGGGCGTGGGGTGGCCTAGGTGGGTATGACAAGCTCGACATCACTCGTGTCAGGGACATCTGTGGTGGCCCAAGCACTTTGCCAACGAAAATGGGCTCCCAAGCTCCGTTTTTGGCTGCAATGGCGTCCTGCAACAAAAACAGAGCTCAGGGGGGCCATGTGCAGCCCTTGCAAGCTCTGTTTTTGGCTGGGATGGGCTTCTACAATCCTCTGCCAGTGCAAACAGAGCTCGGGAGAGCCATGTGCAGCCCTCGCAAGCTCTGTATTGGTGGCAGGGACGCTGCAAACTGATCCTTCACTATTTCCAGGGCGGCCCCTGGGCCAGATCTAAGCACCCCTGAGATAGAGTTACATAACATAACATAACACTGATAACAGCAGATACTTCAGTTGATTTCTCAGCCCAAAGCCTAAGAAGTGATTATCCAGCCATCATGCCCAACTGACTCCCATTTTGTCATTTAAAAGACTAGGAGAGTTGTTATCTTTTGATAACTATTGGCACGGCTTGGAGGAAGGGAGAAATCAAGCACATTCTTCCCCTCATTTAATCAGCTCAAGGTTGGATACTTTTCTTAAAAGCTTCAAAGGGTTGGTTCAATTTTGTAAAACTTTGAGTGAAACATCCTTTTCAAAAGCCTTCTGAAGCTATATAGCCTATCTGCTTCTGAAGATGGAAACCAAGCTGCCATCTTTATGGTCCTTTGTTTTCTGTCACTACATGTCAGAAGAAGCCTCAATACATGCCTAGCAAATGTCTTCAGAAGCTGTTTTCAGCCTCACTTCATAATTGAGAAGTAGCATCTGCATTAATTGAGAATTTAAGCAATGAATAATAATAGCAAATTGATTGAAATTTAGTTCAATCATCAAGGTACCGAAAAGCTCCCATTTATTAATATAGACTTTTCAAAAAAGACTTTGAAGTAATAATTTATTTTCATACACCAATATTGTGTGCATTTTCTGCAAGAGAGAAACCTTTGTTCTAGCTTAGTGGCAAGAGACTGAGTTTCACTTCTGCAAGAGAAAACTGTATGATTTTAAAATCATCATTTAAAATGGAAAAGAGCAGTTCTCTGCCAAAATATATTTATCCTTATATTCCTCTTAAACAGTGTATTAAACTAGAAAAGAATTCAATATTAAGCCACAGATTATGCAAATGGTATTGCCACAATAAATAATAGCTATAAATAGGAATGCCAGTGTTTCTTGTATTTTTATGCATTAAAGAAAAGATGGTGTCACAGTTATTTTTTCCATATGCTAGTCTTCACTGCCTGATTATTTTCACTGTAGGGAAAAGGAGATGTAACAGAACAGAATTAGCCAGACTTCCTTGCTGACAACTGACAGCTCCCAAGCAGATCCTATTTGCTGTCATTTTCCAGTAAAGATACTGTCTGGTAACTTGGAAAAACAGTACTTCTAAGTCCCAAAGGTGCTTTTCCAAGACACAACTGGACTTTCTTGTTTTCTTTGAAGATGTTTCACTTCTCATCCAAGAAGTTTCTGCAGCACTGACTTGATGGTAGGTAATGGAAGGATTTATATTCCTTGCAGATAGCTGTTCATTTGCATTCTTCTAGAGAGTCGTTGAGGCCACTTGGAGGTTTAACTGTGTCCTCAAGGTCACCTGAGTAGTGCAAATGGGTATTGAACCTTTTTGGAACTGCTGAAAGGATTGTGTTGTAAACAGGAGATAGGTGTTGTTGTATACTTCCTCCTCTATTGAAATAGGGCTGTTCAGTTTTGATATAGATGGCCTGTTTGACCCCCTTTTCTGTTTTCTCTGTTTTCTCTGAGCTGTTTTCTCTGTCCAAAATCTTTTCCTGACTGGTACAATGCAGTGAAACATGTGCAGATCTGTACATTGGGGAAACAAAACAACCACTTCACAAATGCATGGCACAACATAGGAAAACAAACCTATCAGGGCAAGATTCAGCAGTCCATCTGTATTTAAAGGACAAAGGCCACACTTTTGAAGACAGCAAAGTCTACATTTTGGACAGAGAGGATCTCTGGTTTGAAAGAGGCATCAAAGAGACTATTTATGTAAAAATTGAACAGTCCTCTCTCCGCAAAAAGAGAAGGATACAACATTATCTATCTCCTATCTACAACACAGTCCGTTGAGCAGTTCCAAAAAGGCTCCACACCTATTTGCACTACTCAGGTGACCCTGAGGACACAGATAAACCTTCAAGTGGCTTCAACAACTCTCTAAAAGAATGCAAATGGCCAACTGTCTGCAAGGAATATAAATCCCTACCACCCGGTCAGAGCTGAAGAAGCTTCTTGAATGAGAAGTGAAATGTCTTCACAGAAAACCAGAAAGTCCAGTTGCCTCTTGAAAAAGCACCTTTGGGACAAACATGACCTGGATGACTGAGAATCTCCATAGACAGTGCTTCTAAGTCTGTTGAGTATTCCGTCATAAATTAGCAGAGGATTCATAAATACTCAAGATAACTTTGCATGATACAGGATTAAATAGGAACTTAAAGTAATTTGTTCTGATAGTTCATATACACTTTGCAAATTCTAACTTTGGAATTAGCATACCATATGTGATAATAATCTGAGGATGGCTGGCCCTTAAACTAATTATCTATATTAGAGAACACAGGAACATTGCTTAAAGTTCTTGAGTTAAAAGCATGTTACCAAAATGCTAAAGATATCTACAATTCTAAATCAGATATATAGACCAGAGTTTAGCTAACTATTTTAGTAAAGAGTTAGTTTACATACTGCCCGTCTTGGAATAGCAAGCGATTTGAGGGCCTTTGTGTTTGGGGATAAATGAGTGGATAAATGATCTTGCTTATATGAAGTGATTAACCAGATGTTCATGAATATTTCAGCATAATTGTAAAAATATGATAATGTAAAATATGCCTTTCTGTTTATAGTAAATGTGTCCTTTCTTATAGAAATACAGTATTTTCATAAGTATGAATGGTGGATCACTATTCATATTTCTCAAAAAGATGTGCATGTAAAATTGCATATCATTTACATAAAGCCGGCCAGTAAATACACAGCAGGTTAGTAGTCTACTACCATATAGCAAAAAAAAAAAAAAAGTTGCTCTTTAAATTGATTTGTCTATTTAGCAGACAATAATCTATGGACTAGAACTTTCTGAACTAGGATTATGTCTCAAGAATCACAGTCAAAGCCAGAAATGTAAGGAGTACTAATTACCTGTAGAAAGCACAGTTTTTTTAAAAAATGTATGGATTGGGTTTTTTACCTATTCATTTTTAGAAGCAGAATACTAAATATACATCCAAAGGAAGGTCAATGAACAAAGCTCGTTAAAAATTTAAAATCATAACAAGTCACGCCATGTTTCAAAACTTACATTATCTGAATTCGTTCATTTTCTTTCCCTCTTTCTTCAGATTAAAAGGCTTTGTTTTGATTTTGTTTACTTCACAAGGAGTGATCCAGTTTCTGAGATTGGCTCCTTTCAGATAAGAAATGCGTACCAACCTGGAGAAGAATTGGGGAACCAAAAGAAAACAGCCATCTTTGGAAATGTGGAGCTAAAAGTGAATTAAATCTTTTAATCTTAATTAAGCATCTTTTAATCAATGTACCTAAACTGTTTCTATGAATCTTTAGTGTTATTTTGTTCTACCTGCCTTGCCCCTATATGTGTAGTCATACTTAGAGAATTACCTGAATTAAATTCTGCAAGATCCCTAAGATTTCTCTTTTTCTTTTGTCTCATTGTCTTTCATTCTCAATAAAAAACATTTTTTGTTGGACCTCAGCTAATTTATTCCCAGGTTGCTATGGTTTGGTCACATAGAACTCTATTATTTCCTCTTTATGACAATCTTCTTGCTTTCTGCAAATAGACAACCAAATGGCAAAGACTCTTTGGAAGTGTTCAAGAAGACACGAGGAATTAAACTGAGTCAAGGAAGTAGAGGTAGTTCTCACTTATTCAATGTTACAACAGGTAAAAAGGAGTCTTATAACCGGTCCTCAAAGTGTGGCCAGAGTCCAAACAGTTATGTGATCACAGTTTACATAACAGTTTTAACCTTCACAGCTGGCTTCTAACAAGCAAAATCAATGAAGAAAGTGGCAGGAAGTTGCAAGTCACATTTAATGACCTATAGTGATTTCCTTAATGACTTCAGCCAGAACTGATGATTGATACAGTACACTTAGTGCCATTTCATTTTACCACCTAATTGCTTAGCAACAGAGTTGCCAGTCCCAATTATGGTCAGTAAGTGAGGACTAGCTATAGTTACTTTTTACTAAGAGGGCAACTTCATTAGCTTTGGCAATGTATCATCGAAGTGGGGAGGCATCAGAGGTATCCAAAGAAATATTGCAAGTTTGGGAACAAAATTATTTATAGCCTCTATAAGATTTAGAATTAAAGGGAAAATCTATATCTCAAAAACATATCTTGAAATACATCTAGGACATGTATAATTGCTTAGATGCTATTTAGTGAAAATAATGATGGCTCTAGCAACATTATCATTGCTAAGCAGTGAATGCAACCTAGGTTAGTGTGACATTTTTTCTCTTTAAATAAATCATCCAGCTATGTTCTTATCCTGATGCCAGAATGAGAGGGAAGAAGAGAGTAAGATGCCTTTGCAGAATAAAAATTCCAATACTAAGGAAAAAGTAAGGAATGATCACATTTGTGTTCTACCGTCTTTCTAAGGAGATATGCCCAACTTTCTCAAGAGTAACCTAACCTTACAAAAGTGCTCTAAAATAGGTTAGGAGAATGTATAATGCCCCAAATATTATACTGGCCCCTTAAAAAAAATGCATGATGTGATTCAGAACTCCAATTGCCTAGAATTGCTGGTAGAGTAGCTGTTTTTTTCCCATCTCTGGAACCCTTGATGTTGTAAACAAGTTATTGGAAGGAAGAAGCTGGTTATGTGAATGTCAGGGAGATAGTAAAACCTCGATCCCCATTTAAAGTTTCTTGCTTTAAGTAGCACCTTAAAGCTTAAGTCTCATTCAAATCAGAATGGGACTGAAGATCATCCAATATTCAACAATAGCCATCATGTTGGTAATCATTCATTCATTCATTCTCTGTTTTCATCAGGTGCATAGCCTAACAAGGATTTAATCCAGTATACCTATTAATAGAAAAGAAGAATAGGTTTTGTATTTGCATGCAGTACTGTTTCAATTCTTCCCCTCAAGATGCTGCTATAGGGCATTACATGCCAAAACAGCTAGATGCAAAGATAGTTTTCACCCCATGTCATCTCTCTGCTAAACACCTAATTTCCACAGCACTGTTTTATGCCTAAGGGTATTTAACCATGTAGTAGGACTGTATTACTACTATCCTTCTCATCTTTCCTTCTCCTATTGGTATCTTATTATTATATTACTTTGTTGTTTGTATGTACACTGAGAGTTTATGCAATGGAAACAAATTCTTCATATTCTATTCTATTCAGTCATATTGTAGTCTGAACTGATATAATGATGTACGTCATGACAGTTAGAATTACACAATTAGTGATACCAGGAAGAATATTTGTGGTCACTGTTCATATTTGGATTTCTTCTCATTAAGCAATGTATTTTGCCCCCTTTTTAATGACTCTAGGAAGATCTTTTAAAAAAATGCTTTGAACTATGGTTCAAGGATGTTGTTATTGTGAAATACTGCTTTTATACTTCGAATATATGTTTTTAGATGATTGTGCTTTAACCTGCTTTGTGAAGCATTTTATCCTGAAAAGAAGACCATAGATCTAAAATAAATAAATAAATAATATTATACATTAGTTTTCTTTCCTGTTGAAAAAGGACATTTTTAAGCAAGAAAGAAAACCAATGTTTAATATGATCCTTTTAGATGTAGTCTTTTTTTCAAAGTGAAAAGTCACTCATTTCTTGAAATCCAACATTATCTCTACTTTACTTTCTGTTTTCTCACGTAATACTATAATGCTGTAAAACTTCTCTTCAGCTTATTGTGATATATTATCCAACACAATATGCTTGAAAATTGTTGCTGTCAGTTAACCTTCTTGCCAAATTTTTAAAATAGTGGAATTACTGGTAGTTCAGCACAACCTTTTATATCTGTTTTACTTTTTATTAACCCACAAAGGGTGATAGGAAACTGTTTCCATTGTCAGTGATTTAATGTCTGTACAACAAGTATGATATCTAAATTCATTTCAAGTTTAATGATTTTTTATGACATTTGTTGAACAGTGTTTTTTAAAAGGTAACTTGAAAAACATTAGCCACAGAATGAGAACATTGTCATTTTTAATTGTCATTTTAAAAAAAACTTAAGTATAGTGATTATGCATGCTGCCCAGTGTGAGATGGGCAACCATATAATTATGAAAGATAATGAGGGCAAGGATATTAGAATCACATGTGTTTATTTAAAATGCTTTTAAATGGATTCCCCTAGTTTCTTAAAACTTCTCATGATTTTATCTTGCTATAATAGACACATAGGGAAGAATTCAACTGCAGAATAAAATGTGGATAAGATCTATCTCCCATAATACCATGACGGTTTTTTGGGTAGAGATCTGATCAGTGAAATTCCTATAGAACATGGTGTCTGCATTCTTCCTGCCTCCAATCCTAGTCTATAAATCACATATTTAATCAGATACACAAATTTGGGAGACAGAAACTCCTCTTCTGTCAGTGAGGCATCCACAGTGCTTGTTGGGTCAATTCCTATAAACTACAATTAAATTCCTATAAGCTACAACTCAAATTCCTGGGTATAAATGTAGGAATATTTTTTTTATTGCACTTGCATTGTTTCTAATAATAATATTAGAAGTAGATATTATTTCTAATAATATATACTTGGTTAATAATATCTATTGGTTATGAATTACTGTTTCTTTGAGAAATTTAACTATTCTTAGTTCTGTTTGATTCTAGTTTATGCAAGACATCTGGCAACCGACCTTATTACTTCATTCCATAGGGCTATTACTGCAAGAGAGCTAGATTGTAATATAATTCTTGATTATGTTTGGCGGTAGTAACCTGGATTGTTTAGTGAGCATCCATAAATACATAGGCTCTACCAGCAATACTATATGAAAGTCTTTTGTTGAAATATATCAAAACGATCAAAAAAATTTATTACTAAAAAGGCATGATCCAAAATGCAAGTTTAGGAGAGCTATGTTCAGTTTTCACTTGACATACTCCATCACATTGCATCAGCTTTAACCAGTCATCCTCCATTGCATCTTCTTATATTTGATCAGATGTGTCCTGGCATGACTGATCTAGTTTGATACAAAGCAGAGCTGTGTACATTCCAGGTCAAGAAGTCTGAAGTGTATAAAGGGGAAACGAAAGTTAAGTTTGATGTTCTATGTTGTTTCATAAGGAAAAAAAATCCAAAGTGATAAATCAAAGCATGGGTAAGACGAAGGTGGACAAACACTGAAATTTACTACCATTGGTTCCATGAGATGCACTTTGTTTCAATTGTATTCCTTTCTATTTATACTGTACTGTTTAATGTAATTTGTCTTTGTTTTGACAGCTGGAAAGGAGGAAAGATGAAGATGTAGTAAATGGGAGAAGAAGACCTAATTCTTACTAGACATATATTCTCACAGCAGATCTGAGCATAAATTAATCCTATTTTGACTGTGAGGTTTAATGTAAATTGTGTTTTGTTTTGACAGCTAAAAGAAAAGAAAAGAGGAGATGAAGAGAATGCAAGCTGAACTAGCAGCTACAGTCATTCATGGTATTGTATTTCTATTGAATATGCAATTATATATTAATAAAACTAGAGCTTTATTTAATTCCACATTTTCTCAATATCATTTGGTTATATATTTCTTGAACTTATATAAATTACATGCATGCATACATTTAATTTATACTTATGAATAAAATGATAGTCATTGGGTAGACAATATAAATGATAGCTTCCCTTTTTACATCTCATTTGGACTTACAGTAAGGGAAGCACAGTTTTGAATTTTGTGCATAGAAAAGAAATCTTCACTGCTTTTCTGAGCAAAATACATGGTAGTATAAAAACATTTATCATCCTGGCTGTGGCAACTAATCATAGTTTAGAGCTTTAAAAATCAGGAAAGATCTACAGATAATTTCAGGGAGTTTCCAGATGTTAAGAAGGACCCCTATAATGTGGAATCTGTAGGCACCAGCTTTTAGGGGACATTTATGCAGGGTAATTATGCTCAACCCACCCCACCCTGAGGAACATATTTTATTACTCCTGCAACAATTCATTACCTTCATTAGCTCAATGCAAACCATTGCCCAGATGGACAGGTTATTCCTTCTCCTTTTCTTCCTCCTCATTACTGGTGTACTTAAAGAAAATAGGTTTTTTTAAAAAAGGAGATGAAGTAGGAGCGGCAAAGCTAGATAATACTTTATGTTGATCAGCCTCCTGAGTTGTGCAAAAATCTTAGGTAGGTTTCACACTGGATTTTGTTGTCCTTTCTTTCGAAATATTTATGGTACACCTTTCAAGATAATACTGAGCAAGAAGGATTGTTCCATACTACTAACCTAGAAAAAAAATGACTTTATTGTCTGAAAGTCTGAAATTCGTCTTTCAGATTTGGAAGTACCATAAGTGTCAGCATTCACATGAGGTAGTAATTAACACTATATGTGGAGAAAAAGAGAGAAGGGGGAAAAGTATTGAAAATATTCTAAGTATTTCTCAGCAGTCATTTAAATTTGGAATATATTTATTTTAGGTTCAATACACTGTTTAAACTCTCAACAATTCATTGGTAGTCATATTCACCAAGGGAGAAATTTCCATTATACAAAGTATGAAAAAGACCTTTGTTAAGGACATATAATATATTAGACAACTGTGAGGCAAAATAACAAACATATACCTTGGTGATCCAGATTATTGACAAGACATAAATATAGGACATAAGTGTCACATTGTCTAAAGTACACAACTTTTGGATTTGTTTTATATTCAGATTGTGGAAAATATGCTAAACATAGCCAAAACAGTGTATAAAAATGCACCTTTAATAAAAACATAATTACAATGTTTAAAGAAAGAACCTTAAAGGATGGGAGAGGTTGGAAGTATATGAAAAAATGGTGTTTGCTATTTTTCAACTAAGAAATAGCAAATACAATTTAAGTGACATATAGCAGGCATTCGGAAAGGTTAGTAATGTGTTGGTGTTGTGTGTTGTGTGTATATGTAATTTGGTAGTTTTGATAGAGTTTTCTACTTCCATAATGAACAACTTCTTGTCTGCTTTCTAGACAATTAAAAGTAGGCCATGCTTCAATGTGTGTCATATTCAACAGAAACAGAAAATACAAGATCACTTTCAATGATGAAAGAGAGATAGAGTTGTATCTTTGACACATTCATGCTCAGTTGTAATTCAAGGATGAATAGCTGGAGAGATAATATTTCTATTAACTGGATTTCTATCCTCCTGGGTGGTTCAGAGTATCATTCCTTTGTTTTTCCACATAGAAAAACAGTGAGCAGTGTTTCCCTTGAGATGAGCGTTACACAGTTAATGCAGAGCTCCTCCATTTCTGTCTGCACACCTACAGTCATATAGGAAAATTGAAGGAAGTCTCTGTATCTGTACATTGGATGGCACTAATGGGCTTTCAGATTGTTCTGCATTATAAATCCAGTTGTTTAGTAATAATTGGAGAAATACAAGTTTTTTCATTCATGCTTCACATACAGTAAGATAGATTTCCTATGACATTTTCCTTCCAATTTTATTGAAAATATTAATAGCAATAGCACTTAGACTTATATAAACTTAGAGAGCACTCTCTAAGTGGTTTACAGAGTCAGCATAATTTCCCCAACAATCTTGGTCCTCCTTTTACTGACCTGCATTCTGCAGTATTAGCCTGCAATACTGCATAAAAGGGAAGGGGTGACTCAGTGGCTAAGACACTGAGCTTGTCGATCGAAAGGTCAGCAGTTCAGTGGTTCGAATCCCTAATGCCGTGTAACGTGGTGAGCTTCCATTACTTGTCCTAGCTTCGGCCAACCTAGCAGTTCGAAAGCACGTAAAAAATGCAAGTAGAAAAATACCTTTGGTGGGAAGGTAACAGCATTCCATGTGCCTTTGTCGTTTCGTCATGCCATCCACATGACCATGGAGACATCTTCATACAATGCTGGCTCTTCGACTTTGAAACAGAGATAATCAGGAACGACTAGCACATATGTGCAAGGGGAACCTTTACCTTTACCTTTACTGCATTCTAATCACTGCACCATCATGGCTAATGACTACATAACAGCCTGGTTCATAACAACATCTACATACTGTTCAAAAGGGACAATCAACAACCATATCAACAACCAAAAAGGAAACAAAAGAAACACCTTTCCACCAGCAATCAACACCCAAATGAGCATTGATTAACACCAAGAGGAACATCAGACTGACAATCAAGAAATAAATAATACTTCAATCAAGGAACTACCAAACAGGCTAACAGTAAACAGCCCAGCCAAAGAACTACTGAAGACCATCCCACCAACAGTGACAGAGAAAGCCACTAAAACATAAATTTAGAGCAAAGCCCACTTCCTACTAACACTGATAATGTTTGGATAATGAAATGTCTGCAAGAAAGCAAGCTTAGAGGACACCAAGGACTCCTAATTTCAAACCTGAGCTATAAATATTCTCCTTTATTGGTAACAATCAGTCTACCCAGATACTATAGAACTTTGCATAATGACTCTTACTTCTACCTCTTGCTCAATTATTCTATTGAAAATGGGCAAGAGCTGAATTGTGCCTTGTAGGCCTTTCACTGAGATTGGGCTATGGCAACATGAGCTAAAATTAAAGATCCATTCTATCCTATTCTTACACGAAGTAAGAAGATTCCTGTCAGATTCTCTAAAAAAAAACAAAACCCCGTAATATAAATATGAAAATAAAATAAAATTTATGAAGGTTTTACAAGCAAGTAGAGCGTTATGGTTTTATTCATATAGTATTTCTTTCCTTCTGAGCACGTATGAATGAATTTAACAGATAAAAAAAATTAACAGAGAAAAATTAAAGTGCTTACAAAGAGGTAGAGGGGAAACAAAGATGGCATTATTCTATATAATATAAATGTATTATACTTGAACTTGAATGTATTATCTGTTCTATAATAAATGGTTTGATCATAAAGTCCAAATTAAAATAATTAATGTTTTTGTATCTTTGATGCTATCAACCTAGGCAGAAAACAAAAATATCACAATCTCTTTTTCTTACTTCAAAACAGTGATAGGATTAAAATAATTTAACAACCTGTTCTCTGCCCTAATGACTGTCTGGGTGGGCGTCCCCTGGGTGGTCAGGGGGTGTGACAGGCAGCACTCGGCCTCCTGCACCCCCTCCTGGAAGCAAAAACAGGCCATGGGGGCACGCCACCCCTCCCGCCCCATTTTGGGCCTAGTAGGCATTCTTGCACTTACCTGGGAGCCAAAATGGGGCACATGGGGAATCCTGGAAGGGGAGGGGTGAGGAGGGGAGGGGCCAGTCAGCAATTTTACATCTGGTTTACCCAAATCAGCCCGAACCAGCTGAATCCCATCACTGCTTCAAAATCATAACATTTTGAAAATACCCTCAAAAAGCCTAGGAAGATAGTAACTTCCTTAAGTTAAAATATTGGATTTAAAAAAGACCCATATTATACAAATCTTCTGCCGAAAAAGCAATTAGGCTTACAAATTTTATCTGATTTGTCTGACATTTGTCTAGCTTTAAAAATTTTTCAAACAGTGATGTTCAGACATACTATGGCTGCAAAATTACATTTTGCATATTAGCAAAAAAGTAGCATATTAGCTTTTGCATAAAAGCTATGCAATAAATTTTTGTATAAACTTTTGCATAAAAGCTGTTAAATATGTAGCCAAGTCTGGCTCTAGACATTTTTGTGCTCTAGGTAGAGCCATGTTCTGGCATTGTGCATGGTTTGGGTCATCGTCCAATTTTGCTAGGAATTTCAAAGAAGGCACCTTCTTGTTTCTTCAAGTTTTTGAATATTACAACCCTAATTTTCAAATCCAGACATGTTTATCCTATTTATATTGCAAGCTTATATTAAACCTTTGAGGGAACATGCTAACTCACAGAATTTGCTGTTACTACTTGCTGCTTTTTTATTGTGTTTTTGAAATACTTTACAATTTTAGCACCCCATAAAATTTGGCAGCCCTTGGCTGATGTCTACTTTGTGTAGCTTAGATCCTGCCCTGTCTGTAGTAATGGGGAAACATGCAAAACAAACATGCAAAAGTCTTAAATTCATGCAGACCTATTGAAAAAAGTAAAATAATAAAGATGAAGTTAGAAACTGCATATACTGTAGGTATCTATATACTCATAAAAAAGCAAAAATCTCCTCCCTCCATAGAACAGATAATTTATGTTTGAGAAACATCAAACTGAGAAGAAAAGTTGAAATAAATAATTTTTCCTTGACAGTACATTGCCACAGTCATGTTTCGGCATTTCCAGTTGAATTTGATACGAACATTAAAGAAGAAACTTTGTCCAGTAAATGGTAAGGCATATCGTCATTAAAATATGGAAAGTGCTTCAAGACAATCAGCTCCTCTTTTAATTTCTCTATTTTGTTTCCATTCCGCCCCCCCACCCTCCTGCCCGGGTCGTGTCACCCTCTGAGTTGTTTTGTTCTCCTCTGTGGCCATCTCTCACTTACTCATTCTAATCAAAATCTAATTGAAACCTAATTCATCTAGGCAAGGTTCATTAAATAGATTAAGTTAAGATTAAATTAATTTTTCAAAGAAGTGAGAAATTAAAGTTCATTATCATAGTGTGTGCAGATGTCATTGGGAAGAAGAGGCTGAATTATGAATCTTTATATAACACAATAAAAAATAAAGGAAGGAAAAAGAGCATCTGGTAAACATTTATCAGTAGTTTTTTTTTAAAGCTTAACTAGGTATGTCTTTTGTTTGATAATCAAAAATCACAACTGAGAGAGAGAAAAAAAAATGACTGAGTGTCTTATTGGAAAGAAGGCATCTTCTGCAGCTTCAAACTTTTGCAGCCCAAATTTGGATCTTTGAAAATTGTTCCATTTGCTTTTTTTTTTTTTTAATTTAATTTTTGTATCATCTCATCCTAAGGATAATAAATATCCAAGCAAAATTATACTGTGGTTATATAGCATGGGCAGCTTTCATAGAAAGGGCAGAATTTTGGGATTATTTCATGAGTCAAAATTAAAACCAAGCCATGCAAGCAAAGTATCACTGTATATTAAAACAGGTGCTGAATTTTGATCTTCTTGAAAGCAGTTCCCTACTCGTAAGAAATACACTATAAAAAAAGTAATTTCAGAGATGAGTAAGCAAGGGTGAGATTCTTTCTATTGTGAAGAATATTAACCAATGTTCTTAACCATTGTATGAATCAAAACACTGATATCAGTTGACAGTCGCTATTTTCTGTTTTTCAGATGAAGATTTGTCAACATAAAACATCACAATAATTTACATATTGGAGAAGATGAGCATGACAATGAATACATTGTTAACAACAACTTCATGTTGAGGGAATTGCTTGCAAAGAGCAGATATTGGGAAATATAAAGGTGTAAAGAAAAAGTGTAAGAAAATATTTGCACCTTTTTTTAAAAAAACTACAGTTTATATGGAAACTGGAGAAAAGAACTCAGATGTGGAAGGAGGGAAGGAAAGGAGGAAGAACTAATGCCACACATTTATCTATGCCTATTCAAAAGCAATGTAAAGTTATGAAGACGTTTCATGGGATAGGAAATACAGATGGCTTAATTGATCAGTTTTCCTTATGAAGAACTTTTTCCTAAATTTCTATTACAAAAATAAGCCAAATTAAATATCCCATAATTTATACCTGCCAAATGCAAGAGAGATAACTATTCCTGTCATGTAGAGGCTCAAACTGCTTACTCACCAATTGTTAAAGATGAGCAGGTTGTCAGAAAATAGTGCTGCCCTACACATGGCTAAACACTCAGCAATTCAAGTCCAGACCCCTGAGTAAATTACTCAAAGGCTGTGTCTAAGTAGACAAATCTGCCAGGTCTCCTTTTTCCGTAATAATTAAAAATGCTTTTCATTATACATTTGAAGAAATCTGCAGAATTGAGTGTAGGATAGAAAGTCACCCAAGACCAAGAGCATCCATAGTGGGAGTCCAAAACTCAAGAAAATAGCCAAGATTGTATGATCAAAGCTCTACTCTATTTTTTTTTACACATGTTACATTTTAAAAAGAGTCACAGCTTTGATTACATAGATGAGAATTATATTCCCTTTTGTGTTTCTAGCATCACTTGAACATCAAGTATTATGACAGTTCTTTGTTTCTTCTGTTTTATGTTGTTCTTCTAAAGTTACCCTAAGAACTCTAACAGGAACAGAGGAATGAAAACAGGAACACAGGAATGAGGAATATACATTTGCAGTATTTGATGTAATATTATAGGATACAATTGTCTAAAGCTCCCAGACCAGGGGATAACAAAGTTGATACAAATGAAACACCCTTCTTTGAATCTGCATTAAGGCATCTGCATCTTCCAGAAGAGTTGGCATAGCTGCTTACAAACTTGTCTACATATTTTTATACATAATAGAATAGAATAGAATAGAATAGAATAGAATAGAATAGAATAGAATAGAATAGAATAGAAGATTTTTTTATTGGCCAAGTGTGATTGGACACACAAGGAATTTGTCTTAGTGCATATGCTCTCAGTGTACATAAAAGAAAAGATATGTTCATCAAGAATCATAAGGTACAACACTTAATGATAGTCATAGGTTACAAATAAGCAATCAGGAAACAATATCAATATAAATCATAAGGATACCAGCAACAAGGTTACAGTCATACAGTCATAAGTGGAAGGAGATGGGTGGTAGGAACGATGAGAATTTATACATGAATTTATACATGTGCAGCCATTTCACTCATCTATTTCTCAATAGAAATGTTATCTCTGTGTGCATATAAACATACAGAGCCTGGGAAAGGTTCTGAATGTAATTATGTTTATCCTCTAGGGTAGGGGTTCCTAATCTTGGCAACTTTAAGATGTGTGGATTTCAACATTTAGAATTTCTCAGCCAGACATGAGGATGCCTCAAAGAGGTTGCTTCATACAACATGGTATTGTTTTGTTACAAGCTGGTCCATTGTATATGTATGAAATGAACCTTCTAAGTTTCTCTGTACAATCTTTTCTCTAATAGCTTCCTTGGCTTCCAATGTTTTAATTAAATTCCAAGGGAAAACATTATGGGAGAACTCATTCCATTTGCTTTTTTCCATTGCAGCAGGGGTCATTCCCTTATTATTCTAAGGGAAATCTTGCCCTTAAGAAATTGTTGAATGTTTTTTTCCTTCCCCTAGCCAAACCCATCCAATCCAAAAATCTAGTACAGAATTTCACTCCTTTGCCCTCTGTCATAGGATTAAGCAGCTCTCAACAAGCAGATAGGGATGAAGCAATTGCCCTGCTTTCCCTGCTTGGACAATGACTCAGGGAAGTGAGTGATTCAGGCTGCCATTCTCGCTAGTCAAAACTTTTCATGCATTGATGGGGGCTTTGGGCTGACTGCTTGCAGTAGATGCTTTCATACAGGGCTCTCCAAACTTGGCAATTTTAAGAATTGTGGAGTTCAACTCTCAGAATTCCTCAGCCAGCTAAGTTTGGAGACCCTTGCTTTAGTAGATGCAGAAAGATTCTGTGCAGCCCATTCAGCTGGAACATCTCAGCACATCCTTAAATTCTTTTGATCCAGCTGACTTCTGGAAATCCTTTAGGATTCCTTGTAGCCAACTCTGGAATACCTTCCAGCCTTTTGCTGCAACATTTGCTGAGCAATACTCCCCTCAGCCTTTACCTAGAGCAGGGGTGTCAAACTTGCATTGTCATGGTGGTCTCATATGATGTTTTCCTCCCTTTGCTAAACTGGGGTGGGGTGGGGCCAGCACGTGACGCATCTGGCCATGTGCTGTGAATTTGACAGCCTTTACCTAGAGCATGCACTATGAGGAGAAGACTGAGAGAGGCTCCAATGCAGATCAAAGCAACTTGGTTTCTTCTCTTCATTCTTAAAAGGCACCACTGTTATTCCATGAATTAGTTTCAAGGGGGTGCTTTGGTGCATTTTTTTAGGAAGTTAATTGTTCCTAAAGCTTTACATACAGAAGGTATGTTAGCTAACACCAAATTGGTGCAGATAAATTCTGATTATTTACCTATCAAAGTGCAAGGTACTTAAAAATGTAAAAAGCTGAGCTATCCAGGAACCTGGATAGCTCAGCAGACTAATGCATTGTAATTTAACTCCAGATGTCTGCAATTAGTAAGTTCGAATCTTGCCAGGCTCAAGGTTGACTCAGCCTTCCATCCTTTCTAAGGTAGGTAAATTGAGGACCCAGTTTGTGGGGGCAATAAGCTGACTTTGTAAAATATACAAAAGTATGAAGGCTATTGCTTAACGCATTGTAAGCCGCCCTGAGTCTCCGGAGAAGGGCGGCATATAAATCAAATTTAAAAAAAAGAAGAAGAAGAAGCAGGTCGACCATCTAGCAAGTCAGAGGCTTTGGCTTCCATCTGTGGAGTGTATAACAAGTCAAGAAAAATATGCACATAGATGCTGCACGAAGCATATGGTGCACTGAAAATATTGCTTCTTCCAATGTTGCTGATATTTGATCCATGTTCACCTCTGTTAAAATGCACAAGAAGTCACTTTCTAAGTTGAAAACTTCAGATTTTTTCCACCCCTGTCTCCTTTAAACTACACAAAGAACATTGTTTAGAATGTAAGAATATCTCCCTGGGAATTCACATTAGTTCTCTGATCTAGAATTGTTTTGACAGGAATTATGTTAGACAAGTAATTTTTCATCTATTAGTAATTAAGTTAAAATGATTGGAGGGACTTAGTCAAGTGCCTAGATGAAATGGATAAGGTCTTTTATGTGTCCTAATGGAAAATGTCTGATTAAGTGATGGAGGTCAATTTAATTAAAATGTTCCACAGAGTGAAAGAGGTAAGCAAAAATACACTGGAAACTTTAGAGGGTCCTTATCAGATCAAGCCTGCGAGGACTGCTCTGTATGGAATCGTGATGGCAAGAATGCTGATATACTGGTCTCTCAGAAGTGGCTTTCCTTTTTCTAATCTTTCCTATCAAATTAGTTGAATTAAGGAACACTATGTCAGTAGCTTCCCCCCGGACTTCCCCTAATTTCATTCTCTCCAATGTTGTGTCCCTCTGCAGAGATGCAATCATGATGTCTGCTTCTTGATAGAAGCAATGCTCTAAAAGAAATATATTACAAAAGTGAACATTTCTGTGGCAGTGCTGCATTTGCCCATGGTATTGGTTAGGTGTTCTGTTTTAGCTGCATTGTAGTGATGTCTTCTTAATTCAAAGGTTTAGACCAGACTGAAGCTTCCCAAAACCTAGATGCATTCTCCAAGAAATCTTCAATGAAGTTAATACATTGCTTACAATGCTGTAAGCATTGTATTAAAAGGGGGTAGATTATTGAGTATGCAATTGGAGAATATTCAAATTGATTATATTTCATTTCAATTAAATTTATTCCTATAAATAAATCAAATTGAGCTTTTGATTTGGTCTGTCTATTAGATTTTGAAATGCAGGTCCTGGCAAGATATTATTCAAAGGCTATTGGCCCCAAATAGGGACTGAGGGTAAAACAGCAATTTGGTGCCTTTGAAACAAAGTCTTCAATTCTGGCAACTCTATGGATAAATTTATGCAGTATTCTTGGCAGTCTTTTCTGAAGTTGGTGATCATTGTCTTCTTCCTAGGACCAAAAGAGAGTGACTGACCCAAAGTGGCTTCAATGCCTAAGGCAGGACTGGAACTCATGTTTCCTCATCATTCCAGCACCTCAGTCTCTAGACATATAGGAAATGTCTATATTATTGGAGATTCAGTTATGCTTTCCTGAAAGTTTTTTTAAATAGTTCTTTAATGAACTATTATATAGGTGTGATTTTGAAGTCTTGTAATAATTCTGCTAACTGGCCTGCTATCTTATTGTTAATTTGTTTTTTTCAATCATGTCTGATTCTTGGAGACAGCCTGAACAAGTCCCTGCAGTTTTCTTGGCAAGGTTTTTCAGAATTGATTTGCCATTGCCTCCTTTCTAGGGCTGAGAGAAAGTGACTGGTCCAAGATGGTTTTGTGCCACAACATGGTATCCAGGTTTTTAGCCTGATGCCTTAAACATTTCACCAAACTGGCTCTCCCTTGTTAAATTTTTAAACACTGATGTGCAAAATTTGGGTCTTGTTAAATATTGATATCCAAAATTTGTTCTGGTATAAGCACCACAGATTCTTACTATTACTTTCATTTTTTATCCTGCAGAATCCACTTTCATAAAAGGGAGCCAAATCTTGGTTTAAGATTTGAGATAGAATAGCAAGCAGTGGTTTTTTTGGACATGGAAAATGCCTTTGATATTGTATATTTGAAATGTTGGACTATGTTGTGGTCAAATATAGATTTTATTTTTAAATCAATGCTATTAAAATATGATATTTTAATACTTTAGGAAGTATGATTACAAACAGACATTATTAAAAAGTCTTTATCTCCTCATATGCATAACTTGATAATGTAACCACTGGTCCATCTTATCAAGGAACTAAAGAACATTCTGGGCATAAAAGTGACTGCATTGAATCTGAATTATAATCATATGCTGATAATATATTAGATCTTATTTGATTATTATAAATATTCACAAAGTGTGACCATGGGTGGCTTATATAATTAAAGTAAAGAAACCAGGTAAAGCACACAGAACATCACAAGGCAGGTTAATGAATATTAAACCATAAGATGTTTCAATTCAAGGTAATTTCAATGCTCTGGCCCTATACCTGAGGGAAAATTTTTCAATGCCCTCCATTTCCCACTTTCCTTAATACCAATGGATGGAAAGGGGATTTCAGGCAGATGACAGTAATTTTCTAATGATCTATTAATCTACTTTATAATTCATATCATTAGTTATGGATGTGAAGAGTTTGTGCCTTCTAAATGCCTATTTTTAAATTTGAATTATTTCATTACAATAAAAAAAAAACACTATGTAATGAAATGGCTCATATTTAAAAATAGACAATCTTAGAAAAAAGACTAATGAAACTAAAAGCACATAAATAAGATCTTATGATAATCACATAGCCATATAAATGTAAAGATGACAGAATATTTTGGAGTAATTGAATGCTCTTTGGTTTTTATCATATTACCGTTTAACACATTAAGCTTTTACTAGTTGACATACTTCTGTATCTGATCAATTGTAAATCTGTGCCTTTCTATTTCGGTTAGGATCTCTAAATGGAATATATTTTTAATGGGCTTTCATATATATCCTAATTCAATCTTTTTTTATTTTTCTAAAAAAGTGATGCCAAAATTACCCTGTTTTCTTTTGCATAGGAAGAAGAACTCCTTTCACAGGTGTTTGTATGTAGGTCTTTGGTTATTCGGGTTTTCTCCCGCGTAAAATTGGAGGTGTCTTGGCAACGTTTCGACGAAGTCTCATTCGTCATCTTCAGGCTGGTGTTCTCGGCTTCGTGCTTCTAGGAGCAATGTGTGTGATCACAGCTGTTTCTTCCTTTTAACTGCCAGTGGGAGTGTGAACTGATTGGGTGGGAGCTTGGCTGTGTTCTGATTGGGTGGAGGTGTGTTCTGATTGGTTGGGGGTTTGGCTGTGGTCTGATTGGATGGGGGGTTGGCTGTGCTCTGATTGGCTGGGTGTGTGTTCTGTTTAGGTGGGGGCTTGATTGTGCTCGGGTTAATCTGAGTAGCAGGGGGATTTGAGCTGGTGAGCTGTGTTGCTGTTGTTTGGCTTCGTGTTCGTGGCCATGCTATCTCTTCATGTTGGGTGTCAGTCTGCTTCATGTATGGATTGGGGGGGTTTAAAGTGGCTAATGATGCAGCCGTGATGCACCATCTACCAGAAGAAAACACACACAAACTGCTATCTGCACGCACTCTCACACCACCACCCAGCACAGATCAACTCTGTAGCCAAGACACTCATCTCCAGAACAAAACGCTTAGCTGACGAACAACACCTAAAAACCGAACTACACACTCTCACTAACGTACTAACATCCAATGGATTCCAAAGAAATAAGATCACCAACCTAATCCAAAAAGAAACCCCCACTAAAATCCAAGACAGAGAACAAGAAAACAGCAAAGCCCTCCTCCCATACATAAAAGGCACCACAGACAGAATCAGCAAGATCCTCCACAAACACAACATCAAGACAGCATTCTGTACAAACCGAAAAATATCCACCATCCTAAGAAACCCCAAAGACAAAATTGAGTTAGAAAATCAAGGAGTATATGAAATCCCATGCACCGCCTGCCCCACCACATACATCGGACAAACTAACAGAAGAATAAGTGCACGCATAGAAGAACACAAGAACTCAGTCAGAAAAGAGGAACCAACTTCTTCCCTGGTCCAACACCTTAAAGCCACAGGACATGATATTGACTTTAAAAAGACCAGAACTATCGCCAAAACTGAACACTTTAACAACAGAATAATCAGAGAAGCCATCGAGATAGAAAAACGCCCACACAGCATGAACAAACGAGACGATACCTCCCGCCTACCAGCCATTTGGAAACCCGCCCTTATTGACAAACGAGTCCCTAACACGACGAATGACACCAGACCCACACTCACGAGAGCCACACAGGATGTCACCACCACACATCCACGCAGAAAGCAGACTCAAACCCACACTGATAATGAGCCACGACCAAGGACCAGAAGCCAGACCGCAGCTGCATCATTAGCCACTTTAAACCCCTCCAATCCATACATGAAGCAGACTGACACCCACCATGAAGAGTGGGTGCCACAAACACGAAGCCAAACAACAACAACGCAGCTCACCAGCTCAAATCCCCCTGCAACTCAGACTAAGCTGAGCACAACCAAGCCCCCACCCAAACAGAACACACCCCCATCCAATCAGAGCACAACCAACCCCCCATCCAATCAGAGCACAACCAAGCCCCTAACCAATCAGAACACACCTCCACCCAATCAGAACACAGCCAAGTCCCCACCCAATCAGCTCACACCCCCACTAGCAGTTAAAAGGAAGAGACAGCTGAGATCTCACATTGCTCCTGGAAGCACGAAGCCGAGAACACCAGCCTGAAGATGACGAATGAGACTTCGTCGAAACGTCGCCAAGACACTTCCAATTTTACGTGGGAGAAGACCCGAATAACCAAAGACCTACATACAAACACCCGCGAAAACCTGAGAAAACATATATATATATATATATATATATATATATATATATATATATATATATATATATATGTGTGTGTGTGTGTGTGTGTGTGTGTGTGTGTGTGTGTGTGTGTGTGTGTGTGTGCGCGCGCGCACGCGTGTGTGTGTGGTTATACAATACAGTTTTAAGATGAACAATTTTTTCTTTTCAGTTTTAACCCTCATAGAATACAGGCATCAAAGAAAAGAAAATAGTTGAAGCAAGTTGGAGCTCTCTTTCAGTGTCTCTATCACAGACAGCAAAGCTAGATTTTCTATAATTTCATTAATTCTATGATTTCAGTCAATTTCACCTATACCAAAGAAATAATGCTTCTTATATTCTGAAGGTACTATCCAGCAAGTTATATCAGCTAAAGTTTTCCCCTATTCCTTTGTCTTATTTTTCAAATTCTCATGAACTTGTAAGGCGTCTCTGTTACTACAAATATCCTTTTGTTATTTTTTTCTGTTTAGCTCTGCTTTTATTGTTTTTTTTTATCTTCATGTTTCTTTTCCTTTGTCTACTTTTATATTTAGTTTCTTCAAGTAAATCAGAATAAATGCTTGTTTCAACAGAAGTGACAAAATATATTTTGTATAAAGGTTCTATATTAAGAAAATATATATTTAAAAACATCTCAAGTGGTTCCCAAGAAGATTCTATAATCTTTACTTAAATATCTCAGCATTTAAATGAAAGATAGAAAAAATAGGTATTTGAAGGAACACAGAGTTAAATTTCAAAAAGCAATAGTCCAAACTAAATAAAAGAACATGAGATTAGTAATCAATCTTTTCCAATGAAATCAATTATCAGAATTAATTTTTTATAATTTTTTTAAAGAAACCCATTTAGTCCAGTGTCCTCAGTGGTGGAATTCATTTATGTCATAAATGCCCAGCAATATCTATCCAAGCCATTAGCCCTCTTTCTTAATTGTATTTAGAGCATGTTATTTCTAAAGTAACAATGGTTGGTCTAAATATCACTTTCTGTTTTATGAGACAACTGGTTCTCCAGGGATTTGTCTATTCGGTGTTTGAATTGATAAACACTGTCATGGTTGAGGCCAAATAATTACAGTTTATTATGCATGATATAAATAAGGATTTCTTTCCACACAATATGATTTTTTTTTATTTTTTTTTTATTTATTTATTTATTTATTTATTTATTTATTTATTTATTTATTTATTTTCTTGCATATTCTATACATTCATCAAATGAATCCAAATTCTAATATGGGGAGAGGTTTGAAAAAAATCATATATGTAGTATTACTGCTCTTGGTTACTGTTATTGGCTGATTAAAAATGTTTGTGATTTTGTTCAGTTACCTTGAGCTGCCTAGAATGTTTTAAATGCTTCAGTTGCAACCTTAATGAGGTTTCAGAAGTTTTAGTAAAGCAAGAAAAAGAAAAAGATATTAAGAGTCAAGTGTTTTTTTTAAATAAGTAAAAAGGACAACAGTAGTTATTGATAGATGGCTCAATCCCAGCATTATACTATAGTTTGCCCTCTTAATACTAGGTGTTCAAAATTCCTTTGGAAATTTTGCTAATATAGATTTGCACATTTGAGAGACTGTTTTGTATGTATTTGTCTAATTTATTCAATGAAGCAGTAGTATATTTGGGTATTCATTATGGCAAAGAAAGGGATATTAAATCAGTTATGCCCTCTCCTTGTGAAAGACATTTTTATTGCTTTCAAGGATGCCATTTAAGTGGTAAATATATTTGGAGAATAAAACATAATGAATTAAGTTGATATCTTAATATTTCAAATTTTAAATATGTATATACAGGTAGTACATGATGGCTTATGCCCTGTTAAGGTAGTATAAGTCTCCAGAGTTCCTCTTTTGCACAGCCATATGTTACTTTTTACACCTGAGACTCATCAAAGATTCAGAGATGAATAAAGATTAGTAATATGAAATCAAAGCCCAACCTTAAAATGAAAATAAAAACAGCAAGATAAAAACTACCAAGTGTTTTCTGTCAAACAATCTATATCTATCTATCTATCTATCTATCTATCTATCTATCTATCTATCTATCTATCTATTGCATATATACTGTATGCTTAATGTTATAGACAGCCATACAGGATTCACCTCAGTGGTGGAATTCAATATTTTTATGCTACTGGTTCTGTGGGCGTGGCTTGGTGAGCATGGCAGGGGAAGGATACTGCAAAATCTCCATTCCCACCCCACTCTGGGGCCAGCCAGAGGTGGTATTTGCTGGTTCTCCGAACTACTCAAAATTTCCATTACTGGTTCTCCAGAACCTGCTGAATAGCACCCCTGATTCACCTCCACAATACATAAAAAGTTGAAAATGTTTTGTTCTGCCTTTGTTATTCCCTGACATGCTTTTAAGATGTTTCTGAAGCCTTTGTTAGCTTTTTCACTCTGCTGAAGAATCTGTTAAAAGCCTGTTTCTGTTGTTCTCCTGGGTAAGGCTGCAGAAGGTGGTGTGTTTGTGTATGCACATTTGATCTTGCTGATAAGGGTGCCCATGACGCCCCCCCCCTCTTCCTTCAGGGGAAGAGATGGAGTAATCACTCTGCTTTGTCCTTTGGATAGAAAAGCAGCTATGTCAAAATCTGACCTCCATTTCCCCCCATTTTGATCTATTGTGAAGGAAGCTTGTCTTTCTCTGTTTCGAATTTTATACAGTTATACCTGCCTGCACTGTACTTCAATAGTTATTTTTCGCTGCTACCTATTACATTCATGCTGTTGTTTTATCTTTGGTCTCCTTTTTTAATGTTTTAGAAATTCTTCATGTTTTAATAGTGCTGAATTCTGCCCAGAGAATTTCAATTACTGGATGGATTAAAAATAATATTACTAGTTATATTGGAACTTTAAATTCTCTAGTAAAGAATTGTGTATACATGTAGAAAAAAAGATAGTGTTTCTGTTTTAGATGCCACACTTATCATTTTACAGATTGTTATCCTTCCTGGCAGATGTCCCTGATCAAAGGGAAAAGAAACTGTACATGTATTTGTACAGAGTCTACAAGCCCATCTTCTAACTCAGTTTTGGCATTGTACAACTTGTCCTGTTCTGTCTGTCTTTAAATCCTGCTCCACAGTCAAAGAGAGGAAAGTACATTAAATTAAATTAGTATTTACATTTTAGGTCAATATCCTATGATGTTGCTATCACAAAAACTATTAATTCTAAATGTGTTATGTTTCTTTACTATTCTGGGGAAATTATTCAGTTCAACATATGGTTCCTGTTAAATTAATTCTGTGGAGAAAACATATCAATCAAGAATGCAATTAATACTCTTTATAGAGAACAACCCTTGTAAAATAAGATTTGGCAAGAGAATGGGTAAAAGTAAAGGTAAAGGTTCCTCTCGCACATATGTGCTACTCGTTCCTGACTCTAGGGGAAGGTGCTCATCTCAGTTTCAAAGCCAAAGAGCCAGCGCTGTCCGAAGATGTTTCCGTGGTCATGTGGCCGGCATGACTAAATGCCAAAGGTGCACAGAACACTGTTACCTTCCCACCAAAGGTGGTCCCTATTTTTCTACTTGCATTTTTTACGTGCTTTCAAACTGCTAGGTTGGCAGAAGCTGGGACAAGTAATGGGAGCTAACCCCGTTACGCGGCACTAGGGATTTGAACCGCTGACAAGCTCAGTGTCTTAGCCATTGAACCATCATGTCCCTTTTGGGCAAGAGAATAAGGACTGTTAAAAACAGTTTTTGACTTTGGACTTGCTTCTACAGCACTGTTCACTGGCTTCAAAATGATGGATATGATAAGACGATTGACACCTGCCCCCTTTTATGTGCATGCAGTGCATAGAATACATGGTAAAAAGGGGAGAGACTTTGGATGCTTGATTACATCCAACCTTTTGAAGCCAGGATTGTTTCCACAAACAACTCTGTCTTGCTTTGTCACATTCTTTTTGCATGTGAGACAGAGAGACAGTTTGGTGCAGAGGTATATAGGATAAAATAATTATAACCATATAGGAAGACCAGAAAAATAATGACAATGAATCATACTCTTCATCTTAGCAATGTTGACACACTCTACTTATCAAGGAAAATAGGTGGGTGTGAAATGTTGCAAGTACATTACACTAGACAGTTGAAGAAGAAAAATGGGCATTGGAAGAATATCCTGAAAGACAGTAAAGAAGATACACTGAAGCTAGTACACCAAGAAGACTTAGTGAACACTGGAGCAACTGGTCTACAAGAAAGACTAAATGAAGAATAGAAAAGAGACTTGACAAGGCAAAATATTACATGGCCAGTACATTAAAAAAAAAACTACAAAGCAAGTATCATCCTACGGTGGTTCTCCTCCTTTCTCTCTGACTGGTCGCAGTCCTTGTTGACAGGGGGGCAGAGGTCGACCCCGAGGCCCCTTGTATGTGAGGTGCCACAAGGGTCAGTCCTCTCGCCCCTTCTGTTTAACATTTATGTGAAGCTGCTGGGTGAGATCATCCATGGTTTCGGGGTGAAGTACCATCAGTATGCTGACGACACTCAGCTGTACATCTCCACCCCGGACCACCCCAATGATGCCCTTGAAGTGATGTCCCGGTGCCTGGAGGCTGTGCGGATCTGGATGGGGAGAAAAAGACTCAGGCTCAACCCACCCAAGACCGAGTGGCTGTGGTTTCCGACATCCCGATATAGTCAGTTGGTGCCATCACTGACTATTAGGGGTGAGTCATTGGCCCCCATGGAAAGGGCTCGCAACTTGGACGTCCTCCTGGACTCATGGCTGTCTTTGGAAGAGCACTTGACGGCTGTGGCCAGGGGGACTTTTTATCAGGTCCGCCTGATTCGCCAGGTTCTGGATCGGGACTCGTTAAATATGGTCACTCATGCTCTCGTTACTTCCCGCCTGGACTACTGCAATGCTTTCTACATGGGGCTCCCCTTGAGGAGCACCCGGAGGCTCCAGCTGGTCCAGAATGCGGCCACGTGGGTGGTTATGGGAGCGGCGTGGCGCTCCCATGTGACCCCCCTCCTGCGCAAGCTGCACTGGCTCCTGGTGGTCTTCCGGATGTGCTTCAAGGTTTTGGTTACCATCTTTAGAGCGCTCCATGGCATCAGACCAGGGTACTTACGAGATCGCCTTCTGCTACCAATAGCCTCTCACCGACCAATACGCTCCCATAGAGAGGGGCTTCTCAGGGTGCCATTGGCCAAACAGTGTCGACTGGCGGCCCCCAGGGGGAGAGCCTTCTCTGTGGGGGCACCTACCATCTGGAACGAGCTCCCCTGGAGATACGGAGGATCCCGGATCTGCGCACGTTTTGTCGTGCTCTCAAAACATTTTTATTTCAGCAGGCTGGCCTGGCCTAACTCTCCCTTTTAAATTTTTAAATCGTTTAATTTGTTTATAAATTGGGTGTTTTAAATTTGTTTAGGCCAAAAAATTTAATAATTTTAATGGATTTTTAATGTTTGTATTATCTGTATTTTATCTTGGCTGTTCACCGCCCTGAGTCCTTTGGGAGTAGGGCAGTATAGAAATTTGATAAATAAATAAATAAATAAATAAATAAATAAATAAATAAATAAATAAATAACAAGATGATTTGACAATGGCTAAGACCAGGAAAGTTGAAGAAAGAGACAGAAAGGCTAATTCTGGCTGCACAAGACCAAACATTGAGAAGACAGCAATAGATAAAAAAATACTGTTTCCTCAAGGACGCTGAAGAAATAGTGGATCACCTAGCTAGCTGCTACATGAGGTCCATACAGACTGACTACAAACAACAGCATGACAAAGAAGCACAAAAGATTGGAATATTGCAAAAAAAAATGCCATTTGCCTGCAAGAAAGAATTGGTGGAACCATAAATTAGACAAAGTAATTTAAAAAAAAAAACAAAGAAGCTAAACTACACTGGTAGTTTAGGATTCAAACAGATAAACATCTGCCACGAAACCACCTCAGATTTAAAAAATTGTTGATAAGAGAGACAAAAGACAGTCTGGATACCTGGAGACAGCAGAATAAAAGAGAAAGAACTGGAGAAAATCTCAAAGTATAAGGACCTGCAAATATAAGTAGAACAATTGTAGCGAAAGAAAACAAGGATAGTACCAATCACAATAGGCACCTTGGGTGCAACCATAAACAACTGAACACCATTGTCATTGACAAAGTTACCAGCAGTGATTACATCCTGTGACAATACCTTTAACACTATCAAACAACACTCCTCTCCCAGGTCCTTGGAAGGACTCAACAGATGGACAAAAATACTAAATCCAGTTTATATATCTGGCTGACCATAATAATTTCTACACAGAAGAAGATTGCCTACCCTATGCTAGTACATTTTAAATCTGAAAGGTGTTTTTGCCTCCAAGGTGTAGTCTTGACTTTTGAGATGACAGTCTCCAAAGGAAAAGTTTTGTAGTTCTTTTATCCATTCAAATATCTAGCCTCACTACCTTTTTTAATGTTAAGAGCTTCTCAACGTTCATTCACCCAATCCTTACATTAGTCCACAATTTTCATTTTGAAATGGCATCTTTCTAAAGAAAACAGTAACTATCAATAGCTAGATTTACAATATACTGCGTTCATCTCTCAATGAGCTATGTTGCTGGGCGTGGGAGAGGGTACTATTTTCAGGGTTTTTTCCCCTGTTTTTCTTTGAAACTCTCTCTCTATTCACCCAAGAAGGTATTTGGTTTAAAAAGGGTACATTTTCTGGCTCTCAAAATAAAATATAAAACTTGTAAATATGTTTTTTTTTTTTTAAAAAAAATCTATTCTCATCTCAGGGTGTCTCAAATATGCACTTTCTGTGCTTTTGTCAACTGACTTGCTTCATTTAAAAATGCTGCAATGCAGTGAGCAGACATATGTGAAATAAACTGAATTTTAAGATTTCCATCCCTTTAGAGGCAAGGCAGGCCAATTTTAAACTATTATCTTTCAATCATTGAAGCTTTCAATTGAATCATTCATACACCAGCTGTGTTAGAGTATCTAAGGGTATATTAGCTTTATGCAATATGTGTGTTTTACAGTTAATGTTAGTCTTGGTGCCAAATGACTACAGACTCACGGGTTATGACATTGTAATATCCTGTAGGTTTTCAGAACTACAGAGATTAGTAGTAGTTGTCACAAATCACACTAGCTAAAGAATTAAAATCTACTAGAACGAGTTAAAACAACTCATGGGAAGAAAAAGTGTAATAGAACTAAAAACCTGTTAAATGATGTATATCTCTGTATATTTATATGTGATAGTCTCTATCAAATACAATACATTTTAATGGAAATAATTTTATTCTGAATAGCAGTGCAGCCTAAATAAACTCTACTGGCAAGCATATTATTAAACCCACTTCTGTTTCTAAAATAGTTGTCAGGAAATTCTCCCTATCACATAATTCTGAACAGCAAATGGAATGTAGACTTTTACCAAAAAATAAAATAAAATAAAAAATGCCTGCAGAACCCACAATTCCTGACCTTCCTTCCCATTTTAGCAAGCTGCTATGAATAAAAAATAAACCCTGTACATCCACCTGTTACAAAAACTTGTTTACACACAACATTTGCACACAGAGGTTGCTGAGGTTTCTTCTCCATCAGCCAGGACATAATTGCTCCAATTATACATGTTGAAATATCACACAATAACCTGAGAGCTTTATTTGGTGTGTGAACCATTTGCCGCTTTACAGTTTTGCTTCTTGGTCTGAAAAGTTTTTTTTAATAAATAAATAAATAAACCTTCCACTAGCCATTTCTATTTCATGTCTTTCTGCGACAGTTCCATTCTTTGTAGTAATATGGATAAATTGGATAGGAATTATTCACAATAATTTAAACAGATCTTAACATGAATTAGACCAAACTATAGGAATCTTATTTATGGTACAATGGAGGCTATAGCAATCAATGCAGTGCTGTATATTCTCAACTGATACAGGCAGTCCTCAATATACAACAATTTGTTTAGTGACCAAAGTTATAATGGCACTGAAGAAAATAATTTATCACCATTTTTCACACAACCATTGCAAGCAGGGGTGAAAATTCAGTACGTTCTGACAGGTTCTGGAGAACCAGTAGCGGAAATTTTGGGTAGTTCGGAGAACCAGTAGCAGAAATTTTGAGTAGTTTGGAGAACCGGCAAATACCACCTCTGGCTGGCCCAAGAGTGGGGTGGGAATGGAGATTTTGCATATCCTTCCCCTGGAGTGGGGTGGGAATGGAGATTTTGCAGTATCCTTCCCCTGCCACGCCCACCAAGCCACGCCCACCAAGCCACAGCGACAGAACCAATAGTAAAAAATTTTGGATTTCACCACTGATTGCAAGCATTACTATGGTCCCATGATCAAAATTTAGATGCTTGGCAATTGACTCATATTTACAATTGTTGCAATGTCCTGGGGTCATGTAATCACCTTTTGTGACCTTCTGACAAGCAAAGTGAATGGGGGAAGCCAGATTCACCTAACAATCATGGTTACTGACTTAACAACTACAGTGACTCACTTAGCAAAGGTCATAAAGTGGTACAAAACTCACTTAATAAATGCTTCATTTAGCAAAAGAAATTTTGAGCTGAATTGTGGCTGTAAATCAAGGACTAACTGTACTTCAAGAAATTGGCACTTAGGTAATTTTATTTGTACTTCAAGATTAGCTAGCACGTAGACTGATCATGTTAAACATTCTTCCATTAGAGAAGCAGAGTTCAAAATATCACACAGAGAGCAAATCAGATGATCTAAGCCAGCTATTATTTAATCTATAATAGGTTTCCAATAAATAAATGTCAACAGCACTAAAATGCTGTTGGTCTAATTTGGCAGAAACCAGCTGAATGACAGAAAAGATTAGCCAGGAACACAGCTACACCTGCTATTCTTCAGTGTTTATTAGATTTTAGTCAAGTGTATGATTTCTGGTTTCCCCAACAATATCCAACAAGAATTATGCAAAGGTGGCGGAATGGGCTTGTTTGATTAAAGAGGTTAAAAACAATTACTTTTATAAAAGACTTTTATGGATTATTTATTGAAAATGGATAAAAACGAATTAGTGATTTGGGATCCACTGATTAAAAGGTGTTGTTATAGGAAGAAGAGAACCAAGATATGTAATTTAGGAGATTGTATATGGTAACGATTATGCTTAAAACTTCTGCAAAATTTGGAAGTTGCTTGTCTTTATTTATTCTTTGGGAAGAATATTCTTTGCTGTCTTTCACATTTTCTTTTATTCTTTTTCTTCATTTTTCGGTTAATGTTTCTGTCGTTTTTAACTCTTGGGTAAAATTTTCTTTCAATTATGGAAGCACACAAGAGAACAGCGGAAAAATAGTGTTCCCATTCTCAAAATTTGAAAAATATTATTTATGACCTATTATCTAGAGTAGGTAGTGGCATTTGACCCATTGGTCATCATGATATAAAAAGATGTTGAGACTCTAGAAAGAGTGCAGAGAACAGAAACAAAGATGATTTGGAGACTGGAGGATAAAATATATGGAGAATGGTTGCAGAAATTGGTTTTGTCCAATTGTCTACTGAAAACAAGGACTAAGGATGATATGATAACAGTCTTCCAATATCTTGGGGTCATAGTGTCTTTTGCTTGAGCAGTGGGTTAGACTAGAAGGCTCCAAGGTCCCATCCAACTCTGATATTATGTTTTCTGTATTTATAAGCACAGCTCCATTTTTTCCAAAAATTATTTGGTTCTTTATACTACAATATAAAGATATACAAGTCACCCAAGATATAGTTTTCATATATGATTCAATTTGAATTGAAATTAAACTGAGAAATATTGCTGATCTATTAAAAGCTTACTGGACTTCCCTTAAAATTCTTCAAGCATGTTTTATGTACAATAGGGATCATAATGAGTGCAGCCCAATATACTTTTCCAAATGTACTGGAACTGATTTTAAAATATACCTGCTGTTGCTTATTTAAATACTAACATAAACCTTTCAAGTCTAGTATTAGGTTGGGTATGAATGTTTCTAAGACACTAAATATTAAGTTATTTTTTCCCCAAATGATTTGCTTCTTGCTTCTTAGTCTCAAATGATGGGGAAAAAAAACCAGGTCTACTATATGCATTTCTTGTTACATTTTTCCCCTACAGACCAGTGTTTCACAAACTTGTCAACTCTAAGCTGTGTGGACTTCAACTCTCAGAATTCCCCAGTCAGCAAAGGAAATTCTGGGAGTTAAAGTCCACACATCTTGAAGTTGCCAAGGTTAAGAAACTCTGCCATAGACAATTGTGCCATAGACAACTGTGGAAACAAAGATTCTGGACTAAATAAACTTTTCATTTGATCCTGCATAACCTTGTTTCTGTTCTTTTGATACATTCTATTCCTGTTTTACTTTTCTATTTTAGGTCCTTCCTACATTTTTAAATTTCTGTTATGTTGTGTCTGACTCTTATAGACTGCCCGAATAAGGCCCTGCAGTTTTCTTGGCTAAATTTTTCAGAAGTGGCTTGTCATTGCCTGCTTCCTAGGACTGAGAGAAATTGATTGACCCAAGGTAAAACAACTGGCTTTGTGTCCAAGGTGGGACTAGAACTCACAGTCTTCCAGTTTCTAGCCAGAAGTCTTAACCATTATACCGAACTGGCTCTCCCCACATTGCCCCTGACTAAAAACATTCTTAAAGTCAGCACTGTGCTCTAAATTAGGGATCCTCACCTGGATTATTCCCCCAGCCACCTCAGAATCAGAATAGAGTGGGAAGCAGAGGTGGGTTCTAATTTTTTTTTATTATGGGTTCTGTGGGCATGGCTTATTTTGTGAGCGTGGTTTGATGGTCATGTGACAATTCTTTAGGATTTAGCAGAGGTACTGGTTTACCAGGCTTTTAACTGCTTGCAGAGCTGTACTGGTTTACCCATTTGTTTTTGGAGCGTTCTGGTCTACCTATTTGTTTTTGGAGGCACCGGTCTACCCATTTGTTTTTCGAGCACATTGGTCTACCACCACACTGCCTTTTAACACTGATCAGCTGTAGGGCCTTTGAAGCCCCGCGGCAAGAGTTTAAACAGTTTTTTTCCTTCCAGCCGATCAGCTGGGACTCGGGACACAGCGAATAGATTGGGGGCAGGGCCAAATGAAATGTAAGAATAACGTGGGGCGGGAGGGCCCAGCTCCCGAACAAAGAGAACAGGTTCAGTGATGTCATATCGTCACCGCTACTGGCTCGGCCGAACTGGGCCGAACCGGGAGGAACCTACCACTGGTGGGAAGGGACCTTTGAGGTCTTCTAGTCCAGCTGCCTGCTCAAGCAGGAGATTCTACACCATTTCAGACAAGTGACTGTCCAGTCTCTTCTTAAAAACCTCCAGTGATGAAGCACCCACAATGACTGAAGCGAAGCTGTTCCACTGATTAATTGTCCTCACTGTTAGGAAGTTTCTGTGAGGGATTTTTTTTGAAGTGCATCTGCAGCAGAAGTGTCCTGAGGTTCCAAGTGGGAAAAGAATGCAACTACAGTGGGTCAGTGATGAGGAAGACGAACTGCCTTCTGCACCTGATCCAAGAACACATAGGGCAGAGAAAAGGCAGGAGCAGAGAAGGTCACCTAGATTACTCAGCCTTACCCTTCTTGATGGGCTGCACCGGAAGCTGGCTATTTAGCACAAAAGACAGGTTCAGTGAGCAATGTGTTTGTTTCCTAGCTGTGTGTTTGCTGGTTGTTGGGATTCATGTGTCTGGACTTTTCTTGCCTTGTGAACACTCTTGTATTGTGGATTTAAATTTGCCTGCTGGATTTATTTTGATTAAGAAACTTTCAAGTGCCTTGTAGACTCTTTGGCCATTGCTCTGTGGACTAGCATTGGTCTGCTCATGGTTGGGCTTAATTGGGACAGTTTTGGGGTTTTGGTGAAGGGAATTGCTGGGGAATTATTTAAATCACTTAAATCACAGTTATGTGTGTGTGTGAATGAGTGGGAAAGCATACCAACCCCCAGGCTGCGACCCACTACTGGGCCGTGGCCTATTCAGATCTGGGCCGTGTGAGAAGCAGCTGGCACGCACATACTTGTGGAGCTCCACTTGCGCCAGTGGTAGGCTGGCTTGTGTGCAGCTCCACTCATGCAAGCAGCAGGCTAGCGTACATGCACCCCACTCATGTTCTCCTCCCCCTTCCCCTCTCCCCCTCCCCTACTGGGCTGCCAAACCACAAAGGTTGGGGATTGTTGCTCTAAATAATATGCTGAACTCATTTTTGTCTGGGTGAGAAGGCCATATTATTTCCTTCTTGTCATTTTTTTCCCTTATGTCTTACTTTGCATTGTGTTGTACTTTGGGGTGAAGAGTGAAACCAATGAAGAATGACACCAATGGGTCAAATGCTACTATTGACTTTAGATGATAGCACATAAATAATATCACAAATTCACCACTTTGGGACTTAACTTCCCTGAATTTAGATGTATTCATCCTATTGAGCAAAACTTCTGAATTTGTTTCTGTTGATACAAATAGAAATAAATTAGACTTTTTAATTGAAAATGCTTTCAGATAATGCTCTCAGATAATACGTATGATTGTTTGCTAAGAAAAATGAAAATAAGACTGCCTCTCTGTCTGCCTTTTTCAGAGTCCAGATATAGCAGCCACGAAGAGCAGTTGGAAAAATTATTACATTAACTAATTTGCATTTGGTTGTGAAGCGATGTCTTTATTCTTTCCGATGTTATTTACGCCGGACACAGCAGTTCTTGCTAGTGCTATATATGCTTTTTGATCTCAGGGCTACAGTCGCCACTTTGGTTGTTTTTAGAGCCTAGGAAGATGAATTCTTTTACTGTTTCAATGGTCTTTGCACTCTGATCTGTCTGTTCTTTTTTCCAAATACATTGAAAAGGCACAACTCTCCCATACATTTTCTTAACACATTCTCTATAACTCCTCCTCCTCCTCCTCCAACATCTTTGTGTCAAGTCTTACTTGCTGTACTTTCACTATCACTAGTCTGAAGCCAGTGTTCCATGTGAATGTACATGGATGACAGAATGACCCTGGAATCATAATTTCTTGAAGGTATATACATTCCTTAGCACATATAGATATTGCTCATCCAGCTCATTTCATTACTGCTGGGGGACTGCAAGAGGAAGCATACCTTTGCTTAAGTTGTGCAATGCCCTCTGCTGCAATTTAGAGGAAAGAACATTTGCATAAATGATGTAAATGGTTTTTTTTTCCATGCGGGGGTAAGGAAGATTATATTATAGGTACCTGTGCACAATTGTGGTGTAAAATGAATTTTGTTGTTTCAACTATAAAGAGGTCATATGATTGTAAATGAGAGAGTTGGCTTACTTCTTAGTTTCTGTTCTAATCCATGCAATTAGATATAAGAGATAATAGCTCCTGTACTATGCCCTATTGCCTAATTGCTACCACTTTCTTTGTTTTTGTTTTAATGTAGCTTCTTGCCAAAGTGCAGACAGTAGATTCGGTGTTGGTTCAATTACAAAAATCAATCACAGAACCTTGAATCTTACAAGGAGACATTAAGGGTATGAAGGTCCTACTGGAAAGAGATACTTTCTTTGAAGATGCATATTACACACTGGAGGTGCTTAATTCTGCTTTATTCCATATGCAGTGGGACTCCAATAAAAAAAGTGTGGAGTTGACCCATGATCTACCTTATTCCCAAAATAGACCTTAAATATGTGGGCACAAACTTGCAGGATCCAATCTGTGTCCAAGGAAAATAGAAGTTCACTTATTATAGTAAATACATATCCTTACTGAAGGACTGGAATATTTCAATGCACAATTTCATAAGCTAGACTTGAGCATTACCAAGTTTGTGCCTGAATGAATATATGTGTCCCAGGATCCAATTTGGGTTGATCATCGGGTTAAGTCTTCTGAGCTTTTGTACTCATGCTGGAGCCCATCCACAAGGAACTTCTCTCCCACCAAGAAGTTCCACAAGAATGGGCTCCAGCAGGAATCCTCTCACTGGAGAAAAGATTGTAAAATAAAAAAATAGGACAGCCATTGTCCCCATTAAATAAGGTAAAAAAAACATCAGGTCCACCAAGGGAGCATTCACAGAGTTCTTGTTGTTGAAAAAAAGTCCAAAAGCAAAATATGAATCATAACTGAAGTAGTAGTGGGAAAATTCAGTACAATGGTACTGTACTGTATTGTACTAATTATTAGTAACAAGGCAATCCTTTCCTAGTTTAAGGTATTCTTTGAAATATAGTTATATTATTTCTAAGTATGCATACATTGGTAATTCCTGGTAACAATTTTATGCTCCCATGAAGCACAACCAAAAGAAAAGCCACCAGAAGAGAAATATGTCCACCATGTAGTTGTTTCTTTCCATTCCATTCAATATTCTAACAGAGCAAAAAAAAAAAAAAACCAAAAAAAAACAACAACCACCTGATATATAGTTTTTTTAAAAAAACAAGTGTTAGAACAACCAACTCGAACCACATTCAAATATGAAAATACTAGGCTGGAGAATTACTTCCTAATTACTGGAGATAGCAATGTATGTGGGAGGTGGAGGCAGAGAAGGAGGAGGAGGAGGAGGAGGAGGAGGAGAGAGGGGTGACCCTACCATCATCTCCCATCCTATCCCTAGTGAACTGCACATTTGTGATATCCCCAATACCCATACTGTACAATTCCTTTTTCATATGGCCCTTCTGTCAGCCATAATCAGTATAATCTTTATTACTCTGTTCTGTAAAAAAAGGAGAGATTCGGTGTCCCCCCACCCCCATTGCCTCTTATTCTTATTTAATTTAAGCTTTTTCCTTATATAGTGATGTAGATTTAAATACATTTCTTATCTTGGCATATTTACAGTTGCTATAGCATAGCATTATATTTATTACTTATAGCACATATGATATAAATCTTTTGTAAGGAAGCATGCAGAAAGTGAGGTGGTTGATTAGATTGCGTACCACAAATTATGGTTTGTTGGCTGCCATCCAAAGTGAAGGAGATGGAACCATTTCCCTTCCTCCCTAGCTTTCTGGTTAAATATCAGAATATTAATCATTGTACTATGAAGATTGCACTCCCAAGCATGCTTACCTACATTGAAAATAATGGAGCATAACTGTGAGTAGGAAAAAGGTCAGAGATCAGTAAACATATTTTTTTCCATAAAGAATAGTTTAGATTCATTTCTGCATTAAACATGTTGCATAAAACTTTGGAGTACAGTAATGCATATAAAAATATTCAATGTTTGGTTAGATCCCTGCTAGTCCCTCTGCCAAGAAGCAAGGCAGGTGATGGGCCTTGAGTGACCTGGCTGTGGGGGCCCTGAAATAAGCCAGTGCAGGGCATGTGAGGCATAGGTCTGCAAACCTATGGGGTATGTTCCAGAGGTGGCATGCAGAGCCCTCTCTGTGAACATGTGCGCCGTTGCCCCAGCACAGTATGCCATAGGGCAGGTGTCGGTAAGCCGCAGGCTCTTTCATCCCTCGCTGTGGCTCCCTGTTGGGTGATCCTACCACTGGCTGGCCCCACCTCTTACCCTTCCCTTCCAGTCACTCCAAAGGAATATTTGAGGGCTGAATGCCAAGAGGCATGGATTTCCTCCACCTTCTGCATTCCCACCCCATGCTGAAGTGAACCAAACAGGTTAGGATCTCCCTCCATGCTAAGTGGCCCCACCAAGCCTACTTGCAAACTCCGCCAAGCATGGCTCCAAACTTTCAGTTCGTGCATTCCTCCTGGTCAGTGCGTCCTACCTACTCTGAGCTTACTGGCCATAGGTGGGGCTCCATGCCACTGCCAACCAGCTGAAGCATCATGTTTGTTTGCTTGCTGATCACCTCCGAGGAGGGAGCTGCACTCAGGCTGCCCAGGCCCCAGCCGCGGGGGGAGAGAGGAAGAGGGAAGGGGTGTGTGTCACCCCAACAGGATCCAGGTTGGAGTTGTCTTATTTTGTGTGGATCTCTAACACTTGGCTTTGCCTGCCAGCCTCCACTCCCTCTCCACAGCCCAAATGGTTGGATTCATGCAACACATGAAGCTGGGCAGGAGAGCATGAATAGATAGATAGATAGATAGATAGATAGATAGATAGATAGATAGATAGATATACAGACAGACAGACAGACAGACAGGACAGAGAGAGAGGGGAGGGAGAGAGAGAGAGAGAAAGAGAGGGAGAAAGAAAGAGAGGAAGAGAGAGAGGAAGAGAGGAAAGAGAGAGAGAAAGAGAGGCAGAGAGAGATAGAGAGGGAGAGGGAGGGAAAGAGAAAGACAGGGGGGAAGAGATAGAGAAACAGAGAGGGAGGGAAAGAGAGAGAGGGGAGAAAGAGAAAGAAACAGAGAGGGAAGGGAGGGAGGGAAAGAGAGAAAGAGAGAGGGAAAGAGAGGGAGAGAAAGAGAGAGAAAGAGAGAGGGGGAAAGAGAGAGAGAAAGAGAGAGAAGGAGGGAAAGAGAGAAAGAGGGAGGGCGGGAGAGAGAGAGAGAGAGAAAGAGAGAATGTGGGTGTGGTGTGGCTTGGTGGCCATGGTTTGGTAAGCATGGCAGGGGAAGAATACTGCAAAATCCCCATTCCCACCCCATTCTGGGGCCAGAGGTGGTATTTGCCAGTTCTCTGAACTGCTCAAAATTTCCCCTACCGGTTCTCCAGAACCTGTCTGAACCTGCTGGATTTCACCCTGGTGTGCGTCTAATATAAACCTTGCTACCCCAAATAAGCCCTACTTAAGAGCCTGCACAGCGTGCCAGTCCCCCTGCCAAGAAGCAAGGCAGGTGATGGGCCTTGACTGGCTTGGCTGTGGGGGCCCTGAAATAAGCCAGTGTAGGGCCTGTGAGGCATCTCCACCCCCTTGCCTCATGGCAGGGCCTTCCATACATGAAAAAAAAAAAGACACCTCCCAAAAATAAGCCCTAGTGCTTATTTTAGGGCCCAAAGGAAAATAAGACCCGATTTTATTTTCGGGAAAACACGAGTAGTCCAAATTGCTAATCTCTTGTCAAAAGATATGGTTAATCTGGGACTCTTATATTAACTCTTCCCATAGACCATGAATTCTAGTTCACCTTAGGCACAAAGTCAACTAAATCACCTTGGGCCAGTCACTCTCTGCAGTCATTAAATTAAATTGAATGACCAATTTTTCATGGAGAGTTGTCAGATATTTAAACTGAAATCCCCAAACTTCATCTTTTCCTGTGCACTCCAGTTCTTAACCTTCCTTACTAGTTTTTAATTATTTCTGATGTTAAGACCGTATCATCCATCTTGATTGAGTCAATATTTTTCGTGATCTGTTTTATCCATAACCATCTTTATTATGTTCTTTTAGGTTTCCCAGATGTCACTCCAAAATTGTAATTTTTCATCTTTTATTATAATATATGTTTGTAGTATTTTCTTTTTTTTCTTTTTTGTATGTTTGTAGTATTTTCAAGTGATGCTTTGTAAAATAAATGCTGCATTTGTTTGAAACCGCTGATTTGGTTGAAATTGATTTATTCTACTTTTATATTGTTCAATTTTCTCTCAAATAGCTGTGACACATTGCTTTAATTCTTCTGAGATTCTTTAATCATCTTAGTGCCAAGATTGTATCTTTTATATGAACTTTCTTTGAACTCATTCTTTTTTCAATTTTCTTTCCTTCAAATTCTTCAGATTGCTGATATCAGTTCATAATTTATTGATCTTTGTAATCAAATTTTCTATTTTGTTGGATTTTTTTGCTGTTTTGCTTTATTGTATGGTATGCCAGCTCTGATGTTATCATTGCTGCTGTGCTATAAATTAGTTGATTCATTTCAGCCAATATGTTTGTTTCAATATTTTCTACTACCAAGTTTGTGTCTTTCAAAATTCCCTAGTGTTATGTATGTAGATTTGGGCAGGCAGTTTGAATTAACTGACCATCAGCTGATTGGCTGACCACACAGCTACAAGGTATATAACGGGAGCTGTTTCCCCTGGTCAGTTGCTGGGGTCTCACCCTACAATAAAGAGCTGTTGTCACTCACTACCTGGCTTGCTGCATCCTCATTCACCCAACTTAACACCTAGGTTTTTCTTCAATAGCAGAAACCTTTCTTTTGAGTTTTTTATATGTTCAATAATCTTTACTTTCAGACATTAAGAAAATTTGATGTGGCTTTTAAAAGCTTTTATTTGCTTGACAGTCTTCAGTTTCATTTATGTCAGGGATAGGCAACTATGGCCCTTTATGACCTATGGACTTCAAATCCCAGAATTCCTGAGCCAGCATGGCTGATTCAGGAATTCTGAAAATTGAAGCCCACAGATTGGTAAAGGGACCATTGTTACCCACCTCGAGTTGTGTTATTATTATGAATATTGTTTATATATTCAGCTAGGTTTTTTTCCCCAATACTTGTAATTTAGTTATTGGTTTTATTCTAAGGAACAATCTTCATGGATCCATGAATTATTGTTCATCCCTTTCTGAAACTAAATATTTTTGTTTCCAATACTTTGTTTTGAAATCTCCTAATTTTAAGTTTCATGATTGTTCTTTTTCTTCAATTTACTGACCATATATTTCATTTTTCAGCTTTCCTAATTATTTTAAGCTCTTATCATCTAGCAAGAACAGCTGAGCCCTGTAGCCCATTTATCTACTGATGCCCAGGAACCATAGTATCAGGCATGGTCCTTGCTGATTTGGTTGTTTGTTTGTTTGTTTGTCAACAAGTACAAGGAAGAAGTATCAATATAGACATAGACATGGGCACATGAAAATTGGCACAAATAAATGGATATAAATAAGCAAAACATAGCCATAAACACATAAAATGAGTACATATAAATGGGGACAGTAGGACAAGGATGATAGGCATGCTGGTGCACTTATGATGCCCCCTTAGGGACCTCTTAAAAACGTGTAAGGTCCACGGTAGACAGTTTAAGGTAAATGGGTATGGAGATTAGAGAAACTAACAACAGGATCAGGTAGTGTGCCAGACATTTACTACTCTATTGCTGAAGTCGTATTTTCTGCAATCAAGATTAGAGTGGATTACATTTAGTTTGTATCTATTGATAGCCCTTGTGTTATTGAGGTTGAAGTTAAAGTAGTCATTAACAGGCAGGACGTTATGGTAAATAATACTAAGCCTAGGTCGGAACGTAGACGGCTCAGTTCAAGGCCTAAAATTTCAAGCCTTTCAAGTGGTATAAGGAATTTTATTGTTACTAAGTAGAGGGTGATAGATTGGTTTATGATGGATTCCATGACTTTACAGGTGATGCAGCAAAGGGAGATTGGTTTATAATTCTCAACAAGGCCGGGGTCACCTTTTTTGAAGATAGGTATGACTGTTGATAATGACCATATGTCAGGCAAGGAGCTCATTCTAAAAGACACTTCATAGATGGTGCTTAGAGGTTCAGAAATGGCGGAGAAGAACTTTTAAAAAAATTAGGCACATATTCCATCAGGACCAATAGATAGATGAGAGTTGATCCAGTATGGAATATTTCTTTTCTATATTCGTCACTGGAAATGATTTTGGATTATATTCATCTAGCCTCTCTACTAAGACTTGTTCGTTATGATTGAACCTGCCAGTAGTTACTATCAGTATAGCTCTTGTTTTGATAAGCCACATAAGTCTGTTCATCAGATTGAGAATTCTTTCTTTTTCTTTTCAATATGCAGCAAATAGCTAATTGAATATGTAAGGAAAACTAAGAGAAAACAGCAGCACTTGCAGGATGATGATGATGATTCTAAAATAAGCCAGATCGCATGCTTAGTTTGGTTAATAGGTGTGCAGTGGTTTCATGAAAATTGCTCAGTGGGATAGCTGATTTTGCTAGGAATTTTCACATTAAAAAGCTGGTCTATTTTCATAGTGAATAAGAGTACATTGTGCTTTGCTGGCCCATAAAACTAGATCGGTATATGAACCATATACTGTGTTACAGAGTTTTTTTGTACTTGTCAAATAAGAGCTTGTTCTTTTTCTGTCTTAATTTCAGCATCTTTATTTTTTTTCTTATTCAGTCACTATTTTGGAACACATGTATGGTTGCTCTTTCCACCTCTCCATATTCCTATAAATTTAGTGATCCCATAATTAACAATCCCCTGGAATCCTCACATTTCTTTGCTTGAAGAGTAGTTAGAAATCAGTAATCAGTACCTCATTCTCTTTTCTTACTGAGATGTTTGCAGTCTTTTTTTGGGAGAGGGGTTTGCAATACTTGGATATTTTGCAGCAAGGAAGGGCAATCTTTTTGAGTCTGATGATTCAAAAGACCTTTGAGAAAGGTGTTTTTTTTTTTCCAAAAGCTTTTTAGTAAACATATTTGTTGCTGGATAGGAGGGACTGACATTTTATGATTTGCTCACTAGCTAAATATATAAAAAGATGACAATAGGGAAAAGGATGCAACTTTGGAGATTCTGATTTAGAAAAAAAGTGACAGGGAGGGGCATGACTGAAAATATCAAATCATGGATAAATGGACCAGAGAATAATGCTGTTGTCATCCAGGGTTGCTGCCAATTGAAGTAGTACAATTTTAGAGAACATGAGATTCATTTGTCTTGAAACCTTCCTTAATTGTGGCGTGAATATGCCTTGGTAATGTTTTTATAACACTGCCTTCTTCTCATCCGAGCCCATAGCTGAGGTAACTTAAAGCTATCTTTACCTTATTCAGTTTTAAAGTCGAGTTTTTCCTCTTGTTCCAACACAATTTCTGCCAAAGACACAATCACATTCCTGTTAACAACTCAGGAACTGGGTCTTCACTTAGTCACTTCAGTCTTCTATAACAGTGGTCCCCAACCCCCGGTCCGCGGACCGGTGCCGGGCCGTGGAGTACCTGGCACCGGGCCGCGCAGCGGCCGGGGGACATGAACGCTGCAGCGCAAAGGCTCCTGGGCCGTGCGCAAAAGCTCCTGGGCCGTGCGCAAAAGCTCCTGGGCCGTGCGCAAAAGCTCCTGGGCCGTGCGCAAAGGCTCCAGGGAAGAGAGCCCCGCGCAGGTACGCACGTGTGGCCCAAAGCCCCCACCCCTGCGCGCGCTCAGCGGGCCACGGTAAAATTATCAAAGGCTGATTGGTCCGCGGCAATAAAAAGGTTGGGGACCACTGTTCTATAACATGCCACCTCCCTGTGAAAACTAAACATAGATTTCCATGTCATTTTGGCTTAGGCCAAAGGAAAGACCAAAAAGCTGGCTTTTGTGGGAGATACCTGCCCACATCATTAATACCCAACTAATTGTCCCTAGTATGACAATCAGTCATACTAATCATACTAGGGACACACACACACACATACACATGGGATTGGTGCCATCAATTTGTCTCTTCCATGGTCCATCTGGTTCTCTCCAGATCAGGTGAACTGGTAGTGGCAGTGGGAGGCTCCGCCCCCCACCTGGACATCTCTGTGCATGCACAGAAGCGTTGAGCGCCCACGAGCAAACCAGTAGCGAACAAAAAACCCACTACTGTAGGTATGTAACCTATCAGTCAGGTATAGCTTGTGGATCTAGCATTCTTTTGAAAATCCTTGTCCAAAAATAGTCCAGCTGCCAGGTTGTAGGGCTGGAAGATGGTGCAATACATCAGAAGAGCACCCTCCTGCTTACCTCCGTGCCATCCCTCTGTACTTATGACCTTTCAAAAAGTAGCAAACATCCCTTCTTGTAAACCAGCTCAGACAATTCAAAAGCTAAATAATTTTGCCACACGTGGCACCTACCTATACTTTCCCATCCCCTTCTATCACATTAAAAAAAAAAAAAAGATTGGTGATTTTTTTTTCTCCCTGCAAGCAGGTGGGACACAGTAGGAAGAAAAACAAAGCCAGATATTTTGCTTCATTCATTTCACATCAAAATTGTGAGGGCAACACTTCTCACAAAGCTTGAACCTGGAGCTGAATAAGGCCTGGCAGTCAGACAATAGAATTTATGCCAGCTTACTTTTCTGCCAATTGAAGTACTGGAGGATAACATATTAAGGTGGTTGGGAGGCAGAGCCCAGAGTCATACATGATTATACTGTAAATTGCCAACATTTTTTCAGCACCATTAAATCACCCAAAGAAAATAAAGAGAACAAGAATTTTACATTGCCAGATTCTTTAAATATGATATTTGTCAACTTGTTTTTTGTTAATATGGATATTAGTCTGAAATCTAAGTACATTATTACAATAGACAAACATTAACACCTATGATAGAGCTAAATCTAGGTGTGAACAGGCATCATATAATTTATTTAATTAGGTGCATTTGAAAAGTTGCTTCTCCATGTATCAGTTATCTCTGATGTTCTCCCAACTCCCAGTATTACTTGGCTGTAATATACCCTTGTTTTGATTCTTAATTATAGTTGAATAAAATACAGATGAACTGCTGTGAATCTGACTTGGCAGTTGTGAAATTACTTCTAACATCCTCAATGCATTATATTTCCCAACACTGAATTTTGATTAATTTATACTTTATAAGAAAACCCTTTCTTTTGTTACAGATTTGGTCAAAGAATAATTCTAATTATTATTATTAATAAATATATAAAATAAATACATAATATCAAGGCCCTATCCATACAGTTTTAAATGCTCTCAATTCAAACACTGATCAGATCCAGACCTGCTTGGTTTCAAGGTCATTTAATAAAATGTGCCCACATGCCAGTGGTGAAATGTAAATTTTGTTACTACCGGTTCTGTGGGCGTGGCTTAGTGGTGGTGGGGTAATATGACTGAGTGGGCGTGGCCAACTTTTTTTTTTTAACTTTTAAAACCATTTTTCTACAACCTCTTCAGCTGAAGAGGTTGTTAAAGAATGCTCTTAAAGCCTCTGACGATCCTAGCTGACTTGCCTGATCAGCAGAGGCTTTTTCTTTTTTTTAAAGCCTCTGACAATCCTAGCTGACTTGCCTGATTGGCAGAGGCTTTGTTTTTACTTTTAAAAGCGTTTTTTCTATAACCTTTTCGGCCGAAGAGGTTGTAGAAAAAATGCTTTTAAAAATTAAAAAAAAAGCCTCTGATGATTGTGCAGTTCATCTGGGCAATGGGGAGGGGGGCAGGGATTTTTGCTACCAGTTCTCCGAACTACCCGCCTCCATCGCTACCAGATCGGGTGATCCGGTCCGAACCAGGAGCATTTCACTCCTGCCACATGCATTCAAATTAGTGGTACAAATTATGAGTTTAGCTGGCCCAGAGGCCATACACTAAACAACCAAATAGTACTGGAGCAGGATAACAATAACTTGGACCTGATTGAAATATATGAATTATTGTTAATGGGGTTACTCCCATAGCATATAACATACTCTCCATGTTGCTAAGTTGTATCAACAGTAGAGTCCTTCAAGTTTCTAGGTTCTATCATATCTCAAGACTTAAAATGGACACCTAACATCAAAAACTTCATCAAAAAAGTTCAACAAAGAATGTTCTTTCTGCACCAATTCAGAAAGCTCAAGCTGCCCAAAGAGCTGCTGTTTCAGTTCTACAAAGGAATTATTGAGTCTGTCATCTGCACCTCCATAACTGTCTGGTTTGGCTCTGCAACCAAACAAGACAAACACAGACTTCAATGGATAATTAGAACTGCAGAAAAAACAGTTTACCAACCTGCCTTCCATTGAGGATCTGTATACTGCACGAGTCAAAAAGAGGGCTGTGAAAATATCTACAGAGCCCTCACATCCTGGACATAATTTTTTTCATCTTCCACCCTCAAAAAGACCCTATAGGGCACTGCACACCAAAACAACTAGACACAAGGACAGTTTTTTCCTGAATGCCATCACTCTGCTTAACAACTAATTCCCACAACACTGTCAAATAATTTACTAAGACTGTATTACTATTATTCGTCTCTTCCTTACTAGTATCTACCTCTTCCCACTTATTACTATATCCATGTTGCTTGTATCTTTCAATTATATTGTTTTTATTTGTTTCCTAGTACGATTTGATAGCTTAATAGTAACCTTGGCTATCACTAAGTGTTGTATCTTTTTATTCTTGATGAATGTATTTTATTCTCCTTATGTACACTGAGAGCATATACACCTAAGAAAAATTCCTTGTGTGTCCAATCACACTTGGCAAATAAAGAATTCTATTCTATTAATAATGTACAATGTTTTGTGAGAAAGAATCCAGGATCTGTCCTTCCGACCCAGCAGGACGACTAAGCCAGAATTGATTCAGCATTTGACATGTTAAAGTCCACATGAGATAAGTAACTTTCTTGCCTACAGGAAAGTAGCACCAGATGTGAAAAAGGATTTCAACAGAGTAGTTGGCTTCTTTTTTTGCCAAGCTTTTGGGATGGGTCAGAATAACGTGGTAACTTAAATTTTTGAAGAATTTTTATTGTATCCATTTCTGCTTTGAAACACTAAAGTGATCCAATTTGAGGGTAATTCTGAGAAAGGAGTTAAATAGTACAACCCAAAGCTTAAGAATCTCCCACCTATACTGGGTAGCTTTGAGGTGGAATTTGACAGTTTTGGGAACAGTAGTGCAGGTCTTCGAAGAAATGTACAACTTTCCATCAAAAAATACTTTATTCTGCAATATAAATTTGGCTGAAGTGAGAAAGCACTGTGTTTCAAGTGCAAAGAGATTAACATAGCTAAAGAACTTCATAGGAGCAACTTCTGAAATAAGTAATTATCTTTTATGAATACTCCACTCCCAAAGAGCAATAACAGATATAATTCCCTATGATGCTTCTTTTCTGATGAGAAGAAAGACTACTCCACACAATCTGAACAATGTAGCTGTTATGTATTGATACTTTTGAGCGGGAGTTTCAAACCTGCCTATGTTTCTGATTGGCTGACAGTCCCTCCAGGATTGTATATAAGGAGGGCTGCAGCCTCTGAGTTTTTGCTGAAGTCTCACTGTAAATTAAAGAGCTGTTGTTACTTGCTTGGTTGTGCCTCTCATTATTCCCGAACCACTTCATTGGCAACGAAGGTGGGATAGAGAGCACAAGAAGCGAACCAGTGAGACACGAGCTTCAGCTAGGCGACGAGGCGAACTACAGGAGACATACTGAACATGTCTGCCTACGTTCTGCCCAAGCCTTTTGATCCGACCCGCGAAAAATGGGTCTCGTACCTAACAAGGTTCGAATGCTCGCTCGAGGCCAGCGACATGCAAGGGCTCTCCGCTAATCGGAAAAGAGCCCTCTTCCTAAGCCACTGCGGACCCGACGTGTTCGAGATGGCAGAGTCACTGTGTGAGCCAACTCCGGTCCAGACCGTCTCCTGGGACACCCTGATGGCCACGCTCCGGGCTCACTATGCTCCCGTGCCCTCCAAGTTTGTGCAACGATACCAACTCAGACAGCGCGTTCAGCGAGAGGGAGAACCGGTCAGCGCTTACATGGCCAGCCTGAGAAAAGCCGCAACTCATTGCGACTATAGAGACTTGGACGATGCGTTGCTTGAGCAACTTATCTGTGGCGTTCGGGACATTAGACTACAATGGCGCTTGCTCGCCAAGCCTGATTTGACGCTTGCTGGAGCCCTAGACAAGGCCAGGGCTCATGAAGCCTCTACAAAAGCCGCAGAAACGCTGCAGCGTCCGCTGACCAGCAAAGATAACCCCAAGTCTGCCCCGGTGCACAGAGAAGACGCCGGATCCAGCTCGGAGTCCGAGTCGGATGAGGACGTCTTCCGAACAGAGCACCAGAGAAAAGACACAGGCAGCCCGCGGCAAAGCTGCCCCAGCTGCGGAGGGCACCATGACAGACTGTCCTGCAAGTACAGGGAGGCGATTTGCAGGTGTTGCGAGAAAAAAGGGCACTTGGCGCGAGTCTGTAGAGCCATTCTGCCCAGAAAACACCAACCACGTGAGCGCCACAGCCAACCAGAATCAGCGCGCCAGAAACAGCCAACGAGAGAAGGCGGCGCGAAAAAACGGCGCAAATTTGAACCTCGAGATGGCCGCAGCATTCACATAGACCAGGCCAGCGCGGAAATCGAGGACAAAGTCAGCATGGTGGTCGAAATCAACGGCAAGCCATGCTCGATGGAGATCGACACCGGATCGGCTCTCTCCATAATGTCTTGGGCGACCCTAAAGACCCTCTTGCCATCGTTCCGGAAGGACCAGCTCTCCAAACAGAGACTGCGCATCCTAGACTACCAGGGGAACCGAGTCCCCCTCGAAGGCGTGGGCACGTTCTGAGTCACCTACGGAGACTACGAAAGAGACCTGCCGCTGACCATCGTCACGAAGCAGCTTCCCAGCCTTCTCGGCATGGGGTGGTTCCGAGCCCTCGGCATGGGCTTCACCGGCGTCCACCAGATGCTCAAGTCATCGTTAAAACCGAGTTCCAGGACGTTTTCGGGGACACGTTGGGCAAGTATGTGGGGACCCCTATCTCCCTTAATTTAGACCCCAACGTAGCCCAAATAAGACTCAAGGCCAGACGGGTGCCTTTCGCATTGAAACCGAAGATCGATGCGGAACTGGACAAATTAATTAAACAAGGGGTGTTGGTTCCCGTTGACCATGCAAAGTGGGAAACCCCTATAGTGACCCCAGTAAAGTCTGATGGTTCAATTAGGATCTGCGCTGACTACAAGTGCACGATCAACAAGGCTTTGCAGCCGAGCGCCTATCCGGTGCCGATCGTGCATCATCTACTACACTCCCTGGGGCCCGGAAAATTTTTTGCCAAATTAGACTTGGCTCAGGCCTATCAACAATTACCAGTTGATGATGCCACGGCAGAGGCGCAAACGATTGTGACTCATAGGGGTGCATTTAAATGCACCAGGCTCCAGTTTGGGGTGAGCATCGCACCCGGCCTATTTCAAAGCACCATGGAGCGCCTTCTGCAAGGGCTCCCCGGAGTGGTGCCCTATTTCGATGACGTTCTAGTCAGCGCCCAGGACGAACGTCAGCTAGGGGACAGAGTAAGGAACGTCCTGTCTAGATTTAGGGAAGCGGGACTTAAACTTAAAAAGAACAAACGTATGATCGCTGTCCCCTCCGTTGAATTTTTGGGGTACAGGGTGGACGGCACAGGCATCCACCCTACCGAAAGCAAGGTGAGAGCTATTAGGAGCGCACCTGCCCCCAAGACCAAAGCAGAGCTCCAAGCCTTCCTTGGACTGCTCAATTTTTATTCAATGTTCCTGAAAGACAAAGCTACCGTCGCAGATCCCCTACACAAACTATTGGGGAAGAATGTACCATGGGTCTGGGGGAAACCACAAGCTGCCACTTTTGAGGCAGTAAAGAAACTTCTATCAGAAGACAGTTTCCTAATACAATACAATGCAGCGCTACCGCTTGTATTAGTTTGTGACACCTCCCCTGTAGGAGTTGGTGCCGTCCTAGGCCATAGACTGCCGAACGGCCTAGAGGCGCCCATTGCGTTTTACTCTCGCACCCTGTCAAGCGCAGAGCGGAACTATAGTCAGTTGGACAGAGAGGCTCTGGCTGCAATTGCGGGGGTTAAAAAGTTCCACGAATACCTCTATGGCCGGCAATTCGAACTTGTGACTGATCACCGGCCTTTGCTAGGACTTTTGGCAGGCGACAGGCCCACCCCCGCTGCCCTTTCCCCACGTTTGACTAGATGGGTCATTTTTCTTTCGGCCTATTCATATCAACTTGTGCATCGACCTGGACGGACCCTGGGTCACGCGGATGCCCTCAGTCGCTGCCCCCTGCCTGACTTACTGACCAATCCTACACCAGAGGCCTCCGTCCTTCTACTGGACTCAGTAACCTTGGGACCTATTTCCTCTGCCGAAGTGGCAAAAGCCTCAGCCAGGGACCCGATCATTCGCACTGTGATGGGGTGGGTGCTGAAAGGGTGGCCGGTCAAGGTGGACGGGGGGGAATACCAAGGTTTTGTAAACAAATGAAACGAACTGTTTACGCAAGGTGGTTGTTTGTTGTGGGGCGACAGGGTGGTGGTGCCAACTAAGCTACGAACCAGGGTTTTAGAATTGCTGCACGAAGGGCATCCGGGCATTGTCAGAATGAAGAGTTTAGCCCGCAGCTATGTATGGTGGCCCAACATGGACCAAGTTATCTCCGAGAGGGTGGGGAAGTGCAGACCCTGCCAGGAGTCTCGCCCCGATCCCCCGGTAGCGCCCATCCGAGAGTGGGAGAAACCAAAAGGGCCATGGGGGAGAATCCATATCGATTTCGCTGGCCCCTTCCATGGACAAACGTTTTTAATTGTAGTAGATGCCTTTTCAAAATGGCTCGAAATAATTCTAATGCCCTCTACCACAGCCGAGGCAGTTATTAAAGCCCTTCGCAAACTATTCACCACACATGGCCTACCGGATACTCTAGTATCTGACAACGGGCCTCAGTTCACGGCAACCCTGTTCGAGGGTTACTTGGCCGGACTGGGCATTCGCCATGCCCTATCGGCCCCGTTCCACCCGGCTTCTAACCGATTGGCTGAACGTTTTGTAAGAATGGCCAAAGAGGCCCTATCCAGACTTGATAACGGGGACTGGCAGGCCAGGATAGACCAAATTTTAGCTGTTCAGCATGCCACACCATGCACTGCCACAGGGAGAAGCCCAGCCGAGCTCCTCATGGGCAGGAAGCTCCGGTGCGTGTTAGATAGGCTTCACCCCAACTACTCGCACAAAAATTTCAGGGGAGAGACCTCTGGACTAAGACAGTTCCAGGTTGGGTCCCCGGTGTTCGCTCGCAACTATGCCAGCGGACCCCTATGGTTTGCAGGAACCATAGTGGGCATAACAGGCCCGAAATCATATACGGTAGACGTAGGGGTAGACAGACTCTGGAAGCGCCACATAGACCAACTGAGAAGAAGGGTAGTCGGCGAAGCAAACATCAATTTAGATATCTCCGAGCCTAACTATAACAACTTTCCCCAAACAGCTAACTCAAGCCCGGGTTCGCGAGAATACTTAGCTGACAAGCCCTGGTTCCAGCGCTGCCCCAGCGAGTCGCCACTCCCAACCGGGGATAACCACACCCCGGACAAAATCCAGGAGGTTCCATTGGCGGAGCCGGGAGAGACAAAAAGTCCCTCTGACCAGCTCGACGCCCCACCAAACACTGAACTGCGCAGGTCAACTAGGACGAGAACTCGGCCTGGGCACCTGCGAGATTTTGTGTGTACTTATGTAAATATTTAAATGTTAGTGCCTTCTGGGAAGGGAGGGGTGTTATGTATTGATACTTTTGAGCGGGAGTTTCAAACCTGCCTATGTTTCTGATTGGCTGACAGTCCCTCCAGGATTGTATATAAGGAGGGCTGCAGCCTCTGAGTTTTTGCTGAAGTCTCACTGTAAATTAAAGAGCTGTTGTCACTTGCTTGGTTGTGCCTCTCATTATTCCCGAACCACTTCAGTAGCCCTAAGGATGATCCACAAGTGGCTCATAGACGCAGCATTCATAGGGGTCCGAAACAGACAAAACACCGATTGTAGTCTTACAATCGAAGCTCTGCCCCTTGTATAGGTATGCAATATTAATGCACATATAAAAGTGTTGGGGCTTTAACCATGTTGCTATGACTATCTTGCCTGTTTTGACCTTCCTGGTGATGCTGCTGTCCCCGGATATCCTAGCCCTGGCCAGAAGATCTCTGGAATTAACTTTATCTTTAAGGTTGTTCCAGGGAAATCTCTTAAACTGCTATCTACCATAAATAATTTTAAATATAAAAATTCATCTTAATGTGATGGACTACCTTGTTTAAAAAAAAAACATGATGCATGACGCTATTGGTATCAAGCTAGCCAAATCAGGGCATTGATAAATTTCTATTTGGCCTTTCTTCTTTCAAAACTATGTTCATATTACTTGCAATGAAAATGAAGGAAGCAGGAGGGAGGAATAATAAAAAAAATAATAATGGAGCTATAGAGGGAGTAGCATATCTATTAAGATTCATTCCTCACACCAACATCAAAGTATATCCTGCCTCTCTTTAGTCATGAATTGAGCTCCATTTCTGTTTAAACCAGTGGGAATTGGATAGCAAACAGCACAGCGTGAAGTCTGTGTGATATGGAGGTATTGAAAAATAAAAATATATGTGACAATATTTTTCAGTTTTGGGGGGGTACGGCATGACTTAATGTTTCTTTTATTAGTATAATTCAAATTTGAGTATTAGAGATTAGCTGTTAGGCAACTTAACTAAGAAAACAAATGTTCATAACATAGTAGGCATGTGGTTATTGTCTAGTGCAGGGGTCAGCAACCTGCAGCTCTGAAGCCACATCTGGCTCTTTCACCCCTCTGCTGTGGCTCCCTTCACTCAAAATATGCGTCACAAGCACCAATGTGTGACACCCGCCACCACACGATTTATTGAGCTTTTCAATCCCTGGTAGGCCAACCATGGATAAATCCAAGAAAAGAAAAGTTTCAGAAGAAAAGAGAACATTTAATTCAACTACATATGGTAGTTTTGTAGCCGCTCAAGAAATAGTCAGGCATGGGAAGGGTTTTGTGGCTCCCAGTGTTTTCTTTTCTGTGGGAAATGGGTCCAAATGGCTCTTTGAGTGTTTAAGGTTGCAGACTGCTGGTCTAGTGATTCTATCTGGAATTGTGCTCCTGTTCTCTCCAGTTATGAAAGTGACTTTTTTGGGTTTAATGGTCAGTCTTGTCAGTCTTCTGGTCATTTAGTTTTTCTCAAGTCTAATCTACAACACACGATTCCTGTTATCCTGGGGGAAAAGATGAGAAGTGAGAGCTATGTGCAGTCCCATGAGCATCTATAGTGGGTTGTAAATCCAGCAAACAAAGAAACCAACAAATAAATAAATTGAACTTGCTCTTTTTCTTAAATACTAGTCTTATGTGTTGTTCTATATTTAGACCCAAAGATTATTCACTGCTATTATTCAATCCCATTGATTGTCCCAAAATCTAACTCTTTCTCTGAAGTACTTTTAGGGATTACAGTTACAGAAAAAGCAATTGTGCCAAGAATTCAATGTTTACTGTATAGGTTGATGATAAGGTCATCCTCAGTTCTATTAGTTATGAGTGACCATATATAACAAACAAACAAACAAACAAACAAATAAACAAACAAACAAGTTTCATTTGCACAGAATAGATTTTTCAGGATTTTCCAGTGAAGTCTGAAATTTCCAAGAACCAAGTATCAAATGGTTGAATCTGAAGTTGAATAGCTGAACAGAATTCATTGTAAATGTCTGATTGGTTTATGAGCAGCCACCAGTCCTTCCCTACCAGGACAATTAAAGCCATTTCTCTGGGACTTCACATCTTTCTGAATGTCTTTTGATATTTTTAAGATTCTTGATGTGAGCACTCCCTATTTTTTCAACTCCAAACACAACTTTTTGGCGGGAGGGGGGAGTTTAATTATTTCATTGTAGGTAGAATAATAAGTAAGATGACATTGACATCAAGACATTATTTTGGCTAACTATTACCCTCCCACTAACTTTCTCCTGTACTGATTAATTTAGACTTGGTATTAATGAATTCTCCAGGCATACTATTAAAAAAATCAGGGTCTCTTCTAATTTGATTAACTTTCTGCATGCCTAACTTTGCACTCCTCTTTTCATCTGAAATTCTAAGTAATTTGGAAATACAATGTCAGGATTTATCCACAATAAAATGCTATTCTGTATCAATATTTCCAGGAAATGTCTACTTTGGAAAACCACAGGAGAGATCAATACTAAAGAAAATCTGTAATGTTATAATTAGATTAGAACAAACATGCCTGATTATTGTTTCCACGTTGGTTATCTCTGCAATGATTTTTCTTGTCAAAAACACTATTTTATTGAACATTTAGGGGATTATAGTATGTGGATATTATTAATTGTGAAGGATGTTGAAACAAATCGCAACATCACAACATTATCATTGCAATAAGGATAAATTTACCAACAATGAAAGTTGTGAAAAAGGAAGCTCTTTTAAATAAACAATTGTGATATTTCATTTAAAGCTGGATCTGCCAACTTGACTTTTTTGACTCCCTCTGTAGATTCTCCACAGCACCACGTAATGAATTTATGAATTGGAAAGGGTATAGCTTATATGGTAATTGTGTGAAATAGGTCACACTTACCTGACTCAGCTTGAAAACCGCTTGACAGGGTTTTTGCTTTCTATGGTTCCTTAATGGGAAGGCAAAGAAGGAAGGGGAACAGTGAAAGAACAAGAACATCTGGAATATCTGTAGCAAATCTTCATCGGTGACAGTGGGGAGAGGAAGAAATTGCCTCTTGATTCCTTGTCTTGGAAATTAAAAATGTGCACAAGAGACCATTTAAATATGGGGTTGAGACCAAATGGGGGGTGTAACCACAGACTCTAACTGTTTGGGTTTGTTTGAGTGCTGTTGTTTGAGTGCTGTTTGGAGTTGTCAAACTGTGAAGTTATGAAGGTATGGTAATTGGATGGAGGTATTGGTATTTCCTCCCTTTTGGACAGCTCAAAATCATTCTGGAACATGTGTGCTGGACTTCATTTTGGGCAGCTGATACTGAAGGGGAAGAGAAGTGTGTTTCTCCAGTTCCAATGAACTTACATCTACAGTAGGAACTTAATGAGGGCTGCTGTGAAGAGGTTAATCAACTTTTATGCTGTTGATCAATCTAAGGGTGGCAATCCAGCTATGATTGTGATGAGTGTTGCCATTGGAAGTTTTGGTAGTGATGGAAGAAGACATTGCCAGCTGGTCCGAAAGTAAAACTGAGGTGGAAAACTTGTGCTGCTGGCAGGGATGGAGTCACCCAGCCAGATTTCTACAGCATTGGGATAACTTGACCGGTGTTGAGGGTGGACAGTGTGACGCAGTGTCACTAGTGTCACCAGATGACTGTCACAAGACTGTCCAGAACACTGCCCAAGAAATTGAGGAGTGCCTGTTTTCCTTTTGGTGGAAAATAGAGGGGTATACCAGCTAAGGGATGAGTTGCAGTGGATGGAACACCCTTTGGAACATAATCCTACATAGTCCCAACACTTATGGCCTTCAGGAAGTCTTCAAAACATGTTTTTTTTTAAAAAAAAATCAGGATGGGGGGGGGGTTGCCATGACAGAAAAGAGCCTGCACATTGTTTATACCACATATGACATCTTAATTAGCCATCTCTCAATCTTTCTTTTACTAATATTGATTATTTAATTGTTTTGATGGGGTTTTTTATATTTGATTTTAACAATTATTTTTGTTGTATGCTGCCTAGAGTCACTGTGTGTGAGATGGGCAATAAACATGATTAAATAAATAATCAATGCTTAGTTTCACACACTTAGATTTTGGCAGCTGTTCTTGAAAGTGTTGCCAGTATATATGGGATACACCAGAACAAAACTACAGGCTTCTCTACAGGTACATTTCTCACAACAAAAAGATCAGATTATTCATTATTTGCAGTTTTTTCATTTTGTGTATGTTCCTTTATCTTTGTGTAAGAAAAAGGCCTGTCTATTTAAGGCTACCAGACATTGCGATGGGAATAAGAAAATGCTTGCAGTGCTGCTGTTTGAATGGCTGGTAAATCAGTTTAAAAGTACAATTTGAAGTGAATTTCAGATTTCACCTTTAGAGAAATACCTGAGGAATTTCAAGGGAAATTAAAAGATCTTTGAAAAGTAGCAGCATTTCTCAGGAATGTTCCATATATTCCTAACTGCTCTTGTGACTAGGAGTGCTAAATCTAATTTCTAAGATTCTCAGCTCTTCATTTCATAAAATCTTTGCTGATAAAGCAAAGGGAACAAACATACAGGAAACACACACAGAAACACACTTTATGTAACATAAATTTGTATAAACAAATTTGGTGTGTCTGTGTGTATATAATTTATTCATCACAGATTGTGGATGCTAACTGTTACCATCACCTACTTCTATGGTTAAGTGTTATTTTAACAGCCTAAGTCATGATTCATTCAGAATGGAAATATTAAACAAAATAATTAGGTCAGAAGAACTGGTGATTCAAATTTAATCATCAACATATTGTGCCCTACTTGTACTTGATAGTGCTTTTTTTTTTAGTAGCCTGAAAACTGTAATACAATAAATAAATAAATCGCTGTTAGGTTATCATTTATGGCTGGTATTCAAGCACCAACAAGAAATAAAATAGATTTGATGGACACTAAATTAAACATATTCTACTGGAGACAGTTTGGTGGGATGAATGTTGATGTGAATAATCAGTTTAGAGCAGTGATGGTGAATTTATGATATGCATATCAAAGGTGACATGACATGATATTTTGGGTGACACATCAACATTCACCAACAACTATTCTTGAAAGCATGCCCTGTTCTTGCTATTTTTGGAAGTTGCAGAGGCCACATGAGAATTGGTATGTGTGGTTTTCAGAGGCCATAGAGAATATGGATGAGCATTCCCTGATAACCACTTCAAGAATGAAGGTCTCGTGTGATCTGGAGTTGCCTTGGTTGGCCACAAAGTCCTGTCAACACTAAGAGAGCACCACCTGAAGGTAAAATTATAGCATTTCCTATACAAAAGTATTTCAGAGCAGCTTATCGAATTTAAAATACAAAATTAAAAGCATATTTCAAATGGTATGAAGGTTTTTTTCCTGCTTTTGTTTTCTTTTTTCAATCTTTCAGTTATACAATTATGATCAAGTCATAACTATATCTCTTACTGTGAACTTACTTGGCATTTAGTAGACATGTCACTGGGCCTAAGAGGACTTAGAAGGAATGCCACTAAGCATTTGATGACATGACCAGAGGAGATGATAACTCACCTTAATTGCTCTGACTCTTCAATGTTCCCTTCTCCCCCTCCATCCCAGTACTAGTAACTAGTCCACTACCCCACTAGTAACTAACTCAGACTGGGCATGTCTCTTCTTCCATCTTTTTTTCACTTGGACTCTTATTTTTATAGAGGTACTTACACCCTTACAAAGATTAAATGAAGATTACAGGGTTGAACTGTTCTAGATCTCCATGCTAAATCCATATTTTATTATACCGTTTCCCCCAAAATAAGACATCCCTTGATAATAAACCCAATCGGGCTTTTGAGCTCATGTGCTAAAATAAGCCTCCCCCAAAAATAATCCCTGCCTGAAAATATTTAAATGCATAGCTGGAAATCAGATAAGACGGCAAGAGGAGCTCCATTTTGCTTCAGGCATCCCAAAATAATAAGACCTTCCCAAAAATAAGGCTAAGAGCTTATTTTGGGGTTCCAAAAATATATTACAGGGTCTTATTTTCCGGGAAACACAGTATCAGAGAGTTCTTCCCTAAGCCAAGTCCCAACCACTATTATTTCTGTTTGGAGGTTTCTGGTCACAAGCTCTCTAATAATTGTTTTATTGTTATGCTACACTTTGCATTCTTTATGCTTTCTGGGGCACGATCTTCTTTTTGTTCCCCATTTCAGGATCATAATCTCCAGGCTTCAGACCTTTAAAAATCTGGCTCCATGACTCTGGAACAAGTTTTCCTTTTTCTTTCAATGTTGTGCATTTTTATGGCTTTTAAAATTGCTGCACATATTTGTGTTTAATTTGATATGTAGGTAAGTAAATGTGTGTCCTGGTTGTTGCAGGGGTGAAATGCTCCCAGTTCGGATTGGATTGCCCGATCCAATAGTGATGGAGGTGGGTGGTTCAGAGAACCAGTAGCAAAAATCCCTGCCCCTCCCCCATGCCCAGCTGAGCCGCGCAATCATCAGAGGCTTTTTTTATTTTTAAAAGCATTCTTTTCTACATTTTTGGGCCGAAGAGGTTGTAAAAAAAAATGCTTTTAAAAGCCTGTGATGATCCCAGCTGAGTTGCCTGATCGGCAGAGGCTTTTAAAAGAAAAAAAATGGTAGTAAAAAAATGGATTTCACCACTGGCTTACACAATAAATCTTCTGAACCAGAACTTACATGTGATCCTGATTCTTTGCACAATTAGGAGATCAGTGTGCTGATTAGTATGCAAATATGTATGGTTTTTAAATGACCTTTAAAATCCTCAGCAATTGAATGGTAATAAAACAACCTTAATATTGAGGGGGAAAAAATTGCCAGACTCACCCCTCTTGATTCTGCTTACGATTCTGTGACCTAACTAGATTTTTCTTCAGGAAATTGCTTCCATGCATTAGGACCCTGTAGGTGTGCATTAGTCATCGTATCTTAAAAATGGACAGATATGTACAGACATTCATGTTCTATTCACTGCAGTTAAGAATGTTTATTGTGGTTACGTGTTCACTTATCGCATGAAATCTCTGCAGATGGTATATAAATTCCACAGAGGTAGGAAGCAACAGGTCAGGTATTGTAAAATGTTTCTCTCTACATTTTATACATACACAATGCAGAACTCATCTTTTTCTACTCTGTTTTTCTACTCTGTTTTTGGAAGAGAACCAGTCATGGTTGTTTTGTAAGAAAGACAAAGGAAACATGGCCATGTTAAATCATTGCCAATTGTTCACACCATTAATCACAATGTCTTTCTGAATTATATTTAGGACCTGGGGTTGGTGAGAGTATGTCAGGATAGTTCTTAATTGCAGAAAAAATCTTAGCAAATAATACCGGTAGACGTGGTAGAATAAAATGTACTCCTTAGGATCGCACACAGCTCATTTGGGCATCTTGGAATTATCTACATCCTGGTGATGCTCAGATCATTTGCTCTATAACATCTGAATGTGTATGTTCTAAATCAGTTTCTGGGTAGTCTGGATAGTGTAAATAAACAGACTAGATACTACCTAGACCTGTGATGGCAAACCTATGGCATGTGTACCACAGGTGGCACATGTAGCCATATCAGTGGGCATGCCAGCTTAGCTCTGGCATGCATGTATGCGTTGGCCAGCTGATTTTAGGGCCTTCTGGGCCCACCAGAAGTAGGGAAACAGACTGTTTTCTACCTCTGGAGGGCCGGGGGGTAGGTGGGTGAGGAAGGCCTGTTTTTCTTTCTCACCTGACTCTTAGAGAGGCTCTGGAGGCTGGGGACAGTAAAAAAGTCACTTCCTGTCTCACCAGGAGTTGGGAAATGGGCTGTTTCAGGCCTCCGGAGGGCCTCTGAGGGAGTGGGGAAGGCTGTTTTCGCCCTCCCCAGGTGTATAGAGAGGATCTGGAGCCAGGTGAGAAAGAAAAATGGACCTACCTGGCCATCGCATGCCAGGAGCAGGGGGGAAAGGGGGGTTGCGCGTGCATGTGCAGGGCGGGGCACACAGAATTATGGCTGTGGGCATGCACGCGAACATACCCTGCCCCCCCCTCCTGGCACATGATGGCAAAAAGGTTAGCCATCACTGACCTAGACCTTTCTGGCTTTGCAGTCAAGCAGGGGGGAGAGAGAGGATGGTTCTGTACAAGTGGCAGGTAAGCATGCAAGCATGCACAGTTCTACTGTATTTGCACTTGTACAAATAGTGCACATGTGCACACACTCGGATGCTGCTTGCACAAATGGGAATTCACACATGTGCGCTCACCCACCACGTCCACAGCCTGGTTCCAAATGGCTCAAGGCTTGGTAGTGGGTCACGGTCTAGAGGTTGAGCACTCCTGACTTAGATGAAACATTTGGGGGTGGGTTTTTCTCAGGAGGAAGAACCTGACATTCTGTAATTTATTAGTTTGAAAATGTTTCTAAAACTGTTATAATTGAAGACCCTATTAATTATCAGTTTTGTTGGCATCTATTGTTACATTTTTTAGACAGAGTTTTTTTCTCTCTCTCTGGCCTTCTCTGGATGAACATTTGACATATCTTTCTTTTTCTTTCCTTTTAATTGTAATGATTTCATTATACCTCAATTGTGTATGAAGTCTTCTGTAAACCTCTTTTCCTCTTCTTCCTAATATCATTTATAATCTATTTGCTCATTTCAGTGACTCGGCTGGGAAGGAGACACTATAGGAGCAAAGTCTAAGGTTCTTTAACTAGGCATTATTAAACACTTTTTTCCCCCTAGCACACTGTTTCTTTTTGATAAATGTTTTAGTACAACCCTCCCACATACATATAGCTTCTGATGTTCTTAAGTTAATTTATACAATGTGATTCGGCCTTGCTGTGTAACTCAAAGTGTAGAGGCACATTTCTGCAAACATCAGCTAGAATATCAGGTAGAAATATGTATCCAGATGCATATTTATATAAACTGATGAAGTGGGACAGTCACTAACAAGGATGTCTACTATCAAGCTGGGCGAACAGAAAGAGGAAATACGCAAAGAGGAGGGAGGGAAAAGAAAGAAAGAAAGAAAGTGTCAGACAGAATGATATGGATAAATCAGGAAACTATATGCTGTGAATTTTATAATTCACCATAAGTTGATACTTTCAGGGTGAAGCTTTCATATTAGCCAAGAAACTGTCATAGCTATTTTGAGAATTATAAGTGCATTATTGGCGTTCGGAGCTATTTGCTTGCACAAATAAAACATCTCACGAATGAAATAAATAACACAAAAAGGAGACTAGAATTACACTTGTAAATGCATGCTATCAAATGACAGCCAGCCAGAATTTGTGCCACAGATGTCTTGGATGAAACCAAAAATACCTGAAATTAGTTTTGAAATTATTACTGGGATAAATAAAAAAGAAACCCAAAGCAGGGCAACTTGCCAACAGTCTCACAATATGTGCTTATGTTGTATCAAGACTTAAACAAAGATGCTTTAAAAAATGCAATTGCCAGTTAACAGCTCTTTAATTAGTGATTATTATGTATGAATACTAAACCTGTTACAGACAATATGTACACCATATCATATTAGAGCTGCCTGAAAATTCCTCCTTTGCAAATAATCTGATTTATACCTTTTGGATTTATGTGGAACTGAAATTAAGCCATCCCTTATGCACGCTTTCAAATGTTGCTACATAACAGTGTTAAAAAAAATAAAACATTTATTTAAATATTACTTCATGCCTTGGCTCATCTGAAAACAAATGTCCTTGATGCAACTGAGGTTGCACAATCTTACCCTATGAACAAAGTTCAGGCCGTAAAAACTAATTTTGAACATACTGTATTTCTGCATCAGGGAAAACCTCATGATGATCCCAAATTTTGATTTCTTCTCAGCCTTCTCTTGCATTCTGCTGTTCCTGGTAAATGTCTTACTGCTCATAAACATAAATTAGGAAATACAGTATTTCCTCTGTACCCTGAAGCATCAGATTTTCTCTTAGTGACTTCAAAAAAAGTTTTTAAATCACCCCATCTCCATTAATAAAAGAAGTATAGTTTATTGCAAGAATACTTCTTGGAGAAGAGGGAATAATAGAGGAGGAAAAAGAGATGATAGTTCAACAGAATAACAAAAGGAAAGGGAAAGGGAAATATTGCACATATACATCTACTATACATTATACATTATTTATTATTCACCATATAAACTTTTATCAAATTATGCCTTTTCTGTCCAAATATGCCCAGTTTTGCCACACTCTTCCCTCCCTCTCACTTGTTAAGTGGATAGAGGTTTTAAATAAGCTGTCTTCATGCCACTAATGTTATTGTGCCCGGTTATTGTGTCTGGTGGAGGCTTCAAGGTGATGCAAAATCCTTGAGGAGAATTGTGTCGCCTCTTTGCCTCACTGTGGAGAATCACATTGCTCTTCTTCCACACGTCTCATTCTTTTCCAACTTTCTCCCTTTTTTCACATATTGTCAAGTTAGCCCTGTTGTAGTTACTAATAATCTAAGGCAGAAGTGAAGTTTCTACATACAGGTCTTCTATTCTGACTGAGAATGAAGCCTTCATCAATTCTATTATCCAAATGCCCTTTCCCCTCCCCCTCAAGTTTCAACATGTTCCAACATGATCTTTGTGAAGGTTAATAATCGTCAACAAGGGAAGAGCAGCTTGCCAATAGTTCCTAACCACTCTAACCCATTCCATTTCTTTGTAAAGGCAATTATGAGAAACCACATTTTAAATACTAAACATATGCATAGACACAGCTGTGTTGCTTACTTTGGAGCCTCAGCATAATTAAGCATGGCAAGGGTTACCTATATAAGTAAGGGGAGATGGAAGCTCCAATGGATAATTTTAGATCAACGGTGAATACCAATTATCTGTTTTTTTTATATATGATCAAATTGTGCTTAATCAAAACAGAGCTGGATTTTTTTCACCTCCATGAACAATAATTGTTCACATACTTAAAGATTGCTCTTTTAAACTGGTTTATGCTACCCACCCAAAAGCAATAATTCATTTGCAGAATAAAAGGGTAAGTTTACTTGACATTATTTAAGATCAGACTCCCTTCCCTGCCTCTTCTTGTGCTAACAATAGATTTTTATCCAAACACAATTTTAAGGATTTCAGTATTTGGTTTGATAGGATTATCTAAATTGGAGGTTTCAAATGGAAGAACATGCCTGAATGTATAGCCAAATAATAGAATTCTTTGAAGCATCAGTGCAATGTTGCCCCATTTCTTAGAATGTCAACATCCCTTCCTCCAATAATTTTATCTCCTTTTTTAATGCTATGACAAATTCACCTCTAGATAAACTGATAATATTGAAACTATTTTTATGAAAATGAAGTAGTAATGGGAACTGCTGAAGCATCATTTTAAATGCCTTTTATTTCATTAGTTTAAGCCACACTTTGTACCACAGGTAGTCTTTGACCTGCAACCATATTGGAGCCGCCCCACGATAGTTTCCAGTGGTGTCAATATTAAATGAGACAGCTTTGCTTAATGATCCCCAACTCTGATCTCCCTGATGCTGCTGTTAAATGAGCATATGGGTCATTAAGCAAGCATGAGGTACTTCATAGGTGGAGAAGCCCGCCACCTAACTGGTCTTTAATGAAGGCAGACAAGCAGGAAAAAGCTTTGCAAAGCCAAAAACAGACTAACATGGGAGAAGAGCCCAGCTAAATTAGGGCCTAGTGCTGCGTTCCCATACAGAGAGGATTCCAAATAAGATTTTGTGTTTGGCCAATGAAGCCAAGCTTGTGGGCTGGGCATCAGTCTCAGTCTACTGTCCATGAGGAGACTTGGCTATTGTAAGCTTTGGGAAAGTGAGCCACCTGCCTACAAGACAGCAGCTTTAGGATCATCTTCCTAAAACCTTTCCCCTTCCTCCCCAGATATCCATATTTCTTCAATAAAGAAAATTTTAAAAGTTTTGAGGGAGAGACTTGTTGATCTCCCCTCCCCCAACCCTAGTGCTGAAAGTAAACTCTGTGCCTCTGCCCTCCAATCTCAGTCCCTTTTATCTGTCTAATTTGATAAATTTACTTCATGCCCTGAAAGAGGGTGACAAAATCTGTAAGTTACTTACCTTGATGAGTGACTGTCAGGCTGAAGAATAGAGGAAAGGAAGGAAGGAAGCAAGCAAGCAAAGAAAATCTTTCTTCAGCTTGTTTGCCTTGAGGAGCTGAAGAAAAAGTTCAGCTGAAAAGAAAAAGCGGCTACGTGAAACATGCGCCAAAGGGCCACAGAAGAAGTTGGTTCCTAAAGAGAGTCAGACGGACAGCAAAAAGCTCGGAAGCCTTTAGTGAAAAGGGATCGAGATTGGCAAGCAGAGGCAAAGATGGCCTCTAATTGGGGAGAGGGGGGAAGATCAACAGGTCTGTCCCCTCCTAGCTTATTTTGTTTGGTTTATTGAAGAACTGTGGGTTTCTGAGGGACAGTGGTTTAGCAAGGGAAAGATTTTGGGAAAGTCATGTTCAAGCTGCCATCTTTGCATGCTGGTAGTTTCCCTCAAACCCAGGAGAGGGAATGGCCCATTGATCTGAGCAGAAAACTGAAAGCAGTTACCATTTCTGCACAAAATTTCTGCTGAAAATGATAGCTGCCCAAGCAGTGAGGGGTTTTCAATCAGGGATGGATGGGAGGGAGAGGGGCAGGGGATGCTGCAATGTCCCCTGTGGTCAGTCATAAGTGCTGCAGCCCCCATAAGTTTGCAACAGGGTCATGTGCAGCTTTTGAGGAGCGTTTGTCATAACTTCAAATGGGCATTAAGTGACCAATCTTATCTCAAAAGACTATTTGGGGTAGTTTTAGTTTTAGACTTAGCAAATTCTAGATTATTAATTCTAGATCTGGAACTTTGAAACAGAGGCTCTTTCCAAGGGACCAAGGCAAAGGGAAGTCCAGCCCAGTTGAATTTTATTTCTCTCACCTGATGATGGCAAAGTAGTGTTTGATCTTTTAAAATTGATAGGTCCTTAAATTGTGTTGGATTCTGCAACAAGATATATGGATTGTAATAACTGCGCCGCAGGATCCAAGCTCAGTGCTATAGCAAATGATATGTATTACCATAATCAATTTCATTGTATGCAATGTATTCCTGTTTTTCCCCCCGAATCATATTGTCCTATGATCCTTATTGATATTCCTTTGCCTCTCTACCAATTCTGTATTAGAACTACCAGGAAAAGGCATTGTTTCAGTAAATTTGCTGTGTCAAGGGTTTGTGAAGTATGAAGAGAAAACAAGATTGCAAGGAATATATTCTGGTGGACGAGTATCAGTGGAAGTTAATAAAGCACAATGGGATGGGAGTCAGGTTGTTGTTCTTGTTGTTTTTTATGTTGGTTTTAGTATCTGGAGGCTTGGAAAATTGCCTAAGTCTTTATATAGATATTCTTTATATATATATATTTCCTATTACCTTTACCTCCCTCTGTTTTATTGCTTCCTCAGGTATTTGGCTAAAATTACCATCAGGCTCATAGTTTCTCACATCTTCTCTATTTATTTATTTTTTTAAAAAATCTCCTGCAAATTCGTAAAATACTGTGAAATTTGGCAGTGGCATTTACCATATCCAGAGTTCCTTCTTCCATTTTCTTTTCTCCTTGGGCCAATTCACAGAAATATCTGATTTATATTGCCTTTCAAAAGTCTGTCTTTTCTCAAAGCATCTGACAGTCAATTATATCTAGATAAGACATCTTTTTCTGTCTTGTGATCAGATCAGAAAACTGCTCAAATGCATACAAATAATACATTAATCAAACAAAATAGGAGGAATTCTATTTTCAAATTTATTCGCTCTGCCCTCAAATGTATTTTTTAAAAAACCTCCTGTCTTTTGAACATAGGCCAGTTGTGATTTCCTTCATGTAACCTCCTATCAGTGCCAATTGCATTTGGGTTTTGTTTGTTTAAATTAGATCCTCGTTATTTTTATAGTCACATTGGATGATGTTCTTTATTCTTTTTAAATTACAGAAAGACATATTCAATTATGCTATATAATAATATGAGATTGTATCAGTATTCTCATGCATAGTTTTGTACTGACCTTGGGAATGGTGAAAAATAAAGAAAGCTCCCTGAACTTCAGTTCAGCCTTGCTAACCAGTAGCATAATTATAAAAACAGATTATATATTGAGGGATGGACAAAATATATAAAACTCTATTGGAATTCTTTTTTATTTTTTACAGCAAACAAATCACTTTAACTTTTCTTTTATGATTAAAATAGAGCTGCACTTTAGGACTAAAAGGCCCCATCTTGCCTCTGAAAAAGGACCCAGGCTCTGCTTTTCAAACTAAATTTCATTTTGTTTACATTACATTTAAACTCCATTTAATTCACATTAAAATCAACTTAGTACATATACTTAGCAGGATTACTTCTCATGTTTCTCTCTTCTGCAAAATGCAACAGTCTGCTTTTTAGAGAACTGTAAGACTTGTAAACACCATTTTATGGGGTACAGTCCTAGCAGGGAGAAAGTATTGTGTTCCAACAACTAACAACTAACCAACAACTAACAACAACAACAATTGTGTTCCAAATAATTCATACGTACTAGACTATGATTGGCACTGTGGTTTGCAAGTTTCTTGGCTATGCAGAGACAGATAAGTTGTATTGATTATGTGCATGCCATTGGATTTATATATTCCTATATTATCTATATGTCAGTAGGCTGATGCTCTCCTAGTAATCTCATGTAAAGGAAGCTAACTGTGGCATTCTAGATCTTATTGAACTACAATTCTCAGAATCATTAGAGGACAACATTGACCATATTGGCTATGACTGCCAAAGATTTAACAACATCTAATATAACTGGCCCATCTTGGTTTAGTGAATGTGATGGTTTGAAGGATACAAGAGATTGCCAATATTAGACTTTTTCTGCATGCATTATGCATTCAAAAGTGAGAATGAGTAAAAGTTGTTTATATATTTCAGTATAAAGAAAAAAGTTAAATGTTTATTTAGCTGTCTTCAACCATTCATAAACATTGGAATGGAAGTGGGGTAGGATGAATATATTATATTTGCAATTTCCTTCCTGACTTTCAAGTTGACGAAAAAAAATATGAAAAACAGATGCAAATTATAGTCATATATCATGGAAGTGATCAAGCCTTTCTTTTCCAACCAAAACTTTCTTACTGTAGAACAACATATCATATTAGTTGAATACATTACACCTGGTTTTCATGTTTCCTTGTTGCTGCAGGTTCATCTGTACATTTTCTTTCATATCTATGTTTACAGTAGTGGGCATTTTTATATATGGTGGGAGTCCACTTTCTCACACTCACTGAGGTTGGCAGAAGGACATCAAGTGAAGGGATTCATCAGGAAGATAGGTGGTGGCAGTGGTAATTACCAAGTTATCAACCAAGGCAGAAGCAGAGGAAGGGTGTACAAACTCAGAATATAGCAAATGCTCTTCATCTTTTCATTCCATAGGCTTTCTTTCTATAATTTTAGGATTTAAGAGGAAGGAAGAAAATTAGAGAATAGAATAGAATAGAATAGAATAGAATAGAATAGAATAGAATAGAATAGAATAGAATAGAATAGAATAGAATTTTTATTGGCCAAGTGTGATTGGACACTCAAGGAATTTGTCTTTTTTGCATATGCTCTCAGTGTACATAAAAAGAAAAGATACCTTCGTTAAGAATCATAAGGTACAACACTTAATGATAGTCATAGGGTACAAATAAGCAATCAAATCATACTAGGAAACAATCAATATAAATCATAAGGATACAGCAACAAGTTACAGTCATATAGTCATAAGTGGGAGGAGATGGCAGAGGTGGGTTTCAGCAGGTTCTGACCAGTTCTGGAGAACCCGTAGCAGAAATTTTGAGTAGTTCAGAGAACCGGTAGTAAAAATTCTGACTGGCCCGTCCCCATCTATTCTCTGCCTCCCAAGTCCCAGCTGATCAGGAGGAAATGGGGATTTTGAAATAACCTTCCCATGCCACGCCCACCAAGCCACGCCCATCAAGCCATGCCACACTCACTAAGCCATGCCCACAGAACCGGTAGTAAAAAAATTTGAAACCCACACTGGGAGATGGGTGATAGGAACGATGAGAAGATTAATAGTAATAGTAATGCAGACTTAGTGAATAGTTTGACAGTGTTGAGGGAATTATTTGTTTAGTAGAGCGTTCGGGGAAAAACTGTTCTTGTGTCTAGTTGTTCTGGTGTGTAGTGCTCTATAGCATCGGTTTGAGGGTAGGAGTTGAAACAATTTATGTCCATGATGCCAGGGGTCTGTAAATATTTTCATAGCCCTCTTTTTGACTCGTGCAATTTACAGGTTCTCAATGGAAGGCAGGTTGGTAGCAATTATTTTTTCTGCAGTTTTAATTATCCTCTGAAGTCTGTGTCTGTCTTGTTGGGTTGCAGAACCAAATCAGACAGTTACATAGGTGAAGATGACAGACTCAATAGTCATGTAAACTGCTGATTATTTTATATAATTGATGGTTGTATACAACAAAGTGTGAAAAATTGAATATTTGTAGCAGCAACTGGAAAAGAAATAACTGAGAGCTAAATTTAATAGCAAGATTGCAAGGAGTTCTTTTTAACATGACTTATATCTGATTAGGCTCTTATACTTCTGGTCAAAGAAGGTTTGAAATAGAGTGCAAAGAGTCATGAATATTCTCTAGCAAAATCTTCATAATAGTTGGTTATCAAAATTAACCTTTCTACCCTTTTTCCCTACTGCACTTTGCTGTTTCAGTAAGGCAATAACTTTCTAAAAGCTGTCATTGAGAACATAGCAACACAGATTGAACATACTGTATACTTGTTCTTTAATTAAGATATAATTATGAATGAAATTAAATACTGACTGTGCAGTTCTGCATGCTAATATATTATGGAAATCAAAGAATGTATTTCAAGGGCATGAGAGTATACATATACTTTTTTGCACAGTTAATCTTGGACACGGGGTTTCAAAGTTTGGAACATACTGTAGATAAAGAATCTATTTTTATAGATAGATAGATAGTAGAAATTTGGCATTCCTACACATTCAAATAATATCTATGTATCTACTATGGTGGGACGTGGTGGCTCAGTGGCTAAGATGCTGAGCTTGTTGATCTGAAAGGTCGGCAGTTAGCAGTTTGAATCCCTAGTGCTGTGTAACAGGGTGAGCTCCCATTACTTGTCCCAGCTTCTACCAACCTAGCAGCTCGAAAGCACATAAAAAAATGCAAGTAGAAAAATAGGGACCCCCTTTGGTGGGAAGGTAACAGTATTCTGTGTGCCTTTGGCATTTAATCATGCCAGCCACATGACCACAGAGATATCTTTAGACAGTGCTGGCTCTTCGGCTTTGAAATGGACATGAGCACTGCTCCCTAGAGTTGGGAATGACTAGCACATATGTGTGAGGGGAACCTTTACCTTTATCTATTATGGTGGATTATTTTATATTTACTAAATTTTACGCAATATTTTTTCCAATTGCTACTTATGGCTGTGAAACTTGAACTGTGAAAAAGGCAGATAGGAGAAGGCAGACACCTTTGAACTGTGGTGCTGAAGGCAACAAATATGCATCTTATGGACTGCAAAAATAACAAAGACGTCTTAGACCAAACCTCACCAAAATTGCCAAATAGAAGTTGTCATATGTTGTATATCTTTGTATATCTCATGAGAGCTGAGTCACTCAAAAAAGTTGAACATGCCAGAAATGATCAGCAAAAAAAGGAGAAGGGGCTGCCCTGACACTCACTGGCTGGACACTATAAAAGATGACACTGAGATGACCATGTAGATCTGTCAGGAGTAGTGCAAGGCAGAAGGGCATGGAGAGTGATAATCCATAGAGTGGCCAAGATCTGACATAATGGAATGGATGACATGACAATGACAATGATCTACTATAGTATAGATTTTGATTTTAGGCAAATATTTCTTCTCTACTGTCAGAGATACTTGGAATTAAATATGGCTCTCTAAATCCATTTAATAATGTCCACCAAATGAGCAACACTTCTGAGCCAACATACCATCAGCCTGATACTAAAAGAGAACCATTTCATTCCTCCTATATTTTTCAATTTAAGGATGGAAAAACCTATGTACAATAGCTGTCACTTTTTCAAAATCAAGCCAACTTTGTATCAGCTGAGAAGCGATTCCAGCATGAATTATCTTCATGGATAATAAAAGCAGCATATTCAAAGGTTGAATTCTGAACATGAATATTTACATTAACAATTGCTTCCAATCTCTGTTGCTTCTTTAGATACTACATCTTGTGGCTGTTTTTGTCTAAAATGATTTTGCATTTCAAGATATATTTGAAAGCAATAGTGATGTTTGAAACAGGATAATAATTTATAATATATTATCTGAAAATAACATTAGGGAGTGCTGAAAATCTTTTGGTAAAAGGGACTTATAGCTCTAGAAAAGCAGCTGAACTGTAAGTGAGGTGAGCTCCATAATTCCAAATAATGATATCTTTTCTACCTTCAAACTGTGCCCTGAAGTAAGCAAGGATATGCACCATTCAGACGTTAGTTGCTTTTTTTCTATGCTGCAAAGTGAATTACTACTTTAGTTTTAATGAATTTTGGGCAGAACAGGAAGGAAGTGATCATCTAGCTCAATTGAAACAACAACAACTTTGCAAAGAAACAAAAATACACCAACTTTATTGCAATTTAGATGATTTTTAATAGCAAAAGAGAAGACTAACATCAACATTGTAGCAGCATTAATAGGCAATATGTAGCTTTTAGCCAGTTTTTATTCAAGGACTATTCACAAATTTTCATACTTTCAGGAAAAATGTATTTTGATTATTTTCTATTTGAACTGGGTGATTTATTGGGGGAGGGGAGGGAAGACAAAAGAGCAAGAACAAAGTACCCATAAAGGGGAAAGAATGAGAGGCATGTGAAAAGACTAATATATTATTCTAAACTTTGCACACCCAAACCAAACACACACACACACACACACACACACACACACACACAGAGCGAGAGAGAGAGAGACAGACAGACAGACAGACAGACAGACAGACAGACAGACAGACAGACACACAGAAACACAGACACACAGACACACAGACAGAAACACAGACAGACACACAGAGTGTCCGTGGGGAGCAGGCTAAAAAAAATCAGATGGTGGCTTCAATTGTATGCTTGTGGCCATCAACTTGACTTTTTTAATCTTGACAAACACGTTACATACATACACATACACATACACAAACACACATATCAGACAATGGGAATGGAGTCATTAGCTAATGTGATCCAAGACAGGTAGTCCTTAATTTACGACTATGATTCCAGGTACAATTACTGTCATAAGTCATTGTGGTTGTAAGTTGGGTCATCATGTGACCGGACTCTTTTTTTAACCCTTTTTTTGTGGTGTTTGTTAAACAAACACAATGGTTATTAAGCAAATCCATGTTCCTGAATGGGTGGTACTTTTGCCAGAAACCAGAAGTTAATGCCAGAAATTGGTTAAAGCATCACAGCTTGCAGCACCATGATGGCGGGACATTGAAAATGGCACCCAAACCAGGGGTTAAATTCATCAGGTTCTGACAGAACCAATAGTGGAAATTTTGAGTAGTTCAGAGAACCGGCAAATACCACCTCTGACTGGTCCCAGAGTGGGGTGAGAATGGAGATTTTGCAGTATCCTTCCCCTGGAGTGGGGTGGGAATGAAGATTTTGTAGTATCCTTCCCCTGCCACGCCCACCAAGCCATACCCACCAAACCACACCACATCCACCAAGCCACACCCACAGAACCAGTAGTAAAAAAAATTGAATTCCATCACTGGCCCAAACTGCAACTGTTATCACTTCAAAAATGGTTTGTAAGTAGCTCTGGGGAGGTCCACTGTAGCTTCAAACATTTGTTAATAATAATAATAATAATAATAATAATAATAATAATAATAATAACAACAACAACAACAACAACAACAACAACAACAACAACAACAACTTTATTGTCACACAGTATACCCATACAATGAAATTCACTTAACACCCAAAGACCCAAAGACCAGGTTCAACACACATAACAATCCCCAAACACACTCCCATCCACCAAAATTCCCCATCCCTAAACCATCCAAACATCCACACAACAGACCAATTCTAAGTTGACTATCTGTAACTTCTTCTTTGTCTTTCTGCAATGATTGATTAATTCAGATCAACTTGTACTTTGGATGTGGAGCTTAATATTAAAATATGCATTACACTGATTACTTTGTATGACCTTTTCTTTAGTCTTGCTCATTCTGAATTTGAGCAGGAGTTATTTTATACTATATTCAAAAATGACTGGAAGTTTAATCAAAACAGAGTTAACCCTCTGCATCAGCCTGAACAGACTATAGGGTGTGAGTGTGGGTGGGTGTTTGTGTGTATGTGAGTGTAGCCAAGATCTAATGTCAATTTGTAATTCATTCTGAGGAATGGGATTATATTATTTTCATTCAAGGGATTCATTCAGTATCAGTGTGCATACATACCCAGAAATCTGTCAAATCACTGAACTATTCTGAAGGCAGTTCAAATCGATTGAATTGCCTTCCCATCAAATCCTCAACCTTGAAGTTTTTCACAGCTCTATTACATTGCCCATTAAGAAAAATATGCTTCCAAACAAAGTGTGGAGATGCTCTGAATACATGCCTGTATTCAGTGTGACTACCTTTTTTATGTGGGTTTCCAGATTGACCCCATACGCTGCCTGTTTTTTATAGTTTACCCAATAATTACTTTATTATATTCTTTGATATAGATTATTCCATCTTTCCTTTGGCTCATTAAAAATATTGTTAGTGAAGATAAATTTCATCTCTTTAAGAAGAAATAAATATTACAGTATTACAAAATTAGATGACACCGATTCTGTAGGAGATGACCAGGCTGAGTCCGAGGGAGTCATCAGTCATCAGTCCTGAGTCCCTTCGCTCCTACAAGAGATATAAGTCCATCCCACCTTGACTTCCTTTGACTCTTATGTACCACTAATTTGCTTTGGCCATTAGTAGTTCAGATTCTTACAGAGAGCTTAAGTATGCAATAAACCTTTATACCAATTTGAACTACCGCATCTTCTGATTTGCCTGGCACTTGATGAATAGAATAGAATAGAATAGAATAGAATAGAATAGAATAGAATAGAATAGAATAGAATAGAATAGAATAGAATAGAATAGAATAGAATTCTTTATTGGCCAAGTGTGATTGGACACACAAGGAATTTGTCTTGGTGCATACGCTCTCAGTGTACATAAAAGAAAATATACATTCGCCAAGAATCATAAGGTATAACACTTAATGATAGTCATAGGAAAACAGTCAATATAAATCTTAAGGATACCAGCAACAAGGTTACAGTCATACAGTCATAAGTGGGAGGAGATGGGTGATAGGAATGATGAGAAGATTAATAGTAATAGTAAGGCAGACTTGGTAACTTGTTTGACAGTGTTGAGGGAATTATTTTTTCAGCAGAATGATGGCGTTTGGGAAAAAAATGTTCTTGTGTCTAGTTGTTCTGGTGTGCAGTGCTCTATAGTGTTGGTTTGAGAGTAGGAGTTGAAACAGTTTATGTCCAGATGCCAGGGGTCTGTAAATATTTTCACAGCCCTCTTTTTGACTCATGCAGTTTACAGGTCCTCAATGGAAGGTAGGTTGGTAGTAATTATTTTTTCTCCAGTTCTAATTATCCTCTGAAGTCTGTGTCTATCTTGTTGGGTTGCAGAACCAAACCAGGCAGTTATAGCGATGCAGATGACAGACTCAATAATTCCTCTGTAGAACTGTATCAGCAGCTCCTTGGGCAGTTTCAGCTATCTGAGTTGAAAGCTGAGCAGAAAGAACATTCTTTGTTGTGCTTCACACATTCACAGAGATGTCTTATTGTTGAACCATTTTGGCTGTAATCATTGTGTAGGAAAAGGGATTGTGTGAGATACAGCATAACATCTTTCTTTTTGGTCCACAGTGCTTTAGACGGTCATAGTGTAGAAAGAAGGGGCTGCTATACAGTGAAGTTTAAAGAGCAAGATAAAATGCTTTAATCCTATAGAAGTAGAAATAAAAATCAAGAATTGGTACTAAAAGTCTATTTTATTCTTTAAAAAACCCCATAGCATTGCTATCTATATTGAAAATTTCTCTGTGAACCATATATATATGTATGTGGGATATATATATATATATGCACTTCATTCAAATTCATTCCTTTTTATCCCTCCCTTAAGACCTAAAAGATTGCATTTGTAAAAGCAGTTTACAAATTCCTTGCACCCCCACCTGGTGTCTTATGCTGAAATTGGTTGATGAAATGAGAGAACATGTAACTTCCAGTAGGTTCTATTTACACTTTGGCAGCATCAATCAAGCTGAATAATTAGAAGGTCTTGATTCTGTAGCCAAGAAATATGCTGCCATTTTTCAGGGTGAGCTCCTCTTCGTGCTTCTGCTGCTGTGGAAAATAGCTTTCTTACAGGATCAGGCTTCAGAGTCTATACTCTTAGCAGAGACCATTTGCCCAAGATTACATTACCTGCCTGGGCTTTAAAATTATCACTGCTGAGAGCCTTAATACTACCAGCACTCTTCCTTATTGGATGGAAATTTCAAGAAGATCATTACTTGACCCACATAAGCCACAATAAAAAGGAAAAATGCAGTAAATCAGTTAACTGGGTTTTTCTTTAGATGAATTGCTTTTCAGAAGTTCCTGAATTCATGTGTGACTGTTTAATTGATTTCAATTAATTTCAATTTCTCCCCAACAAGCTGTACTTGAAAGATCCATGTTCAAAGTTCATACATCTTTTTATCCCACCTCTTATAAAAAAAAGTTAGAGTCCTGGTGCATCTCTTAATGCCAAGGAGGATCTACCAGTTTTCAGTTGAGGTCTCTTTCCTTCCCTCTCCGACTTCCAGGGAGCTATATGTGAACTGAAATCATTTTCTTCTTTCTTTATAAACTGTTGATGGGAAGAATTTCCATCCCCAACAAAGGAGAATAGGTTGAAATGAGGTGTTCTTGATGCTCTCTGAGCTTGGTTGTTTTCTTGCAGACATTTTATTACCTAAACTAGGTAACATATCAGTGCTAGCACTCAGTGTTCTTCTCTAAGGTTAAGGAGTCAATAAGTGTTCAGAAGGGAGGGCTAGTTAGGAACCTTGAGCTCATATTAGCATTTCAAATGGAATTGGTGAAGAAAGTGGAATATTAAGTGCATGTTCGGTTTAGATTCTTTCAGTATATAAAGGATTCTAATTGGCTCCATGCCATGAATCTTAAATGAATATCCATACCCCATTACAATTAAAACATAAAAAAAAATAAAAAGTCATTAATAAATACAAATGTTAAAAATAATTAAAAGCCATATAGCATAATTACAGGGAGAGCTATTCAAGAACATTACAGCCATTTTATGGGCTCCACATGACTAGGTAATCCTAGGCTAGGTAGCAAAGCCAGATCCCTTCTGAAAGACCATCAGGGTAGCACCAGCCTGACTTTGGGAATCATATTCCATTGGACAGGTACAGCAGCAGAAAAGGCCATCCTCCTGGACCCTGAAGGAGGACTCTCTAGTGGATGGAACCTGCAAAAAGCATCTTATGATGGATTTGATGGGATGGGTACCTAAGGAGAGGCAACCCATCAAATAACTCATCCCCATGCCATGTAGGGCTTCATAAGTTATCACTAACACCTTAAATTGGATCCAGCAGCCAATTCCCAGCCAATGCAAGTTGCAGAGCAAAGTTATAATGTGCACATATCTAGGTGTGCACGTAACTGTCCATGTTGCCTGTATTTATCAATTGAAGTGTTTGAATATTCTTCAAAGGCAATCTCATGTACAGTACATTACAGTAAGCTATAAAGAAGATAGGCAGAGCATATGTGGTTGAATGTAGAGCCTCTTCATCTAGGAATAAGCACAACTGGTGCACAAATTGAAGTTGTGCTAGGGCCCTCCTAACAATGACTACTACCTGTGCTTTGAGCAGGAGTCATGAGTCCAGAAGGACCCCCAAATTGTGCACTGGATCTGTTTGGGAAAGTGTAATCCCATCCAGAATCAAAGCTGACAAATTCCTAGATTCAGGTGGTCCCAAAGCCACTCAGTCCTGCGTGTTGTGTACCATACCATCCCCTATAGCCTTCAGGCATCAACACAGCACATTGGCAACATTGCTTACTTGAGCAGGCACAGAGATATATAGCTCAGTAACATCAGCATACCGACTCACACCATTGCTAGGGATGACCTCACCCAGCAGTTTCATGAACCAAGTGAGTACCAAACCCTGAGGCATTCCACAATTTAGGGGTTGAAGTTGGGATCTCTCACTGAGCCTCATTTCTTAATCACTTTCAGAAATTGCTTCTTAATTGCTTTTCTGCTATAAGTGCTGGTTTTCTTTAAATTGGGGTTGGCACATTTGATAGCACTGGATAAATTTCCTTCAATACTTAGCAAAATAATAGTTAAATATAAGTTTAAGAACTTAAAAGCAATCTCTCTCTCTTTTTTTAAAAAAATATTAAATAGCAAAGGAGTGATTAGAACATTGATTTTTAAAAGTTGCAAACAAACTAAGGGCCCAGGATCACCTTCTGCATGTTTTCCACGATCATAGGCACTTGATGTTTTTACTTGGCTGTTCACCACCCTGAGTCCTCAGGGAGAAGGGCGGTATACAAATTCAAAAAACAAACAAAACAAACAAACAAACATGGCAGGGGTGTTCACTACCTCCTTTATTATTTATAATATTAACAATCATGCAACCACTAAATTCCTTAGGGCAGTGGATGAAAGTAATCAAATATTTTAGTTACTTTTCTGAATACAGAATTAGTGAAAATGAAACAAGTCTAAACTTCTGGCTGCCTGTGCGACCAATCATAATAAGCCACAACAGCAACAATGATCCAAATAGAATGAGTAATAATGTTCAAAGTAAAGTATAAAAATAGCAGTTAATGACTGGGGTTTTTTTTTTTAAAAAAAAGGGTGAGGGGGAGATAAAGAAAGAAGGAGGCTAGCAGAATAGCCTTTGTATAATATTTGAAACCTTTTTTAAAAAATTTCTTTTATTTTTTTGTCAAATTTACTTCAATATGTTTATGTATATATATTGTAGTTATCAGCATGAAAGTGTAATGGAGTCTGTCCAACCGATTTTACAACCTCTTCTGCAGTAGTCATTAAGTGAATGCTTAATGACTCTAGATCAGGGAGGTCAAACTCAATTTCATTGGGGGCCGCATCAGGCATGTGGTTGACCTCAAGGGGGCCGGGGGGGCATGGCTAACTGGTAGGTATGACCAACTGGGTATGCATGGCCAACTGGGTGGGCGTGACCACCACTCCCCAAATTGCTGGCATGTTTCCTCTTCACATTGGGTAGATCTGGCCAAAGCAAGATGATTAAAAAAGCAACAATAGATTTTTAGATGACCTCATTTTCCACAAGATATATTTTACAAATGACCTCATTGTATTTATGCTGTTGTAGATACAGTGATTTTTAAAAATAAATAAAAATTAACTCAACTTTGAGATTTAATATTTTCAAATGTTTATATTCTTTTGAAGTTTATCTCTACCACATGGGAATTGATAGCTGGGAACAAAATGGGCTTATAATCAAAAGATCTACTGTTCAGCATCAGAAAGACAAATATGATTCCAACTATCCAGTATATACAACATGGATTAATATAATGAATATAATGAATTATGGTTTCAGTTTATTGAAATTGAATTGAATTGAATATCTGAAAATATATATTCTATAAATTTGTTTTCACTTTTCATTTTTAATTCATAATTTAGGACATTCTTTTACTCTTTTGTGTATTTAGTTAATAAAAGAACTCTCTGATGAAAAAAAATGAAATTTGTTCGTAGGGGAATAAAAAGGAAAAGACTAAAGTCGTTGTTTCAAACATATTATACTCCTATATTGCCAGCAGCATGAAATGCCAAACCCAGATAGTAAGCAGCATGAGCTCAGAATTTACTCTCAGTCCTTCAATTTGTCATCATTTGTCCAGTGTAATTGTAAGCTCCAGTGATGGCAGGTGTAACAAATGAGTTGCATCTTTTTTAGACTACTTTGTTCCCAAGAGAACAACTTGTCTTTCTGTCTTATTGTAAACATCCTGATCCATAGCAAATCTAAACCTATAATCATAACAGAAGCCTTAATAGAGTCATGGCCACATAAACCATGAGTAAAAATGCTAAAATGGTAAGTTTGCTGTTGAATACCTCAGAATTCTCAGAGTATGCTTTCTACCTCTAACATTTTTATTTCTCCTTTCCCAGGTGCTCAGTTTGTATAGTACTATATCGCACACATTATGGTTTCTCTATTGTAAAGAGCAGAATTTATGTCGGTATCAGCAGCCTCACAATAAATAGAAATTGCCAGCAGCAGTAGACACAAGCATTGCTCACACAGTGCTGGTCTTTAAGTAGTTATTTCAGAGATACACCATCTTTTTCAGCTGTGGGCTGCTTGACCTTTGAGGAACATGCCAAAAACATCTTTCAGAACACTACAAAATGTTACAAATCAGTCCAGAGGTTCAGCTATAGATCATGCTACAAGTTCCTTTGATCATTATTCTAGCATCATGGCTTAAATATTGTTCTACAGGCGGTCTCCCCCCCAAGGTGAAAAGAGCTACTAGAAAAGAGAAGTGTTGTAGTGCCTTTATATAAATATACCTTGATTGCTAATTGAGGACGAGTAAGACATAATTTGAAAGTCAAATCTATTTACTGGCAAGAAGGGCTGCAGAGAATTCCATCCCAAATCCTTTGTGAACAACCTCTGTTATATATTTTGAGAATGCCTTAGTTTCATGATCAGTGATGAATCCCAGTGAAAAACACAGTAATACAGTTGTCCATTAAGATATTGTCAACTTCCCAATTTTTTTTTTACTTCAGTTATTCTAAATATTTCCATAAAGTTCCAAGTCTACTTAATTCAGAAGTGGAATGCTCTTTAGAGGTTTTCTATCTGTTGAATAATTTAAAAAAAGCAAAAAATGTGACAGTTGTGATGGTGACTTTCATGAAATACAAGCATTTACTTTGATTTTAATTAGATATTCACTGTCAAAGGTGTGTTTGAAGAAAAGCGTCTCAAATCTATCAGGAATACAAATCCACATAATTTGTTTGATACATTCTTACCTTTTGATCAGTGGTCTCCTACTATTCCTGCTACTCCTACAAAATACACAGCTTCATATTCTTCATGTAATCTGTGTGAAAAAGAATTATTTATCATATTCATATGGCCGCCCATCTTACAAAAAGTGACTATAGGCTGCATGCAAGAAAGAGTTAAAATGCTGACCGTACATAAAAAGTCATTATTAAAAAGTTTTAAAAATCATAAAGCATACCAAAGATTAGCTGTTAACAGCAATAATGGAACCAGCCCAAGATTACTGAAGGCTGATGGCATAATCAGGGCTTGAGGGACTTCCAGAAAATAAGTAGCAATGAAGCTAACTTCATTTTGGAGGTATGTGGGCGAAATAATATTCCATAAAGTAGATGCTGCAGCAAAAAAAGAAAGAAAGAAAGAAAAAAGAAAGGAAGGAAGGAAGGAAGGAAGGAAGGAAGGAAGGAAGGAAGGAAGGAAGGAAGGGGGGGGACCCACCATGTGTAAAAGTAGCACCTTGAAGTGGAAAGAAGCAGTTATTGCAATCAATTTTGCAGTTAATTTGCATTGGTAGTGTCTTTTTCATAAAAAATCTAATCCCGTTACCTGGAGACATAGCACTAACATGGCCCAGAATTTCCAATCAGTTTCAGCCATAATCTTGTATATATTTACACAAAATTTACTTCTGAGCAGTTGTATGGCTTTTTATATTTTATTTTATTTTATTTTATTTTATTATTTTTTATTTTATTATTCTATTTTATTTTATTTTATTGTTTGGAAACACAAACGCTTAAAGAGTGCAGTGATTTCAATGCAGTGATAGCAGGAACTTCATTTCACACATTTAATATGTGACAAAACTTTTAAATACTTCAGTGAGAAATCATTAGTAAGCTTTTGGTTGCTTAGAATGAAGTTCTAAGGATCAACCAGTGATCAATGTTACTGAACCTCATGTAACTGATTTTGGAATAAGCATGTAAACCGTTGATTATTGTTTATATTTTGATTACATAAGATCGCCACTATTTGCATTTGATATTACTTCTTGTCTCAATATGTTATACATAGAAAATATATTTATTTTGTATACATGAATAAAATATATTTATTTAATATTAAATATATTTAATATCTTCTGCTTAGAATATTTGCCAACAGAAGCTGTCCTTTTTAAAAAAACAAACAAATGTACTGCATTAATCCACTGGTCCTTGTGATTTTAATATTCTGAGGTCCTCTATGAATTAAATCTTTCCTCTTATTATGACTGTAAATATTTGTCAGTGTCCCTTTTATGTAAACATCATCATTTATTTGTATAGACCACCAAAGATTCACTTCATGTTGTTATATTTGAGGTATGCAAGATGCTGTAGGTATTAGTAGGATCTTTGTGCTTCATGGTCATTCATGGTGTGACAGGTTCTATTTTGGAGGATCACACTATTTACCCTGAAAAGAAATTCAGGCAATATTTATTCTTTATCACTCCTTTTTTTCCAGGGATGTGCAAATTGACACTTATTCTATATAAACCCTCTCTTCCACATGGCTCAACTATAAAAATTAGTCATTTTATTTACATGATCTAAAATTACATTTTTAAGTCTAAATACTTCATAAAATCATGAGAGGCCTATTTGCAGAGAGGCAACTATTTTTAAAATAGGGTGCTTTAATTTTTATTTTTCTGTTATTTTCATTACTGGATGCCAGCTGACGAATCCACTTCTAAAATTAGGAAATTAGGAAGTTTGGATTAAACTACTTAAGAAATTTCATCTTTTTAAATTGTGTAAGTGAACAAGATGTCAGGTATATCTACACATCTGTAACGTTTCCCTCACTAAATATGAATTTGGCCATGTTCTGCTTCTTTCTGATAAAGCAATGCATTATGTGCATCAAATATCTCTATTATGTAAAAATATCTTATATTTATTATAAGAAATTCACCTTCTATATCTAAATTGTACACTATTGACCTGGATACTATATATGAAAAATCAATTTCAGACTGGTGTATATCCTTAAATATCTCCCATTTTGGGAACTTTTGACCTAGACCACTTTCTAGAAAATTTATTTATTCATTAAACTTATATGCCATCCATCTCACCTAAAAGTGATTCTAAGCATCTTGGATCCTTACATGTGTACATTAAATTTTAAACCTTGCTTCATATTTTAATTTAGATTAAAACTGTCTTGCATATAGCAAATATATTCATCACTTAAAGGTCGAATGCCCATTAGAATAATAGCAAAACCATTGAGAAGAAAGATAAAAGATAATAGAAGAAGCAAATAAATAAAGCTGTTGGCTATAATCAAATTGTAGAACCAGAGAAATCTGAAAACCCAAATGTTCAACATTTCTTTTTCTGAAAATCTTTTTATGAATGTGTACAAAATTGTATCCTTAATCATAATTTTTTCCCCTATCATATATTTAACAGAATAGCTCTTCATCAGATGTATGTAGCTCTCAAGAAAGTCCCTGTTCTTTAGGGCTTCCATATATCACTGATCTCAATTTAAACACGCATACACTTTTGAAATACACATGGGAGTGGAATGCAGAACAAGATTGCCAGAACAAATTTGGTCATTTTGGCAATATGATTTGTGCATGCTAAGTGGTCAAAAGTGTGTTAACACTTACTTCTGACCTAGATGCTTTGCCCCCAAATAAGCAATTAAAAACTAGCAAAAATATATACATACTTCAGTGATATATTTTGAGTTTATTTTGAGTTTCCTTTTCATTTGGTTATATGACTGAATATTTAAACAAGCCCATTAAGGTGTTTACCTAGATATGGATCTATATCAGGGATGAAATCCAGCTGGTTCTATCTGGCTCAGACGAACTGGTAGCAGCAGTTGCGGGAGGCTCTGCCCCCTCTACATACATTATGATGTTGCTTTTTTGTGACATTTTAAGCCTCTGCGCATGCACAGAAGGCTTTGTGCATGCACAGATGGCTTTGTGCATGCACAGATGGTCTGCTGAGCAGAGTGAGTTCATGCCCAGCACGTGCACGTAGGCGAACTGGTAGGGAAGGTAAGTGAATTTCACCCCGATCTATATTAATGGGACTTGGAAGTAATTACACACAGTAAGCTTTTTCCCCGACATCCCTTTGGCAGATTTGCAGAATGTTGCTCTAATTTCAAAAATCATTGGGTGGATGAGGCTTATATACGCTTATCTATGATCCCTACTCATGGTTTCTATATGTTAACATATACATTTTAGAACTATACTAAAATCATCAATGTTTCCATTCTTGTTAAAATGGACAAGAGTAATGAAACAACTTTTAGTTTAAGAATTTAATACTTGGGGAATACAGTAGTTATATACAGGTAGAAATACCAAAGGTGCTTTTTCAAAAAGCAACTGGATGTTCTTGTTTTTTTCCCTTAAAAATGTTTCACTTCTCATCCAAGAAGGTTCCAACAGAACTGAAGAAGCTTTTTGGATGAGAAATGAAACATTTTCAAGGAAAAAATACCCAAGAAAATCCAGTTGCGTCTAGAAAAAGCACCTTTGGGACAACCATGACCTGGATGATTTAGAATCTCCATAGATGTACAGGTAGAAAGTACAAAATACTGGGCTTCATGACAATCTTTATTACCTTGGAAAGAGTCTTTGGATTGTAGTTGATCACAATTGCTGAATATGAGCGAGCAACGTGAATTGCAGGTCAAAAAAGTTAACACCATTTTTCATGCTATCAATAGAGCTATATCTCATAAACAAAGCTAAAATTTTGACTACTGAAACCAGTTTGCTTTGCAGGTGCAAAGCAGAGCAACACAGATGATTGGAATTAAAAACTAAACCCTCGGAGAAGAGCTCGGGTGAACTGGCATCTTTTGCCTTTAAAAAAAAATACAGTTGAAAGTGAATTTAATTATTTATAATTACAGTTACAATAAAAATTATATTTTTCAAGTTCATAGATACAGTTATAATGACAAAAATATATTGGCAATTCTGCGCACTCCATTACTTCAAGAATTTGAAATCCGTTCCATCCTGTTGAAGCAACAGCACTGAGAAAATACAAATACAAATTTACCGGATCCAGTGTTGCTTATAAAAAAGCATGTCCAAACATTATTGTCGAAATGCTATGGTTCATGTCCTACTTAATGTACAGCATACAGCACATAAATTTATTCTGAAATGCAATAATTGTCTGTACTATACAGAGTTACAGGATTGACAATCTCAAGTGGGCTTTTAATTCTTTCTATACTAGGCAGCAAAGAACTCAGATCTGCAATAAAATTGTAAGAATTGTAAAGCTGTCATAATACACAGTAATAAAATATAGTAAAGTGAATCTTATACAGGGAAGATGATGATGATGATGATGATGATGACAATGATGATGATGATGATGATGATGACGATGACGATGACGATGACGATGACGATGATGATGATGATGATGATGATATGATATTGCCTATTTCTCCCACTCCTGAGAGAAGGCATATGCATTGCCATCATTGCAAGATCAGCATTCTTGAACTCCTTTGTTCTCCTTGTATTATTGTACATCTGTTATTTAGTCATTTAAACAGGTCAAGAAAGCGGTAATCCAGGCAAAGCTAACCTTCGAACATAAGTGCCTGTCTGAAGTCAAAAAAGTTTAAATCCCATTTGGTTGTTCTTCCATTTTTTTTTTTGAACTGAAATGTCAACAAACAGACTGAACAAAATATATTTGCACAGAGAAAATCTGACACCAGACGCTATAGCGGGGCTATTGGTCAAATGACCTGCTAACTGAACCACATTATCTGCAGGAAAAGACAGTTTGGTGCTCCCTATAAAAAGTTGCCTTGCAGGTCTCTTTTCAGTTCATTCTGTTCTGAAAAGTAATTATCACTTCATGATGACAGGAGTAGGAGTGTCGATGTTGGTGAGAAAATGCCGTGTTCATTCTCAATGATAATTCCCACTTACTGGAATGATACAGAGCCACTTCAGTGGTTATAAAATACAATGTGATAAATGCTCTCTTTAAAGCTTTCAGGCTCCCTAGCTAATATTGCCTTGAGTTCCTTTTGGTACTTGATTATCATTACAATACTGCAAAATATTGTAGTAATGACAAACTAAAAGGAAAGTGGTTTAGGAATCCGTTATCTATATAATGCTAAAATTCTTGGATCTGTATATATGTTTGTAACTTTGAATTGGACAAAATGTTGTATCACAGGGCAACAATTTTTGAGCCAAGTTAGCTCAAATGGGCACCTAATAAGCTTGGCTCATTAGTCCTGTGGGATTTTAAATTTGGAAAACTTGTGGCTGCTTTAGCACCACCTTGCCACCACCACTACTGCAATGCTCTCTACATGGGGCTCCCCTTGAAAAGCACCCGGAGGCTCCAGCTGGTCCAGAATGCGGCCGCGCGGGTGGTTATCGGCGCAACTCGTTGTGCCCACATGACACCCCTCCTGCGCGAGCTGCACTGGCTCCCAGTGGTCTTCCGGATGTGATTCAAGGTGTTGGTTACCACCTTTAAAGCACTCCATGGCATTGGACCTGGATACCTTCGAGACCATCTTCTGCCACCAGTAGCCTCCCACCGGCCAGTTTGCTCCCACAGAGAGGGTCTCCTCAGGGTGCCATCGGCCAAATTATGTCGACTGGTGACACCCAGGCCTTCTCTGTGGGAGCCCCTGCCCTTTGGAATGATCTGCCCCCAGAAATTCGTAAAATCTCTGATCTCCATGTGTTTCTCTGTGCCCTCAAAACCATGTTGTTCCGCCAGGCTGGGCTATCAATGTAAAGATTTTTAATTGATTTTAAATGAGATTTTAAATTTGGGGTTTTACAAATTGGGCCTATTATTTAATAATTTTAATTATTTTTAAATTTTGTCTGTCTTTGTGTTTTTAATTAGGCTGTACACCGCCCTGAGTCCTTTGGGAGAAGGGCGGTATAGAAATAAAATTAATAAATAAATAATAAAATAAACCTTGCTAATTTCCAATGTTCCCTGACACTTACCCAAGCAATATGCAACCTTCTCTGCTGGCTTTCCCATTGACTTTTTCCCTGCAAGCTTACCAGAGGCAAAGTCAGTGGGGAAGCCAGCAGAAAATAAGACATTAATCTTGTTCTCATCCTTTTTTTGCCAAACCTTTGATCTTTTTTACATAACTAAATCTTTCTGAAACAAAGACCCAACAGATTATCTACTTCATAATGAAACAAATCAGGATCCCATCACGGTAAAACCTGTTTACTGTAACTTAATGCAATCAATCATTTTTCAAGAAACTCAGCTTAGTACAATGTAACAACGTTTTGTTGAAATCAAACTTTTGTTGGTTTTAAACATTCTTAGGAGAATCATTTTCCACGAACAATCATGGAATTTTAAAGTTCCCTAATATCATGATTCAATGTACAGGTAGTCTTCAACTTATAACCCTTTGTTTAGTGACCATTCAAAGTTACAATGGTACCAAAAAAGTGTCTTATATCCATTTTCACACTTATGACCATTGCAGCTTCCCCATGGTACATGATCAAAATTTGGTTTCTTGGCAAATGGCATGTATTTCTGATGGTTGCAGTATCCCAGGGTCATATGATCAGCTTTTCTGAACTTCTGACAAGCAAAGTCAATAGGGAAGCCAGATTCACTTAACAACTTTGTTAGTAACAACTGTAATGATTTGCTTAATATCTGTGGTAAGAAAGGATGTAAAAATGGGGCAAAACTGACTTAAAAGCTGTCTTGTTTTGCAATGGAAATTTTGTACTCAATTGTGATCATGAGTTGATAACTTACCTATTACTATATAAAAAGCAAAAACACCTGAGAAATATGAGAAATAATCTTCCTAACTATGTTAGAAAGCATTAACTTAAGCACTATCCATCATATTTACATTTATTCCCATTGCTAATTTATCTGCCACCACCACCCCGCCCCCCAAAATGTTAGAGTAGAACAAAATGGAGAGTAGAACAAGGAAACATCTAGAAGCAACTATATCCTTTCTCCTTAGTTTGATTTTCCACTTTATGGGGAAGGTGGGGGTAGGGGCAAGGGATTTGGGAAAAAACATCTACTAGCTTTTCCTGAATACGATCTATAAAATATTTATAATAAAATCATAATTTTAATTTTTAATTTGTTAGGAAATTAATTGGGATTTTTAAAAAGGTAATTGCTAACAGGCATCTAAATGCCAACTATATCTATTCACTCATATATGATATACACTTTATATAACAATAAAAGTTTGCAATTCAGTTTTCAAGATTAAAAAGGGCATAGCATTACGCCCTTTTTGAACACGAATCAAAGTTCAGATAGAGAGATGAATGAGAAATATATTGGGTTGTCATTTTTATGGCAAATTAGCTTATTTTTCATTAACTGTTTGATTCAACAAACTGAATGGCAGTGCATTGAATTGTCATTGCATTTTGATATTCAGTAAAAAAGAAATAAGAAAATATGTGGAAAAAATCTCACATAAAGTGATACAGACATACAGAGTTATGTATGTAATCTTAAATTCATTGGAATTCGTAGCAAAAATGCTGTTAATACTGCCAATAAACTGTGATTAGACTTGAGTAATTATCGTTCACTAAAGGGTTTTAACAAAATTCTTTTTGTCCTATCCATTTTTTAATCAAAGCAATAACCTACCCTTTGACGTATTGCGACATTAAAAATCCATTTTACTTTTCCAATAACCTGCAATAACAAGCCTAGCAGCTAACAATAGAAACTTAATCAATTTCTTATGTTACATTAATTCATATATATCAGGAGGAGGAAAGAACAAGAATAGAATAGTTGTTTGATATTATGAGAAGCTGCCTGGGTATTTTTCCAATATCTTCCCCCCAAAAAAAACCTTTCGATCAAAGGGAACATGACTTCTGGTAAATACATTGGGCACATGTTTTCTTGGCAATGCTGAGTGTGGAAAGAATGAGAAGATAATTATATGTAGCAAGTTGCAAAGAACTCTACCAAAAAGAAAAAAAAAACTCAGGTACTTAATATGTCACAATGTCAGCAGCACATAATACTATCTATGCATTGTTTTCACAATCAATTTTAGATGATCTGCTGAAATAATTTTAAAAGAATTCCATTCCACAGAGATTTGATTTGTCTTATTAATCAATGAGATCAATCAACTACAGATCCCAGATGATCCTTCTAAAAATTCTTAGATTTCGAAGAAAACTTGTTCTTGACATATGTATTTGTGTGTGTGTGTGTGTGTGTGTGTGTGTGTGTGTGTGAGAGAGAGAGAGAGAGAGAGAGAGAGAGAGAGAGAGAGGGAGAGAGAGAGAGAGAGGCATACTTATGCATATTATTGAAAACTGAAGTAGGATCATTAAAAAAATGTGACAGACAGAAAATTAATGCTGTCCTAGCAGAACAGTGGCAAACCCTTGGTTTTCTGGATTCTGTTCAAATAAAAATAGCATAACTAGAACTCTAAAATCAAGGAAGACATTGAAAGAGAAAAATTAGGAGGTGTTTTTTTCTTCTAAATACTAACCCTTACAGATTTGTATGCTTGGGTACACCTCTCTCAAACACTCTGTTCCCAGGAAAATAGTGCAGACAATACAAACCATTTTTAAACCTGGACAATGAAATAGAAAAAGTTATGAAATCCAAAGTGAGTAGTATCTTATATCTGAACAGTGCTGCTCTTGTGTAGGGTGAGTATCCTGCCCAAGGCAGTATATGCTGCACAGTTAAAAGGGAGCTGATATGTAATTAGTTGCTTTACTATTATAGTGCAACACCTTAGGGACTATAATCAGGTTGACTTTCGCCTTAAACGGCAAAATATTCTAGGTTGTCCATTTGTAGGGAATATGAGGACAGAATGAAATAGAACAGCCTGCAACCTTTAGATATATATCAAGTTACAGACACTGCTAGAGGAACAGCATTGATTTATTTGGGTAAGATTTCTGTAGTGCCAGACAAACAAAGGATTTCATTTTATTTAATATTTTTTTCTTTATATTCTGTGAGCGGTATAATCTTTTCAGTAGCAGTCTCCTGGCTGTCACACAAATTGTTTGAAATGTTGCATGAGGAACAGGTTTTTTTTTTTTTTTTTTTAAAAAAACTCATAGATTGAGTTTGTGGAAATCTGGAACATCATACATATTCTTTGGTGTACTTGTAATTATGTATGTATTTTTGCTTAAGATCTCTGCATCTGTAGACTGCATTTGTATGTTCCTTTTTCCAGCTCGCTCAATTTCCAGTAAGGATATTTATGAGGAAATAACATTGTCTCCTTGCAAAAGAAAAAAAGAAACAAAAGAAGCCTTTCAATTATTACAATCCAGTTTATAGATTCCACATCTTAAATATGCGCTGAGATATAGCACTGCATTTTTATGAATAGCTAAAATATGTCTCTACCTTGATGCTGATTCTGTTATTTTGCTTCATTAAAAGCCAAGAGAGAGAGAGCAAAACTATCAGTAAATCCAAATTTAGGGGTCTGTGGTACAGTATATGGTAGAAAATATGGCGATTGTGCAATTTAAATGCAATTGGTAGAATTTAGCTGCTGCCCTAACACTTCAGTAAGAGCATGTGATCTGAAGATGATCTGTTAGCCTTCTCTAACAGATCATCTTCAGAAAACTACAGGCTGGGATGTTCAAGAAAAGCATGTAGAGATCAGGAGTGTCCAACCTTGGCAACTTTAAGACTTGCAAAATTTAACTCCCAGAATTCTTGTTGAAGTGTTCAACAAGAGAATAATCATGGAAGCCATCGAAATAGAGAAACACTCCCATAACATGAATAAACACGATGATACCTCTCGCCTACTGGACATCTGGAAACTAGCCCTAGTCAACAGAAGAGTCCCAGCCACAAAGATTAACACCGGACCCAAGATAACACATGACACCACCACCAATCATCCTCACCAGATTCAAACCCAAATCCATCCCATAGACGAAATACAACCACCATCCAGAAGCCAGACCACGGCAGCATCACCAGCTGCTGCACCCACCTCCAATCCCCACACAAAACAAATTGACAGATGCCATGAACACACGGCAAGACCTCAAACTCGGAGCCAAACCAAAGCCCAGGATGTGGCATCAGAGCTCATCTGCTCAGGACATTACATCAAAAAATTCAGGATATCATAACACTAGAACTCAGGATGTTAACACACAGCCCATTACCCAGGTCGTTAAAACACAAACGACTAATGGGCACACATCAAGGACTTCACCCACACAGGATATTACGAAACAGCTGACTAATCTGCAAACATCAACTCATCAAGATGTAACAACACAGGCAACCAACCCACTCACAGCAACAAAGCCAGCACCCCACACCTCCCCACCAGTATTTATAGAGAGACAGCAGCTCCAATCATGTTTTCCTTGCACAAGCATGAAGCTGAAGACACCAGCCTGAAGATGACGAGTGGGACCTCATCGAAACATTGCCAAGATACTCTCAATCTTACACAGGAAAAGACCCGAATACACCAAAACCTGCATATGTATGTATGTATGTATGTATGTATGTATGTATGTATGTATGTATGGTCTTTCGATGCTGTGGTATCTGCAGAAAAAGATTTTAAGGCTTATGACAATGAGTTAACCACACTTGCCCTAGATCAAAACATCTTTAGAATGCATAAGGATATCAGTTGGATTCTTACCTTCAGATCAAACTCTAGCATTTCTCTCATGAATGAATCATGTGTATTTTGGGCTAAACAGTCTTTCATTGACATCAAAGAGCAAATTTTCTGCAGATATTTAGCATCAAAATCATAGCAGCAAATTTTAGAGTGAAACAAATTATTGTGCTGGATAGGAGGATTTATCTATATACAAATACTTGGCCTTTTTTTAATAGAAGTAAAGATCCTAGTATCCTTCTGTTGATATTACATGAATAGCCAATTAATTCTACTATTGTTGGGAGCAACCTTATACAAAATGTTTACTTACTCCAGAAACATTTTTTTTAAACTTTCATTATAAATACGCTCTTCTTTTGTCCTTTGTGTGGGCAGCTGAATCCTTGCTAGATTTTCTTACTCTAAAAATAGCCTTATGAAAGTTAGTGTTCTATCTCATGTCTTAGTAGAAATGTCAGCCCCAAGTTAATAACTGGGTGCTAAAATTTATAATAAGCCTGGGATCACAGAACTGAATCCATAAGTTTAGACTAGAGAATTAGGTCTTTTTGTGGTTGAGCCTGAATTATGCTAATGTAATATTTAGAATGACTAGAGTAATCAAGGCTGTTCATATTAAAATATTATGCTAATTTTAGATTTTATTTTCCATAGATCATCGCATCGACTGAACTATATGCCAATAATTGAAATATCACTTTTCATGGAAAAGCAATGAGTTCCAACAACGACCTTTGAAACAACTTTTGATGGGTTATAAAAACCAGGTGTTACAGCATTAAATGCTTTTATAGCTTTGAACTCTTAGGAAATTTGAAATCCCTGAGAAGAGAAAAAAAGTTTTTGTAGATCAAAGAAAGAAACCAATGAGGGAGCCAATAAATAATTAAAAATAAAGCTTTGTTTCCTCCCCCTCACAATTTTTAATTATTTTTTAATCTTACCTTTACTAATTTTTTATAAATAACTCTAGGTGGGGAGCATAATACTTTTTTTCCTTCCTCCTGTTTTTTGCACTACAACTATCCTCTGAGTTGAGTTAGGTTGAGAGAGAATGACTGGTTCAGGTCAGTAATGGGATTCAAATCCCGTCGCTACCGGTTTGTTTGTGGGTGCACACGTGTTCACGCACAACGCTTCTGTGCATGCGCAGAGACGTCTGGGCAGGTGGGCGGAGCCTCTCGCCCCACTGCTACCAGTTCACCCAATCCGGGGCAAACTGGTAGCAACCCACCACTGGTTCAGGTGCCTTTCATGCCTAAAGTGGGACTAGAACACACAGCCCCTTAGCTTCTAGCCTGGTGCTCTAACCACTAGACCAAACTCTGTTTCATCACCTTTCCCCCTTGCATTCTATATGTTGAAGAGTTGGGTTCGATTTGTGGAGAAGTGAAGAGGTACTTGGCCACATCAAAGTAGATGTGGATGTTGCGCATATAAAACCCCAAGAAACATATCCAAAGAAAACATTGACTTAAGTTTGATTTCCAGGTGTTGTAACTTATGTAAATTCAGACAATCATTCAATCTCATCACACTCCCAATGTAAGAGTACACAGAGGAAAACTGGGAGTGTGGAATGCCTTATGTTACTTAGTTACCTCCAAGAACAATGATCTGGAAAAAGTTCATGTCAAGATTTAGGTTCTAAGCAGTGGTGACTAATGGTTTCCTTTCCAGAAGGAAAACAAAACCCTGTTGAAATTGTCGATCGATTTTGGCACATTGCTTGCAGTGTGGAAGACAATTTGGAAGACAAAGTATGTTTGTACTAAATAATTATACCATTGAATTCCATTTTTATTTATTTATTTATTTATTTATTAGATTTCTATACCGCCCTACTCCCGAAGGACTCAGGGCAGTGCACAGCCAAACAATAAAAACACATGCAATACAAAATTTAAAAAATAGAATAAAATCAAATTAAATAATTTTGGCCCTGACAAATTTAAAACCCCAAACTTTTAAAACCAATTTAAAATTGAATATATAAATACTAAAAGATATTTAAAATTTTAAAAATCTTTTATAAAAGAGGGGGAAAAGCCATGCTGCTTAATATCAATATGAAGCCACTTGACAAATTGATTAGGCAGTGATGGATTAAGCATTATTATTAAGTATTATTGTATTCCATTCTGTTTACCCTGTTGTTGGAATTAGGTTGCCAGGCCAAAAAAGATAAGTCCTGATGAGACATAGTTTTGGGATTGGTGGATCCAAGATTAAAAAAATCTTAACTGATTTATCTTAGGAAAGATTATACTTTTCAGAATTCATTTAATTTACTTTTGCTACTGAGGCTCAATATTCCAAATAAATGAATTGAATGTATAGAATGAATGTATTTTTGGCTAGCTTTTCTCACCAAAGAGAATCATTTGTGGTTTGCTAGTGGTTTATAATGGCCATTGCCTATTTAGATGAACATCATTTAATATAACCTTCCATGTGGAGTTGCCCTTGAGCATGACATAGTGAATACTGATAGCATGAACATACAATTATGCATACTAAATAATATTCATTTTGGATTTTAACATATTAAAGTATCTGACAACTTCCATGTTATTATATCCTGCCTTCCATGCAGGAGTTGATTGGATGATGATTGGTCCAATGTCACTCAGTGAGCCACTATGGCTGAGATGAATTAGAACCAGATCTCCCCAGTGCCAGTCCAACACTAACCAGTGTATCACATAACTCACTATTGATGCGTAGAAGACTACTCGGGTATTAAAGACTCTTATCCTGAAATTGCACAATATTAAAGAATCCCCTGTCTTCAGATGCTCATCTAGTCCCATCATTTCTGTCGCAGCATAAGAACAAGCTATTCACACAGAGTTTGAGTCTTCCTTAATGTAATTTAATGGTACTAGTTTCAGTTATAATATGTAGCTATTTATTATCTATATCCCATATCCCATTCTGATCATATGTCACTCGTTCATTTTTCAAATTTTGATAAGTGTTGTTTTATTGATTGCATCCTGTCCTAGCTTTGATTGCATCCTTTCCTAGCTTTGGCTGATACACTAAGATGCAAATAGAATAGTAACAAGCATGGAGAATAGTTTTTATAACGCTCTGCATGAGAAACCACAGCAAAACATGTGTTTTACCACATGGAGCAAAACACAAAACAAACAACCTCCATATGGATGCCAAATACAGCTTGTGCACCTCAGTTCTACCAACTGTCAAACCCTTTGCTTTAAATTACTATAAAATTATTTTATCTGATGCAATGATGAATTCTTCTTATCCAACTCTGAGCCTTCATCTACATCTATAGCCAGAGAAAATTGGCCACTGTGAATATTTACACTGGGACCTAAAGTAGGTCTGACAGCCTCTCAAAGACAGCCTAGGAAGAGAAGGTTATACATGATGTTTTTCCTCCTTAGCAACAGACCTCTGGCCCATGGCATCGTCTCAGGGCATTTTCAAATTCATGATAATTCACTCTCCCAGAAGTAGACAATATGATTCTCTGGAGGTCTCATCTATAAAAAAGCAGAGGTTTATGTATTACAACTGTCTCCTATCTAATCAGCAGCTGGCTATACTAACTGGGCATTAGGGAATTTATTCCTATCACATTTGCAAGACATCAGGTTAAGGCTACCATCATCTTCCAGAGCTTCTATTGAATTGTCCACTAGCATTCCTCCCCCCTTCTAACACTAGGACTAATTTGGATAATTAAAAGAAAAAAAAAGAAGAGTGGGAATTCAAAACATTCATGCTACTCGGGAACCTATATTTTGCTTCAGGTGGATATATCTAATTTCATTCATGAACATCTGAAGAGGTTGATCTGACACGTTAATCCCTAAATCCCATAAAGCTATTGAATTCAAAGATTTGGAAAAAAAAATGAATAGTTTTGCTCCAAAATTAGTTTTATGATATTTTTTGATAGAGGTCATTATTTTTAAAGTCAGCAGACAATATTTCTGGAAGAGTGTATAGGTAAATGTTTTTTTCCCCCCTCAAAAATATGTCTGAACGTTTTTTATATCCAAATGAATTTGCCAATTAAAGATCAGGAAATCACATTTTCATTTCATTTTCATTTTATTTAATTTGTATACCGCCCTACTCCCGAAGGACTCAGGGCAGTGAACAGGCACAGAATAAAACACATAGAATACAAAAATTAAGAGCAAAAGTAAAATTGAATTAAATCAATTTAGCCCAAGACAAATTTAAAACCCCAGGTTAAGAACAAATTAAAATTTACATTAAAATTTACATTAAAAAAAGAATGGGAAAGGTTAGGCCAGACCAGCCTGGTGAATTAAAAAGGTCTTAAGAGCGCGGCAGAAGGTGCGTAGATCTGGGATCCTCCGTATCTCCGGGGGGAGCTCGTTCCAGATAGTAGGTGCCCCCACAGAGAAGGCTCTCCCCCTGGGGGCCGCCAGCTGACATTGTTTGGTTGATGGCACCTGGAGGAGTCCCTCTCTGTGAGAGCGTACCAGCCAGTGGCAGCAGGCGGTCCCGTAAATAACCAGGCCCTAAGCCATGGAGCGCTCTAAAAGTGGTAACCAAAACCTTGAAGCGCAGCCAGAAGACCACCGGGAGCCAGTGCAGCTCGCGCAGGAGAGGTGTTACATGGGAGCGCCATGTCGCTCCCATAACCACCCGCATGGCTGCACTCTGCGCCAGTTAGAGCCTCCGGGTGCTCCTCAAGGGGAGCCCCATGTAGAGAGCATTACAGTAGTCCAGCGGGAAGTGTCGAGCGCATGAGTGACGGTGTTTAAGGAGTCCTGATCCAGAAAGGGACGCAACTGACGAATCAGGCGAACCTGATGGAAAATCCTCCCGGTCACGGCCGTCAAGTGCTTCTCTAAAGACAGCCGTGAATCTAGGAGGACACCCAAGTTGCGAGCCTACATCACAGAACATGCCTACAGTTCTGTGATTTCTGCATGAATTCCATGGGAAAAATCTCTTGTGATTCCAAAATATGTGGTTGTAACCTTATTAAATATTTTCTACCACTTGTTATAAACAGAGCAATCCAAGGAAAAAATAATAATTAATCCTTTCTTTAAGGAAACTAATTAGATTAAATTCAGTGGAAATCTATTCAAACCTTATTTCATGATATCCTCTTTGAAATCAAACATAGCCTTCCTTCCTTCCTTCCTTCCTTCCTTCCTTCCTTCCTTCCTTCCTTCCTTCCTTCCTTCCTTCCTTCCCTCCCTCCCTCCCTCCCTCCCTCCCTCCCCCTCCCTCCCTCCCTCCCTCTCCCTTTTCTTTCTTTCAATCCTCCAACATTCATTACACTTTTCCATTGTCCGGCTACACTGGCAATTTTCAGAAAAAGGGATTTAATTAACTATGCCATTCATCTCATATAATATGGCAGTTCCCATGCTCATAAATGCCACTGTGCGATACAGGAAAAACCAATATCGTATCATTAGTAAATGCTTATTCAGTTGCCTTCTAAATATGTCAAGTGACTTATACACTTTCATTGCTGTTAATGCATCACAGCCCTGCATTAATTAGTGCTCTTAAAGCTAAGGGGGAAATGGGTCAGTGACAACAGCTGCAATGCATCAAGTGGGAAGCAAGATAATAAATGGATAGTGGAGAGTTTTTATGTCACCAAAATGTATTCATGACAAAAGGTAAGTCTGCGTTGTTGACTGAATAATTTAATCAGGACATGTCATGGAGTGCTAAATAATAAATTGCTACTGCTTAGTATGTTACTGAGCACTGTTAACTTCTGGGTTGTAAGCATAAGTTTTACCCCCATCTTTCAGAAATGACAGATAATATAGGGATTATTAAAATTAGCCAAAATAAGTTTTCCGTGCACACTTTTCCAATGAGGTGAATAGAGCTACAACTTTTTCAAGGACCATACTGATGGTTTTCTTTGTTAATAAAGTAAAAGAAAGTTCACTAGACCTCTTTAAATTAACTTGATCTCCATTCAGATATATTCTTGACTAATAAGACAAGGGCAACTTCTTTAGGTTTCTGAGTAGTTAACTAATTGTGGCAGGTGGATAGAAAAGACTGCAAATTAATATATATTCACTCACAGTTCTTGGCCCATGAACCTGAAAATCATCAAAAGCTATGAAATATTAATATATGGTATCATCATTTAAATGACATCACACATACACGTATACATATGTACCTATACACCCACATGTACACAAACACACACTTACAGCCATAAATCTGTTCAGATCACTTTTATGTTTCATAATTTAGATCTATGTTGGAGTGGGTAATTTTATGTTGATAATAAATGGATCGTGGATTCTTGTTTGGGCCATAGAAGACATGGTAGTGCCACTACCGTTTTTTAATCAGTTTTGGGAGGATTTGGTGAGGTTATCAGTGCCATATTTTTTTAAAAAAAAATGGGTATAGATGGAATCATATAATCAAATTCATCTTATAAGTGAAGAGAAGTGGGGAGGATTTCAACTGCTAGAAAAGTAAGTCCAGGAGTGGTTTTGCTGTTAGGAGGAAAAACAACAACTCATATCTAAGCCCCATCCATTTTATGAACATCATGTAACACATGTAAAAAGGGGGACCAGGCTTCATTTGCATAGCTGCAGCCACCATATTGATTATTTGACTCCCCCTTTGAATTTGCTTGGAACAAATGCAGTCAATGGCTTATAACAAAACTAATTAAGTACTTTAATTGGTTGAGTGACCAGTTGACCACAATCAATAAACATAATGATCAATATATAAAACCTCTGTATGCTCAGATATACATCTGATCCACTTGTAATGAAGTGAATCCAGGGGTGATATTCACTTACTTTGCTCACATGCACCACCTCCGCACATGTGCAGGGCCTTCTGCACATGCTCAGTGCATCAAAAACGGGATGTGATTATGTTTGGGTGGATGGGCGGAGCCTCCCGCCACCGCCTCTACCGGTTCACCCAATCTGAATAGAACCGGCTGAATACCACCATTAAGTAAATCAATTTAATCCCAGGCAGATTTGTATGTGTATGTGCATGTGTGATGCATCTGGTTGTAATATGAAAACTTTATAACTGCAATGATTTTCAGATTCATACCCTGGTGTATGGTTGGACTAATTGGATGCCTGTTTCATGCATACGCAGCAAAGAAGGCACGAACTGGTGGTGCGGCAGACTAAAGCACTGTTATTAACAGTTATTAACATCAGCTGCCTACAATTACTGCAAGTTCAAATCACACCAGGCTCAAGGTTGACTCAGCCTTCCATCTTTTCTAAGGTAGGTAAAATGAGAACCCAGATTGTGGGGGCAATAAGCTGACTTTGTATAAAAATATACAAAAAGTATGAAGGCTATTGCTTAATGCATTGTAAGCCGCCCTGAGTCTCCGGAGAAGGGCGGCATATAAATCAAATTAAAAAAAAAAATCTTCAGCTGGTACGGAATGCTTTGGTGCAGACAGTTATATACAGTCCTGGAACAGCATATGTTACACCTCTGCTCCATGAATTTCTTCACTGATTGCCAGATCAGTGAGATCAGATCTTCTGAGTCAATTCAAGTTATTGGTTTTAGCCTTTAAAATCCTTCATGGTATGGGACTGGGTTGAGAGATTGTCTCTCTCTCTACTTATTTCAGTCTGTCCCATTCGATTTGCCTGAGAAGGCATGCTGCAGGTACCATCAGCTAAGGCTCTACATTTTATGGGTCCTAGGAGATGTGCCTTCTCTGTCTTGGTGCTCACCTTATGGATCATTCTTCCACTCAAAATTAGATTCCCTCCTTCCCTTTTGAAATTTTGGAAGGTCCTCAACATCTGGAGCCTCCCTTATCTCAGATATGCTGAGATAATTCCATTGTTGAGGTGGCCATTTTTATTCTCTCTTTGTCTAGGCTAGAGGTTTGTATATATATATATTATATTGTTTATTTCTTATTGAAGATGTTTATATTTATTTATATCTGTGGTTTTTATATCTGCAGTTCTTGCAGATATATGTGCTTCCCAGAGTGGCTTTTGGTGAGATGAACAGCTATACAAATTTAATAAATAAGTAAGTAAGTAAGTTAATTAAATTAATTAATTCAAAATACTATTTATAACTCATGGCATACATCTTTAGTATCCAGCAATTCCTCTAAATTCCTCTTCAAACCTTTTTTTTTAATTTAATCCTTGATTGGGGAAATAAAGGAGTAAATTCAGACTTTAGAGATTGGTGATGGTGACTCTTATATTCCAGCTTTGACAGCAATAAGATGGCAACAAGCCCTTATTAAACATTCTCTAACATGTGCAATACCCATGATTTTTATTGTACTAAGTTGTTCTGATGTTTCCAAATCAAACACTTTTTAAGTATATAACGGTTCATTTGGCTTAATAGCAATAGCGCTTAGACTTATATACTGCTTTACAGTGCTTTACAGTCCTCTCTAAGCGGTTTACAGAGTCAGCCTATTGCCCCCAACAATCTGGGTCCTCATTTTACCGACCTCGGAAGGATGGAAGGCTGAGTCCACCTTGAGTCTGATAAGATTTGAACTGCCAAATTGCAGGCAGCCGGCAGGCAGCAGAAGTAGCCTGCAGTACTGCACTATAACCACTGTGTCACTGTGGCTTATAAATGCAGAAATAACTGACAAAATATGTTTATTAGATTAGGCTAGCCCAACTTGGCTGCCCACTAGTAGCTTGCTTCAGTACAAAGTTAAGAAGCAAAGATTTTATTTGTTCACCTCTTTTGTTAGTAAGGCATTTGCAGTGGGCTTTTAAAATAAAGGAAAAATCCTGACCACAAATTGAGATAGTTGCTAATTTTTTTGGCAGATCCAATTATTACTTATTCAGTACCAAAAGTAAACCAACCCATATTAAAGACTCAAAGCATGACAATGTCTGCAGTCTTAAAGAGACTCAATTTAAATCAGGGAGTAACTGAAAATAAAATTAGACCTAATAGTTTTAAAAAACCCTAAAAAGGAATAGTAAACTGCCCCCAGAAGGTCAGGCCGGCCTGAGGAAATGATATTTTTCCCTGTCTTCAGCATACCTGATGGCTTCTCTGTTCATTATTGCTAGATTTTATTTAATACACTTCAGAAGAATTCTGCAGACTTCATACATAGCAGAAGTTCAGTTAAAATATGCTTGTTAAGCAGAATTGAGCCAGGCACATATTGTAATCATCTATCACAAGATACCTTATTGTAGTACAAGAGGTTATGAATTACTAAATTAGTTCTAATAGAATGAAATAAGGCTGTTGCTCTTTTGCTGCTTTACCTTTCTGTTTTTATTTTTAATTGCTTTTTATTGAACAAACAGTATAGGACAAACACTAGAAATGTTAGCTGCCAAGGGTCACTTTTGATATCAGTGCGGTATGAAGCTAAGAAATGAATAAAAATATAAAATAAAAAGAAGATAAACAACTAAAGCAAAAGCAATAAAAAACAGCGTGTAAATGAAGAAACTTGTCAATATTTTAAATGTCTATATTGATTTTTTTTTTTACAAATAGTATTTGTATAGATGAGGAAAATGTATTCAAAGAAGTAGTGAATAGTTAATATCATTTATAAATGGTGTTCAACATTTGAAAAATATCCTCAAATGTTCACTCATCCAAAGTTTTTCCCTTGGTCAAAATTAAATGCAACAGCAATTTCCAATGCTTTTAAATAGCACTGACTAGAACAAAATTTGTCTTGAATTTTCCAATGTTTTGTGAAAATAACAGGAATTCCATTAATTCCTGATATTACATCACTTTATAAGCTTTAGGGAAAAAGACAATTAAAAAAATGCAAACATTTATGGCCAAAGATTGAAGATGATTTTCCCCATTTGTCCAAAAATGTTTGGCTATAATAATAACTATTTGGGCAGTGAAAGAAATGATGGCATTATGTTTCAATCCTCTTGCAATTTTACTGTAAAGATCAACCCATTACCCAACAGGAATGTTTAAATTTCCTTATTTAAAAAAAACTTTCATTGGGTTAAAAGGAATTTCTGATACATGGTTTTGGATAAGGAAGGAAAAAGTTTGAAGCACTGTTATAATTTCTTCAGTAATAGTGCAGAAGTGGTTTTCCATTGCCTATATCCCTTTAAAAATAAAGGTACTGTAAAGGTTTAAAGGTTTCCGCATCCAGTTGTGTCCAACTCTAGGCGGCGGTGCTCATTTCCGTTTCTTAGCCGAGGGAGCCAACGTTGTCTGAAAACAGTTCTGTGATCATGTGGCCAACATGACTATACACCAAACTGCACAGAACACTGTTATCTTCCCACCAAAGTGGTACCTATTTATCTACTCACATTTGCCTGCTTTCAAACTGCTAGGTAATGAGCTCACCCTGTTGCATAGTGCTTGGTTCTCAAACCTGGACTGTCAGGTTTGCAATTGATAAGCACAGTATCTTTAAACACTGAGCCATCATGCCCCTTATAATCTCATTAATGGGAGATTATAGGACATATACATCCCTGTTTAACCTGTTATCCTTCAATTCCAGAGAAAATTGGCCAACTTCTGGAAACTATTAGACAGTCTAGTCTTATCGTATAATCTCTGCCCTAGTCAACCATTAAATCAATAACCTCTTTTTGCCCAGTCCATAAATATCCAACGTATTTATAGTTCATAGTACAATTTCCATTATTTACATACATATGTCTAATATCAGGACACAAGTATATAAATCACAGGATTTGTGTCATGACACAGCAATGCATGGTGTTATGATTTATTCTTCTTGCCCCCTTGCAGATCCTTATGGTTTGGTCATATCATAACAAAACAGTTCCAATCTTCATTCTTTATGGCATTCATCATCCACAATAAAATTATATGTAGCATATCTTCTGAGAACAGGTATGCATAACAGTACATGAAGATCTACATTTACATTTTAATTTTATACAAATGAAAAATTAAAACTTTGAAAATATCCCTATCTTTTTTTTTATTGAAAAAGTTTTACAATTACATTTTCTCCCCAATTTCCCCCCCAACCCTCCCTGACCTCCCTAACCCTCCCTAACCCCCCCAACCCTCCCCTCCCCCCAGACTTCCACAAAATATAATCCAAATCAAAATCCCCTTTTTATAAAACTTGAACCCCTCCACCCCCTGTATATTTTTCACATCTTCACAAAATTCAATTATTCTATCCCTATATAATACTTTCAGTTAAAAGCTATCTGATATTTCCTAGTTTGATATTTATTCTGCACATAATCTATCCACTTTTTCCACTCCCATACATAAGTCTCTTGTGAGCGATCTTTTAAATATGCTGAAATCTTCGCCATCTCTGCAAAACTGGCCATCTTCAAAGTCCATTCTTCAATAGTAGGCATAGCTTCATTTTTCCAATATTGACCTATCAGTAATCTCGCTGCTGTTATCATATACAATATCAACTTTGTTTCACCCAATGTAAAACCCTTAACTATACCCAATAAAAACAATTGTGGAGAAAACTGAATTTTTTTCTTCAAAACATTCTGCATAACCCACCAAATTTTTATCCAAAAAGCCTTCACTTTCTTACAAGTCCACCACACATGATAATATGTGGCATCTAGGCAATCACATCTCCAGCATTTTGGTTGAACATTAGGGTACATGCACGACAATTTCTTAGGATCTAAATGCCATCTATAAAACATTTTATAAAAATTTTCCCTCAGATTCTGCGACTGTGTAAATTTAACATTCTGAACCCATATTTTTTCCCATGTTTCCAACATCACTGGTTCTGCAAAATTTTGTGCCCACTTTATCATACAATCTTTAACCAATTCAGTTGCTGAATCCCTTTCTAACAAAACATTATATACCCTTTTAATATGCATTGGACCTTTCTCTTTTATATGTAAAATATCCCTATCTTCATATGCAATAGAACTAATGTTATTATTCTATGTCATTCTACTATTAATATTTTCTATTTCAGCTTCATGACATATCAAATATTAAAATTTATGTGCATAGTATCAAGCATTAAATATAGCACCTGGATATATAACTAAAGGTAATCCATTAATGTCATAAACAACTAGGGTTACCGCAAATCAAAATGACCATGCCAGGAACATTGCATTAAAAGCATGAAGCTGCTATATACTTAAGATTGAAAAGATTTTGGCTGCAATGTTTTTTCCCAGTTTCATCAATGACTCTGATATTGTTTCAACCAATCATTTGCTTGTATAATAAAATGAAGTACATGAAATATAGACAGGTTGATTGTATAATATTGATTGTATAATATTGTATAATATTGATTCAGTATAATATTCACATGCGGAACACAAAAATGTATTATGCTACCTGTTGTTGTGATGTAGACATAGATATCATCATAGACATATTTTTTTAAAGATAAAAAAAAAAAAACTTTCCAAACTAGGCTGAGAGATAGTGACTGGTCCAAAATTGCTCATCATCCAGTGGAAAAAAAAAGGCATTTTTTTCCTACAGCCTCTTCGGTGAAGAAGTTGCAGAAAAAAATGCTTTTAAAAGCCTCTGACGATCCCAGCTGAGCCGCACAATCATCAGAGGCTTTTTTTTTACTTTTAAAAGCATTTTTTTCAGCCGAAGAGGTAGTAGAAAAAAATGCTTTTAAAAGTAAAAAAACAGCCTCTGATGATCGCGCGGCTCAGCTGGGCATGGGGGGGGCGCAGGGATTTTTGCTACTGGTTCTCTGCCGCCATCGCTACCGGATCAGGCGATCCGGTCCGAACCAGGAGTATTTCACCCCTGGTTGTAATATATATAAACTTTGACAATGATAGAGACAATACAGATATTGTAACCTGGCATGTGTATCATTGCCAATTAATATGTACATTTAATTTTCATACTGAAACAAATGCCAAATGCTTTTAAATCAGTTATGTACTGTATTTTTTGGAGTATAAGACGCACCGCAGTATAAGACAACCTTAGTTTTTGGGGAAAAAAGCTGATTGGCAGGTGGATCAGCCTCCGGAATACCCCCAATCAGCTGTTCCCAGAGGTGAATTTTAGCAACAGGTTACTTGGTTGTGAGCTCTGTGCCTTGGTTTTTTGTGTGTTTTTTTTTGGTTTTTTTTCTGCCTCTGAAACTTCTGAAACTCTCTTTCAGAAAAAACTTTTTTTCCTGCTTCTGAAAGCCTCCAAAACAGAGCTTCAGAAAAAAAGCCTCTGAAGCTCTGTCTGGGGGCTTCTTTTCTGATGCTTTTTCAGGCTCTGAAACCTCCATTTGAGAAGCTGGACGGGGCTACATTTGGAGTATAAGACGCACCCAGATTTTTACCCTCTTTTTTTTGGGAAAAAGGTGTGTCTTATACTCTGAAAAATATAGTAATTCATGGAAAAGTAAACATTACACTAGTTACAATCTACTGTATTTAAAAAGCGAATGTAAATCTGGTTTCACTAAAGTTGTTCATCTGAAATTATTTCTTAAATTGGAACGTTACACAAGTGAATTTGGCCTTGCTTGAACCAACACTTTGTAGCTGTGTTATTTTCAGAATTGCCATATTTGGGCTGCAAAACTCAGGATGATCACTTTACCCTGACCTCCAGTGTTCTGAATTTCTGCAGCCCAGATTTGTTAATCTCCTTATTTGGTTATATGAGCAGTAAGTATCAGGACCAAATATATAGCATGCATACAGATAATCCGCAATTTAATCCACTGTATTTCCTGATAATAGCAAGAAAGTCTTCTGTCTGAAATCCTTATCATTTTCTGCTATTCATTACAGAATGTTCTCACTCTGTATTGCAGCCTCTTTGGCTTCTGAGTTTCTTTCTATCAATATAGACTGAGTGGCAGTTTTTGGGAAAAAAAATAGCAAGAGACAATTATTTTTCTCCCAGTCAAGCTATATATTATCCCCAGTACGTATCACTACTTTTATCTGCCCTGCTCCTTTCATGGAAGGAAGGGTAGCGAAGAGAAAAACCCTGATAGAAGCCAATGAAATTCACTGTCCCCATGCAATTAATGTTAGTATGGACTACATTTTGACAAGCTAGTTATTCAAAATACTATCTTGCTTGATTTACAGGATTAAACTTTGTATGACCTCAACTTGGTTTACACTAAGGTTTTCTCTAAGCATGTTTTCAGTGTGATTATTTTGCTTCAGAATCTCTTTTGACATTTGTTTTAAAACTTTTGAGGTGCTTTTCCCCATGTCTAATGGAATAGCATTACTGAAATATTCAAGCTACAAGATATCCTCTTTAGTTTGTAAGCCTGTTTCCCAGGGACGGATGGGAAATGGAATTCCTGGCTCTGCTGTCTACCACTTTGCATCAGTATGACTAATGGAAAAGGAAAAATAAATTCATATTATGTCCCATATGCTACTGTTAATTATTGCAAATAATTATTTTCTAGAGGAGATGGAGAAGGAGTTTATGGATGAGCTCCTATCTTATGATTACTGCTGGTGGTTGATCAAGGTTCAGTGAAGGCTTGATCAGATTTTGTTTTGTTTTGTTTTGCTAAATTAAAATGATTTCTCTGTGTTAGCTTTTAAATAGTTACACAGTTTTATTCAAACCTAAGATCTGCTGGTTGTTTAACTGCATTTTCATCTATAATTACTAAGACGTCAGACATCATTTTGACAGCTGTGAGACTAATTAGTTAATTGCTGTGTTAAAATTTTAGTCTGATCCAATAGGACTCTTCTAATAGATATGTGAAAAAATGGTCACAAATTAGCTAAAAGTAATATTTTCTTACTCCTTTTTACCAACCAAAGTCAACAAACTCAACAAAGTTCTGAAACAGAAAAATTGAAACACATGGAGGATTGTTTGTTTTTGGAGTGTTGAGAGGATTTGTTATGGTTTGATGGTTTTTGATACTTTTAAATTTGTTTATTGTTGTTTTGTGGACCATCCATGTTTATGGATGGGTGGACATTTTAAATAATTAAGTAATTTATGATAATTGCATGATGGCAGAAATGGCAACAAAAAAATTGCAGCAATTGCAGCAATTCAGTTAACTGGATTTTGGTTAATTATGGAATCCCTGCTATTCCCCAATATTCTGCTGAACATTAGGTGGAGCACTGTCTGGTACACATCACATGAAACTGGACTTGGTCCTGCGAATATGTCTCTGAGATACCCCATTCCTTTGTCTTCTCCTTGGTCCTTTTTATATAGACCCTTAGGATATGGTCGTGTTACCCGTTATGGTCAATGTACTCAGCAGCGGAGCTTCTTGGTCTGCGAGACTCCCCCCTCTCGCAGGCTTGGCCCTCCATTCTATCGAGGGCCTACCTCGATGACGGGCTTTGGAACCCTGAGAGGTGGCATGCCGCAAGGAGGGGGCTGCAGGGTTTTTTAAAATTGTCTTTGTCTAAACTTTTAAGGGGTCCGGGGTGGGGGGAGGGGGATGGGATTGGAATTAGGGCTGTGGGTTTGGGGGATAACCCACCAAGGGGAGGGTCGGGCTTGGCCAGGACGTTCGGCGGGGGGGGTGGGGGATCCGGAGGGAGTCAAGCTTGTCCAGACTGTGTTTTTACCATCGGTATTGTGTGTGGGAGGGGTAGATATGGCGGGAGCAGGAGGCCATATCATGTTAAGGGAGCACGCACCCGCTGTCTTCAAGCGGTAGGGTGCTCCGGCCCCCAAGGCTCCACTCGTTCTCCAGGTAGTACAGACCTTCAGGGCCCGGGCCTTCGTCTGATGCTGTGCAACGCCAGGTCCGTAGTAAATAAAGCCCCCCTCATTTGCGATCTTGTTTATGAGGGGGGAGAGGACCTGGCGGGTATTTCGGAGACCTGGCTGGGCCCGGAGGGAGGGGTCCCTCTGGTAGAAATGTGCCCACCAGGTTTCCACACATTCCATCAGTCGAGGTCACAGGGGAGGGGTGGGGGAGTAGCGGTTATTATTAGAGAAGGCCTTAGGCTGAGGGAGACCACTGTTCCTCAGACGGCCGGTTATGAGTCCCTCCTTGTGAAGTGGGGCCATGGGGTTCAGATGGGTTTGCTGATCACGTACCTGGCTCCCTGCCACGTGGCAGCAGCCCTGCCCGAGCTACCCAACGTTATCGCCGCGGTGGCAGTTGATACCCCCAGACTTATGGTCATGGGGGATTTCAACTTGCCATCCGTGGGTGAGGCGTCTGAGGTGGCTCGGGAGTTCATGGCTTCCATGACGGCCATGGACCTGACCCAACTAATTCATGGCCCTATGCACACTGGGGGAAACACACTGGACTTGGTTTTTGTCTCTGGACAGTGGTTGAGTGATCTCGAGATAGGGGATATAGTCATCGAGCCCTTGTCATGGTCAGATCACTCTCTCCTTCACCTTGACCTTTGAACCACGGCACCCTGCTGCAGGGAGGCGGAACCGATAAGATGGTACCGCCCCAGGCGCCTGATGGAACCTGATAGGTTCCAGATGGAGCTTGGGCCAATCCCGGAGGTTCTGGCTCACGCCTCGACTGGAGACCTAGTGGCCACCTGGGATAGGGTGGCTGCTGGAGCCCTGGACCGAGTCGTGCCTTTGCGGCCTCTGACCCGGCGCCGATCTCGCCTGACTCCTTGGTTTACCGAGGAGCTGAGGGAGATGAAGCACCGGAAAAGATGCCTAGAGAGCTGTTGGAAGGCTAGTCTTTCTGAATCCGACCGAACATTGGTAAGATCTCATATTAGGAGTTACCTAGTGGCGATAAAAGCAGCAAAATGCACTCATTTTGCTGCTCTTATTGCATCATCAGATAATCGCCCCGGCCGCCCTGTTTAGGGTGACCCGCTCCCTGCTCCACCAGGAAGCGCGGGAGGACCCCTTGGAGGGAAGAGCCAAGGATTTTGTTCAATATCTTTGTTCAGTATGACAAAATCACTCAGATTCGGGCAGGTCTGGACTCCGACTGGATAGATCCAGCGAGGGTGACGGAGGCAGGTCTTGAGACTGTTATCTGGGATGAGTTTGATCCTGTGACCCCAGATGATGTGGACAGGATTCTGGGTAGATTGAACGCGACCACATGTTTGTTGGACCCGTGCCCCTCCTGGTTAGTGCTGGCTTCCCAGGAGGTGACGTGAGGCTGGCTCCAGGGGATTATAAATGCTTCATTGGGTGAGGGTGTCTTCCCCGCCACCCTGAAAGAGGCGGCGGTGAGGCCCCTCCTCAAGAAGCCTTCCCTGGACCTGGCAGTACTGGCTAATTATCGTCCAGTCTCCAACCTTTGCTTCGTTGCAAAGGTTGTTGAGAGTGTGGTTGCACGACAGCTTCCCCAGTACCTGGATCCATTCCAGTCGGGCTTCAGGCCTGGGTACAGCACGGAAACAGCATTGGTCGTGTTGGTTGATGATCTCTGGAGGGCTCGGGACAGGGGTTGTTCCTCTGTCCTGGTCCTGTTAGATCTCTCAGAGGCTTTTGATACCATCGACCATGGTATCATGCTGCACCGGCTGGAAGGGTTGGGGGTGGGAGGCACTGTTTTACGGTGGTTCTCCTCCTTTCTCTCTGATCGGTCGCAGTCTGTGTTGACAGGGGGGCAGAGATCGACCCCGAGGCCCCTTATATGTGGGGTGCCGCAGGGATCGGTTCTCTCACCCCTTTTGTTCAACATTTATGTAAAGCCGCTGGGCAAGATCATCGGTGGTTTCGGGGTGAAGTACCATCAGTACGCTGACGACACCCAGCTGTACATCTCCACCCCGGACCACCCCAACGATGCCCTTGAAGTGATGTCCCAGTGCTGGAGGCCGTATGGATCTGGATGGGGAGAAACGGGCTCAGGCTCAACCCATCCAAGACCGAGTGGCTGTGGTTTCCGATGTCCCAATATAGTTAGCTGGCGCCATCACTGGCTATTGGGGGCAAATAATTGGCACCTACGGAAAGGGCTCGTAACTTGGGCGTCCTCCTGGATTCACGGCTGTCTTTAGAAGAGCACTTGACGGCCATGACCGGGAGGATTTTTCATCAGGTTCTCCTGATTCGCCAGTTGCGTCCCTTTCTAGATCGGGACTCGTTACGCACAGTTACTCATGCCCTTGTCACCTCTCGTCTGGACTATTGTAACGCTCTCTACATGGGGATCCCCTTGAGGTGCACTCGGAGGCTCCAATTGGCGCAGAGTGCGGCCGTGCGGGTGGTTATGGGAGCGGCGTGGAGTTCCCATGTAACACCTCTCCTGCGCAAGCTGCACTGGCTCCCGGTGGTCTTCCGGGTGCGCTTCAAGGTTCTGGTTACCACCTTTAAAGCGCTCCATGGCTTAGGACCTGGTTATTTACGGGACCGCCTACTACCATCAATAGCCTCCCACCAACCAGTACGCTCCCACAGAGAGGGGCTCCTCCAGGTGCCATCAGCCAAACAATGTCGGCTGTTGGCCCCTAGGGGGAGAGCCTTCTCTGTGGGGGCACCGACGATCTGGAACGAGCTCCCCCCAGAGATACGGAGGATCCCGGATCTGCGCACCTTCCGCCATGAGCTGAAGACTCTTTTATTTCATCAAGCTGGCCTCGCCTAAATCTTCTCCCTTTAAGTGCAAATTTTAAATTTTAATGTGTTTTAAAATATGGGTATTTTAAATTATGGGTATTAATTCAGCCAAATTTATTTAATTCATTTTATTCAATTTTAAATTTTTATATGTATGTGCTTTATTTCGTGGCTGTTCACCGCCCTGAGTCCTTCGGGAGTAGGGCGGTATAGAAATTCAATTAAATAAATAAATAAATAAATAAATAAATAAATAAATAAATATGCCCACAAACACTACACTGGACACTTTAGTCCCGTGGCGGCGAGCCTATGGCACACATGCCAAAGGTGGCACACACCTCTCTGTGAGCATGCGTGCCATTGCCAGCTGCTCTTCTGGTTTTGGGTGTGCACATGCATGGCAACCAGCTGGTCTTTGCAGGTGCCGGAGCACCCAAAAACGGCTGAAAAATGGCCAAAACTAGCCAAAAAACAGGCTGTATTTCTGGCTCTTTTCTGGGCCTTTCCGGGGCATTTTCTGGTTCTTTTTCAGGCTGTTTTTCGGGCCGGAAACAGTCTGAGAAACGGCCTGAAAAACGAACTGAAAACAGCCCAGAAAACAGCCTAAAAATGGCCAAAAAAACGCCCAAAAAACAGGCATGTGTGGTCTTCAGGTTTCCGATGTTCCAGCATGCGCGAAGACCAGCTGGCTGGCATACATGCGCAGGGAGGAAACCCAAAGTCCAGCTGGCCAGATGCATGCATGCGCACTGGCCAGCTGGTCTTTGGATTTCTGGTGCCCCGGCACGCACACATGCACCCACATGCACGCGCATTCCTGTTTGGGCACTCAGTGCTGAAAAGGTTTGCCATCACTGCTTTAGTCTAAAGCTGCTTTCTCTGTTGGAGAAAAAGATTCTGGTTGTCACATGTATTTGAGAAAAGGGGAAACCAGTAATGATGATTCTCAACATTCCATTTCGAGTAACACTAATCTTATCCTTATCCTTATCCTTATCCTTATCCTTATCCTTATCCTTACCCTTACCCTTACCCTTACCCTTACCCTTACCCTTACCCTTACCCTTACCCTTACCCTTACCCTTACCCTTATGGTATACTTATTCTTTATATAAGTTGACTCTATCCAAATCTATGCTTACTTCATTTAAATCAAGAGGAATCAGTTGCCAATAAATCTTTCTAGAATTTCAAGTTTATGTAGAGAACATAGCTGAGTTTGGGTCTTTTTGGACTCCATAGAAACCAGTTTAGGCATAATAATGAGCATATCCTCTTTTATTTTTCCTTCCAAATACTCACCACAGAGACAAGAAAGCAATACTTCAATAATTTAGTCTCCATTTAGCCAAGTTGGTTAAATGGAAGAAAAAAGGAGGAAGAGGCCAGAAAAAAATGAAAACATTTATAGAAGATCTGGCAAGCAGCCAGTAGCAGAGAAGTCTGATAAAGGCCTCTGCAGGATGGTAAAAATTGTCAAGATAATTTCCCTGATCAAAGTCTGTTTCTTTTTTACTTATATATTACATGCAACACATGTCCAGGAAGAAAAAACACATGGTTCAGTTGTTTGAATATGAACACACATGCACACACACTCACCACGGACAACTCTGAGTTCTGGTAGCAGTCAGAAAACCAGCTGTAAAAAGAACATGAAAAGAAAGGAAACATAATAGGAAAATAGGAGAAAATAAGAGACCCAGGGGACAAAGGATATATGAATCAGCAAGAAACTTTACAAGACTACAACAGGGGCTCCAATATAGAATAAATACCAGACATTAAATCTGGGTGTCCTTCATCTTCAACTTGTATCCTGCTCCCAATAAACCAAATGTTTATTTGGGGACAATGATTTACTTCTAATGCCCTTTCACACATACACAAGCTAACACCCAAAAGTGCTGCCATTTGTTGGTCATACCAGGAGCTTCTTTGGAGCAGATCCAAAACTCTTATCTAACATTGCCCCAGAGACATTTTGTGAAACTTTATATGTCTGTGTTTAGCTCCTTTTCATTTTGGACTTTATATTTTATTTCATTTTTTTTTTAAAAAGTGTACATTTGCAAATTCATTCTGTTTTTAAAATAAGCTCAATTGTTTTTCTCTGGATTAATTTTCATGTTTTATTCGTACTGTATTTAAATGTATTCAGTGCTGTGTTTAAATTGCTATATTTAAATTGTTTTTATATTTACAATGAATGTTTAATTCATCTTAGCTGGAGAAAAAGAAGCTTTGTTAAAAGAGCTCTAAATCAATAATGGCTGCATGCCTTAAAGGGATACATGATTTTCATATCTCGGCATAAAAATAATCTTTTGTTTTTCTACTGGCAGATCCTGCATTCATTCACACAAGGTCCTGACTCAGGTTAAGAGTTCAAGAAGATTTCTAAGGAAATCTGAAAATGAATGTTACAAAATTAAAAGAAATGTCTTATAGTTCTGTTGAAATTAACAAGTAAGATAGCAAAAAAATAAAAATAAACAAATAAATAAATAAATGGATTGCAGGAATCAGATCAGGACAAGGAACAGCAAGATCCTCTGAGAATTCTAGCTTTTCTTAAATTAGTATTATATAAAACAGTAATAATCCTATAGTGTGAAAATATGCAGAAGTGTTTGAGAGGCGATATAGTCTGTCTCATAAAATCATCAGAAATTGTGATAAAATGTACTCTAAACAAATTTGCCATCAAAATAGTCAAAGTAAATCCAGTAGTTTTTGCCTGATACATCACATTTTAAAGGCAGCCATGTATCTTGCCTCAACATTTTGCAAAAAATAATATAAATCTGTTCTACTATTATAATATTTCATTTGCATTGAAATAATCAGTGTAACATCTCAATGAAACATATGCCTTTCCTTACTGCAGGATAGCTTATTCTAGCATGGAAGATAATGCTATTTATGGATGGTTGTATAAGCCAGATATTTAGACTAGAACTGGCATAGTAATCATTATTAAATACACATACATTCTAGTACTGCTAGAATGTATAGATAGATAACAGGATAGATAGATGATAGATAGATAGATAGATAGTCCTGCTAGAATATACAGTAGATATAGATATAGATATAGATATAGATATAGATATAGATATAGATATAGATATACACATACATGTTATATACATATACAAATCAAAACTATCAGTTTTTTACCTGGTGTTGATTTTCATACGCATCAAGTTCTTCCCAAAATTTAGGATGTCATAATGTGTCATCACAGTACATGTTTACATCCAAACAGGATGGCCTTTTGTAATTGACAGTGGAACTCTTGTCAATACACAGATTTTCTAAGTAGCATCCAAGATTTTTTCGTACGATACCCAGTGTACCGATAACCACAGCTGGTTTATACCATAATCTTTCAACTTCAATTTTCAGATCTTGATACTTTGTGATCTTCTTCAATTTCTTGTCTTCTACTCTTTCTTCTTTTCAACTAGAATTAAATCTGGTATTATGAGCCAGGACTTTATCTGTTTGTATTCATAAATCCCACAATATTTTAACCTGCTCACTTTCGACAACTTTTCCAACTCTATGTTACCACCAATTTTTCATTACTGGTACATGATAATTTTTAGAGATGTTCCAGTGAATTATTTTGGCAGCTCACCAAGCAACAATCTCTGGCCAGATGCCAAATGGTATCAAGAAAGATTCTCAATTGCTTCTAATGGGTAAGCATCTGAGGGCTTTTCTCCTGAAGGAAAACTATAGGTATTTGCAGAGGTCAGCAGGTTCTGACCAGGTACCAAGGATGGGTTCTATTTACCTTTAGTACTTCTTTGCAACGGGAGCACACATGCTTCTGCACATGCGCAGATCGTCAATTCTGATGTCCAGATGGTGACCATACTCTCCTGCCATTTTTACTACCGGTTCTAAAGAACCGGACAAAACCGGGAGCAACCCATCACTGGTCAGTACAGGAAATTTTGAGTAGTTTGGAGAACTGGCAAATACCACCTCTGACTGGCCCCGCCCCCATCTATTCTCTGCCAGCTGATTGGGAGGAACTGGAGATTTTGCAGTAACCTTCCCCTAGAGTGGGGAGGCCACGCCCACAGAACCGGTAGTAAAAAAAAAATGAATCTCACCACTGGTTACTTGTATTACTCCCATTATAAGATTCCTGGTAGCACTAATAATACCATCCCATCTAGTCAGATTTCACTGACTAGACAGTCCACTCACTACACACTACACAGACTAGACAGTTCACTCACTATACAGATCCATTTATTTACTATTTATCTTTTACTATTGCTTTATTTAAATCAAATGCATCACATTTTACCACTCCAGTTATATTGTGAAAGGGCTTTACCAGTTGTTCCACAGTTTATTTTCTTTTGGTTATTGAGCTGGTCAATGATTAATATAGTCTCTCTCTGTGTCTCTCCCCTTTTCCAGGTTCTTCATTCTGAAAACCAGAGGACAGCTTACCAGACAGCAAGGCTTTTTAATGTTGGCCATTCAGTTATTGAAGGTTTTCCCTTGGAATTAATCTCATATAATTAATGTCTTCTTCTTGCTATTAAGATTTTCCTTTTCTCTCAAAGCCTTTAACACTTTCAAAAGAACTACATTGTGTGGTGGCTGAAATACTCCCACACACCCTGCAACGTACACAAACTGGTTGGAACAGCATATTTTTGCTGCTGCTCCTACTCTTTTTGTGGCCACAAAGGAACAAATTACAATTTGTTTTTCACAGAGAAGTCACCAATATTCTTGCTTATGCATGCAATAATGGTCATACCCTTGGAACCTTTTCTGAGATATATAAATATTCCCACCATGATGATATTATAGATGAAGTTCTGGTTAAGCAAACTGGTAAACATATCGTATATATTTTCTCAGCATAAGTGCAGAGTCTGCTTTCTTTGGATAAACTCAGTTACATGTAACACAATTAAAAATGTGCAACTGGCTTGTCATCAGAGGCTGAGAGAAACTGTCTGGCCCAAAATCACCCAGCAGTTTTAATATCTAAGGCAGGACTAGAATTCACCATTTCCTGGTTTCTAGCCTGGTGCCTTATCATTGGCATCCTTCAGTCTCAAGAGACTATGGTATCGTGCTCTGGAAAGAGGTCCTAAAACTTAGTTCTAGTGTGACTAAAAAGACCAATTCGAGAGTGGCAATCCCTTCCACACTGAGGGCAGATACATTCTGTCCCCTGCCCAGTCCCCAGATTTCGCTGGTTCCAGGACTGCCTCTTTGCCTCAGCCTGCTGAACAAGTGTCTCTTCGAATTGGAGAAGGCCATGCTGAGTCTTTAGCCTCCAAGCTGAATGATCGGAGGTGAAGTATTCCCAGTTATTAATGTCCATTCCCAGGGCCTTTAGGTCCCACTTGCAGGTATCCTTATATCACAGCTGTGGTCTCCCTCTGAGGTGCTTTCCCTGCACTAATTCTCCATACAGGAGATCCTTCAGAATCCAACCATCAGCCATTCTCACGACATGCCCCAGCCATCGTAGACATCGCTGTTTCAATAGTGTATACATGCTAGAAATTCCAGCTCGTTCCAAGACTGCGCTATTTGGAACTTTGTCCTGCCAGGTGATGCCAAGAAATGGTCGGAGACAGCACATATGAAAGGTATAACCACTAGACCAAACTGGCTCTCACATATCCATATCCATAACAAATCATACAAAATATACCATTGAATTGTTGGAAGAAATATCCTTCTGGGTTCAGTTCCAAGTGAGGAGAAAGACACTGGATTCATGGAAGTTGCTTGGAAAGAAGGTTTATTGATGAACAGGATCACATGGCTTGAGTTCCTGAGCAGAAAAGGGCCGAGATGCTGAGAGTGCCTTGGTTTTATGCCCTCTGTTGGGTTTTGATTTTGAGCTTGTATTTTGATTGGTTGTCAGACTCCCATGGGGCCATGCAGGGGCAACTCTGTAGTCTGTCCTGAGTCCCAAACTTGGTTGAGCCTTGCTGGGGGATGATGTAATCAAGGGCTTTGGGCAATTCCTATTATGGCTCTACTAGACGAAGCTAGATCTTTGTTATGTAGAATAGACTGGCCCAGGCCTTAATAGCCCATTAACAAAGGTGGGGCCTGAGTTTTTGCCTCCCTTTTAGGGAAAATATTCTGCCCTTTTAATATTTCCTAGAATATTTCATTTTTCTAGGAGAGGGGTGGGTACTAACTTCCTACGGTATAAAGATATTTTAAGCAGCTTCAAGTGCCTATGGGCCTCAAAGAAGGTCCAAGCAAAAGAAATACCATACTTTAGATAGACATGCTAGTCTTAAATTTGTTTTCCCTACATTGGTTTCTATCCCTCATTTGTAACATATTCTTGAAATGAAAGATTTTCACAGTAGTTGAGATTATTAATCTCTGGTTGTTTGTGAGGATATTTGTTTCATTTTCTTTTATGTCGACGAGAGTGGATAGTGTGATATGGCTGAGATATGTTTAAAGTTCCAAAAACTGGCCACAGAGCTGCTGTGATTAGGAATACACAGCTATAGTTATCTAGTTTTTCTGTTAAAAGTATATCTTGCATGCTGTCAAGAGCTGGTTGCTAAAAATTGACATATGCTTGTCAGCGTAACAAGTCATTTCTGACTGAAGCAAGCTGGGGTGATACATGTTGCTGTTCCCCTAAATAAAAATATGAAGTACTTATTTCCAGACAGAGGGTAAATTAATCAAAATGTCAGATACAAATGGCAAATGAGAAACATTCTTCACAGTGTATACCTGCTGCGGTACATACTCATTTTGTTATCTGATTGTTGTTTCTGTCCAGAGATTGTTGCAAAGAAAAGATTATTTGTGGCTGTATTTAGATCAGGAAATTCTTTATTCTCCTATCCTGATGTTTTTAGAGACCATGAACCAGTAAAAAAAAAAAAAGTGTACATTAAACACACATATTTCCTTGGTGCTGGGGATTACTGTTGGTATTGAATACTTTGATAAATGAGAAAATATTAGTAAGATTCTAAAATCCTCAGGACCGCATGGTTTACAAATATTCTTCTAAATCTCCATATCTAATTTATTTAGAGAAGGTGGTTTTGGAATAAACCCAATTTAGAAAATGCTTTGGTCTTGAGCCTTCTTTGCCTGCAGATTATTGATACTGTGAACTAAATGAAAGACTTATTATTATCAGTTTAAGTTTAAGACATTGAACTATGCCAAAGAGGGTGATAATAGAAATGCCAATATGGAGTAATTGATTACAGGCAGCGAAAAGAGACGAAATGGAAGCAGTCATATTATTTTCTACCAATGTATACTTGTTAAAAGACATTACTTTTTTTTAATGGAATATTTAGATAAGCTTCATCGTTTACTTGTTACTATTTTGCCTTGGAATGTCAGCAGTAATACTTCTTAATAATGGAAAACTGTTTTACATGTATCTTGTATAGGAGAATGCATTATGCATACAATGATATTATTTCATGAAAAGAATGAACATAAATTCTATTTATTTCTTTTCATTTTATAGGTCTCCGAGATGTCAAGATTTGCTCCACAGGGAAGAAATCAGTTGGGAAGGCAAGAAGGCTGCCATGAAAATGCATGCCCATCACCAAGTAATGTCTAGTGCAATTTTCTCATTCCCAGATATCTTTCATAGCTTTATAGAGCATTGTTTTGAGAACCCTAATTAATCCCAAGCATAGGGAAATGAGTCAGCCTCCAGTTTTCTTCTCACACTAATGAGATGGCTTATTTTGTAATGACTATTCACCCAGAAATAAGCAGTTGCAGAACAACTGCCAGAAATGTAAATGCCAAGAAGCATGATGGGACAAGGGCAGGCAAAATGTCCCTTTATTCCCCCTAGAGAACTTTGAGACGTATATCTTAAGTAGAAAGTCTAGCAGGAAATTCTAAACACCTCATATGAACAAATCACAATAAAGCATTTCAAATACTATGTGTAGGGTATCTATTATAGAATAGATATATCTCCACTTTAAAGCATCAGTTTTCTTATCTAATTAGCTTTCAGCTCTATGCTCTTGCTAACCCTTTTCTTTGTGCCATCATTCAGACAATAAACTGTGTACTGTGGAATTTCTAAAGTCTTACATTTTAAGGAGTATACTCCTGTCTTACTATATTTGCATTATTATGTCAAATTTTGCTAATTTCCCACTGGTTTGTATTCAAAGTGCCTGAGAAATCCAAAGGAAAAGAAAATAATAATCCTGTATTATAGTTCAAGGGCAGATACAATTTTCACTTTTTAAGATAAAAGAATCCCATTTTTAACATACTAAGTTTTAGTTACAAAATTATTGATTTTGCAACTAAAACTTAGTATGTTAAAAATGGGATTCTTTTACTTTAAAAAGTGAAAAAAAGACTATTAAAAACTGCTATGTAAAACACACACACAAACACACAGAGGGATAGGAGAGGGAGAGGGAAAGGGAGACAGAGAGAATTACTGTATTTTTCTGTCTATAAGACACCCCCCATGTATAGGATGCTCCCCCAGTTTTCTTACCCAAAATTCAGAAATCTGGAATGCTGCCACGTTTAAGTGCTGGTACATGCCGGCCTTCCCTCTGGTGGGTCTGGGCAACTGCTGGAGAGAGACAGGCCCATTTCAGCACCTGGCACCCAGATGCCCTCGCTTCCCTCAAGCATTTCTTTGCTAAGATGAGGAGGAGTAGGGATAAGAAAGAGGGGAAAATGGCCTCCTCCTTCCCTTGCACCGGCCTTTCCATTTCCTATTTTTTCATTGCAGCACAGTACCCAGGATCCACTTTGATAGCGGCGGGGCAGGTAATTTGACAACCAGTTGGCCCAGGGTCAGGTTGGCTGTCACGGAAGGCTCGTCCGACATGTGCAACGGAGCTGGAGGATGGGGATGGGCCATGTTTTCTCTCGCCCCACCCCCACCCCAGTTTATAAGACACCCTTCCATTTTCAAGTAAATATTTTTAAGAAAAAGTAGCATCTATGCTATGTCTAGACATCTTATCTGTTGAAATCAATGGAATTTAACTTGACTGTGAAATTTCATGGCTTCAGAGGCCTTTGTCTGACATTACTAAGATTAATCCTATCTCTTCTAGTTTGCCAGATCATAAGGAAAAAAATAATTTAGGAGTCTTCTATCAGTTAGTGGGTTGCAAAAGCGTATTCCAATCACCTTTCTTTTTATATGTCAAACTCTGCTTTGCTTTGCTATTGATCCAATGACATCTTTCAATCATCAGATTCAACTAGTAGTACTAAATCATGCTCACAGAAGTTATAAATGCATTTAGCTGTATGTAAAGGAATGAACTGAACCCTGGTCCACTTATCTAAAACAACAGTAAATAGAAAAGAAATATTGAAGTTTTAGAGTAATCTGCAGCAGATTAATAAGGATCACTCTTTTTAAATAGTAAGACTTTTTTTCCTTGCTTACATGTTAAACTCAATTACATTGTTGATGTGGTGAAGGCTTTGAGACTGAAAACATCATTTAGTTATTCTTTTTTTTATACAATATTTTATATATATTCACACACTTGATCTTCTCTAAAAGAGATAAAATAAAACAAAACAATATTTTCTTAATTGAAATAATATGTCTTCTGCACTTGGCTCCAGTTTATTAAACTACAGACTAGAAAATAAAATAAAATAGATCCTGTAGTTGGAAAATATGGATAAATTTGTTTAATTTTCATTCTAATTAAAACATTGTTGAAAAAGGAAGGAAGGAAGGAAGGAGGGAGGGAAGGAGGGAAGGAAGGAAGGAAGGAAGGAAGGAAGGAAGGAAGGAAGGAAGGAAGGAAGGAAGGAAGGAAGGAAAATACATACATTCAAAATAGCAAGTTGTTTTTCAAATCATTTGATTGTTGGAGAAGGAATTGCATTCTGCAATCAGACATACATATGAACTCCTGAGAGAAACTGAAACTGAAAGAATAATCTATTCTTATCTTGTTTGGGGAAAAAAGACACCACTGGTTTAGGAGTTTACCCTTAAAAGATAGACTTTTGTTTAATTTTGAGTTAATATGCTTTGCAGTCAGTATAAGTAGTATAGTCTTAAATCACAGTTTATGGTTTAGCATTTTATAGAAACTCAACTAGTTGTGATTATTCAGGGAACTAGAGTTAGACAAATCTTGGCTCATACCAATGTGAGAATCTAATCACTGTCTAGAATGACTGGAAGCAGTTTTGCAGGTGTTAGACCAAAGCATTTGCTCGCTTATCTGTAAATGTCAGGGACTGAATACAAAGCATATATCTCTGCCATTGAACTATGGCACTTAAATGTGATAGATTTAATCTGTTGCCTTTCTATTATCTCACATTCATTCAATCAATCAGATGGGGCTAAATGCTACACAATTTGGAAATAACTCACATTGACTGCAATGGAACAAATATCTTAGTAACTGTATTCAGGGTTATTGTCTAATATGCATAATTAAGTAATTGCCAAAACAATTCATTATAATTCTTAGAATAATCCTAGGCTGAAAAGTGATTTTCACCACTCAAAATATTATAGAAGAAAGAAGATTGATAGACAGATGACATAGATGGACGGATGGACAGACAGACAAACAGACGTGGAGAGTTAGAAAAGTAGTTAGAAACAAATATTACTATAGAGTAACTTTTGCTAATATAATTGCCTCTATAAAACATCAGCACCTAAACATAAATTCCCTTTCTCCCCATGTATGAAAGCTTATAAAATATTTAGATTGAACTGTTCATTTTTTTATCCATAGACTTTAATTTCCTATAAAATATGCACTAGATGCGAAGGCTTGCTCCATTGTTTTGTTTTATATTATATTTTTATTCCTGTAATTCTGTTTTCCGATAACAAATCACAATACTTTTAAGATAACTTCTGATTAATTTAAGACACAAATTAGCTTCTTTCCAGTCTCACATGCTGGCAGCAATTTAGCATTATACAAAATTTAGCATTATATTCTGAAAAGCTGAATAAAAGTCTGTTTTCAAACAAGTGCGGTCAGTTAAGAAGTAAGCTCATGCAGCAAATAAATACATATCAAATACTAAGAAATGGATATTCTGTATTTACAGTATATGTATCAGATTCTTGAATTTCCACAGCTATCCCCCATCCATAGATGGAGAATGATCAAGTATCAGTAAAGATATTCTCTTCTACTTATCAACACTGAGCTTTATTGTCAGATACACTAGCTGCTAAAACCAGGAATGCCTTCAAAATTGACTTGTGGACAGTGGAAAAGAACAACAATCTTGTTTGTAGTCCCAGTTCCCAATTGTCAGTTTGACTCATGGTCTATGATGACACATTTATACATCCCACTCACCTCTTGGGGATTTACGGGCAGGACCTGCTGCTTACAAGTAAACTTCTTCACTTCAGACTCTTATACATAGGTGTCCTTTGGTGCGGTAATAATCATTCTTGCGGTCAGAAAATGACTTACAGAATGACTACAGCAATTTCAGTTGAATTAAATGGAGGGTAGCTTCAGACAGAATAAAAACTAAATGCTTTCTATTGCCTATTTATCTTTCTCTGCAAACAGTTCTACAGACCATACTATCAGTTCAGTAGTAAAGTTCTAGTTTTAGATGAATGGCTAACCATAACTGATATAATTCTGCCTTCATGGTACCTAGAATCTTCTTTGCTGCATATCTCTTAACACACTTTCATTCAGCAGTAATAACTATCATTAAGATTGTAACTTTCATTAACACTGAGCAAAGGAGCATCCGGATCATGAAGAAATTAGAATACTGTAATGTCAGATGAGAGAAAACAAAGGTGGGGGAACATTGCTCAATTCTAAACGCAATGCTCCATACTACATACTAACACAATGCCTATATTAATACAGTAAGTTGAATTATGATCAGCTCCCTGTGATGTTTGTCCTTAAAGAGTATAATTAGAACACATTTGTTCTTTCTAGCACTTAAAAAATCACTTGACAAATGCAACGTGAAGGATAAAGTTAAATTTTGCAATATTAAGCACATGTAGGGGTACTATAAATGCCTAACAAGTCCAAAAGTTGAGTGTGTGAACATCAACAAGGCTAATAATTATGACACATGTATTTATTATTTATTTACAGTATTATATATACATTTTTATCCTGCTTTTATTATTTTACAAGTAATTCAAGGTAGTAAACATGCTAGTACTCCTTCCTCTATTTTCTCCACATTAACAAACCCGTGAAATTAATTAGACTGAGAGAGAGTAACTAGTCTTAAATCTAATATTGCATTAAATAAAAACAAAATCCAACCCTTCCCACCAGTGGAAGGAATGATACTTAACTTGGTTAGGCACCGCTATCAATGTCAGATTAGATAATGCGCTCAAGCTTTTTTACATTGGCTTCATCTTTCACTGTATGAGTAGTACTTAAATTATCACTATCTCAGTTTTCTGCCTGTGTCATAATCTTTATTTTGGCAATATCTTATTCTAGGACCATGTGTTCAAGAAGCCAAATTGGTTTTGATTCTTAAATGTAACTGTTTGTTCTGAAGTCTGGATCATGTTTGATGTTTGAACATTCCAGGTCTATTCAGGTGCATCAGAACTTAAACTGAATTTAATAAATCAACTAAGTTTAAGTTCTGCACAATACTTGCACAATAAAATAAATTCTCCTTTAAGTTGAGCTCAACTTCTGTTGTTTTCATGAATGGGTCAATAAGTGGCTTATCACTGCTTTTTCAGACATTTTTTTCTCCAACTTCTTAATATAATCTATAATGCTTTGAATTGATAGACTTGAACATTGGGCCCTATCTAGAGATGGGCTTCACATAATTTAACAACTGGTTCAATCCAGCACTGAAAATGTGAATGACTTGCCTCCAGACGTTGTGTATGCTCCAACACTGGAAGTTTTTTTGTCTGAAATGGTTTGTCTAAAATGGTATAGGGCTTCCTGCCTGAGCAGGGGATTGGACAAGAAGACCTCCATGGGCCCTTCCAACCCTGTTATTCTGAATTGTTAATGGTTTCCTATTACATACTAACCAAGTTCAACCAATTTAATTTTTTATATTGTCCAGGGTTCACTAGGTGTCTCCAACATAACTAGGCTCTTATATAAACAACCCATTTTTATGATTATACTCCTTTTTAAAAATATCTCAAAAGAAGACTTCTAAGCGCAAACTGAAAATCTTAACAAGTTTTTGCTAATAGAGATCCTTCATCAAAACATGCTTCAAATTTCCAGAGTATCATACAAAGAGCAATTTGTTATTTTTATTGCTTCCCCATTTATTTTTTCATCTACTCATTTTAGTCTGGTATTCTTTTACTCTATGAGTTTTTAAAAAATGTTCATACACCCACAAATGTATAACCTTCCGCCCGCCCCCCACTCACACTTAGATTTATTCAAAGTGGTTAAAGGATCCCTTCTAACTTTATGTGCTGATTTTTTATGGCTACTATTCCTTTCCAAGCATTTATTGCACAAAGCATTATGATCTGGTCTCATGTCATTTCAGGAAAGAATTGGAGAAGGAAGGTGACAACTGTGCAAAGAATTAACATGGTAGTGAGGGTACTGGACTTTTTAAAATTTAGGAAAAAAATAGAAGATTATGCTTAACCACTGTGTACACTTAAAACCCTCACCCAGCCCATCCATGATCTCCCAGCCCATCTATGGAGTTGCAGGGCCGAGCTGAGGACTTTGTACAGTATCTGAATGATAAAATAACTCAGATTCGGGAAGACTTGGCCGCCGACTGGGTTAGTTCAGACGAGATGACTGAGGCAGGCCTTGAGAGTGTTATCTGGGAGGAGTTCGATCCTGTGGCTCCCGAGGACGTGGACAGGATCTTGGGACAGCTGAACGCGACCACATGTTTATTACACCCGTGTCCCTCCTGGTTGGTGCTGGCTTCCCGGGAGGTTACACGAGGCTGGCTCCAGGGGATTATCAACACTTCTTTGAGTGAGGGTGTCCTGCCGGCCACCTTGAAAGAGGCGGTGGTGAGGCCTCTCCTCAAGAAGCCATCCCTGGATCCAGCTTTTTTGGCTAACTATCATCCAGTCTCCAACCTTCGTTTTATTGCGAAGATTGTTGAGAGTGTGGTGGCGCGACAGCTTCCCCAGTACCTGGATGAAGCTGTCTATTTGGATCCGCTCCAGTCCGGCTTCAGACCTGGATACAGCACGGAAACAGCATTGGTCGCGTTGGTGGATGATCTCTGCAGGGCCCGGGATAGGGGTTATTCCTCTATCCTGGTCCTATTAGACCTCTCAGCGGCTTTTGATACCATCGACCATGGTGCCGGCTGGAGGGACTGGGAGTGGGGGGCACCGTCTTGCGGTGGTTCTCCTCCTATCTCTCTGACCGGTCGCAATCCGTGTTGACAGGGGGGCAGCGGTCGACCCCAAGGCGCCTTGCTTGTGGGGTGCCACAAGGGTCAGTCCTCTCGCCCCTCCTGTTCAACATTTATGTGAAGCCGCTGGGTGAGATCATCCGTGGTTTTGGGGTGGAGTTCCATCAGTACGCTGATGATACTCAGCTGTACATTTCCACCCCAGACCATCCCAACGATGCCTTGGAAGTGATGTCCCAGTGCCTGGAGGCCGTGCGGGTCTGGATGGGGAGAAACAGGCTTCAACTCAACCCTTCCAAGACCGAGTGGCTGTGGCTGCCGGCGTCCCGGTATAGCCAGCTGACGCCATCGCTGGTTATTGGGGGCGAATCATTGGCCCCCAAGGAGAGGGCCCGCAACTTGGGTGTCCTCCTGGACACACGGCTGTCTTTAGAAGGGCACATGACGGCCGTGGCCAGGGGGGCTTTTTATCAGGTTCGCCTGATACGCCAGTTGTGCCCCTTTCTGGACCAGGACTCCCTATGCACGGTCACTCAAGCACTCATCACCTCTCGTCTGGACTATTGTAATGCTCTCTACATGGGGCTCCCCTTGGGGTACACCCGGAGGCTCCAACTGGTGCAGAATGCGGCCGTGCGGGGGATTATGGGAGCGACGGGGTGCTCCCATGTGACTCCTCTCCTGCGCGAGCTGCATTGGCTTTCAGTGGACTTCTGGGTGCGCTTCAAGGTGTTGGTGATCACCTTTAAAGCGCTCCATGGCTTGGGGCCGGGGTACTTACGGGACCGCCTTCTGCCACCAATAGCCTCCCACCGGCAGGTTCGCTCCCACAGAGACGGCCTCCTCAGGGTGCCGTCGGCCAGACAATGCCGGCTGGCAACCCCCAGGAGGAGAGCCTTCTCTGTGGTGGCACCTACCCTTTGGAACAATCTACCCCCAGAGATACGACTGATCTCCGACCTCAGGACTTTTCGTCGGGCCCTAAAAACTTACTTTTTTCAGTTAGCCGGTCTGTCTTGATTTTAGGGTTGGTTTTTAAAATTTTGATACTGATTTTAAATTGACAAATTTTAAATTATGGGCCAAATTTATTAATTATTTTAAATCTGTTTTTAATTGTAATGTTATGTATAAATGTTTTTATTTTGGCTGTTCACCGCCCTGAGTCTGAAAGGAGAAGGGCGGTATAGAAGTTTGAATAATAAATAAATAAATAAATAAATAAATATTTTATTCCTTATTTACTTTTAGGAAGGAAGGACAGCTGTCAGTTGGACTTTACTTACAGCTATTGATCATTTACTTTAAATCTTCTAAGAATAAAATATACAAATCCTACCCTTGAGAAATCTTTGAGGAATTATTTTTATAGTTGCCTTCTGTTTTAATGTGTATACCCAGACGAAGATTGTATTTTTCCTTTACAAACCCGATTTGAGATAGAAATATTTCAAATATTTTCCCTGTAGACTAGAACTGTTATATAAGATTTCTTTTCCTTTCCTTTTCTTTTAGTTTCTTCAAATCACTCTTGAATCCTGTCAAGAATCTGGATATGTCTCTGCAGTTTTCTTGGCAATATTTTGTAAGTGGTTTCCCATTGTCTTCCTCCTAGGCTGAGATACTGATGGGCCCAACATCACTAAGGTGGCTACGTGCTTATGCAGTATTAGAACTCCTAATCTATGGATCTTTCACCTGATGCCTTAAACCACTACACCAAACTGGCTCTTGTTATATAATGGAATTAAATGAAAATGTCTTTATGAATCCCAGCCATTTTTTTATCAGCTAAAAAGGAATGTCACAATTTAGCACAGTAAAATAAGCAAAATAGACCCATGCCTAATAATTAAGTTGTGCAAAATATAACTAGTTGACTTCATAACAATTACACCTGGGTTAAACTTGACAAAATCATGACATAAAGAGACTGTCGCCAGGAGACCCAGGTTCAAATTCATCCTCAGCCATAGAAGTTCAGTGAGTGAAACTTCTCTTTTCTCAGCCCAATGAATCTTATAGGATTTTAATGGGAAAAATAGAAACACTGTGGACCTCACTTCAAGCTCCCGAACAAGCAGCAGGATATAAAGGTGCTAAATGAAGATATGGATACTGTTTAGTAATGTATTATGCCCATATACATTATATTACAGGTATTTTCAGCAGTAACGCCTTCATAAATATCCAAAAGCATTGAAGCTCAAGAAATAATCACTGTTGAAAACCTGCCAAGTCTGCCTGGTTGCAAAGTTTTTTTAAAAAGGGAAGGGGAGGGGAGGGGAGGGGAGGGGAGGAGAGGAGAGGAGAGGAGAGGAGAGGAGAGGAGAGGAAAGGAAAGGAAAGGAAAGGAAAGGAAAGGAAAGGAAAGGAAAGGAAAGGAGAATAGCTATTTTATATTCTAAACAACATCTGGCATAATTTAAAATGATCATGAAGATCAAACCGGGGTTAGCATTTATTGCATGCGACACTTGTCTATATTAACTACTTGAGACTGGTTAATATGCATGAGAAATAATTGCATACTATCCAAATTATAAGTGGTGTCACATGTGTCAGTTCTAAGGGAGCCCTTGAGAGCAAATTGCCAATAGGCAAAGCTTGACATTTATAAACAGAAGAAACAAGATGTACCATTTTTGTATACAGTATTTGTAAAAATGAAGAATTAAAACCTTTAACAATGTAAGTTTCCTCAGTGGAAAGCAAGGCGGAGAGATTCCTTCAAATAACCCTCCTAAAGAATAAACTGCATTTTTGCAAATGTGGAACACAGTGTAAATTATATGTTCCTAAACATTCATTTTTAATTTAATTTAAATGCATTGCCCCAAATACTCAATTTAATTGAGCTCATCTATCCAAATCAATTGCTTTTTCTAAAAGCAATATGTATCTGAATTCAGTTTAATTAATTGAAGCACATCTTAGGTATTTTAAACACAGAATAAGTTATTTCCTTTGTTTATCATTGAACTGTCCGAAGAAAACTGATGTTCATGCTAGCTCACAAAACCATCTAGTCAAATTTGGATAAATTTATATTATACCCAGAGAATGTTCCAGAACTCATGTTTATCAATAAATATTGTAATTTGCATTTATCCTCATTACTTGCATGTATCAGCCATGATTTTATTATTGTGATCAATAAAAAAATATTAAGAAGAGATTTTCCAGAGGGGAATTAAAATTACTTTCCAGGGGTACAATAAGAACAATAGAAAATCTGGAAGAACTTGTAAACTAAAAATCAGAAAGTTGGAAGGGAAAGGAAGAAAGAGAAAGTACATGAGAGCAGAGTATATGATGGTAGAATTCTCTTACAACCTAAGGATTCTTAGGTTTGCAATAAAATGCCTTCTGTATCTGAATGGTTTCAGTGTTGTTTGGAAATTGAAAACACTAATCTAATAGATCCCAGCAATAAACGTCCTAGGGCTTTGACAGAACTTATCTTGCAGATTGCAATATGCTGGAAATGTACACCTTTTCAGAAAGAGGTCTGACGGATTATTAGAAATTTGGGAGAAGATGGTTTAAAAAAAAGAGGAGACAAACATTTTCTTGACTTGCTCTAATGATTTTCTCTTACTGCCTTAGCCACTTTCAAGTTCCAGACTCTGAATACTCATAGATTCCAATTCTTTCCCCTGCATTGCCTGAGTACTGATTTGACTTAGTGATGACAGACATTGTCACATGGCATTGCAAAGAAGCCCAGAGATGATGAACCTTGCTATTAAAATTGAGCTTATGAGGGGAAATGCCAAAGGGTACAAGGAACTATAACTATAATCACCATTAGCAATGAGATTTCTTCAGATGCTTTCTACATTCCATAATGCAAATGTCCTTCTAACTTTATATCCTTTGAAAAATTAGGGGGAGAAATCTATGCTTGGGGAGAAATTGCTGGAGAAATATTTCAGCATGAAAAAAAAAATACTGTTATAACTAACAACACTTTTTCTGTTTCCTGTCCTGAAAAAGTAAAATATCTGGTGTCTGACTTGTTTAAAATATTTTAAAATGTCCTTCTGCAAAAACAGCTTTATGCATTTAATTTAAATAAAGTCTTGGTTGAAAGCATGGAAGACATGGAAAGTGAATCAACTAGAGCAAGCATAGAGAATCTTGAACTATCCTTAAGTTGCTGAACAACAGCCTCCAGTGGTTCCAGATAATAAGGCCAGTGCAGGGGGTGGGGGGATCAGGGTTGAAATCCAGCAGGTTCTGACAGGTTCTGGAGAACCAGTAGTGGAAATTTTGAGTAGTTCGGCGAACTGGCAATTACCACCCCTGGCTGGCCCCAGAGTGGGGTGGGGATGGAGATTTTGCAGTATCCTTTCCCTGGAGTGGAGTGGAAATGGAGATTTTGCAGTATCCTTCCCCTGCCACACCCACCAAGCCACGCCCACAGAACCGGTAGTAAAAAAAATTGGATTTCACCACTGGGGGGAATATAAGACAACAGTGTTCCATTCCTGCTTTAGAGTGTTTATACTGGTAGACAATCATTAATTCTGATCTGCTTGTGGTCTAGAAAATTATCAAAAAAAATATAAATCAATATTTTAGAATGTTGGCACACATACAATCTTTTCTCAGTTTTGTGTTTCTGGCATTATTCAATCTTACTGGAAGTAAATAACTATTTTAATCAATATTTTGCGCAAAACCGTTATAGGATATATAGAGAATATATAGAAATCCTTCTTATTAGCTGAGCAAATAAAAATAAAGTCCAGACCATCACAAACCAGTCCCTTACAGACCATAGAGACTGCACTATACAATTTTTAACTAGATTCTAGCTCTTTGTGATGTTATGAAGGCCTCTAATAAGGAAGTAATTATATACCTTCTTGTCCTTGATAGTATTCTGTTTAATTTGGTGGACAGGTGTGATGTAATGTGGAATTTGGGATTTGCCAACATTTACCACAAGGAGATATGCATGTAATGGGTAATTGTGTCTTGTGGACCATTGTGGAATAATTATTCACAGGCTGCTTAAGGCCATTGTTACTTAGAAGGTGAATTATCTCTTTACTCTTTAGCTGTTTTATGACCAAATATCAGCTTGGCCACATGGTCTACATTCTTGGGCCCACTGCATTATTTTTCCCCCAAGGCAATGGTGGGATTTGGTGGGATCTGTCTGCTTCAGCATGAGAAAAAGTAATTTCTGATGCTGATCAGAAGTTGAATAGTAGTTACTAAAGCAATAAACAAAGGAGATGAGCTTCTTCTCCCTTTGTATGGAAAAAAGCATAAGATAAATCAAATTTCTCCACCTTCTATTGCCTATCCACAGTATAAGTTTCTTCTTTGAATGAAGAGTACCCACTGGAATTTGTGTGTTGCAATGTCAAATTCTGTTCTAATTAATAATACTAATAAGAGTCCTTGTTCTTTGAATAAATGTTTTCACTCTAGACTGCAAGCAAGAAAGTCTGACAATATGGATGGGGAAATAGAAAAATAAGCTGCCTCTTGCTTCATTGTTGCAGTCAGAGTAAGAATTTCCTCTCTATCAACATTTTAATTAACCTAATAAAAAAGGTGTAGCTATATGCAGTATAATAATATTCTCCCCAAGCTGGAAGGAATTAGAACTGCATTTGGAATATATAAGAAGACTTAAGGCAAAAAGTAATGAGTACGATATGAATAAAGGTTGGACAGCTAGTGGCTCCAAGACACGACATCTCTTTCAAAGCTCAAAATTAAAGGTCATTCTGGGAAAAGAATTTGGAAAGGAAAAAAAAATATGGAAAAAGAAAGTAGAGCAAAATATGTTAAGGAGTTCAGAGGTACATAAGAATTTGGGACCCTTGTCTTTCCCTTCTTTGCTATTTTACTATTTTATGGGCAGGTTGCACATATCTTCAACCCAAAATATATTCCAGCTTTAACATAGACACAAACACAATATAATCCATTGGCAATTCATTCCTGATAGATTTATAACATTTATTGTGATTCAGATCACAATTTAGGCTGCTTCAAATTTTATTTATCTATTTACAGTTGAAAGGTAGCGCTAAAGAGAAAAAATACATCACACTTGCACTTTTCTAGGAAAAGTGAATTGCACTGAACTTTGCCCAGTTACAACTAATAGATATATATTGCCATTTCAGAACATTTAAGTGTATTGAGATGTTTTGAGCCCATGTACTTTTCCAACCACTATTAATTTTCCTTCTTTACTATTTCTGATATAACTAGTTTCAGTGGTCTCTCTTTCTGATAGAGAGAGGGAGGGAGGGAGGGAGAGGGAGAGAGGGAGGATATGATTTCTGATCCCATACATCATATTTCAATTGCCTTGGATTTCATGGATGCTCAAGGGAAGATTTTCAAATTTGTTTAGTGTAGTTTTTCACTGTTACCCTTAAGGAATATATATTCAGGCCTTCAATGACAAATCAATCTTTAGGCAAATATATATTTAGTAATCCTCATGTTTAGAAGGAATATGTTGGAATTTAGCTAAGAGGCAACTAGCAAAGTCTCTTTCTAATATAGTATCCATCACATGTGTTTTTAATAAGTTTATGAAAAAAAGTAATAGGAAATGAGATGCCTTGTTGCCCTGCCTTGTTATATTATTTTCCAAGAATACAGAAAACAAATGCATTTATGTTTTTAAGAAAACAATTGTTGAAAATTTCTTTATTTGGAATCTTAATTTCAGTAAAATGGAAACAAAAATTGGATATAATATTACTTTAAACATAATGTTATTAATATTAATACATGCTATCACTGTAACAACAATAATAAATCACCATCAATAAATTTCAGAAGGCAGTTTCATTCAAAACTCTTACATTTTGTGATGATACTTTTAAAACCATTAAAAGATTTCTATCTGCCTATCCCAGGTCCTTGGAAAGAAAAGACAAAAATGCCAAACCTAGTTTGAACATTTGACTGACTATGTGACAAACAATAATATCTATCTATTAATAATATAAATTTCTATAAAAATTCAGGACAAAGTAATTAAAGATAAAATCTGGCAATGGCTTAACAATTGGAACATTAAAAAAAGAAAGTGAAGGCTTGATTTTGTCTGCTCAAGATCAAGCTATTCTATCTAATCCAATCAAGGCCAAAATTTAAAAATCATCAAATGGTTTAAAGTGCAGACTGTACAAAGAAGCAGAAGAAGACTGCACAAACTGATTGTAAACAATGACATAACACAGTTGCCAGAATGATTCACTGGAATATGTATAAAAATATTATGTGCCAGTAATGAAAATATATGGGAATACAGAGTTGAAAAAGTAGTTGAAATTAGATAGGGTAAAGTATTGTGTGATTTCCAATACAAACAGATAAAGTCTTGGTTCACAACATGCTAGATTTAAATGTGGTTGAAAAGAAGAATAAATATGACAATAAAGGAGGATCATAGAATAGAAGATAAAGACCTGGAGAATTGGAGAAGATCAAAAAGTATCAAGATCTGAAAATCAAAATTAAAAGATTATACCATAATCTGGCAGTTGTCATCCCAGTGATTATTGAAACACTGGGTGTCATAGCAAAAAATCTTAGATGGCACTTAGAAAATGTTAACATTGAGAAAATTTCACCAGTCAATTACAAAACATCACATTGCTTGTATATGCATACTGTATATATTACACCATTACAACATCCTAAATTTTAAGAATTCTCCAAAGGTCAGTATCAACTAAATAACTGGCAGGTGTAGTTCACAATTTTGTGATAATAATAATAATAATAATAATAATAATAATAATAATAATAATAATAATAATAATAATTGGAGCCCTTGGAGCAATACCCAAAGGGCTGCTCCGCTATTTAGAAATTCTAAATTTACCAGACTTGAACATTTTGACTCTACAAAAAAACACCTTACTCAGAACAGTTTACATCCTCCGACGATACCTTAACAGTTCCTAGGTCCTTGGTTAGGACTCGAGCTGCTGAGCTATTAACCAGCCTCAAAGGCTGTGAATCTCACTAAACATTAAATAATAATAATAATAATAATAATAATAATAATAATAATAATAATAATAATAATATCCTCTCTGCAGGAATAATTGACTGGACCCAGATGGAGTTAGACAATTTGGACAGAAAAATAAGGAAGCTTATGACAACGAATCGTGCCTTGCACACTAAAAGTGATGTTGACCGATTATATTTACCAAGAGCAGAGGGTGGTCGAGGACTCCTACAAGTAAAGCAGACTGTGGAAGAAGAAAAATGCAGCTTGAATGATTACATCCAGAAAAGTGAAGAACCAATGATTAAGGAAGTAAATAAAGGAGGCTTTTTAAAGACAACTAAAACAAAAGCAGAATATAAGAAAGAAGTAATTGAGCAGCGAGCTGAAAATTGGAAAAGCAAATCTCTGCATGGCCAATACTTGAAAAGTATCGAAGGCAAAGCTGACCAGAAACTAACTTGGAACTGGTTAAGATCAGGAGTACTGAAAAAAGAAACAGAAAGCTTTATTTTGGCAGTTCAGAACAAGCCCTAGTCACAAACTGCATGAAGGCAAAAATTCAACATGTTACCACCAACAGCAAATGCCACCTCTGCAATGAGAAAGATGAGACAGTCGACCACCTGATCAGTGGATGCAGCAAAATTTCACAAACTGACTACCTACAACGCCATGACCGTGTTGCTAAGATCATTCACTGGAAATTGTGCCAGAAGTTTGGATTTGAGTACAGCAAAAACCACTGGGAACATCAGGTTGAGAAAGTTTTAGAGAATGAGAAACTCAAGATCTTGTGGGACTTTAGGATTCAGACTGACAGGCACTTGGTCCACAACACACCTGACATAACAATAGTTGAAAAGAAAAAAGTATGGTTCATTGACATTGCAATACCTGGTGATACACGGATTGAAGATAAGCAGCAAGAAAAAATCACAAAGTACCGGGACTTGCAAATTGAAGTTGAGCGACTGTGGAAAAAGAAATTGTGTGTTGTCCCGATTGTAATTGGAGCCCTTGGAGCAATACCCAAAGGGCTACCCCGCTATTTAGAAATTCTAAATTTGCCAGACTTGAACATTTTGACTCTACAAAAAAACACCTTACTCGGAACAGCTTATATCCTCCGACGATACCTTAACAGTTCCTAGGTCCTTGATTAGGACTCGAGCTGCTGAGCTATTAACCAGCCTCAAAGGCTGTGAATCTCACTAAAGATTAAATAATAATAATAATAATAATAATAATAATAATAATAATAATAATAATAATAATAATAAATGAAAACTTTGAATTTTAGGAAAGAACTGTGGGAAAACACAGAACACAACAAAACTGCCTCCTGGATCAAAGATATTCAACAACAAACAACATGAAACAAAATGGAAAATATTATAATAACTGACATGGTTGCAAAACAAGCAAAGAAGGTCAAGAACTGGAGCACACCTGGCCTGGATGAACTGCATGGATACTGGCTAAAATACCTGACCAGCCTCCATCATCACATGGCAACTCAATTTTATTGAACGCTTCAAAATGCAACAAGCGAAAAATGGTTAACAGCTGCTCAAACATACTTGATAATGAAAGATCCAGATAAGGGCACAGAACCAAGCAACCATCATCCAATTACTTGTCTGCCAACAATGTTCAAACTTTTTACAAGAATACTGGCAAATTCAGTATTCAATCATCTGATGGAAAACAGTTTGTATCCAGTAGAACAAAAAGGAAATTATAAAAAATCAAGAGGAACAAAAGATCAGCTGCTCATTGACAAAATGGTACTAAAAATGCAAAACGAAGAAAAATGAATTTAAATAAGGCATTTAAATATGGATTGATTACAAGAAGACATTTGACTCATTACCCCACATCTGGATTAACACCTGTCTGAAAAACTTTCGAATCAGCAAAAATATTTGTACATTTTTGAAAGCAAATATGCAAAAAATGGAAAACAGTTCTAACAGCAAATGAAGGGAAGAACATTGGTGAAGTCAACATCAGACAAGGAATCTTCCAGGGGACTCACTTTCACCACTACTGTTCAACATCACATTAATTCTACTGTCAATAATCCTATGAAACACAAAACTGGGATACCAAATCTCAAGCCAACATGGCAAGATAAACCATCTACTATACATGGATGACTTAAAAATGTATGTGAAAAGCCCTATTGAACTTAAATCAATACTCAGCACAGTTCAACTGTTCAGCAGCGACATCAAAATGAACTTTGGACTTGAAAAATTTGCTATATTATCCATGAGCAAGCAAAAATGGAAAAAATAGAAGGAATAGAACTGGGAAATGGAAACTTAGTAAAAGTATTAGCAAAGGATGTTGGTTACAAATAGCTAGGCATATTACAAGCAGATAACATCTTGAATGTAAAAGTCAGAGTCAACACAAAAGGAATACATCAGAAGGGTCTGCAAAATATTAAAATCAAAGCTGACTGCTGGAAACATAATTAAAGCCATTAATACATGGGCAGTTCCAGTGATACGCTATTCAGCTGGAATCATCAACTGGACTTTGGCTGAACTGGAAAACTTGGACTGGAAAATGTGCAAACTTTTGAATATGTACCATGCTTTACATCTACGAAGTGACATCAACAGGTTGTACCTGCCAAGAAAAATAGTGGGCAGAGGACTACTGCAAATCCATCAAACTGTAGAAGAAGAAAAACTAAGTTTGAATGATTATGTGAACCAAAGTACAGAACATTGTACATTTTAAGAAGGTACTTGGTTAATACCTAGGACGCTGGCAGCAACCTGTATCAACCATTAGCACTGGTCAATGGTATTTGTGATGCATTTTTGAATGTTCAGTTGACTGAGTTTCATGTTTAATGAATAAAGTAAATAATAATAATAATAATAATAATAATAATAATAATAATAATAATAATAATAATAATAATAATAATAATAATATCACAGTTGTCAAGGACCAAAATGTACAGTTTATTTTATTTTTTATTTTTTTATTTTTTTTATATATTTTTGTTATTTTAAAAACAAAAACATAAAACACATCTTTTCAAAACGAAGCTTTTGCTCCGGTCACATATTAAGGCAAATCATTAACAGATCTTATTTGTCAATTAACACAACTAAATATTTTAAAATAAGTATTTCCCTCAAATCTATCTATATAACAATGCCATTATCCCCAAAAACCTGTTACTTAAATCTTAAATCCTAACCATTTATCAATTCATTTTTCTCTTTCATTTGCTTAGATGGATATTTTAACAATATAAATCATACAATTGTATTAAGCAAATTAAACATTCATTAATTATTTAATTATTATTAAACCTAACTTATGCATTTTATCTTAACTATCACTCTCAACATACACCTCCCAAAAAGTCATGGGAACATAAAGTGGAAAAAGTTATAGAAAATGAGAAGGTGAAGATCTTGTGGGACTGTCGAATACAGATGGATCATCATTTGGAACACAACACGCCAGATATCACAGTTGTCAAAAACCAAAACGATTTTGGTTTTAGGAGCTCCAGCCCCGTGACTCTGTATAGCCGCTAGAACAGCGAAAATCAGCTGTCTAGTGGCTTAAAAACTCTCCCCCAGGGAAAAGGGGGAGGGAAGAGCAGAAGGGTCTTGGTAGAGCTCCCCTAGACCCCCAGGCTTTTTTTTTTTTTTTTTAAGCCTGGGGTTTGCAGGGTGAGAGCTCCCTGAAAGCCCTTCAGAGCTCTGGAGCTGGGACAAGTCTGCTTAAAAATAAGCAGATCGAAGCGTTGCGACCACACCAGCAAAGCAACTAGAAAGATTATAAAGAATTTGGATTTTGGATTTTGGATGCTGGCAGAGTTAATCCAGGAGACTAAAAATGCAAGTATTGTATGTTAACTCCGTTTAAAAAGGGAAAGATGGCGCCTTAGGACGTGAAAATGAAATTTATAAGTGAAAGTCCTTGTTAACATCAGTAACATTGTTAAAGCTATCGGGTTATTCAAGAAAAAGATTTAAAGTGGAAGTGGAATGGAAAAGACTGTGGTATTGATTTTAACTAATTTACATCCTTAATTTGCGTGGAAATAATTGGAGTTAATGACCTGATAGCCAAATTAATACAAACATAAAGAGACAATTGAAAAATGGCTGAAATTAAAGATGGATTATATGACTCAGCAAATTTACAAGTAGTGACTGCGAAGGACTTAAAAGACTTTTTAAAATCTTTTACTGCTGAGATAAGACAGATAATTAAAAGAACTATTCAAGATTTTAAATTGGGGAATAATAATGATTTGCTGGCTGGAAAAGAGGAAGAAATTAATCAGGACAATGTGCCTTTGGAGGATAAAAGAGACATTGTTGGGGCTAAAATGGAAGTTATTATACTGAAAACACAGGTTCTGGAAGAGGCTTCCATTCAATTAACTGAGAAACAGCAAGAAGACTCTTTACTGCAGGTTGATAAATATTTTGACAAGTTTTGGCTCTACAGACAGAATCAATATATAAGGAACAAACTGATGGACTACAAATACAGGAAGAGTCGAAATGGGGGCTTCAAATTAAAGGAAACAACCCCAAGAAGAGAACGAATTCCAAAGACACACCAACTACAATTTCAAACCAAAAAATTTTTGAAAATAAAAGCAGGGGGAGGAGTAATGCTGAAGAAGAAAGTATTATTGAAGAATGACTGGAAAAAATATAGAAAGAAAGAAAGACTGGTCATATTTTGGAGATTGTCTCATGATGTTAAAAGATTTAATTAAAGTTGGATAACTTTCTGAATTTTATTGTAGTTTTAAAGTATTGAAGTATAAAGGTGGATAACTTAAAATTTAATGGATAACTTTTTGAAAGTTTTAAAACTTATATTTTGGAGAACGTTCTGCTAATGTATTAAGAGATTTTAAAATGTTTAAAATAAGATTATGGTTTTGGGTTTTTTTTCTCTTTTTTTTATAAATGTGAAATGTGATAAGAGAATTTATAAAAGGAAGGTTGAAGTATAATTTTTAAAAGGGGAGTTAACAAGTGTGAGAGAGTTTTGAATTCTGTAATAGTTAGCATATTTTAGCTTATGTTTGTTAAATGCTATATCCTGTTTTTGCTCTGGGAAGTAGGGGGGGAATGGGGGAGGGGGGTTTGGGTGGGGATAAAATGAAGTATGATAATTGATTGTGTAGTGTTTGGTTGTTTGAATATAAAAAAAATAAAAACTTTTGTATTAAAAAAAAAAAACCCAAAACGTACAGTTTATTACTATACCAGGAGATGCCAGAGTCTAAGAAAAAGAACTGGAAAAAAATCATGAAATATCACGACCTGGCAATCGAAACTACATGGCTATGGATGAAACCTGTAACAGTGATACCCACTGTCATTGGGGCACTTGGTACCCTGTCCAAGAATTTTACAGAACACATCAAGAAATTGCAGCTTCCTGCAATAACACCAGCGGAACTGCAAAAAACTGCGCTACTTGGAACATTATATATATATAAAATTTATTTTAATTTTTAAAAATACAATACTTTACATATATATATACAAGGTTATTGCAACTAACATACACAAATCTGCGCCTATACCACTAATACAATCCATTTCATTTCCCTCTCTTTTCTTTCACTCAATTATACCATAAATTCCAACATTTGTATTAATCGGAATCTTTTTGGTTCCTAAGTAATTTTGTTAACCGGTCTGCCTCTGCGTATTCTGTAATTTTCCAAATCAATTTATTTTCTGTGAGGATTAATTCATTTTTCCATTCTTGCGCATATAGTATCCTAGCTGCAGTAGTGATGTGGAGGATCAAATACCATTTTTCCTTAGTTATTTTGTCTGGTTTCATTCCTAATAAAAAAAATCTCTGGTTTCAGCTCTATATTATATCCTGTAATTTCCACTATTCAGTTCCGAACCTTGGACCAATATTTGCCTGCTTGGGGCACGTCCACCATTGGTGGTAGTACGTCCCATAACCATTCCCACACTTCCAGCATACCGGAGAAACTCCCGGGAACATTCTTGCGATTCTTGCCGGGGGGATATGCCAACGATAGACCATTTTATAAATATTTTCCTTGTAGGGGGTTGACAAAGTAAATTTCATATTCCTATTCCATATCTCATCCCATTTATCCAGATTTGGAGAAAATCCGAGGTTCTTCCCCCAGGCAATCATAGTGTCCTTAATCACCTCCTCACCAATCCATCATGATACTAAAAACTGGTAGCACCTTGAAAGTAATTTCTTTTCAATTCCCAATAAGATTTTATCTAACTCCTGTAGTGACCTATATATTCCCTCCTTTCTTTGGTCCCTTCTGACTCTCGATTGTATTTGGGCATCATATATTTTAAGAAGTTACTTGGTTGATACCTAGGACGCTGGCAGCAACCCATATCAACCATTAGCACCAGTCAATCATATTTGTGGCACATTTTTAAATGATCAGTTGACTGAGTTTCATGTTTAATGAATAAAAGAGATAATAATAATAATAAAAAAACAGCCTTGTAATGGTTAGCAGACATTGCAATACATGGAGACAGCATAAATAAAAGAAGGAACTGAAGAAAGTCGCAAAAATAATAACCTGCAAATAGAACAACTGATGCAAAAGAAAACAAAGTTAGTACCAATGTAACAGACCTTGCATGCAATCTCAAACATTTGGAGCATCACTTGAATACGGTACTTTCATTATAATAGCAAAGCTTCCCTTTGCTATTAACTGATGATGAAAGTATTCAAGTGATGCTCCAAATGTTTGGGATTGCATTGGGATTCTCTCTCTCTCTCTCTCTCTCTCTCTCTCTCTCTCTCTCTCTCTCTCTCTCTCTCTCTCTCTCTCTCTTCCCTCCCTCCCTCCCTCCCTCCCTCCCTCTCATTCTTTCCCCCCTAATATTTCCAAATATTTGTTGCTCTGGCTCCACATCTGTTCCATTCCAAAATCTACTTTCCAGTTAGCTGCTGCCATGGTTACTGCTGTATGGTGAAAGTAGGAACTATGTTTTCTTGTGCTTCTCCTTCTCTGTGGTTGATGTTTGAAAAGCTCCAACTGAAGCTGATTGGTGGCTGTGGAGTAAGTGGGGAACAAGATGATCCAATAATGAAAATGCTGTGTTTGAATGCAAATGTTTATGGATAGTATTTGTGTCATGACATCATGATGACTTGGGCATAATTATGATTAAAAAATTTCTATGGTAAAGATATGACCTCTCCCTGCTTCCATTTAGCTGGGAAGAAAAACAAATTCTTTATTTTTATTTTCTCCTATTTTTGGCTTGTCACTTTTTAAAAGAAACTTTACTTAGGTGCTAAACATGTCTGCAGCGTGGTTTTTTTTTTGTTTTTTTGTTTTTTTGGGTTAACAATTTTGAATTTATTTTAAGTAATGATAACGTTTTGCCTCCTTGTTTGCTTCCTTGTTTGTTTCTACCAGCAGCAAGTACTCAGGAAATGTGAAAATTAATATTAATCCCCATATCTGATTCTACAGATGGAGAGAATTAAGAATTAAGCCTCACTTTCACAAAGATTTGGGCATGTGTTGTGACTTCTTGATTGAACATTATATGCCAATTAGACATTGGCCTCTTCCGCCTCTCCTTGGTGGCCACTACAGACATCTGCAGCAAGCCAGAGCAAATGGCCATGTGACCACAGTGGCATCATCATGTAAATTCCAACTTCAGATACTTCCTCTCAAGAAATCATGGGATTTCTATTGAAAAGTCAAGATGTAGATTTCATCAATTGCCCCTTTTTTGTCCTCCATGCAGAAACCTATAGTAGCAGTGAGAACGTGATTCCTTTGTGGCTCTTGTAATATTTCCCAAGCATTTGCAGAACAGAGTTTGTGTTTTATAATCCCTTATATAACACAGAAAAGCCATACATCATTCATTAGGTTGAATATAGTTCTTTAACTATATGTTGTTTTCATTTCATCTTCTAGTGGTATGGAGTTAAACGGGTAGTCCTTGACTTACAATCATTTGTTTAGTGACTAAAGTTACAATGGCACTGAAAAAAGTGGCTTATGGCCATGTTTCACACTTATGACAGTTGCAGCATCTCCATGGTCACCTGATCAAAATTCAAACTCTTGGCAACTGTCATGTATTTATGACAGTTGCAGGGTGCCAGGGTCACATAATCATCTTTTGAGACCTTCTGACAAGCAGAGTCAATGGGGAAGCCAGATTCACTTAACAATCATGTTACTAACTTAAAAAAAAACTGCAGTGATTCACTTAACAATAGTGGCAGGAAAGATTGTAAAATGGGGCAAAACTCACTTAGTAAGTGTCTTGCTTAGCAACAGAAATTTCTGCCATTAACTTTACAGTTTGTTCCATTCTTTTCTTTGAAACCATCTCCTTGTTTCAGTAACTTTGAAGATCTTTCTCCATTGCTGAATTAGTGCTATTCCACCCATTGTTAACTCAGCAGAAAACATGACATTTGCTGCCCTCCAGTAACAATCATTGCTGCATCTGGTCTGAGTCATTGCCATCCATGTGATAGGCAAAAAGATGGGTTGAGAGCTTCAGATTTGCCAGTCTCCTCTTCGTCTTGTCATCAGCCATTGGGATGAATGCACCAGTCGCAGAGCTCAGCAAGAATGGGGAATAAATGCTGCAGGCCTCTGCCTATAAGGTTTCTTCCTGGGTTTTTTTTTTTTTTTTCATCTTACATCTCATTTTGCTGAAACTTGAGTTGAAGGAAGTTTAAACAAAGCAAGCAAACAAATACACTGGAGATATGAAAGAAGCTCAGTCATAGCTCAGCACTTTTATTTAACATTTTCTCTTCCCCTCCCACCTACATTTTTTTATATGCCCAATAAATGTCAACTTCCAGATGTGTTCACATAGTATTAGAAATGATAATTTTGGTATTTCTGTGTTAAGCTACTTCAGCCTATTATATTATTTTTCTATAATTTAATAGTGAACCCTAATCCTAACTGTTTCATTACTTCCCTTTTCTAATGTTTCGTCAGAAACATCACTGAGTGATTTAAATTAGCAGTCAGTTTTACCTTGCTTTTCCCCTACTTTCTTTGTGCTACACTATTTTAAAAATAAGGCATATGGGTAATTAAAAAAATACTGCCAGCTTTTGTTAGTAATTCTGATGGTTTATTGGCATAGCATTGCTGTACCCAGTTCTTTTTAGAGAGAGACAAGTAGAATGGACACAGAGAAGGCTGACCAAGGATTGGAGGATGGGTGGGGTGCCTACAGCACCCGGAAGGCACTAATATGTTTTACTAAGAATCTATCCAGCATTGGTAATTTCCCAGGGTTTTGTAACTGATGTATGGGACAGGAATGAAATATGCATGTCAACATCATTATACAATTATTTTACTTAATATTTGTGTCTGATATCAGGGACTATATAATGGGATAACATTTGTGGTAAGGTTAGTGGGCACACAAGTCAACTTCTTGGCATCATCACAGATTGGTGTAGGTGCCATTGATCAATTGGTATTGCCTCAAATTAAATCCCTGATGAAGCATTACAGATGCATACCTCATAGCTCCATTGGATGCTATCAAGTTAAGAGGGAAGAAGCTATTTTAATACCAGTGCAGCTAAGCATGCCTTAAACCCAATCTCACTCATAGTTGAAAAAGAGATGGAACTGGATGCTATTGGTCAAATATACCTTAGTGGAATGTCAATTGAGCAGAGCTGAACTAGATAAGGTCTAAACTTTCTTTCAAACCTGTGAGTCAAAGACGATGACACCATAGGGTGATGTAATGCAGATACATGACATTGCCCAAGAAAAAAGATGTTTCCAGAAGTAACACAAAAAAAAAAACCTCTTGTATTTGGACTGTTGGAATTAGTTACCAGTCCATATGTTAAAGTAGATAAACAGGCCAAGCATTTTTCTTCTTTTGTAATATATTTGCGGAGGCATGGCAGCATAAAGTATATAGTATAAATAATGCATATTTCTGTTTTTGTGTGTTTCCAAAAATAGTGGAAGTTTTGACTTTGTATGGCAGTTTTTACCTGCATGAGATAATTATCCCATTTTCTATGTGCAGGTATTATTTACTTGTTGAACTTCAAGCCATGAATCTTATATTTGTTACTTGTTCATTATCTCTTGCATAAAAATCTTTGTCCTAAGAAGTATGTCTACATATGTAGTGAAAAGCATTGATAAAAGAGCACAAAATAGAAAATTTATTAAAAAATAAATAGAAGTACTTCATATCTTAAAAAGATGCAGATTATTCCAAAATATTATTTATTCTGTCACATTTATGTGCACTTTTCCAACTCCTTCTTCAGTTGAAAGATAATTTAATCCAAGTCTGATTTAAAAATAAAGAACCGCTAAGAAGAAAGATCAGGGGTCTTGAATGTGTTCATATTTATGGCCAGTTTGCACCTATAAATATAAATCAATGTATACAAATACTGTTCAAATCTGAAACCTGTAATGTCTCCTCTTTTTGTGGTGATGCAGTTTCTTTTTCTGGTTGTATTGAAGTGGCCATCTTACATGCTTAATCATGATGTTCATTCAAACAAGCAACATTGGCAAATAAATTATCAGTATTTATTGAAGAGGATCATGAGCCAGCTTTTTTAAGCTCTCGGTTTTAATCTGGTTTAGGAACAGCCATGTCATTTCAGTTGTGAGATTTAACTTTGCTGTTTGAGATATCATTTTTGCAAAAGGGTGGGGAAACTATACGAGTTTCCTAATTCAAAGCATCAATCACCAAAAAATGAACATAACCTAATGTCACTGCTGAATCAGGCCATCAATTTATTGTTTTGTAAAAGCAATCAGCAAGCTATCAAGCAATAAAATGTATGAGATAAGTGCTTCTTTCGAGACAGCTTAGCTATTGACAATGATATACTGATGCACAAGCCCAACTATTTTCCAGCCTGGTGTTCCTATTAGTTGTTAAAACTGGAGTGTCGTGGAACAGATGTGAAATATGTTTCTTATTATTATGGAGCAATTTAGTATGTTTAATAGCCTTGTATGCCACTTAGACTTGCTGTCTTATTTAATAAGGTTATATTTCTACATTTTTTTGTTCTTGTTTTTTTGTTTTTTTCTTTTCCCCCCTTCGATTTGCTTGGAGAGAGTACAACCAGTTTGCACTCAATTTTCCAAGACACGTTGAGCACCTGGGCACTTTTTTTTAAAAAAAAACTTGTTTGTTTTCAGCTGCTTATTAGGGAAGTGCAGGATGTTTCAGTGAAATTGCAGAGCCAGTGATATACTGTCACTTCCTGCTATGAGAGCAGATATTTTACAGCATGTTAACAAGGTACACTGGCTACGCTATTGGAATGTAATAGCCAAGGCCTTTTCTTCCCCTTGTTTGTGCTGATAATAAAAAGGCACACCAACACGTATACATACATAAAAAGCCTTTGAATCAAGTAAGTTAATTGTGTATATGGATGAATTCAAGAACCCCCCCTCCACTTTACAAGTTCTTAAATCTCTTCTCATATTCATGTAATTTGGGGCCAGCAAGCCTGACATGGCCTCAGGGACAATGGATAAGTGCAAATAAAATTTTCATTTTTAATGAAGCAGCTCAGCTTTTGACAGAAACCCAAAGCATCTTTAACAAAATCATTATGGCTTCTGTTCTGTACTAATATTTATCTTGGTACACACACACACACACACACACACACACACACACACACACACACACACACACAAAACCCAACAAGCAGCAGCTGAGGCATGGGTGGAAGTTCTCCTGCTGCTCATTTTTCTTTTTGCTTCCTAGAATTTTCCTGCAAGCGTGACTCTGCTTTTTTGGATCAATTGATTGTCGATCCATTGGTTGTAACAAGAATTGACTGATTGGCTTGTCACCCAAGCCTGAGGTCCTGAGATAAGAGGGACTAACTGGCTCAAAGTCACCCAGACAACTTTCATGCCTATGGTAAGACTAGAAATCTTGGTTTCCAACCTGGTGTCTTAACCACCAGACCAAACTGCTCAATAAGGACCTACAATTTCTGGACTAACCCAAAGTTATAAATTACTTCTTCAGTGGAAATGAATGCTTAGAGTCAACTTTGGAACCAGAAACATACCAGATAAATCGTTTGCAAAAACCAATTCTATCTTGCAGGGATTTAACTTGAGCTGCTTTGACCCATCCAGCCCCTTATAACCTCCAGAAAACAATTCAGATCCTCTGGAATTTCCCTAGTCTGCTTGGGGTAGTGCAATGTTCACTTTCATACTTCATGCCAACTTCTCCTGGTGGTTCCATCAGATGATGTGAATAGCATGGGGAAAGAACCATGCTCAAGTGCTGTTTTTTTCCACCCCAACATTCCTATCAACACTGACAGGAAACATCTGAAGAAGAAATAGAATAACTATAAAACAGTACTTTCACAGGTTCAACAGATAGTCCACAAGGATACAATAATTGATTCTATTAAATGCTGATGGTATCAAGTGCTCTCTATCCAGTTATAAAGTTATTAAAATCATCAACCAAAGCAACCAACACTATTTTCATGTCATGCTTTTCTAGAATCCTGTTCTATGCTCTGGTTCTCCCATATCCATTTTTTCCTTAGGATCCCCTATAAATGAAGTACCACCCCTTTCTCCAAAATCTTCCCCACAAAGGAAATATGAAGATTGGGCAGAAGTTGTCTATAGGCCCACATTGAGAAATGACCATTTCAGGAGGTGGGTACAGATTCCTTCAAGACAGATAGTACCACTCCCTCCTTCAACAAGGCATCAATCACCTCACAAATCCAGCCATGTATACCCTGCATCAGAGAAGCCATGGAAAGCATGTAATAAGCATTACTTGCAAGTAATAAGTGCATGTCACAGAGAACCTCCTTTGTTTTCCCAAGTTCAAATGAATCACAGATATCTTTATAAGGATTTGACTTTGCAGGATTTGTCTAATTCGCTTATAACTCTGAATGAATATGACTAATTTAATCTGTATTGATTTAATCTGCAAAGAATCCCTTGACCATCAGAAAGACCTTTTACTTTATTACTCAGTATGTGGGTGACTAGGCAGTGAATACAAATCTGTGGACACAAAACATCAGAGAGATAAGATGCTTTCTACCACTTTTATCATAATGTAATACTCCCAAAGATAGGTATCCAATCATATTTGGTCATATTCATTTTTTGTTTCCTCCTAGCATAATTCCAGGTTTCTCTTCAGTTGCTTCATTTTCTGAAACTGCTAAGGAGGTTAAAAAAAAAAAAGCCAGAATTTATGACCAAAAGGGGAGATTATCCCAACTAATGCCGAATTTACTTCTAAATTCCAGGATTACCTAATCACTGCCAAAATCATCATGTGATCTCAGGGAATGTGACTCTACTTGAAACCTAGGATGAACAATTTTAGCTCATGGCCACCTCTATAGAGGTCAACTGAGGTACCAATATGAACCTAACCAAAAAACAATCCAGCCATTAGAGAAGAGTGATGATAGCAATAGCTCTTAGACTTATATATCACTTCACAGTACTTTTACAACCCGCTCTAAGTGGTTTACAGAGTTAGCATATTGGCCCCAACAATCTGGGTCCTCATTTTACTAACCTCAGAAGGATGGAAGGCTGAGTCAACCTTAAGCCTGGTGAGACTCAAACTGCCAAATTGCAGGCAGCCAGCAGGCAGCAGAAGTAGCCTGCAGTATCGCATTCTAACCACTGTGCCACCTCAGCTTTGTGTTGTACATCTTCAGATCTAACCTATCCTACTCATATGTGTTGGTTGTACCTGACTTGGGGCTGTTCATGGTCTCAATGTTAACAATAAAATATTGAATAACATAAACTACATCCAAAGTATCTTCCACATGCATATGCTGTCCCTCTAAAAGTATATACATGGACGAATGGAGGAATTTTTCTGCAGCATTATCTCTCAGAAACAGACTTCACAGCTGTTGCCATGCCTAAATGATGGAGTGGCAGGGCGTTTTACCAATCTGCTGTAAGAGATGTTGGTGTCAGATCTACTTCTTTTTTCTTTTAATAATGGAAAGGAAAAAATGGTTGAACCAAATTATTTGGAGAAATAAGGTGGACCACATTTGACTTAGAATAACAGCATTTTGGCAAAGAGCATTATCCTCCAGTGAACACCAGAGTCTTCTAAAAAAGAAGAGTGGAAAAATGGAAAGTTGCCCACACAGTCTCTTTCTACAGAAGATAAAGAAAGACCATACTCTGTACTCTCATGGATTTTTTTTAAAGGGGATTGAACAGTAGCCAAGGTTTGCTTCTATTGCAAATTCTCTCATAGGTGAAATTTACTTCCACCATGTAGATATAATTCTTCTATGGCCTTAATAAAGTAATAAAAGAAGACTGCCTAAGGACACTCTCTTGTATATAAGGAAGCATTCCATATGATTGAAGATCCCACTTGTACAATGGTTTCCTCACTCTGTATCATATCAAAATAGCGTATGATGACAGTAATTAAGCCAACTTGGAGTATCTTTTGATTTTTAACTTCTGGAACCTTTTAAATTGCTGTATTCTTGTCAAATGAACTGAATTGCTATTTCTCATGCACAAATCTCCTAAGAGTATTTAAAAAAAAAAGCAAAAGGCTACACAAAAGTAATGTAAGACGTTTGTGCAATAAACAATGGCAACATCAACAACAAAATACTAAAACAGCAAACTTCAAAACAGTTCTCTTTCCCTAGAGATACACTCAGCCTCCATACTAACTTGAGAAGTCCTCTGTGAGCTGCTCAGTTCAGATTTCTGGCAAGAACAATCTGTTCAAATCTTCAGTGTGGGAAGGAAGAGAAAGATAAAGGCAACAATGTCTAAAAAAAAGATAAAAGGGAAATGGGGAATTTGCAAGAAAAATGGTGTGATAGAAAGACAGAATAAGTGGCCACAATCACTGTGGAATCTGGCCCTTAGCAACCACAATTGACCTGTGTTTCCTGTAGATTACTTCTAAAGGAACCTGGTTTTTAGAGGGGAAAAATGCCCTTTCCTGGTTGATGATAATTTCCCCAGCTTTCAGAAAACTGAAAGAGTTGCTTTTCATTATTGAAGAGTATAAACAAATTAAATTAACAAATAAAATTAAATTGTTCAAGCAGCTAGATTTTACAAAAGGCTTATAGAAGGTACCTACTTATAGGTGAAAATCAGGCTTAGGTGGAAGGCAAAGTTAAATTTGTCATTTGTTTGGGTTGCCACAAAAGATTCAAATCCAGCCCCTATGGATTCCATTGACTCTTATCTAGCACCAGTTTAGCTTCAGCCATTAGTTGAGTAGATTCTTATGTATAGGTAGCAAGAATAAACCCTTTTGCGCTTTGAATTCAACAAATATTCCTGGTTATTTGTGCTTGACACTACTTTAGAAGTTGCTTTAAATTAACTCACGGCTGGTGTGCCAATGGGTAAGCATTTCAACTCCTGCACATTACAGATCATTTCTTTCAAAGGATTTGTGCAGCTTAATTAAGCTACAGTAGCACTGCATAGGTATGAATAATTGGTATGGCTATAATTTTTAGTAGTTGGTTATGTGAGTAAGACTCCACGCATATTGTTTGCTTAAGTAGTACTAGTTTCAGTGTGCTACTTTCATTCTCAGCAAAATTAGTGAGACATTTTCAAGACAAGCCAATATTGTAGAAACAGGTGTTTCTAACCAGTATTTTTGACCCAGAAGCCTGGGACTTTGGGCTGATATGGAACCAATCAAATGACTGGTGTGACTATGCTTGTTGCTGCCATGGGGGAAGTTGGGGTATGAGTTCTATTCTGTGAATTTATAATGTTGTAGGCTTCCCAGAGTTAATATGTGTGAGTTAGGCAGGCATATAAATTTGTTTAATGAATAAATTTCTAAAACATAAAATGCTTCCATGAATTTATAATTTATAAACTTTTCAAAGCTAAACATTAAAGGTCTGGATTGATGAATCTGATGGTGTTTTCTCCTATTTGATTGTTAGAACTAAAATTATTTCTGTTTTAAAACCAGATTTGCAAAGCATCTGATTTTCATGATTAAATATTTGTCTATTCCTAGTTCTAGAACAGAATGAAAATAGACCTCAGGTGGAAACATTGATGTGCAATTACACTTCATTTATGTAATGGTTCAGGAAGCACAAGCGTGATAAATTTATATTAAAATTTATAGCAAACCATTTTAGCTTATCTGTATAAAGCATCAATAAGGAGTTGAGAATAAATATTAATGACAGCAAAAATAGTATTTCACTTTTAATTCTGAAATGAGACAAAATGTTCCATGCACTTTTTAAAAGAATATTTAGAAAATATATTTTCTGCAATTCAACTTTGTATAAAGCAAAGGTATTTCTTCCATGATGTTGGTTGAGAACAAAAATATGAAATGACAATGAATTAATGAATGAATTTAAGCCACACACTCAGTTGACTAGAAGATGTTTCTCAATCCTTTAAAAGAGTGCAAATTTGGTCAAAAAGAAAGGTATTTGCTATAAACTGCCACAAGATCTTTAAAGTCATCTGAAACCTAAGGAGGAAAAAAATTGTGCAGCTTTGGATGGCTATTTAATATGACTAAATTAAATACAGATCAATGTCCTGAGAATATCAACTCTTCTAAACTGATTGCTTTCTGTATTAATCAGCAGTAGGGTTCTTAAAGGTTGTGGTTCAATATGTATCAAGTGCTCTTTTCATCCTAATGCTAATTATTATCTCCAAAACTCATTATAATGAGTCATGTTTCCTTTGTTTCATTTATTCAAGAAATTTAGATATTTTCTTCTAAACCATGTGCTGCTATATATGTATTATATTGTGAATTCATCTTCATGTACCACTATCAATAGTGGTACATGAATAAAATCAGCACTAATTGCTTTAAAAGTACATGTCCTCATAGTGTCATGAAGGGGGAATTTCCCTCATTCCATGTCTTCCTCGGAAGATGCATACCTTTGTAGTTAGCTGATTCAGTTGGAAGTTTGCTAACTCACCATAGTTAACTTGCTATGCCCAACTTGCCACAGGATAACTCACAGCAGGACAAGAATTACAATAATAATAATAATAATAATAATAATAATAATAATAATAATAATAATAATAATAATAATAATAATACACTAATAATAATACACTAATTGTATATTGAAGAATATAGGATATTGATATTGTAACAATTCAGATATTATAGGTAGATGTTATTAAGATGATGCTTGTTGTAAATTGTTTTACTTGCATTTATAAATGTATTATGTGGTTTCTTAAATTAATAAAAATTTTAAAAAAAATTTAAAAAAAGAATTACACTAATATCAAAGAAATGGTGGAATAGAAGCATTAAACAAAGGAGGCAAAAGGAGAGTCAGAATGAAATGTTTTTTAAATTTATTTTACATAATTAAATGGAATTGTTATATTGTCCTGCAGTGAGTTGTCCCATAGTGAGTTGGCCATGGTGAATTGGCCATGAATTGTCCCACTCTGCATTCTTGAAATTCAATGTATTTCTTCCAATCATTGATTATTCAGTGCCACAGCCCATTGAGATTACTTAAGATCTTGTTGCTTTATATGAAGAGATTCTTAAAAACAACAACAGAAAGAACAGTTTTATATAAAATTGTTGCTAACAAAATTAATGTAGGTCTTGAACCTAGTAAGTGTGAAGACAAAGATAATTGAACATAAGTTATACTAGACTACTCATTTACTTTCTTTTTTAGAAAATTTCTAGTAAACTCTAGAATAAGCTCAGTTAATATACAGCACATAATGTACAGTCGTCAGGGTAGAAATTTTGTCCCCATAAACTAGACCTGAACTTTAGATGAAAACTGGGCTTCCAAAAATGAAGCTATTTATATATTCAATAATATTTGTAATAATAATTTTAAAAAGTTTGGATTAAGATAAAAGTTTAAAATAAAATTTCCACTTGAGCTTCAAATCAAATAAAATTACAGATAAAATTAAAAACTAGGATAATTTACTATGGAAATTCGTACTTTTATATTACTATGGTTTTACAGTTTAGAATCCTTGCACCCAAAAGTTGATTCTGTTCATCTCAACATTAGCTGAGAATGATGATTTATAATGAAATTAATTTTATTATTGTTTGTTGCCTTGGATGTTCTTTTGTATAAAAGCGAGTTTGAAATGTAACAAATAAATAAATGTGCATGATGAAGAATTTTTTAACTTCAACAGTTTGACAAAATAATTCTTAATTATAATTTGTGTTATTACAATATGAGAAGGACACCATAAGATTGGGCTAATTTGAATTTCTGTTTTAACAATTCTTATGCTGACATCAAAGTAACTTATAATATGTAAAGTAGCCTTTTGCATAGATGAATTGTCATCCACAATTATTGTTTATTAAATAAAACAAGCTGAATACTGAACTAAAATGCTAATAAACTCTTACACAAACAAATAACTTGCTGGGATTCTGTTATTTGAGGCTGAATTCCCAGTCCTAATATTTGCTGTCATTTTGTAAATATGAATATTACTTTCTAATTTCACATATTTTCCACAAAGGGGTTTGGTCAATCTGCATAAAATGGATGTCAATTACACTTTTAGTCTGTATTTATATATAGATTTGGGAATGGGAAATGGATATACTCATTTCTGATGGTAAGAAGGAATTATTCATTGTCCTTGCTCTGCCTGACCCTGAAATATCTCTGTAATTCCTTTAATATAAAACCTTCCAGCATATTTCTCAGCTGGCAAATTAGAAGGGACAATAAGGTTAGGAACCAAACTTTCACTTTATTTTCACATTAAGGAGAATGGAAGTGATGGAAAGAGCAATAAGATCCTAGGAATAGAACAAAGCTGGATAAATTACCTCAGTAACAGAAACAGAGTGAAACAGGAGTGATGAGGTGTTTAAAAATGGAAAACATTTTTAACATTTTAGAAACATAGATTCATTTCTCCCATTGTCACCTCTAAACAATCCTTATGTTCCTCCCCTGCTTATATTTATGACTTTACAGTTACATACATGTTTTAGAACTTCACAAAGATGACAGGAAGTAGGAGAACAACTATATTAGAAAGAATAAAGAGCAGAGTTGCTCTGGAGAGAATGACTTACCAGTCTGGATTATGATTGCATTTATATTCCATTTATTTACTTCTTGAAAGGGCTACTTGCTCTACGTCTTATGTGCCCATATAACCCATATACACATTTAATAGTTTTTAGAGATAGCATTTGAAAGCAGGCTATTGTAAGTTGATTTTATTATATTCTCACTTTTTTTATGTCCCCACTTTGGGAGGGGGGAGCTAAAAGGAAAATACAAGCGACTGAAATCATTACGCTGAAAAGCACACACAAAAATCAAACAATATTTTTGCATATGCTTAGCCCACTTAAATTCCATTATGTTACACCCATTATTATGTGAGTAAATTTTGTTTTACACTCAAGTAATTACATTTCTTTTGTTTTCCTTCCTCCTAATTTGCAACAGTGCACCCCTCAATCTGGCGTTAGATGTAGCCAACTACTTTCTGTGGCAGGTATGGAGGTTAATGGGAAGTGGATTCAGTTTTGCTAGCAGATGGCCACCCTCAATTTAAACTATGGACCTCACTGAATTTTACTGTTCAATGGTCTAACAGAGACCAGCAATCCAGACCAAGGGAATATATTGGTTTACATGTTTATCAAATCCACAAATGAGACCTAAATATGTTCTTTGTGAAATCTTCTGGTGCCATAACAGTTCTGGAGGCTTAACAAGATTAAAACAATGCCTTCTGTCAGTAAACATGTAGGACACAAAATGTGTGAAGAATGTGAGTGGTAAACATAAATCTGCAATGTTTTCATAGCTGTTTTTCCATGAGGCCGAAGTACCAAGGGTGTTGTACATGTCAGGAGACGTAAAGAAAATAAAATGTCAGAAATAAATCTTCAAATAATTAACTTGTGGACATTTTCATCCTGCCAAATCTGTTCTATCCACATCTGGCATGAAAAGATGAAAAACCACTTTCTATGAATGTAGGATACTTTATTTATTTTAAGCATTACAATTTCAATGGATGCAGAAAGAAATTACATTAGAACACATAGCCTTTTATGCTGGAGAACATAAAAAGAATGCAAAACTGCTTTGCTATTATTTATTAGATCATTTATTCCCACTATGTTATGAAGAGAAAGGCAGAATGAGAATTTTTTAACCCAGTCTAACCTCACAATAGTCAGTTACTGAGTTTCGTGGCTGCATCCCAATCCTAATATATTATGCTATCCCACACAGCACAAAATTAGCAAAAGGCGAGCTCTATTGATGAATGGTCACTGAGCTTGTTAGTCACAACACAAAGAGTTCAGCCAAGTATTGTAATAAGGTAACAAGGAAGCAGCCCTAGAAATAGGTAGTTATATTTGTTTTTATCTTTCACAATTTATCCTTCACAACTTCGGTTAAGAAATCAGTGAACGAGACGAGATAGTTTTGAACCTTAACTCTTGAAGATTTATAACTCTTTGTGTTTATAAAAAGTTCATCCTTTGATTGTTCTTTGCTGTAACTTTTAGCCATGGCTAAAGCTTATGTTTGCAGGTGTGTTTGTGTGTGTGTGTGTGTGTGTGTTTGTTTGTTTGCTTATTTATTTATTTGTTGGGAATGTTTCCAAGTGTTGGTTGTTTGTATACAGCTTTCCCAAATAAATGTTGTTAATTTTACTGCTGTTTTTAGGAAGGAGGATATTTTATTGCTGTTTCAGGGCGGAGGATATAGATACAAATTATTATGAATATAATGAAAGTGTGTAAATCAGGACTGGAATATAAGCACACCCTTGCATTACAATACCTTGAAGATGGCAGGCTCTGCATTTTCAACCTGCTTGAAAATTGTGTTTCTGGAACTGCATGTGTATCTATAGTATCATTAGGAAAATGGAAAGAAAGTAACAGGACCTACATCTTGGTAGAAATTCTTGATAGATCTAGCATAACTGCAGGAAAGTCATCAAAAATCAGTGTCTCCCTATTTGTGAAATTAGTCACTAAATAGAGAAAAACCAGCGTGGAACAAGGGAACAGAAGTAAGGTGGGAAGAGAAACAACAACTTATGTTGGTTGTCAGCTGCAGAAGCTCCTTCCCTCATCACTAATTATTGTTAGCCCAAGGATGGGAAAAAAAGTGGAATTGCACAAGTCCCACATTCTCATGTGTGGCATTGAAAGTCAAGTCACAGAAAAATATGACTTCTTCAGTCCTCCAGATAGTGGTTTCCCAGATCAAGATCCTGTTGTTAGTCTCTCTAATCCCCATATCTTTTACCTTAAACTGTCTACCGTGGACCTTTCATGTTTTTTAAGAGGTCCCTAAGGGGGCGTGCATAAGCACCCCACCGTGCCTACCATCCCTGTCCTACTGTTCCCATTTATATGTACTTATTTTATGTGTTTATGGCTATGTTTTGCTTATTTATTTCCTTTTATTTGTGCCAATTTTTTTCATGTGTCCATGTCTATGTCTATACTGTTACTTGTTTCCTTGTACTTGATAAATACATAAATACATACATACATACATACATACATACATACATACATACATCTTCTTGCCTTTTTATATAATCCATAATCTGCCTAACAACTCATGGGCATTTCGAGTATAATGATACATAAAGAATTAAAAGGTTCTTCTCCTTATATGATTATAGATGCAAGGAATCTGAATCACACACCGTCACACATAATGCCCCAGCTGTTACTTTTGCAGACAATTAATGCTGGGTGTAAGAAATGGATGTTACTATATTTAAAGGCAGCTAATGATGCACTTGGAAAATGACCCGTAAACAGTTCTTCTATGACACAAAAATGAAACCAGGTTTCTAGGCATGCAATTAAAATGTCATAATGCTATGGTTGCTTGATACCCAAAGGATTGCATTTATTTTCCTTAAAAAATATCATTGAAAATCTTTGAATTGAATTCCCACCCCCCATCCCTAATACAACATGTTAGACATGTTAAAAAATCTGATAGTTAGATGAAGTGAAGAAATATTGACTGGATTTTATTATTTATTTGTTTGTTTGTTTGTCAAATTTGTTACAAAGTAACAAGTATAAGCAGGGGTGGGTTCTAAATTTTTTTACTACCGGTTCTGTGGGCATGGCTTATTTTGTGGGAGTGATTTGATGGTCATGTGACAAACAATTCTTTAGGATTTAGCAGAAGTACTAGTCTACCAGGCTTTTAACTGCTTGCAGAGCCGTAATGGTCTACTCATTTGTTTTTGGAGCGTTCTGGTCTACCTATTTGTTTTTGGAATGCACTGGTCTACCACCACACTGTCTTTTACCGCTGATCAGCTATAGGGTGGCCCTTTGAAGTTACGCGGCAAGAGTTTAAACAGTTTTTTGCCTCTCTGCCACCACTGAGAGCATCAGAAACTGCATTCAGGCAGCTTGGCCTCAATTGCCAATCTACCACCACCGAGCGGTTTACAAGGATAGGTTCTAGCCGATCACTTGGGACGCTTCTTGGCTTCTCAATTTAAAGCTAAGGTGTCTTGTTTATTTTTTCTCTTCTTTGTCAAGTGAGCCCTGATTTTTTTCTTCTAGCCGATCAGCTGGGACTCAGGAGGCAGCGAATAGATTGGGGGCGGGGCCAGGTAGAGGTGGTATTTACCGGTTCTCCGAACTACTCAAAATTTCCACTACTGGTTTGCAAGAACCGGGGAGAACCAGTAGCAAGCTACCACTGAGTATAAGTATGAGCATAAACATGAACAAAGGAAGTAAATACTGATAAATGAGGACAATAAAACAGGGACAGTAGGCACGTTGGTGCGCTTATGCGCATATGCACGCTCCCTTTAAGGACCTCTTAGGAATGGGGTGAGATCCATGGTAGACAGTTTGAGATTGAAGCTGTGAGGGTTTGAGGTTGTAACAACTGAGTCAGGTAGGGCATTCCAGGCATTGGCCACTCTGTTGCTGAAGTCGTATTTTCTGAAATCAAGTTTGGAGTAGTTTACCTTAAGTTTGTATTGATTGTTTGCCCATGTATTATTGTGGTTGAAGCTGAAGAAGTTGTTGACAGGCAGGATGTTATAGCAGACAATTTTGTGAACTATGCTTAGATCAGACTTCAGGTGGCACAGTTCCAGGTTGTCCAAGCCCAAAATTTCAAGCCTGGAGGCATAGGGAATTCTATTGTGAGTAGAGGACTGGAGTACTTTTCTTGAGAAATACCTCTGAACCAAGAGTGAAATGCTCCCGGTTTGGATCAGCTCGGGCGAGTAGGTAGCGATGGCAGCGGGAAGTTCAGAGAACCGGTAGCAAAAATCCCTGCCCTGCCCCCCATTCCCACCTGAGCTGCGCGATCATCAGAGGCTTTCTGTCTTTTAAATGCCTCTGATGAGCCAAGCTCTGACGATTCAAGCTCTAACGATCCCAGCTGAGTTGCCTGCCGATCAGGAGAGCCATTTAAAAGAAAAACAGCTCCCCCAGCTGGATCGTATCTGGATCCGTTCCAGTCGGGCTTCAGGCCTGGGTACAGCACGGAAACGGCATTGGTCGCGTTGGTTGATGATCTCTGGAGGGCTCGGGACAGGGGCTGTTCCTCTGTCCTGGTCCTATTAGACCTCTCAGCGGCTTTTGATACCATCGACCATGGTATCATGCTGCACCGGCTAGAGGAGTTAGGGTGGGGGGCACCGTCCTACGGTGGTTCTCCTCCTTTCTCTCTGATTGGTCACAGTCTGTGTTGACAGGGGGGCAGAGGTCGACCCCGAGGCCCCTTGTATGTGGGGTGCCACAAGGGTCGGTCCTCTCGCCCCTTCTGTTCAACATTTATGTGAAGCCGCTGGGTGAGATCATCCATGGTTTCGGGTGAAGTACCACCAGTACGCTGATGATACTCAGCTGTACATCTCCACCCCGGACCACCCCAATGATGCCCTTGAAGTGATGTCCTGGTGCCTGGGGGCCGTGCGGATCTGGATGGGGAGAAACAGACTCAGGCTCAACCCATCCAAGACCGAGTGGCTGTGGTTTCCGACATCCCGATATAGTCAGTTGGTGCCATCACTGACTATTGGGGGTGAGTCACTGGCCCCCACGGAGAGGGTTCGCAACCTGGGTGTCCTCCTGAACTCACGGCTGTCTTTAGAAGAGCACATGACGGCCGTGGCCAGGGGGACTTTTTATCAGGTCCGCCTGATTCGCCAGTTGTGTCCCTTTCTGGATTGGGACTCATTAAATACGGTCACTCATGCTCTCCTTACTTCCCGCTTGGACTACTGCAATGCTCTCTACATGGGGCTCCCCTTGAGGAGCACCCGGAGGCTCCAGCTGGTCCAGAATGCGGCCGCGCAGGTGGTTATGGGAGCGACGTGGCGCTCCCATGTGACCCCCCTCCTGCGCGAGCTGCACTGGCTCCCGGTGGTCTTCCGGGTGTGCTTCAAGGTTTTGGTTACTATCTTTAGAGCGCTCCATGGCATCGGACCGGGGTATCTACGAGACCGCCTTCTGCTACCAATACCACCGACCAGTATGCTCCCATAGAGAGGGGCTCCTCAGGGTGCCGTCGGCCAAACAGTGCCGACTGGTGGCCCCCAGGGGGAGAGCCTTCTCTGTGGGGGCACCTACCATCTGGAACGAGCTCCCCCCAGAGATACGGAAGATCCCGGACCTGCGCACGTTTCACCGTGCTCTCAAAACTTTTCTATTTCAGCAAGCTGGCCTGGCCTAACTGCCATCTTTTAAATTTTTTAAATTTTTTAATTTGTGATTTTATAAATTGGGTGTTTTAATCTGTGTTTCGGCCGAAATATTTAATAATTTTAAGGGATTTTTTTAATATTTGTATTATCTGTATTTTATCTTGGCTGTTCACCGCCCTGAGTCCTTCGGGAGTAGGGCAGTATAGATATTTGATAAATAAATAAATAAATAAATAAATAAATAAATAAATAAATAAATAAATAAATAAATCTTTTTTTTTTTAAATGGCTCTGATGATCCAAGCTCTGACGATCCCAGCTGAGTTGCCTGCTAATCAGGCAACGCAGCTTGGATTGTCAGAGCCATTTAAAAGAAAAAAACTTTTTTCTTTTAAATGGCTCTGACGATCCAAGCTCTGACGATCCCAGCTGAGTTGCCTGATCAGCAGAGGGTTTTTAAAAACCCTCTGACGATCAGGCAACTCAGCTGGGATTATCAGAGCCTTTTGAAAACATTTTTTTATATGGTTTTACATGTAAAAAATGGTTTTAAAAGTAAAAAAAAAAATAGCCACGCCCACTCAGTCACATTACTCCCCCCCCAAGCCATGTCCACAGAACCGGTAGTAACAAATTTTAGATTTCACCACTGCTCTGAACCCACTCAGTTGTGTTAAAGTCCGATATACAGTGTGGGATCTAGGCGGACAATATTCTCTGTATTCGAGAATGGTCTGGCATAGGTTTCATATGCCCTAGTTAATAATTCAATGTTACCAGAGAAGAAGCTTTGTAAAATAAGGTTAACAACTCATAAAGCCTTTTTGGCAATGCTGTTACAGTGAGCTCTGGAGTTTAGATCATTTGAGATAAGTACTCCTAGGTTCTTGACAGAGTAAGGGTCATCTATGAGATTATTTCCGCCTAACTTGTATTTGGTGTTCTGATTTTTATTGCCAATGTGTAGGACACAGCATTTGATAGTTGAATATAATATATATAATGAAGCATTATTGTCTCACTATTATTTTCAAGCCCATTTTAGGGGCTGCTGTAGTAGTCTTTGATTCAAAAGAACTAATCGTATGTTTTAATATTAAATATTAATACTAGAGATGCAAGGGACAGTAAAAATCTCACCTAAAATAATAATAATAATAATAATAATAATAATAATAATAATAATAATAATAATAATAATAATAATAATAATAATAATTTTATTTCTATACCGCCCTTCTCCCAAAGGACTCAGGGCGGTGTACAGCCTATTTAAAAACACAAGACAAAACATCGATTAAAATTTAAAGTAATTAAATAAATTTGGCTCAATTTAAAACCCCACAAATTTAAAATACCCCAATTTAAAATTATTATGTTGATAGCCCAGCCTGGCGGAACAACAGGGTCTTCAGTGCTCAGCGAAAGGGAGGGAAGGAGGGGAGAGAAAGATATGTCAAAAGGATTTTGTGGTTCCCAGTGTTTTTTAACAACTAGTTCTCTGCCCTACCATGCCTACCCAGCCCTACCACCCTACCCGGCTGGGTAGGTGTGGCTAGGGGGTCATATGACTGGTGGAAGTGAGTGACATCGAGTTGGCAATGTCCACCCAGGTTTTGTGGCTCCCGATGTTTTTTTTTTTCTGTGGGAAACGGGTTCAAATGACTCTTTGAGTATTTAAGGTTGCAGACCCCTGTGTTAGACCATTTGGATCTAACCTGGTTCATTAGTTTTTAAGGCCATCTTTGGGGATTGCAGGTTTAATTTATTTATTTTAAAGTCAGATTAGTTTTCTAAATATTTATAAATTGATCCCCGCATTGAGCAGGAATTGGGCTAAACATTTTCCAGGGAGAATACATAGATGTGAGATGCATATTTACTTTTCCAAAGAGAGATGTATTGGCACAAACATGAAAAGTGACATTGTAGGATAATTTTATTTTACTAAGTAACATAATACCCAAGCCAATTATCTGATTTCAGCTGACAGAAATGAGGACTAAAAGGACAAAATGCTAAATGTTCTAAATGCTTTAGATATAAATTGACTTTGGAAGTCTGAAAACCAAGAAGTGATTCTGAGCTTTGCCAGTGTACATGGATCGGGAAACTGTAACATATCTGAAGTAATTACTTTTCTAAAAATAGTTTTTTGGGGCTGAAACTGGCCTTATTGTTAAGTTCTTCCATCATTAACATAAGGCAATTTATTCTTCATGGATTCCTTATCTATTCATCAGATTGATCCTTCAAGCAAGACTGCATAAGTGTTTCACTCAGGGGATCTGAAAGCTCACTAAGTACTGCTTGAGGAATATGCTAAAGCTTGGTCTAGATGGATGGCTTGTTAAAGAGGAAACATTCAGACAGAAGGAAACGCTAAAGAAATGACCAAAGGGAAGAAGGATGACGCTGTCATCCATTCATATTTTTCATATTGCAATTCTGTAACACTAAGGCCTTAATTACACAGTACTCACTTACCATCCCTCCTCCAGGGGTGGGTTCTAATATTTTTTAACTACCGGTTATGTGGGCGTGGCTTATTTTGTGGGCATGGCTTGATGATCATGTGACAATTCTTTAGGATTTAGCAGAGGTACTGGTCTACCAGGCTTTTAACTGCTTGCAGAGCTGTACCTGTCTACCCATTTATTTTTGCAGGCACTGGTCTACCCATTTATTTTTGCAGACACCAGTCTACTCATTTGTTTTCTTTTAACACTGATCAGCTGTAGGGCAGCCCTTTGAAGCCCCGCGGCAAGAATTTAAACAGTTTTTTTCCCTCTAGCCGATAGCTGGGACTCAGGAGGCAGCAATAGATTGGGGGTGGGGCCAAATAAAAGGTAAGAATAATGCCTTTATTCTTACCTTTAAGGGGGGGTGGGGGGCGGGGGGGCGGGGTTTACAAATATTGACTTCTATCGGTTGTGACATTTATATAGACATTTGCTATTTCTTTCTTAATTTTTATATCTCTGAAATATTTTTAAGACATACAACATCATTCGATAAAGGATGAAATGTAGCACAGAAAGTTGTTACAGATGTTTTATCTATATATTTATGAAAATCCATGTAATCTGGTGGGCCTGGTGGCTCAGCAGACTAATAGCATTGTGATTAACACCAGCTGTCTGCAATTACTATAAAATCGAATCTCACCAGGCTCAAGGTTGACTCAGCCTTCCATCCTTTCTAAGGTAGGTAAATTGAGGACCCAGTTTGTGGGGGCAATAAGCTGACTTTGTATAAATATACAAAAGTATGAAGGCTATTGCTTAACGCATTGTAAGCCGCCCTGAGTCTCCGGAGAAGGGCAGCATATAAATCAAATTAAATAAAAAAAATAAAAATTAAAATCTGAGTTGGTCCACATTTAGTGTTCTTTCTAAAATCTATTTGCTAATAGTTCTTCACCAATTGTGTGTTGCTCTCTATTTTTTAAAACAACTGAAGTTTAATACATAAACAAAGATAAGGAGAAAAATGTTAATCAAACACTAAAACTAAAAAGAAACAAAAGGAAAAAAACAAAGGAAAAAGACAAAGCAAATTTAAAGCAAAAAGTTTATTGATAGAAAACTAAATCTTGACCACATATACTAATATTGAATGGACCATTATTGATTTTGATATAAAGCTAATTAGTAAATTGAGCATATAAAATTAATTGAATAACTCATTAATTTACCAAAGTGTTATATCATGATCATAAATTTTAGTAAAGTGCACTCAAAGTTATCAAAGAAATATAAAACATTATTGACATATAACAATCATTTATGTTTTCTCCCTGGCCTCTTTAATACACCAAATGTCCTTAAATTGTCTAATAAAACAAGCTATTGGTTGCAATACAAAATTAAGCATAAGAAGAGAAAGTGACATTTGTGATAGCTTTAGAATATCATATTTTAATCCTATTAATAAAATTGGGAAAGAGTGAAACCTATATTTTACCAAGATACCTTCTAAAAATATAAGTTGCAACATATCAAAGATTTCTTTGCAGTCAGCAAATAACAAGAGCTAAATCCAATTTATCTGGTAAAGTACCAACTATATCCTCTAAAATTTAATATCTGAAATTTTATACTTCTTGACCTTTGGATTAAGATCAACTCTAATGTCTCAAAAAAGTTAGGCTTTCACTTCACATGCCTGTGGAATTATTTGATGGAGTGACATAACATTTAACATCAAGAATATGAACAAGTTGCTAAACTTAATATTCTGTTTGTCAAATGCATTATTTTGTTTATCCTTGTGGGTACAGTAGCAATTACTAGATATTATTTTCAAGCATTAAAATGTATATTATTTATTTAAAATTACCTTTGTCTTGCTTTCTTGTCTAAGGAAACCAGTATAGGGTCCTATCCTACATAAAAAATAATAAAATAATATAAATTGTAACTGCAATCAATACTGAGTTAGCAAATGACAGATTTTGGTATATTTTCTTAAAAATATTGTCTTCTTAAACATCTAGGTTAATTGAATATACAGCATTAGGAATAACATTTCATTGGTTTCATAGGTTTCATGAGAAAAAAATGTAATAAAATTATTGTGATTTTGTGTTTGTTGGGCAGGGGAGACTAAAATATTTACTTCTCTAGAAACCAATAGAATAATATGTCAATCGCATCTTGGAAGATTCCTTTCTTTTTGATGAATAGATGAATTGGAGAAAGATGTTTTGTCTAATTTTTCAAGGGAGAGGAGGACTTTCTCAACATTGATGAAATATTTTGAAAGCATAATTTCTTTTGATTTTTTTTATAAAGTTCTGCTTTATAGCGGGCTCCTCAAAAATGATGAAATTAAGGACATTTTGGGTATTAAAGTGGCCACAGTGAAACATACATTATTGTTTTATAATTTATAAATATTTATAAACTAATAATTAATCATTATTGTTTTATAAATCTTTTGTGTTTTTGGTAACCATGAGCATTGTTTAGCAAATTTTTGGGATGTGACGTAACATATTATCATATTATTCAATCATATCCAATTTATTACCTATTGATTTCCTATTGCCTTTTTATCAATATTATGAAAAGCCCATTCTATATTACTGCATAATAGCCAAGGTTTAATTTATAGTCTTCTTTTTCCAAAATCAGACTCTTCAAAATCTATATTTCTTTGAGACTATAATTTAGATGTAGACTAATTTAACAAAATATGAAAAATAATCTTAGATTCAGGTTATATTTGGATATAGAAATGACCAATCAAGCTAAATGACATTGGGTTTAACATTAGCAGAGTATTGATTATTTTAAATAACTATATGATTACACATAAATTCAAATGCAGTCCTCACTGAGCATTTCTTTAAGATGCAACAAGCCATCACCAAAATTGTGTGATAGCTGTGGGAAAGAATATCAAGTGAAATTAATAAAATATTACTGTGACACACTGCGGTAATATTTTTGGACTGTAAATTGTGGTCTACAAAGAAAGTAAGGTCCCATCACATGCATGTGTGGGTTTTTTGGAGTGGAAAGAATTAATCATGATATGCTTCTAAGCATCAAATTGTTATCTATTTCAGCTAAATATGGTGGAACGTGATTTTAAAAATCCAGAGCAGAGAGTTTTCCAAGGGCCACAATATTAGAATTAATTCCATAAATTGTACAATCCTGTTTTAAGCAGTTTAAGCCTATCCAGATACTTCCCAGAAGTAGTTTTATTTATGATGCACAAATTGTAAGAGACAGTCATGTAAATAATGGCTGGAACCTAAACTACATTACTGTAGAATACTTAAAACGAATTCAAGGTCTTATATGTATTTATTCACAAATAAAAGATTAGAAAATTACAGTATCAGACTAGGTATCAATGTAATATTTATTTTTGGAGCCCTCCAGTTCAAATATCTTATATCAAATATCTTTAATCAATACAATAACTTTTATCATGTGTTGAGCTTTCCCACACTAGAAAAGACTTAACTCTGTTCTGTCTAGCCTATTTGCTGCATGAACACAAAGAGTCCATTAAAATATCTATACACAGTAGAATGAATGTTTCATTGTACTGTGTTTTATCTCCCATGAGATTATTGATGTCACCCAAGTGAGGAATTTCCTAAATATTATTACAATATAATGAAGAGTTGGACTTAAGCCCTGATCTGTGTGCCTATCCTATTATGGATAACAATCAAGGAAATGAAAAAAAGCACAATAAAAATAGTGACTGGATAATATAAATAGCATGCAAACCTAGATAACAGAATGATTGGATCTCAAGACTTTCAAGGCAACACATTCACAGAGAATAAGTAATGTGCAGAATAGTAAATGAGGCTGTCCCATAGGACTTACAAGAATTTTCTATTTCATTTTTGGGGCTATTGCTACCATATAACAATACCAGTCAGTCAAAGTTTGGCTGCAGTCTAAGCTAAGGTGACATGATTCTAAATTTTCTTTTCTTTTTGTTTCCTTTTTACCTTTTTTATTTCCAATGGTATGTATATGTGCATTTATCTCTATGTGCCTGTTGAGGATTAGTTTGAATTCCAAGATACAAGGGATTCTCTAGCATTTTTGGATTTAGTTTGATTTAGGGTGTTCACAATTTCCTAGTTGAAAATATGGTTAAGTCTGTCCATGTATTATGAAATTAAAGATTTTTCATTGTGTCTTCTTATTGCTAGTTGATACATATGGATGTGCTCTGCTTCTTTTGCTTGTCTGTGCTACATAGTGGCTATCACAATTCTTATGTTGTATGTTGTATATGCTCTATTTTTTTCTTACTGGGTACTGGATCTTTTGTTATTTAAGATGTTTTGGAGGGCTTTAGTGATTTAGGTACAATGATGCCTTGTGATTATAACAGTCTGTGAGGTGTTCCTGAGACAATCATTTGCATAATTGTGTTTGTGCTGTGGTGAGTTGAATGGTCAGGAACTTTTTGAAAGTTGTCTGGATATCCATTTTGTTAGAAGCTTTTGTATAGATGTCTATTTACTTTTTCTGGTGTTCTTGGTTGCTGTTCATTTGAATAACATTAATTTTGTTCATTTGAATAATGTTCTTTTTGTGAGAGGTTGGGTTGTTATCTTGGTAGTGGAGCACTTGATTACTGTGGGTGGTTTTAAGATAGTTTAGTGTTTCTAATTTGCTGCCATTTCCTTTGCTGAAAAGGATATCCAGGAAGGATACTGCGTTGTTGTTTTCTTCTTACCTTAAGAATTTTATTCCTTTGAAGGTGTTGATTATTTCACATGTCTTCTCTAGTTGTTCCTTTTTTAAAATTATGATTGTATCCATGGAGTGCTGTAGTTTCTAGATCGTTGCACGCTTAAGACTTTTTTTTTTTAATGAAATTTTATTAAATAAAGAATGTATTACAATTCAAGCTTTATGGTTCGGCAACGTGTAGTCATATTGTATATTTACAGGTGCGGTATCTAATGAATTATATAAATATTATACAATTTATACATAGGTTTTTATAAAATCAATTACAATTAAGTTAAGATACAATAATATATAGATTTAGTTAATAGTTATACATTGTCCCTCATAAGAGTTAACTTTTGCATTTATTTTCCAACCACAGATCCCATATCGTGTAGAATTCTGAGTCCTCCTTCCCGTTTAACACATATGTTAATCTCCACATTTCTGTGCATTCCAATATTTTATTGACTATCTGTTCCTCGGTTGGACATCTTTTCTCTTTCCAATATCTGGCATAGGAGAGTCTAGCAGCTGTGACAATATGAATAATCAAATATTTCTTTTCCTTAACAAATGTTCGTTTTAGCACTCCCAGGAGATAAATTTCAGGCAAAAAATTAATATCCTCATTTAATATTTCTTGGATCCATTTTTGTATGGATCCATTTTTCCAGAATTTCCTCACTTCCGGGCACGTCCAACACATGTGGTAGAAGGTATCTTGGTAATGGCCACATTTCCAACACTTGGGGCTTGCATTCGGATATATCTTTGCAATTCTAGATGGTGCTAGATGCCATCTATACAGCATTTTGTACTGATTTTCCGCGCTTAAGACTTTTTTATTTCATCAAGCTGGCCTGGCCTAAATCTTCTCCCCTTTTTAATTGGAAATTTTAATTTGTTTTTAAACTATGGGGTATTTTAAATTCAGCCAAATTATTTAATTCGTTTTTAATTTATTTTAAATTTTTGTATTTATGTGTTTTATCTTGTGGCTGTTCACCGCCCTGAGTCCTTCGGGAGAAGGGCGGTATAGAAATTTAATAAAATAAATAAAAAATAAATACTGCTTTTTAGTCTCTGCTATGAATTATGAAATCGGTGATCTCATGGGTGTTGATATATTTTTCTATCAAACAGAAAGTAGATAGTGAGGCAGAGGTTGATAAAGTCCATGAATCAGATGTTTTCAATCTTAGTATATTTAGTTAGTATGGATGTATTATGAAGTACTGCTATCATTGATTCTTTTTTTTATTATTTATTTTATTCATTAAACATGAAACTCAGTCAACTGAACATTCAAAAATGCATCACAAATATCACTGATTGGTGCTAATGGTTGATACGGGTTGCTGCCAGCATCCTAGGTATCAACCAAGTACCTTCTTAAGATGTATGATGTTCCAAGTAGTGCAAATTTTTGCAGTTCCACTAGTATTATTGCAGGAAGCTGCAATTTGTTGATGTATCTTATAAAATTCTTGGACATGGGACCAAGTGCCCCGATGACAATGGGTATCACTGTTAAATGTTTCATCCATAATCACTTAGTTTCAATGGCCAGGTCGCAATATTTCATGATTTTTTCCAGTTCTTTTTTTCTTTCTTTTATCTTATTATTATTATTATTATTATTATTATTATTATTATTATTAGTTAATCTTTAGTGAGATTCAAAGCCTTTGAGGCTGGTTAATAGCTCTGCAGCTCGAGTCCTAACCAAGGACCTAGGAACTGGTCCTTTATATATTATTATTATTATTATTATTATTATTATTATTATTATTATTATTATTATTATTATTATTTTTCCACAGTCGCTCAACTTCAATTTGTAAGTCCCGGTACTTTGTGATTTTTTCTTGCTGCTTATCTTCAATTCGTGCATCACCAGGTATTGCAATGTCAATGAACCATACTTTTTTCTTTTCAACTATTGTTATGTCAGGTGTGTTGTGGACCAAGTGCCTGTCAGTCTGAATCCTAAAGTCCCACAAGATCTTGAGTTTCTCATTCTCTAAAACTTTCTCAACCTGATGTTCCCAGTGGTTTTTGCTGTACTCAAATCCAAACTTCTGGCACAATTTCCAGTGAATGATTTTAGCAACACGGTCATGGCGTTGTAGGTAGTCAGTTTGTGAAATTTTGCTGCACCCACTGATCAGGTGGTCGACTGTCTCATCTTTCTCATTGCAGAGGCGGCATTTGCTGTTGGTGGTAACATGTTGAATTTTTGCCTTCATACAGTTTGTGGCTAGGGCTTGTTCTTGAGCTGCCAAAATAAAGCTTTCAGTTTCTTTTTTCAGTACTCCTGATCTTAACCAGTTCCAAGTTAGTTTCTGGTCAGCTTTGCCTTCAATACTTTTCAAGTATTGGCCATGAAGAGCTTTGTGTTTCCAATTTTCAGCTCGCTGCTCAATTACTTCTTTCTTATATTCTGCTTTTGTTTTAGTTGTCTTTAAAAGGCCTCCTTTATTTACTTCCTTAATCATTGGTTCTTCACTTTTCTGGATGTAATCATTCAAGCTGCATTTTTCTTCTTCCACAGTCTGCTTTACTTGTAGGAGTCCTCGACCACCCTCTGCTCTTAGTAAATATAATCGGTCAACATCACTTTTAGGGTGCAAGGCATGATTCATTGTCATAAGCTTCCTTGTTTTTCTGTCCAAATTGTCTAACTCCATCTGGGTCCAGTCAATTATTCCTGCAGAGTATCTAATCACAGGTATAGCCCAGGTATTTATGGCTTTTATGATGTTTCCTCCACTCAATTTGGACATTAATATCTTACGAATTCGCCGAATGTACTTGGCTGAAGTTAATTCCTTGACTTTATTATGCATTAAGTCAGAGGCTTCTAAAATCCCCAAGTACTTGTAGCCTTCTTCTGATTTTACTGCCTTTATCATTTCTTCATTCTCTAGTTCTATTCCATCCTCTTTTATGATCTTGCCTGCTTTGGTTGCTATTGTTGCACATTTATTATTATTATTATTATTATTATTATTATTATTATTATTATTATTATTATTATTATTATTATTATTATTATTTGGTTTGTTTGCACATTTTATTCAATGAAACTGTATGTGAGCAGAGAAAGAGGATACATTGCATGATTTCAGTCATGGATTTATTAGATTATTAGATAACAAAAATAGAGATAGCAAAAATAGAGGTTAAGCATTTAAGCAAAGTTTTGAAATGTAAATAATAAATTTTTGGGATTTTGGACCAGGTTTCTGGCCACAAGGTGAAAGGTTTGCAGCACTACATTTCTTTAGAATTGCCAAGTTTACTTTGATAATCCTATTTTGCTTCCCTTTGTCAGAAGTTGGAGGCACTTGCTGTGAAAAGCAACTTATTCCTCTTCTCAGAAAGAGCAATCCTATTTCCTGGCCGTTTGTCAATTGCCTTCCAGTCCAGGGAGTAACAGCTACTAAGTATCACTCCAAAGCTTTGTGATTTGTTCTTAGATGATGGTTATTTTCCTTCTTGATTTGTTATCTTGAACTTACTTTCAACACTTTAACAGCAGTGAACAAAACCTCACAGTTCAATACAGCAATCACAGTAGGTAGCATAGCATACCAGGGAAATACTGTATACAAGGTCAGTATGACCTGTTTTATTCCACTCTATGACTTTCTTCCTTGCCCACAACACTGATGGTGTTCAAGCTCAATCCAACTGTTATCCATTCCAGTTCTTAAAAATCCTACTCTTTTCACCCAACTGGATTACACCTTAACCAAAACTGTGATAAAATAACTTGGTTGTGTAAATCAGATGGTAAATCAAATACCATAGAAGAAGCAGAAGTAATCATTCTATAACTTAGCATTACTGAAGCAAATTCAAACAAAGAGAAGAGAAATGAAGAGAAAATGATTCAATAAAAGATTTTTTTAATGGAGCTTTTATAAATAGTTGTACAGAGTGAGCATCTTGCAAAAGCAGATTCTTGCATTGTTTTATTTATTTATGTGTAGATAGAGGCATACAACATTTCAAAGCTGCCCTACCTGCCCCACCCCCCAAGAGAGTGTGGACACTGAATAGCAAAACCATAATGCAAATAAAACAAATTAATATTTTAGAATTCCTATAAAAAATTGAAACATTAACAACCAATTGACATTCTCAAAGGCAAGGTGGAATTAAACTGTTTTCACTTGCTTACAAAAAGCCAAGAAGGCTATGTGGAGAATGAGATTCTCAATCATCCTTTGTCTCAAAGGTGCTGTTGTGATCCACCAGCAGCCTGTGAAGCTGGCAGCAGAGTCGGACAGTGAGGAGTCTGGGGAGAACATGGGCCAGTCCTGGAGTCTGGGGAAGGCTGGGACCAGGGCTCTGCATCAGAGGCAGAGAATGAGCCATCTGGAAGTTATATGCTGCCTCTGGAGCCTCCAGAGTCGGACCTCAGCGAGGCAGAGGAACAGGGGGAGTCTGTCCCAGTGCGCACATGCGCAGAAGACAACAACAGTTAAGAGAAAAGGGACAACTCAGGAGTAGGTCTTGGAGATGATTTGCCCCTCCCATAAGACTTAAAAGAGGAGCAAAGGCATGTGGGCCTTTGCAAGAAGCAACGTTGTTAATTCTGTGCAGTTTAAAGTCTGAAGCTCTGTTTGATTCTGGACTCTGTGTGGCTTTGCCAATTAGATCTTTGGCAGCGTGTCAAGGGAGATAAAGGTGGATGATTATCAGCCTTATCCCAAAGGACTCTTTACAACTATTTGGGACTCATCTGTGAATGAACAGAATTTGCAGCTGTTAAAATAAAACAGGTTTGTGGGACTACTCATGTGTTTTACTGATTCAGGAAGCCTAGGTCAGAACAAGTGCTTTTCCAAAAAGCAACTGGACTGTTGTTGAGAAAGAAGAAGAAAACATTTTGCTTGTCATCCAAGAAGCTTCATCAGTCCTGATGGTGGTGGTAGGAAATCAAAGGATAATTACTGATAGTTGAGACTGAATGGTTGGGGGATGGAAGGATAGGTTCTGGTAGGAAGTTGGGGAAGATGGAAGGATTGTATTTCTTGGCAGTCATCTGGTTGTTAGCTCTCTCTCTCTGAGAGCTGTTGAAGGTGCTTGGGAGTTTATCTGTGCCCTCAGGGTCACCTGAATCAGGATGCAATTAGTTGGTGGACATGTGTAGAAGCACAAAAATATTGGACAAAAATAAGGACATGGTTGGAAAAGATGACAAAACAACATATTGAGCTAAAACCAGAAATATTTTTGCTGGGGATTTTACCTGAAAGTTATAATAAAGAGAATACTTATTTAATTATTCATGTTCTAACTGCAGCTAGAATTGTATTTGCGCAACATTGGAAAAGTGAAGAGATTCCTATTGAGGAGAAAGTGATTAGGAAATTATTAGAATGTGCAGAAATGAACAGATTAACACTAGCAATTAAGGAGAAAGAACAAACTGAATATTATATGATATGGGAAGTATTGTATCAATGGTTAGAGAGTAAAAAGGGGAACTGGAAATAAAAGAAGATTAAAGAAGATTAGAAAATATGTTAAGATAGAGGTATAAATAAGATGAAAATTGTTAGTATTAGGATGAGGAGGATAATTATGTGTAATATTATTACTGTATTTTTACTAGAAGACATGTTAAGAAGAAAAATGAATAGGCTTATAATGTTTAACTAACATACTATCATTTTAAGATTAGAGAATTATATTAAGTGAATGATGTTGTAAATGTTGAAGGTTGGCACATAGAGATATTTGAATCCAGATGACACACAGTTTAAGGAAAGATGGAATTTTTGTATTTTGAAAAATAAAAAATAAAAAACTTTTTAAAAAAGGATGCAATTGGTCATGGAATCTGCTTGGAACTGCTGAAATGGATGTGTTGTAGACTGGAAATAAGTGATGTCTTATTCCTCCTTCTCTGTTGTGGGAGCAGTGATCAATTCTAACATAGGTAGATACATACATAAACCCAAAGTTGCCTAACAGCTCTCAGAGAGAGTACTAATGATCAGATGACTGCAAAGAAATACAGTCCATCCATCCCCCCTCCATCCTATCAGAACCTATTCTTCCATTTATTTATTTATCTATTTTATTTTATTCATATTTATATGCCGCCCTTCTCCCAAAGGACTCAGGGCAGCTCACAATAATAAAACAACAAAAACAATAAATTAATGCTAAAATTAAAATCCCCAACAGTTAAACTAAAAACTCCCAGCAGATCAGGAGATTTGCTGAAAAAGCTATGTCTTCAGGCACCGCTGAAAGAGCGGAGGTCGAGGGCCGTCCGGAGCTCAGTGGGTAATTCATTCCAGAGGGTCAGTGCAGCCACAGAGAATGCCCTCCTCCTGGTCGCCACCAGCCGACATTGTCTGGCCGATGGCACCCAGAGGAGGGCAGCCCTATGTGAACGCACTGGGCGGTGGGAGGCCAGTAGGAGGTGATCCTGCAAGTACCCCAGGCCCATGCCATAGGGCTTTATAGGTAAGTACCAGCACCTTGAAGCGGATCCAAAGGACCACCAGCAACCAGTGCAGCTCGTGCAGGAGAGGTGTAACATGGGAGTAACGGGAAGCTCCCGTAACAACCCGCGCAGCCGCATTCTGGACCAGTTGGAGCTTCCGAGTGCACCACAAGGGCAGCCCCATGCAGCCCCATCCCACTACCATCAGAACTGATGAAGCTTTTTGGATGAGAAGTGAAACATTTTCTTCTTCCTCCTCAAAAAAAAACAAAAACAACAACAACAAAAAACAGTCCAGTTGTTGAAAAACACTTTTGAGCCAAGAAGGTTGCATGCATCTCCAAGGAAGAAAGTTCCATAAATTGAGAGGTACTACCAATAATCTTGCTGTCTTATCCAGTTTGCTCAGTGTTTACTCCAGTACTTATTAATCCAGATTTCATGATGGATATGTGAATATTGAGGGGAGGGACACCCTCCCATGATTATATGGACATTGTGCTTAACTTAGCATTTAAGTAATCAAAATCTCTTTATATGAGTTTATAGAGAAAAAACAGCGATCGGTTGATTGAGTGATTAATTGATTGATTTCATTTCATTTATCTCCACCAACACTGTAGATACTCTAATGGTCTAAAACATCCATTAGTGGAAAATAATAAAACCCCAACAGTAAATATATAAAGCAAAATAACATAATAAATATAATCTAACCTGTCCAGTGTATAACTGTGTTAACTATATGTCAAAGACCTTCTGAGCAATAATATTGCAGTCTTAATATTATGCTGATAAGCCTGTGAAGATGACCTCACAGTGTATATACTGTACATCTCATAGTAAAACCTCACTGGATATTTGAAAAATATTCCAGAAGTACTGTACTATCTGTAATTTTTTTGACTTTGGTACAATAATATAATAACAGCAGTCCAAAACATGAGGCTATAATGTAATAGTTTCCCATCCTCTTACTGCTTTATTTCAGAAAATATTAGATTTCCAAATTGCTCTTGGATATTGTGTGCTCTTGATATTGGATAGTGCCAAAGTCAGAAAAGGGGAAATATTATTTTTATTATTATTATCAGAATTCTGATGATGGCGGTGGCTTGGCTCAGGTCTTGTTGTTTTTGTATTATATATCTTACATTAAACGCTGCAAAGCATGATTGAAAAGTGCTGGGTTAGAGAAACAATGGTGACCCTTATCCACAACAAATTGATCCTCTAGAATAATATTGCTTTGAAAATGACTGATAAATCATTTTAGAAGTCATGGGTTATTAATGACACTGTTGTGGTTTTGCCATTTTCTGAGCTTGATTGTTTTTCTGCACACATTTCATGATCCTACTAGGGTGTATCTGAAACTGGAATCTGCTGGTTTAAATATGGTAGTTTCTACTTCCATACTTGGAAGTACATACTTCCTCTACTTGGTGGAGTTTGGTTTTTTTCTCCCTTGATGATTCCTTCATTGAAGAAATTTTCTTACCTGATTATTTATCTGATACTATTTCCTGCTTATCTGGATGTTGGGATACCAGAGAGGGTGTATTCTGCCTATCTGGATTATCTGAATACTAGGGAGAAAGTTCTCTGGGTTTCTAGTTTTCTTTCAAAACTTTTGGATGCATCCAATGTTTCCTCTAAGATTTGACATGCCATTGCTTTGTGCAGCTTTTCACAAACCCAAGTACAAAATTCTGGATTAAAATAGGAGTATATCAGCAAAATTTAAAAATACGCAAAAGTCACATTTTAAAATATTTACTGTACATATTCATTAAAATAGAGAAACTGCAAAATATAATACTTTATGTTCATGTTTGAAAGTTGGATTTTCTGGTCATTTTTATAGACTTTGACAAATGCCTCCTACAAGGTTTTTTAAAACTTGTATTTTTCAGAGGTAACTTGCAGGTGTCCTCCTTTTAAAGCTAAGAGAGAATGACAGGCCCTAAATTAACCATCAGGCTTTGAGGTTAAGGCAGGACTAGATCTCACAGGCGTTTGGCGCCTACCCTGATAACTCTGATTGCTACACCAAACTGATTCCACACACATATCCTCATAGATTATAAACTCACTAGTCAATTATTTTGTAAGCAGTTAAGCATCTTTTCCTTCCTTCCTTCCTTCCTTCCTTCCTTCCTTCCTTCCTTCCTTCCTTCCTTCCTTCCTTCCTTCCTCCTTCCTTCCTTTCCTTTCCTTTCCTTTCCTTTCCTTTCCTTTCCTTTCCTTTCCTTTCCTTTCCTTTCCTTTCCTTCCTTCCTTCCTTCCTTCCTTCCTTCCTTCCTTCCTTCCTTCCTTCCTTCCTTTCCTTCCTTCCAAATTTAGTATAATGAAGAGAATTTTTTTCAAAAAATATTCTCTGAATATTTTCTGAATGTATTTAAACTTTATTTTTTATTTTAATAAAGTGAACAATAATCATGGAGCTTATAGACCTTGACATTTAGGTGTTATTAATTAAAACTTTTTTTAGAGAGAGAGAGAAGCATTGTTTCATTTCTGGGAGATAGAGGGAGCCTTATTGAGATGTTCTGTGATGACTTGATAGCAGTGAGTTGGCAGAGGTGACTTGGCGATGGCGAGCTGGCCATGCTAAGATGGCTGTGCTGAGGTGTCCCATTTCACTGATAACATAAGAGTCAGATTAGCCTATGGCAGGAATGTGGGCATCGCAAACTTCAGAAGGAATCTTCCCTAGTTTCTTGGGCTGTAAAGGTGATGGGGAAAAATGTACTTTCAACCTTGTAAGATTTTAAGGACTGAATTAAACTGATATTTCTAACAGTGCACAACTTAGAGTTCTTCAGCTGAAAATAAAGACATTTGCAATGTATCTTCTATTCTTCAGGAGTAAGTAAAGACCAAATGATTTGCTTAGCATTATGGCATATATGTTGAATTAAAAAAAAAACATTAGCTCTCTAATATGAAACCTCTTCAGTTCTGAACATGATCTTGTTTGGTATTCAGCAGAAAAAGTGGCTTTCCCAGATTGCTTTTTCACAAGAAATAGCATATCATTTCCATTTATTAAACCATACAAATGTTTTCCACAGCCCTGTCATCTTTATCATCATTTCAGCATACTAATTTGATTCATTATGATTCATTTAGTTATGCAACTGTCTCTATAGTAAACATGTGTTTATACATTTTCCATAAACGTATGACTCAGCTTCTCATCATATTTATATAAAGTATTTCCTAAACCCAGAGACCCAAACATGGGGTTGCATTATTTTTGATGAACAACATTCAACTCATCAACTTATCATGCAGAAGAACAATATTGTAAGAATGTCCAAATAATAATTTAAAGCACTAGATGTCTAAAGGATCAATGAGAGAAAGTCATCAAATGATCACGGTGGTAAAATTGAACAATCTAACCTAACTGTTACTAAAGAAATGTTAAACTCACTTGCTGAGTTCTTCCTCTTATGAAAAGACTTGTGAAGCTTAGTTCTACATAACTTGTTAGTTTACATTTTTTTAAAAAAAAATCAAATAAAATATTTTTAGCGCTATGAAGGAAAGTATTTCACTGGTATGGAATTATTTTAGCTATTTTTCTTCCTAAGCAATTCCCTTAATAGATTTTTACTCTCATGGTAAAAAAGACAAATACCACCTACAATTTCCTAGTGAGGAAATCCTTAACTTGTGAACAAGCCCAAGTTTTCCCCAGATTCCAGTACAAGTTCTAAATGTAATTGCTTCCTCACAGTTCTAGTGGGTCTCCCTTGCCAAATAAAGGAAAAGCTATTTTTCAAAATCCAACAAAAAACTATCTTAAAAAAGCAGAGATGGGAACCATCTCTATAAAACACAAGATAAAGATAAGATCTAATGATTTTGACATTCCTGGAAACAGTCAAGAAAATCTCTCATTGTGGTGTAATATTGAATTCTGACACACTTTTAGCCTATCTTTCAATTCAAGAGGACTTTTTGAAAACGTAATTTTTTTTCCTGCATTTCTTCAATCAAAAGTGAATATACATATATTTAAGGAAAGTATACTCCAAAATGCTTATATTAATGGCAGATGAAATATTAATGGGGTGTATATTTGGTTAGGAACAAACTTAATTTTAATTAAGACCATGAACACAGGTTTACATTTATTTGCTTATAATGGAAGGGAAAAAAAGCATTCCCAGTTCAATTGATAATCATAGTGCCAGTCCCTATATATAACAGGAGGTGATACATCTGCTAATGTATTTGTGGGTGTCTCTAGTGAACAGATGTTTCTCACCCAAATTTTACTAGCTCAATGCCTTTCCTTGTGATATAATACAATTTATTATATTACAGTTTATTATCTGTTTTAGCAGATAGCGGACCTTGATACTAAAGACACAAGTTGCATTGAATCACACAAGCCTAGGGTTGTAAGGATGACTTCTAATATAGCCCTACTCAGTGCAAGATCTACTAGAACAATTCTGATGACTATCTAGCCTCTGTTTGAAGAGCTCCAATGAAGGATAAGTCACCATAAGGCAGTCTGATCCACATGTACAGTCACTAATATCTTTCTGAAATTTCCCTTCAGTCTATTTCCTTGTAGTTTGAATCCATTGATTCTAGCCAGTGGCATCTAGGGGTAGCAAGGGGAGGGGGTAGAATGACAAAGTAGTGTCATAGTGTCATAACACAAGTTTCGTCCCTTTAGTGAGGATTGTGATGTTATATACATCCAAAAGCTTGTGCTGCAACACTACTTTAATCTTCCTGACGGAAACGGTAAACTCTTCTTGACTTTCATGGTTCTTGTCTGGCTCTCTGGGATAATATAGAATAATTTTACATTCTCTTTTGTGTGACGGCCTTTAGATGTTTTTATTGTCTTGCATTCAATATTGTCAAGAACATATTCTGTAGGAAATCTTTATGGTTGTTTCATGTACTGGATATCACACTTTTAATTGTATTCACCCGTTACTTTTTTGTCATTACAGAGTTTCAGAAAAAGCTTTTAACCACATTTGATTTTGATTTTAAGATGATATTCCCCAACCTTTATTCATACATTCCTTGCATTTTTAAGAATATCCTTTATTCATACATTCTTTGCATTTTTTAAAGAATATCTCAAGATAAAGATATTTCTAAGTATATCTAAGCAGACAATCAAATATAGCTTCTCTTTATGAAACAAAATTCTAGGGAAATCATAGTATTTCCCTTCCACTTTCCATTAGACCCAGCAGGAATAAAGTTGTCATAGCGCTGACCTGTAGTCACACCAAAGGTGATGTGACTTCAAGGTTTGTATTTCTTATCTGACATTTTCATGTCTTTCTTTAGGGCACAGACAAAATATATTAGAGATAAAGACAGATAAGACAAAGCTTGAGATTTGCTTTTGGGCTCAGGGGTTAGAAAGAAAATGATGTTAGATTTCTTAATGTAGCAAATACATAAAAAGCAAGAAGCAAAACAGGAAAAAGTACTCAGTTAAGAGATAGGTTATATATGGTGAGGGCATGTTAGATACAAACAAGAGGGACCTATTCCAATAAGAGATGGAAGGATTGGTATATTACTAATCTCTATCACATTATACATATACATATACAACTTACATCCACAATTTAGGCCAACATTTCTGTTTAGGCCAACATTTCTGTTGCTAAGTGACACATTTGTTAATTTTGCCCTCTTTTACAAACTTTCTTGCCACAGTTGTTAAGTATATCACTCCTGTTGTTAACTGACTGACACGGTTGTTAAATGAATCTGGCTCCCCCCCCCCTTTTTTTTATTTTCTTTTTATATACCGCCCTTCTCCCTAGGGACTCAAGGCGGTGTACAGCCAAGTAAAAACACATAAATACATAATACATAAGACATAGATTAAGAACAGATTAAAAGGAAAAATCTCAATTTGGCCCACAATTTAAAAAGACAAACAAATTTAAAATCATTTAAAATCATTTAAAAGGATTTGTTAGGCCAGCCCGGCTTGTTGAAAAAGGAAAGTTTTAAGGGAACGTTGGAAGGCACGAAGGTCTTGGATTCTCCTTATCTCTGGGGGCAGTTGAATCCAGAGGGTGGGAGCCCCCACAGAGAAGGCCCTCCCCCTGGGGGTCACCAGCCTGCATTGCTTGGCTGATGGCACCCCGAGGAGGCCCTCTCTGTGGGAGCGCACGGGTCGATGGGAGGTCGTCGGTGGCAGAAGGCGGTCTCGAAGATAACTAGGTCCTATGCCATGGAGTGCTTTAAAAGTGGTAACCAACACCTTGAAGCGCACCCGGAAGACCACTGGGACCACTGCAGCTTGCGCAGGAGTGGTGTTATGCGGGAGCGCCATGCAGCTCCCGTAATTACCTGCACGGCTGCATTCTGGGCCAGTTGGAGCCTCCGGGTGCTCCTCAAGGGGAGCCCCATGTAGAGAGCATTGCAGTAGTCCAGGCGAGAGGTGACGAGGGCGTGAGTGACTGTGCACACGGAATCCCGATCAAGAAAGGGGCGCAACTGGCAAATCAGGCGAACCTGACAAAAGGTCCCCCTGGCAACAGCCGTCAGATGTTCCTCCAAGGACAGCTTGGAGGACACCCAGATTGCGCGCCCTCTCCATGGGGGCCAAAGACTCGCCCCCGATAATCAGCGATGGAGTCAGCTGACTATATCGGGATGCCGGGAACCACAGCCACTCGGTCTTGGAAGGGTTGAGCTTGAGCCTGTTCCTCCCCATCCAGATCCTTACAGCCTCCAGGCACTGGGCCATCATTTCAAGGGCATTGCTGGGGTGGCCTGGGGTGGAGATGTACAGCTGGGTGTCATCAGCGTACTGGTGGTATCTCACCCCAAAGCCACGGATGATCTCGCCTAGCGGCTTCACATAAATGTTGAACAAAAGGGGCAAGAGGACTGACCCTTGCGGCACTCCACAGATGAGAGGCCTCGAGGTCGACCTCTGCCCCCCTGTCAACACAAACTGCGACCGGTCGGAGAGGAAGGAGGAGAACCACCATAACACGGTGCCCCCCATCCCTAACTCTTCCAGCCGGTGCAGCATGATACCATGGTCGATGGTATCAAAAGCCGCTGAGAGACCTAATAGGACCAGAACAGAGGAGCAGCCCCGTCCCGAGCCCTCCAGAGATCATCAACCAACGTGACCAATGCCATTTCTGTGCTGTGCCCAGGCCTGAAACCCGACTGGAATGGATCTAGATAGGATGTTTCCTCCAGGAATTGTGGAAACTGTCGTGCGACCACACTCTCAACAACCTTCACCACAAAGCAAAGGTTGGAGACAGGACAGTAGTTAGCCAATACTGCCGGCTGCAGGGAGGGCTTCTTGAGGAGAGGCCTCACCACTGCCTCTTTCAAGGCAGCGGGGAAGTGACCCTCACTCAACAAAGCATTGATAATTCCCTGGAGCCAGCCTCGTGTGACCTCCCGGGAAGCCAGTACTAACCAGGAGGGACACGGGTCCAGTAAACATGAGGTCGCATTAAGTCTCCCCAAAATCCTGTCCACGTCATCCGGAGTCACAGAGTCAAACTCTTCCCAGGTAACATTCTCAAGACTATTCCTCGCCATCCTGCCCAGATCTACCCAGTCAGAGTCCAAATCCCGCCGGATCTGAGCGATTTTGTCATACAGATATCATCCGAAATCCTCAGCCCTGCCCTCCAAGGGGTCCTCCCGCACTCCCGGTTGAAGCAGGGAGCGGGTCACTCTGAACAGGGCCGCCGGACAATTCTCTGATGATGCAATAAGAGCGGAAAAGTAATTAGACTTCACCACTTTTATCGCCACTAGGTAGGTCTTAATATGCGACCTTACCAGTGTTCGATCAGATTCTGTGAGACTGGCCCTCCAACCGCTCTCCAGGCATCTTTTCCGGCGCTACATCTCCCTCAGCTCCTCAGTGAACCAAGGAGCCATGAGGGATCGACACCGGGTCAGAGGCCGCAAAGGCACGACTCGATCTAAGGCTCCGCTAGCGGCCTGATCCCAGGCCGCCACCAGGTCCCCGACCGAGTCATGTGCTAGAACCTCAGGAAATGGCCCAAGCTCCATCTGGAATCTATCAGAATCCATCAGGCGCCTGGGGCGGACCCATCTTGTAGGCTCCGCCTCCCTGCGGCGGGGTGTAGCGGTTCGAAGATCTAGGCGAAGGAGTGAGTGGTCAGACCATGACAAGGGTTCCATGTCTATATCCCCTATAACAAGGCCACTCAACCACTGGCCTTTGACTTTGCTCATCAAAAAGTCCCAAAAGGTGATCACATGACTCTCTGACACTGCAACCATCATAAATAGGAACCAGTTGACAAGCATCCAAATTTGATAATATTGATTTAAAACCGGAGCGGTTCCTATTGGGTATCCTCTCAGAGAAAATTAGTAAAGAAAATATTTATTTGATTATACATGTAATAACAGCTGCAAGGATTGTTTTTGCACAAAATTGGAAAACAGACCTTCCAAACCTCTGGAAGGAAAAGTAATTTAAAAAAATTTAGACTGTACAGAAATGAATAGATTAACTTTGATAATTAAAGAAAGAGAGGATTCAAAATATTTTAAGATATGGGATCAATTTTACCATTGGTTAGAAAAGAGATATAGATAAGCAAACTAATAGTTATGTAAGAAAATGGTATAATTAGAATACTGTACTTTTGGAGAAATGTTGTAATAGATTAAGTGAAAATGAAGCAAGAAGAAACAACAAAAAGATGAAGTTATGGAGAAAATACTGAGATGTCACATCGAAGGAATGACTGATGTATTAAATGTTTGTTTGTGTATAAAATATTTTTTTTCAAATTTGATCATGTGACCATGAGGTTGTTGCAATAGTCAAGTGTGAACAATGGCTCATAAATCACTTTTTTCAATGCCGTTGTAACTTCGAACAATTCCTAACTGAACAGTTGTAAGTTGAGAACTATCTGTACAGTTATGGCTATTTCATTTTGTTCCTTACTTTGCAGTTAAGACAAATATAATACTATTTGTGATATTATATATTGTATGTATGTATGTATGTATGTGCACAAAACATTTAGGAGGGATTTTATGTATGTTTCCTAAAACCATTTGTTTCTCTGTTCCCAAAAAAACATGGCCTAATTTGATTTTTTAAATATTTGTATACAATAAGAACAGCTCTGTTGCCTTCCAGATATAGTAGATTTCAAGTCCCTAATACTTAGCCAATATAAACTATGCGTACACTGCCAAACAAGCCTGAAATCTTTCTCGTACCTTATTACAGTGAGAGAGAGAACTCAAAAAGAGAGAGAACTTAGAGAAAACTCAAAAACACTTCTATCCAATACAGATCCAAGTGGAGTATACAACGTATCTCTGCATGGGATAGATTGTGTGTAGATTAGCATTGTTTGGCAAGTGGTACTAGAATCCACCATATGTGATTTGTAGTCAGAATAGCATCCAACAGATCCATCAAGTGCTTGATAACTATTTCCTTTTGCAATTCCACATAGGAAGAAAAAAAGGAACTTAGACTAAGCCACTGGGCAAGACATATACATGGGCAACATGTTGCTCAGGGAATAGTGACTTCAAGATTAGCACAGGGGTGGGTTCTAAATTTTTTTACTACCGGTTCTGTGGGCGTGGCTTATTTTGTGGGTGTGGCTTGGAGGTCATGTGACTAGATGGGCGTGGCTAGCTGGTCAGAGTCATTTCTGGAAGGTCCTCGCACTTACGACCAGTCCTCGCACTTACAACCCAACTCATTTCTTTCCTTTTAACACTGATCAGCTGTAGGACGGCCCTTTGAAGCCCCGCGGCAAGAGTTTAAACAATTTTTTTCTCTCTAGTCATCAGCTGGGACTCAGGAGGCAGCAATAGATTGGGGGTGGGACCAAATAAAAGGTAAGAATAATGTGGGTGTGGGTGGGGGGTTGGGGGGGAGAACCGCTTCAGTGATGTCATATCGTCACCGCTACCGGCTCGGCCAAACCAGACCGACCCGGGAGGAACCCACCACTGGATTAGCACCACTGTTTTTAACAAATCACCCCGTTTCCATCCTCATAGCCTCAAGGTACAGAAAGCAAACAATGCTCAACATGGATGGGGAATTAATCTGCACATGTGACTAATTTTAGCGCCACCTAGAGAGGAAAATTGAAATCCTGCCTTGCAAGTTTCTCAGATGCCCCTCAGCCAAATGTCCTTCTTCAGCATGGTGATTTGATATCTTCAAGGTATCAGTTGATTTTTAAATTGTAAGCCATTTATTTGGTCCATTGAGCCTCATGACATTATAGGAGCACATTTCAATATGGCTTATGATATTAACTCAGTATATCAATACAGGCAGCATTAAGAAAGAGCAGCCTCAGAGAATATTGTGAATCAGATTAAGAGGCAAGAAAAATGGGAGATGAGAATCCCTAAACCAAATACATAAATAGGGATGGCAAAACAAAAGTTCCTTTCTTATGCTGAGGGAGACATAAAGGGAAAATGCATTGTCTAGATATTGTTCAATTTTGTATATGGACATAACCAATTAAAACTTCTTTTCTGCTTAGTCCTGAAAATAGAAAACAGATTATGGACTATTGGAAAACATTGCAAGAGTTAAACCTCAGATATTATTGGCTAAATCTAAATAACTTATGACCAATCAGAGTAACACAGGTCCACTGGCCAATTATATGCTCTTCTACTTTGCTCAATGAAAAGAAAAACTTATCTTCAAGATCACAGATGGAGAAGAAGAATGTAAAGAAGGAGCATGGCCCAAACATTCTGACACACCAAATGGAGTAATTTATCACAACAAAAATAAGTGTGAGATTTGTAGTATGTACCACATAAAATATCTATTATTCAACTCCAATTAAAACAATTGGTGTCCCATTAGAGACTGGGGCTACTGCAATCTGGGTTTTCCCCTTTTCCTTATTTCATAAAAAAAAATCTTCTCCATCCTTCCCGCCCCCCACCCTATGTTTAAAGTTTCTTCATCTTTGTATATGATGATTTTAGCATGGACATGTAGTCCTAATCATCATATATTTATACTAGAGTGAATAAAACAGAAATGGAACTGAATGAAATATCTTTTATCTTGGAAATATTTCTGATAGAGTTACCAGTAGTAGATGAAGTCAGAATCTCCTTCTCCCTTTCCCTCCTTCCTTCCCTCCCCCATCTCTCTTTCCCTCTTTCCTTCCCTCCCTCCCTCCCTCACTCACTCACTCCTTCCCTCCCTCTCTCTCTTTCTCTCTGAGATAGAAAATAGACACAGGGAATGAAATGATATAGAGGGATATTGTAATAGGCAGTTACAATATCCCTCTAGGGGTATTTTAGGGCCTTAAATTCTATAATTTAAAGTACCTATGCTTATTTTATTTGAATTTTTCTTTTCATCTGCAGCATACTTATACCATATTAGGGATGAATAATTTCTATTGCAATTTAGTTTTGTTGAACCTGCCAACTAAACTAAGGATAGTATTTCACTTTATATGCAGAACAAATGTGCTTTCCTGTTAAATATTCTTATAAAGGGATCATCCAGCAGTGGTTTGTATGGAAGTGAAATCTTTTAACTTAAGAATATTTTAAACTGAGAGTCAGTTTGGTGTAGTGGTTAAGGCATCAGGCTAAAAACTGAGAGACCATGAATTCTAGTTCTCATGACCCTGGTCCAGTCACTCTCTCTTAGCCCTAGGAGAAAGGCAATGGCAAATCACTTCTGAAAAACCTTGCCAAAAAACTGTAGAACTTGTTGGGATTGTGTGTTGTCCTACTCATGCACAGACACCATGGGTATAAGGAATCCTTATTAAAGCTTCCAAGCCTGAATCCCCAGCAACTCCCTGAGCCAGCACCAGCTCAACTGGTTCCACAGCCTACTCAAATGAAGTCAACACTAGTCCTTAGGGCAAAGGTGAGTCCAATCCATTAGGCAAAAGCAAATTTCCAAGGCAAAGGCAAGTTGCAAGACAAAGTCATGTCTATGGGCAAAGGCAAGGTGAAGCAAAGGCAAGGCGAGGCAAAGGCAAGGCAAGGCAAGGGAAGGGAAGGGAAGGGAAGGGAAGGGAAGGGAAGGGAAGGGAAGGGAAGGGAAGGGAAGGGAAACAGCGGAAGAGACATGATCCAAAATTCAAGGCAAAGACACAATGCAAGTACAGCAAGGAAATGAACACATTGTTCCCACCGTCTTCTCCATCTGTCTGCTGTGCTAAATAGCCAGCTTCTGGTACAGCCCATCAAGAGAACTGAGGCTGCCTCCTCACAAGTAATGTGCTGCTCCTGTCTTTTCTCTATCCTACGTGTTCCCAGGTCAGATGCAGAAGGCAGTTCCTGTTCCTCATCACTGACCTGCTATAGTTACATTCTTTCTCCACCTGAAGCCTCAGGGTTGTCCTGCTGCAGCTGTATTTCAGCCACATCACTCTCAGATGGCTGCTTGGAGCCATTGACCAACTTCTCTCCTGATGTGTCCAGAAATGGTTCATTCTCCTCCAAGCTGACATCTGGAGAAGTATCTGGGGAAGCAGGGTGAGTCATCACAGGCTGTCTTCAAGAATGGGACATGATTGAAACAGAAGAATAAGTAATTTAAAACCTACCCATCGCAATTTGAACTTGCAGATCAAAAATGCTTCAAAGGAAAGAGCATTTCCAAATAATGAATATTTATTGAAGATTGTACAACATCTACAATACTTATCGAGAATGAACTTTCCAAAGACAATGAAAGCATGTTAGTGGAAAAAAACAATTGTGAAGACAGCATTCAATGAGGAAAGCATGTAAAACAATCACAAAGTACTTGGTATGAAGAGGAGGAAGTAGTATTCCTTGGGGAAATAGCATACTAGAACTATAAACAGATTTGAGGGATTGCAATGTGTCTTCCCTTATAGCTAGCAGTGGCACAACGTAGCTTAGGGAAGAAAATGAATTATTATATCCTTTATACAAGCGATTTCTTGTCTTAGAAATAGAGTTTGGTTAATGTACTGATGTACGTGCCTTAGCTTTGCTGATCAGAAGTTCAGCAGCAGAAGGGAAAAGGAAGCTTAGCCTATGTGTAACAGATAGATCTGGTATGAGACATTCTTAGTCCTGGTTCTGCAGATTTCTGGGTCTTAACACCACTGACACCTAATTTCAGAGGCATCAAAGACTTTTTTTTTCTGAGATAAGCAAAAGTTTCCAAGAAGGGGAAGAATTCAGAGAGAGCTGTCCAACTGCTGAAGCTATCACTGGAGCTAGAGATGGGGAAAAAAATCTTTAAAGGAATGTTTGGTATCAGCAAAAGGTTCAAAAAGGAGAACTGTTCAGACCTGGCTGTCTAGTTCTATAGTTTCATCTTGAAAGGTGAAGCATTTACCCTGCATTCACTATTGCTACACCAGGATGAGCATTTCCACTTTCTGACAATGTAAGCCGAAGGAAAGCTGCAGTAAAATCAAACAGTAAACAACAGCCTAATCAAGGAACCACCAAGAACACACCCACTAACACTGACAGGATAAGCCACTTATATATAAATAGAGAACAAATTTCACTCCTTCTAGCACTGATGATGTTATCTAGTTGGGTAATGAAACTTCTCCCCCCAAAAATAACCAAGCTCTGAGAGTACCAAGGACCCTACTGAAGTAAAATCATAAGCCCAGTCTGTCATTTGATTTTTCACTTAATGACTGAGTTGCCAGGTCCAAATGCAGTCACTAAATAAGGAATACCTATAAATGTGATCCAGTAGCACACCTTCTAGATTGAAGTTTGTAAGACTTAAACACCTCCCCAGTGTGGTATCTTATTTAGTGAATGTAGTGAAAACAAATTATAATAACAAAGAGGGCGCTTGCTAAATCATCAAAATGTAGATGGAAATCTTTGAGAGACACCAGTGACTTGAATAAACATTAATGCTGTATAGAACAGTGAGATAAACACTAATGCTTTTTCGATTAGTGATTCCAACGTTTGCAGATAGAAACTCTTGTCATCAAGGATGTCCTTATGCTCAAATATTCTCCTCTTCCCAAATTGTTAGCCAAATTTTCTTTCCCTCACCCAGCTCCCCACTATCACAATAAATCTGTAAGACTGGCATATATGTCCCAGGTTTGCTTTCCATTTACATGTGTTAATTTATTCTTGCTCATTTACAATTACTATTCAATTTAAATAAATTTCACACGTGTAAGCAAAAAAGAACAGCTAAACAGAGCCACTTTAAACATCTGAATTTTTCTATCTCTTTTTGATTCAGTTTTGTACCTTGTCAACTGAAGATACTCAACTAAAACTTCAGAAAAGTGTTCTTCAGAAAAGTGTTTGGGAAAAGTTGTTCATCACTGCAGTATATTTTAAGAATGAGTAGCACTCTAGAGATGCTATGTACAGGTAGTCCTTGACTTACAACAGTTCATTTAACGACCTTTTGAAGTTACAACAGCACTGAAAAAGTGACTTGACCATTTTTCACATTTATGACCATTGCCGCATCCCATGGTCACGTAATTTACATTTGGATGTTTGGCACCTGACTCACATTTATGACAGTTACAGTGTCCAGAGGTCATGTACTACCTTTAGCATCCTTTTAGCAAGCAAAATCAATGGGGAAACCAGATTCACTTAACAATTATGTTACTAATTTAACAACTCTGATGATTCACTTAACAAATGTGACAAGAAAAGTAATCAAAATGGGGCAAAACTCACTTAACAAATTTTTCAAATTTAGCAACCCAAATTTTGGGGTCAATTGTGGTCATACGTTGAGGACTATCTGTACTCTGATGTGTTTTTCAAAAATGAGCAACTTAGATGTTGTTTTATATTTTCCACCACTGTTCGTCTCCCAAAACCTTCATAAATCACTGCTGCCTTCTGAACTATCCTATTATGTGATGTGATATATTTATTTTTACTTATTGTCAATTTCTTTAGGGGAATATCATCAGAGAAACTATACAATTCTATTTTTAATCAACTTTAACCTATACAAAGGTATTTAACCTTATATAGCATATATAGCATCCAATTGCCTGGACTAAACCCTACAATTTTCTTGGCAAGATTGTGGAAATGGTTTGTCAATGCTTCCTTCCTAAGGCTGAGAATGAGTGACTCTCCCAAAGTCACCCTGTTGGTTTTGTGCTCGTGACAAGACTAGAACTCATGGTCTCCCAATTTCTGTTCTGTACCAAACAAACTTTATTTTTTTTATTTTATTTTATTTTGAATTTGTATACCGCCCTTCTCCCTGAGGACTCAGGGCGGTGAACAGCCAAGTAAAAACATCAAGTACAAATATTAAAATACAGTTAAAATATACATATATAAATTTGGCCCCATTAATTAAAAACAATAAACAAAACACTTAAAAACACTTAAAAAAATTAGGCCAGCCCAGCTTGCTGGAAAAGGAAGGTTTTAAGGGCACGGCGGAAGGCACCGAGGTCTTGGATTCTCCTTATCTCTGGAGGCAATTGATTCCAGAGGGTAGGTGCCCCCACAGAGAAGGCCCTCCCCCTGGGGGTCACCAGCCTGCACTGTTTGGCTGATGGCACCCCGAGGAGGCCCTCTCTGTGGGAGCGCACGGGTCGATGGGAGATTGTCGGTGGCAGCAGGCGGTCTCGAAGATAGCTAGGCCCTAAAACTGTTTTTCTTATATTGAAATCAAAATGTTGCTCTAAAAATTTGAATAGGCCGGACTCTCATCCATTAATTTTTTTATGAGTAGCCGCAGGCTAAATAGAAAAACAGGGGGACAGCCTTTATGACACAGTGTCATCAATTGAGGTTCTCCACTGAAAAATAAAATTCACACAGTGCATCATTATTAAACTACAGAGTTCACTGCATGAGAAGTGTTAACTATCCCCAATTTTTATAGATTTGGAGAAGATTATAAATGAATTTTCCCTTAATTGCAATAGCTATAGAGTGACAAGGCCTTCTTGCCCTTCCTTTTGTCTCTCTGCAACCCCTTATAAAATCATCTTAGCAAATGTTTGTTTTAAGAAAAAAAATCCATAAGACAGTTTACTTTTCCAATGACTTCATCTACTTATTTTATTCTACGAAAGCCTTCTCTAGTTGCCTCAAATAAAATTGGACTAAATGCAAAACTCCCAGCTGTTCCCCATGTGGTGATGTCACATACACCTTATAACCCTGGCAGCCCTCCTAAATGAAATAGTAAATAGTGCAATCCTCAGTTGCAAAAAGGTGATTTGCCTTTACTCTGCTCCAGGTATAGGAAGACAGGTAAGGTGTCCCTGAATGCCAATTAAAAGGAAACTGTTTTTCCTGGTCATCTGTTTAGCCACTGTGGGGAAACAATTTCTAGAAGGGATATTTCTGTAGGTCATTTCTGATAGGTCTCTAATGGGCATTGTTGGTAGTCTAAATAATATAGTTTATACAGAATAGGAGAATACTAGAACTTTATAAATCAGAGAAGATATGAGATTAAAGGTACCTAGCCTAAACTCCATGTTAAGAATCTATCTATTAAACCAACCACAAAAGATGGCCATCACTCCTGATGGCTGATCAAATAGCCTTGGTAGTATAGTGGTTTAATGCACCCTGTTATTAACACAGCTGCCTGCAATTTCTGCAGGTTCGAATCTTACCAGGCTCAAGATTGACTCAGCCTTCCATCCTTTCTAAGGTAGGTTAAATGAGGACCCAGTTTGTAGGGGCAATAAGCTGACTTGGTATAAATATATAAAAGTATGAAGGCTATTGCTTAACGCATTGTAAGCCGCCCTGAGACTCCGGAGAAGGGCGGCATATAAATCAAATTAAAAAAAAAATAGACTAGGGGTGTCAAACTCACAGCGTCATGGTGGCACCATGCGATGTATTGGAACTTTTTTCCCCTTTGCTAAACTGGGCGTAGGCATGGCCTGTGCATGACGGATCCGGTCCGTGGGCTGGGAGTTTGACAGCCCTGAACTAGACCAACTTCTGTAGAGAAGTCCACCATTGTTCCAGGTAAATTGTTTCATCGCATTTATCAGCTCTCATCATCAATGAATCCTGATTTTCACTCTGGATCTTATTGTCATATTGCACTACCGTCTCATTTGGAAACATTACTGCTTCAGAAGCATTACAGAAAGATGGTGCAGAGAGTGATGAGGATGGCAGAAAAGATTATTGGTAGTTCACTTCAGTGGTGGGATTCAAAAATTTTTACTACCAGTTCTGTGAGTGTGGCTTCGTGGGTGTGGCTTGGTGGAGTGGCTTGGTGGGCATGGCATGGCTTGGTGGGTGTTGCAGGGGAAGGTTACTGCAAAATCCCCATTTCCTCCCGATCAACTGGGACTTGGGAGGCAGATGGGGATCGGGCCAGTCAGAGATGGTATTTACCGGTTCTCCAAACTACTCAAAACCTCTGCTACCAGTTCTCCAGAACTAGTCAGAACCTGTTGAATACCACCTCTGGTTCACTTCCTTCTATTCAGGACATAGCATATCATTTGGGATGCTACACATCCTCTGCACCACCTGTTTTCTTTGTTACTTTCTGAGAGGAGGCTTTGTGGTATCCGAAACAGAACATCTAGATTCAGTTGGTTTTGTTCCATATACCGGTAATATCAACCTTGTGAATTCTCATGTTTCCTTTTTCCGCTATGTATTCAAAATGGACAGTGATTTGTATGTGTGTGTGTGTGTGTGTGTGTGTGTGTGTGTATCTATATATAGCATGTGTATTATATCTGTGTATGGGTTGATATATACTTTCTTTTGAAAACAGGCAACAGAATTTCATTTTTAATGTGTGCCAGTGTGTTCACAAACAAATGACAATAAAGGTTATCTTATCTTATCTTAAATTTCAAATTTCAGCAGAAAACAGGTAGAAATTCCTTCTTGCACATGACGGCCTTTAAAATATTTTTGCAGTACTATCAGGCCCCTAACTTCCCTTATTCTGTCTCAATGTGGTTTTTGAAACTTATTCCTAGGAGTGGTGAGACAAGCATTCTCAGAATGTATATTAAGATCAGATTGACAAAGCTGTGAAGATGAAACCAGTTGCCCAGCGGAAATTCACAAACGTAACACAATGCCTGCAATTTGACAATAGGGCAAGTTTATGTTTTTATATTGAGAATGAAATTTCCCAACAGTTAGCTGGCTCAGGATCATAGAATTGTTAAATAGCTGTTTCATAATGGCAAGTTATATCATTTTTGCAGCCATTTTCTAATGGAATTTAATAAAAATCATTCAAAAAGAAAGCAATAAAAACTGTTTATATGCTTATAAAAATAATTGGCATGGAATTGGTCTCTAAACTTCACCAGAGGTATTTTTCCCCCCTATGCACCAATTTAATTACTAAATGAAATAATAAATAACAAAACCTCCTCTTACCTAGAATCAATTATTATCTTCACATTTTCTCTGTAGCTGTATGTACATACAGTCTGGGTGTTACCTGGTAATCAAAAGTGGCAATCTTCCCTACGAAGGAATATCAGTCTGGCTCTTATTTAATGCAATATTTATAGATGATAATGACTTGTATTATTAGAGTGCCTGTCCTCAGACATTTGCATCTAATAGACTTTTTCATAATTACAAGGAGGCAGATTGGAATTTGTATGACAGAAGGGCATGTGCCTGTCCATGGAATCTGCGTGCATCCCTGTCATTTTCCACTGTAAAGTGAGAAGATTTTGCTGACTTTCTGAAAATGTATTTCTCTGCTAATTGCCCCCTCAGGAGCAATATGTCAGCAGTGTTCTCCTCCAAATCTTGTATAATGATTAAAAATGGAGAAAGTTAGCTGAAGAAAAGGTCAGTGTATAATTTCCACTTATTGTAACAAATAGAGGTAATGGGAATGCTCCATCTTTTGTACCTATCTTGGAAACATTTTTCCTCCTGCTACTCATCGGAGAGAGAGAGAGAGAGAGAGAGAGAGAGAGAGAGAGAGAGAGAGAGAGAAAGGGAGGGAGGGAGGGAGGGAGGGAGGGAGGGAGGGAGGGAGGGAGATATTCCAGTTTCAGTGTGTTGTGTTTAATGTTCTGTTTATGAGCTATCAGCCGTTGATGCTAGTGAGGTGTGATTCTACTTCTTGTGCCATTTTCTATCAAGAAATTAACTTTCAAACAAAGTTTAATTATCCCTTTATTTATAAATGACAGGAGAGTATTTTTTATTGCCAATGGAAAAATGGCTGAAGAATTCATTGCTGCTCAAATACGAGACTTTTGAATCCAGCATATTGTATGGAGTGCTTCCTTTTACAGGAGGATGATGTACATTCGTATTCATCTAGCTAGAACTGAAATGCACCATTTGCCAGCTTACATTGCAGTGGGGGCCCCTTATGAAAGGACATACCTAAGTACTATCAGTTAAGGAGGGAAAAAACCATTGCTATTGCTGATTTTTTCATTGTTTTATTATACGCTGCACAATTAAACCTTGTTAAGTGTATGAATTCTCAGTGCTGTATAAAATGCACAGCTGCTTTTCAGTATAAATCAATAAATCACTTTCTAAAATAACAACATCTGAGAATATTTTAATGCCCCTGAACATGTGTTTTTGTCACCTGGGAGACAATAAATCTTGGCTTGAGGGACACTTGGTAGAGTCATGGAGAATTTTCAGGTTCTTGTCTGGAATTTCTTATTCCAATGGGTGTTTGTTTTAGAGCAGAAAACAATGAAATCAAATAAGCAGCTTTAAATTCAAGATCCATTTCATGTTATGGAATATACGTGTTAATGTGTGCATAGTGTGACTTATAACAAAACAGGAGACTTCTTATCAATTGTCCAATTTGTAATATATATATATATTAATATTCCTGCCTATTTATGATATTAGAATGCTAACTAGAATCATGGAGATCTATAAAATTCAATTTAAAATTGACTCTAATGGGATTTGGCTCTGAATAGCAATTGTATAAAAGCAACTTTTCAGAGGGGTTCAAAGTAAATAGAACCGTAATTAGTATATGTATAATATGTATATGTATATGTATATGTATTAGTACTTATATACATATAGTACTTATATACATATATGATGAATCAACATATATGAACACATAATTTCCAATATTTAGCTAATCTAATACCTTGTAATTTAAAAAAGGGACAGAACTGCTTTGGTGGCGAAGTTTAAAGAATTTATGTAGATGAGTTCTATGCAATAAATATTCCCTTCCTTATTTTGCAGCCATTATTCTATCAGCCAAGATCATTTGAATTTTTCTAATGCTGAGTATCGAACTATTAGTTACATTTCTTTTTGGTTCCATCTATTCAGCCATCTCCAACCTGGTGTATTTCAGATGCATTCAGACTGCACATGTTGATTGGGAATCCTGAGTCCCAATCCCAAATAATCTGAAGAATGCATATAGCAAAGAGGTGATCTAACATTCAAAGCCCATAAATTGAAAATGAAATAATAAGTGCTTTTTACATAGAATACCTGGAACTGACTTTCACTATGAAATTTCTCTTTGATGTGGCTGGTAATACTTTCTCAGTTGAGTTCTTTATTAAGGACTCACCACAAATGTCTCTAACAGCAGTTCAATGATGCATCTCCAACCATTCTTTGATATGTTCTTTGTTTAGCTAATTTGAGGTTTTTTCTATCTTCTCCCAAAATACCCCTTGCTATATACATGATTTTTGGCCCTCTGGAAGCAGCTGTGATGATAATAAGGTCAAGAACTGGAATCTTCTCCATTGGTATTGCCTACTTTTGGCTGCATCATACATGCCTTCTCCCCTATGCTCTTCTTCCCTATGCTCTTTTATCAATGTCTTCTGTGACTTGTCTGTTTAGCTTGTGTTGCTGGATTGACAAGATAGCTGGTTTCTGCAAACAGCTCCCTGGAAAATACCTTGCTGAGTCATTCTAAAGTGTACATCAGGGTTGTGCAGGGTTGGTTATTAACTAATGTTCACCAATCTTGTAAAGAAGTGCTAAACCTCTTTCAAAACATTTGTTCAAGGCTCTTAGGAGAGCATCCTCTAGAAAGCACTATATCTCTCCTTTAAAAAAAGATCTCTTACAAAACAAGAATGGAAGACCAACAGCAGCAATACTCCTATGAAGATTGACCTCAAAATTGCTATGAAGTTTATTCTCCACCACTGGCCCTGTTGCATACAGTAAAAGCACAATAGAGCACACATAACGTTTCCTACCTACATGTAGGAACATTGCTGAGAAGGGAAAGAAAGCCACCAATAATATCCTAAGATGCGGGTAACTGAAAATGGTCTTGGCCAGAGATAGCAGAGGAAAAAGTTATAATTAAAGTTATATTTGAATTATTACAGGAGCCTGAATGATCTTTAATTACATAGGTATGTTGCCTTTTTTGCATCCTGAATTAAGAGAATTTTTTTTAAAAAAGTATGTATTTCTTTTTCATTCCTTATAAATTTTATTAAATACTAGCTGTACCTGGCCACGCGTTGCTATGGCCCAGTCTTGTGGGTATACAATATTTTTTGACCGAGTGCCAATAATTTCACTCTGTAGCTCAGGTGACGCCTACCTTACCTCCGTCCCACCAGTCTTTTCACTTGGTCGATTGGATTCAGACCTAAGTTGCCTTTCTCTATGTTTCTTTTTGGACTTTAACATCACTTAATCAATTGCTTTCTTGGATTTTTACCTATTTGGTGCTTGTATTGGGAGAGCTGCATGTCGTGGGATTGGCAGAGGACTCCGCCTGGGCTGCCATTGGTGAGTTTGCGTTCCTGGGGCTCCTGGATGCTGGCCGGCAACAAATAATTTGAATCCAGCAGCCATCCGGAAGTTTGTCTTCGGACGCCTCTGAGGATACTTTGCCGCAGGTATAAGAGCTGGTTTCCCGGCTTGCCGGTATAATTGCCTTCACCTTCGCAGCTCTCCGCACCACAGGCGGCATCGGGGTCCTTGCCAAAGGTACGGCATACTCAGTTAGTCGGGAGGATGCTTCGCGGCGGTTGACATCTCCTGCCATTTTGCTTGTGGGTTTGGCAGTGGCGGTGCTGAGGGGAAAAGACCCAGCTTGCACCTGCCATTGTGGTGTTGTGACGTAGTATAGCATGTGTTGCTTTTACGTCCAACAGATGGCGCTGTTGGACGCCAACATGCTAAAAAGCATGTTTTTACCTGTCACAGGTGTGACATCTATATAATGTAGGTATATAAAACACACCTGTATTTGAATACAACGTTGTGTCAAAATTTCAAAGCAATTGGTGAAGAACTTTCGGAGATTTACGATTTTGAACAAACGAACATTTACATTTTTATTTATATAGATTTAAAAACATTATCAAAAAAACAAACAAACAGAAAAGTAGGAAAAGCACAGAGTAAACATGTTAACTCATCCAATGTCATCTTAAAGCTTCAGATTATTGTTAAAATCAAGACCAAATGCAATAATAATAGCCTTAGAGTATAAATTTTAAATGTGGATAAAATATTATTGTTTATTTCTTATATAAAAATTCTATTCTCCTACTATGTAGGAGTTTGGGAAGGAACCAGTTGTCAGTTGCACTCTATTTGGACATTACAATATTGAGATACATCTCCTGTAATCCTCAGAGGCTATTTTTTTAAAGAAGTGCAGACTTGTTGGCAAGAGTATCTATTCTTGCCATATGGTTTATTTAAATATAAAATGCCATGTCTGTATTCCCTAACGGAAAAAAAAATGCATATTTTAAATTTCCATTGTCAAAAGGGCACTGCAGACTTGGCTCTCACTGACTACAAAAATGTAAAAAAAAAAAAAAAGGAATAAAATCAACCTCTGGATGGTTGCTGTATTAAACTTTTCTCTTACTGTTTTCAACTTGGAGGAAGATTCAATAATTATCTTGTCCTGCGTCAACTTATTTATAAGTTTTACCTTACCTAAAAAGTGCCATATAGATGCAAAACAGTGTTACTTTATGATCAGTGAGATTTGGCTCTGAAGTGTCTTTAAGGGACAACACACCATGAAAAAAAGTTTCCTTTTTAATGCCTTAAAGAATTATGAGAAAAGACACTAGCAGAGCAGATAAAGTCTTTCTCTTCTCTTTTATAATATCTGTAGCAAAACACAGTGGAAGATTTTAGTCTGAAGGTGACGGACATGAGGTCTTCAGTTCATTGTTACTTTTATAAATACCCTGTGCTTTTCATGTTCTAAGGAATGCATTTCTTTTAGAAGAAAAAAATGTATCATTTTTTCCTGAGCGTACTGTGTGATGGATTTTTATTCAAAGGATGGTTATTTTCTCGTCTAAGTATAAAATGTCTATAAACATATTAAATGTACTCAAGTGTCAAATCAAATTGTCATGATTTAAGGATATATCAGTAGGAAAAAGTCTAATGTAAAGTAAAATACCCTTTAAGAACACCTCAGTATGAATCGAGATCATTTTTCCAATATAATTTTGCTTCCTCTATTTTTTTTTTATAGGTGTAAGTATACAACTCACAGTTTTTCAAATGCTGGGCTATGGCTTGCATTGGTCCTCCAACAATAATTGTCAATCTCTAGTTTCTAAAATTAGTAACTGAGCTGAGCTTTAACCAAATTAATTTGATTTCCTTCGATAGTTTATTTATCTTGGGCCCCATTGATGTCATGCAAGAACACCTATATATTGTATATGGCTCAGAGTTTTTACCAAGTCAGAATTTCATTTCATTTGCATATATTGTGCCTCTCTATGTCTCTATCATACTTTCACCATGCACACATACACATACAGTACATCCCCATCAAGCTGATTAGGCCAAATAAATAAATAAATAAATTGCCCAGAGGTGGAAAAAAGAAGACTGTTAGGCAAACTAAAACTGGCAGCAAGCTTTATGGTCAAAACTTAAAGATTTTGTATTTGAAGCCATTATTCTGTATAATTTCAAACTTGCATAATGTGGCAACTTGACAAAACTCCATAAATGTGGCATTGTTTATTCAACAAAACGTACCATTTTGTTAGTATGCATATACCTCCTCCTGCTGAAGTCACAGAAATGTTTTGATTTCAGTTTTCATTGATGTAACTCTGTAAACTTCAGCGAAGTCTTATATGTGCTCAGAAAGAAACAATGCTTTTAGGAATTTGGAGAAAGATGTGGTAACAAAGACATCCATTCCTAGGCAACTAGAAACTTGTCAGGAAGGTACCCATCTGTAAAATACATCTCATCATCTCCAAATTGTAGTAATATGGATCTATTGCTCTTGTTCATCCTTCCCCAAAGGTGAGTATAGTAAAAAATCATATAAAAAGTGATTCAAAATATTACTTTAAATGCTGCTGTTCAAAAATTTGATAGCTTCTTTGTGACACATTCCACTTCTTGGTGATTTAGGAGGCACTCCAATAAACTATTTTATCTGAGATCAATCCATCAAATTTTGACTGAAAGTCATAGACTAACATTCTGGTTGGTAAAATACCAACAATATAGGTAATAAACAAAAATATTTAAAGAGTAATAGGTGGTTTCCTTATAAAATGGAACAAACTATGAGAAATTAATTATACACAGAGTTTCCTTATAGAAATCATGATTGAACATATTTTTCTACTTTTATCAGTTATTTTTTATCAGCCTATAGAAAAAAAAGAATTTTCTTCCAAGGCACAACTGGGCCAATTTACAAGGAGATGTGACAACAATTCACTGTCATGAATTGGAAAACTTGGCAGAATAGGTGATATTGATTTGATGACATCCTTCACATAAGAACTGATTCAGTTCTGGAAGGGTAATAGCACTAATATCTTCTCTTATTTATCAGATTTGCTTTGAATCTTATAAATGTAAAATTAGTAAACAGAATGGAAAACAAGGTACCATGAAAAAGATCTGTCAGCAAAGAAATCTCTAAAGGGTTCTCAAAATAGTCTTATATAATGATAGTCTAAAAGGCAGAGTTACCAATGGGAAACCAACATATCAAAGGGAATACCAATATGTTGAAAGTACTATAGGAATCTTTTCACACAGTTATAACAATTCTAATCCCAATACCACTCAGTTAATTTGTAGAAGCAGATATGTGTGGGAAAAAAATAGACTACTTTGCCTTCTTAAACTGGCCAGCTGTCATTTGGGATCACTTAACTTCCATCTACAATTCTGACAAAAAGAATCTTCAGGTAATTCTTCATACTCAACTTTGTTGCAGAAGTATGAAAATAAAACATCTGGCTCATCTCCAAATGAGTTCAATCCTGACCAACTCATGGTTGACTTAGCCCTCATCCTTCTGGGGTTGATAAAATGAGGGCCCAGATTCAGGGGTGGGCTTCAAAAATTTTAGCAAGGGGTTCTCTGCCCGGTTGATGGGTGGCATGACCATGGTTGGCTTGGTCTAGTCAGACTCCTGCATCATAGGGCAGGGGGCATTTTTGCCCTCCCTGGGCTCCAGAGTCTTTTCTCGAGCCTCCAAGAGGATGAAAATGGTCTCTTCAGTCTCTGGAGGCCATCTGGAGGCCAGAAACGGGCCCTTTTCCAGCCTTCCTGAACTTCCAGTAGGCCCGTTTTTTTGCCCTCCCCGAGCCTCCGCGGATGCCATGTACTTATCTGCATCCAAAGCAGGCTGTGTGGGGACTCCTGTGAGGGGTGGGGTGGGGTGGGCAGGGCCAGCCAGGAGTGGGATTTGGAGGTTCTCCAAACTGCATAGAATCTTAGCTAGAGGTTCTCCCAAAACTGCGAACCCCCAGTAGCCCACCCCTGCCCAGATTGTTGGAAGCAATTTGCTGATATTGTAAACTGCTTAGAGAATGATGTAAAGCAGGGGTCCATAACCCCCAGACTGTGGAATTACACTAGTCTGTGGCATGCTGGAAACCAGGGTACACAAACAAACAAAGCCTCATCCCTATCTCCATCCTGTCTCCATGGAACTAGCACCCAAAAGGTTGGCAGCGGCTGCTGAAAAGCACTATGGAGCAGTATATAAGTCTAATATGATTGCTATTGTTATCTCTCATCCTTTCCTGTTGCTTCTGAATGACCTCACCTGTTTACAGAGATGGTATGTGCGTGTGTGTGTGTGTGTGTGTGAAATTGAAATCTTTGCTATGTTATATGTACATAGCAAAGAGACATGAGAGAGGTGTTAGACTTTTACTATTGTTTAGAGTTGGGTACAGTGAGAAAAATGAAAGAAATGTTTCACTTTATAATGACAGCTGAAAAAAAAAAACTTTTTTTTTCTTTAAGCTAAAATGCTAGAAGTTAAACAGCTAAAAGTCAAAGGAAAACAGCACATGTCTAAGCATGCCTAACATTCCAGGAACTGAAGCAAGTAAAAATGAAGCTGTTTGAAAGCCCAGCAGGAGTTGAAGAAGCCAAGAGCAGGGATGGTGCAGTGGCTGCTGACCTTTGAAAAGAATTGTTGATGCTCTTTCTGGGAAAAGCCAAAGGTCATCCAGTAGGTACGATTAGCAAGACAATCTGCAGCTGAAAATAATGCAAGAGGTGAGGCTGCTGACAAAGCTCAGGGGAAAACTGTGCAGAGTTTGCATCCTACCAAAAAAGCCCAGTGGGGGAGGGGTCTATTAAATAGGCTACAGTGATAGGTGACTCATGAAAGAGGTCCACAAGGGGAGAGTGATTGCTAGCTATGGTACTAAACAATCTGACACTGACTGGGGGCACTATGTACTTTTTTTTCCTTTTTCTTCAATACTTGGCCCATCATCAGATTTGTCACATTAGCTTTAAAAATCCTTTTGGATGGTTTTTCTGAGCTTGCTTTAATAGATTAAATTCTAAAGGTAAAAACAATTTTTGGATGCCCAAGTCTAGAAACTTAGCAATTAATATAATGAATTAATTTAATTGCTAAGTTTCTAGACTGGGGCATCCAAAAATTGTTTTTATCCCTTTAGAATCATAAAGAAGCAAATGAGAATGGATTTTTGTTACCTTATTTTGTTCTGTTTTTGGGAGAAAAGGGAATGAGAAAGAACAGCAGTGGCCATAAATACTAACAATACTAACCACTGCAAAAACATTGAATTGCATCCATTTCCCATTGGTTTTAGGCAATGTTAAACAGTGGTAGATGGATTTTTGCATTCCATATACTGCTCCTTTCCGTGTGATTTCGATGCTTGGGTCATCCAGTAGCACAGATTTTGTAAAAAAAAAAAAAAAATGAGAGAGAAGAGTGAGCGAAGTCCCATTGCATAGAAGCCACATAATATTGGCTGCAGGCCCATGGGCAATGTTTTTAAAGGTCACATCAGCAAGGTATTTCTTGACATGTTTCTCAAGAATTGACAGAGTAGCTAATCACTGCTTTGAAAGAAGGGCATTCCACAATTTGGGAAAGATATTTTAGGAAATAGTATCAAGGTACTTATAATAAAGATAAGAAAAGTTTGCTGAACTGGACTAAAGGCTCAACTCACTCTATTTTGTTTATTTTACAAATAAAATGCAGTTGGAAAGTCCACAGTCACTGCTTGAAGGCAATTCCACCCTCTAGTTCTATCTGCCTGCCTCTGAACCAGGAAATGATGCTTAGCCATCATGACTAATAGCTACTGATAGCCTTAAGCTCTGTGAATTTGTCAGATCCTCTTTTAATGCCACTAAGCTAGAGGCTGTCAAAACAACAAACAGTTTCCAAACTGAACTGATAGGAACTCACACACCAGTTATTTGATTCATTTTGATGCCCAAAACTAATCTTAAAAGTTTGTTTCAAGACAATGACTTCACTTCTGTTTTTCTCCTCGGTTGTGTCAGGGCTACCAGGACGTTTACCTGCATTCAGGGTTAACAATACCTATGAATATCATCACTCCTTTTAAAGTTCAAGCATGTAATAAACTTGGCTTCATTATTTACTCTGAAAGAACAAGACCGGATATCACAACTGAATATGTATATATGCTTTAATTGCAGATGAATCCTAAAAATTCTTATTTAGCACTCCATTCACCTGAGTAATCCAAGCTATTCTGCATATATATATATATATTTGGTGAGCAATCGAGCAATGCAAAAAGGGAGGGGCTTTGGGTAGGCAAAATTGCATTTGCCTAGAGTTTTGCATGCAAATATCAATACAAAACTAAATTTTAGCCATTAATTTCAATCAGTCAGTCATCAGAAGTCATTTAACTACTGCCTCTTTTGAAAAGGGAGCGACTACCCTGCCATCTTTGCCTGAAATAATTGTTTCTAATTCTCTGGTAATTAGCTTATTGCCTGATAATGTGTTTGCAGCGTAACTGGCTTCCTATTCATGTTCACTCCACCAAAGACACTAAATATTTATACGTACAAGCTGTCTCTCTTAGAGAAATATTGATAAACAATTTCAAAGTCATGCCTTTGTTCACTCTGTCAGTGAATCATACAGGAGAAACAACATATTTTTAGATACAAGCTGTCTCTGTCAGGGAATTGCCTTTCATCTGATGCTCAGTATCTCTCCTTCATCAGGGGACTGGATATGGGGAGCAGAGCTGGGGGAAATTTCCACAACCAACCCAGCCATCACTTCCCCTCTCTTAATTTGCATACTGTTGCTAAGCAGCCGAGTTCCTGTTTGGCCACACCTTCAAGCTGATGAAGTTCAGTGAAAAAGAGTGGGAACCAGAGGAGAGCAGAAGTTATTCCTGCCTGAAGCGTCTCTTGAATTTGTTGCTTAGCACAGTCAAGCTGAAATAAATTAGGAACAATTCCACGATCCTGCTAAGAGTTGTTTGTTGGAACTCTGTTACCTATACAAGAAAAACAATTGTACCCATGTTCATTTGTAACAGGGTTTAATAGCAATAGCATTTAGATATGTACTGCTTCACAGTGCCTTGCAGCCTTCTCTAAGTGGGTTAGAGAGTCCGCATATTGCCTCAAACAATCTGGGTCCTCATTTTACCGACCTCTGAAGGAGAGAAAGCTGAATCAGGATCGAACCAGTCAGGATCGAACTCCTGGCAGTGGTCAGTCAGCCTGCAATACTGCATTCTAGCCACTGCACCACCATGGCTCTTAAACTTGTCTCCTTAAAATTGTTTTATAACTGTTTAAATTTTTAATTCTAAAATTTGAATTCGAATGTTTTAATTTTTATATACTGTTTTTTATATTTTGTATTTTATATTTTGAAATTTTACCATACACCACCCAGAGTCCCTCTTTGAGGGAGATGAATGGTTCAGAAATGTGAAATATAAATAAATAAGGTGCCCTAAAACCATGTTGCCTTGTTCCTATCATCATTCATGCTTTATTTCCCGCTTGCCACTCCTGAGAAGTAAATTTTGCCTTTCTTGGAGTGAATAATAGCATAAAGCAGGGAAGACGATCAGCTACACATCTCTGCTTTTCCATGATGTGAACCTGCAGCTAAGCTATTCTCCTCCCTCCACCGATACTTGTCTCTGAATAGAAAATATGCTCAGAGTCCCAGGTGCCTCAGCTTGATATTAAACAGATGCTTAAAGAACCACCTGGAGGATATATAATGAGAATGTTCCCAATACCGATAGGTCAGTTTGAATGTTTTCTGTGATAATTGTCCAATCTGAATAGAAATGCATTTGTGTTGTGAAACTGCCTTCTGTCATTAAGCTGCTGGCACAGACCTTGCTCAAGTCTTGAGGGAATCTCTGCAAGCATAGTTAAGGTTTCAAGTTCTTGATGCACTTGAGTTGGTTAATTGTAGGCTTTGTTTTAAAATATTTCTAGATTTTCATTGCTATGCTGAACCTTGAATTGAACCTGGAAGGAAACTAGGAGCCAGTGCAGCTTGCACAACAGAAATGTAACATAGTCAAATTTAGAAGTGCCTGGCACTATGTGCTACCACATTCTGGGCCACTTGTAGCAATGGGTACCTTGTAGTTTGCTTAGTTTACAGAATTGGAATGTTAGATACCTGGTAATTATAGAATCTGAAGAATAATAACATCTCAGAAAGATATGACTGAAGCAAAGAGTTGTTTTTCAAGAGATATAAACAGATGTGATAGATCAAAAACAGTTTGTATATTTTGGATAACATATTCAGGAGAACAAGTATGTTCTCCTACAATAGGAGGTTAATAAGAACATTGAACAATATTTGCAGTGTTTGGGCTTGAGTTGAAATAGTATTTGAATTTCATGGCTCTATTCACAGGCTTAGAAATGTAAACGTGTACAAATAATCATCTTTTTTTCTTCCTGTGAAGAGGATTTTCTTTAGAAAAAAAGTGCATTTTCATCTCCTCTTTTTTACTGTCTCATGCATAGCTCTTTGGCTGTTTTTCTGATTTCCCATTCTGGTCAGATTATGAGTATCAGGAAAATCAGTTCAATTCACATTTTGGTAGCTACCGTATCTTTTTACTCCTACGCAAAGTGGAATCAAACTTAATTTAGATTTTATACTTCTTAAAATATTATGCAATTGTACAATTAAAAAAGACAAAAATAGTATAGAAAAAGCCATGTATTAAAGAAAATAACCTCACAGTTTGACTACTGCAATATCTTCTATGTGGGCTGCTCTTGAAAAACCACCCAGAAGCTTCAGCTAGTCCAGAATGCAGTGCTGAGGAAAGTGATGCTTATGCTTCATAGTTTGTTTTCAGGTACAATTCAAGTTGCTGGTCACCATCCTTAGAGCCAGGGGTGGGTTCTAATTTTTTTTACTACTGGTTCTGTGGGCGTGGCTTATTTTGTGGGTGTGGCTTGATGGTCATGTGACAATTATTTAGGATTTAGCAGAGGTACTGGTCTACCAGGCTTTTAACTGCTTGCAGAGCTGTACCGATCTACCCATTTATTTTTTTACAGGCACTGGTCCACCCAGTGAATCTCTCTGATTGGTTTGATCTGGCAGGTTTGATGTGCTTCAGCTTCCATTGATTAAACCATACAATCTGCCTGGACCTCAGAAGTGGGGTCTTTGCAGCAATGTCTTTCCTCTGCAATGAGGTTCCCCACAAAATTCAAACAGCTCCCTCTTACTGATATTTCTCGTTGGCAAGGATTCCTGACCCCACTTTTTGTTTTTTTTGTTCCCCTGAAAACAACATTTTGCCATTGTTGTTCTTCTGCCTTGTGCTGTTTTTGAGATTTTTGTATTGGCATTATTATTCTAGTCAATCATAGCCAACCAGCCAGATGTTTAGACTGGATTTAGCATTATTTTCCACCTATTGCAGGGGTGTCAAACTCCAGTCGTCACGGCAGTGTCATGTGATATATCGGGACTTTTTCCTCCTTCACTAAACTGGGAGGGGGTGGGGCCAGCACTTGATGAAACCGGCCCGCAGACTGTGAGTTTGACACCCCTGACCTATTGAATCCTTCTTAAGGACCTCAGATAGGCAGATTTTATTTTTGATGCTATTAAAAGTTTTGTTTCATGACATTCCAAGTTAAGCTTTAACTCCTTCATGTTCTATTACTTTGTTTATTTTGTCATCCGATCAGTTCTTGGTTGCAAGCAAATGGTATTTTTACCCTGAGCTACAAATATTCTCCTTTAAATGGTATTTCTGGCAGATTTTGTACATTGTCATACAGTTATCTGTAGTCAGTCTGCATGATTTTCTTGTAGCAACTAGCTATTCATTGTTTTTCAGCTGTTGTTGATAATACTACTAATAATAGTAATAGTAATAATAATATTCACTGAACTCTTGCGCAATATGTTTGCCAAGAAAAGTAACATTCAAAAAAATGTTCATTATCTGTAACCATGATAATGAGTATAGCATTTTCACATGGACATTTTAAAAATGGGATATGATTGAAAAAAAAAATACTCTTTTGTGCTTACAAAAACAAGTGGCAACACTGTAGAAAGTGCAACAATTTTCTCTTCCCAACCCAGAGTACAGGGATAGAGTTACAGCATTTGCCAATTTTTGGACTTAAGGGAGTACTATGTTGTTACTTTTCTGGTTTATTTCCTAGAGCATTTTCAACACAAATATTATTTTAAAAACAACATTTATGTCATTATCACATCTGACTGAGATATCACCCAATTGATCTGTTAATAACAATAATTATAAACTTCCCACTTAGAGAACAAAGTGCAGTGTTGCCTCAGAATAATGATGCGGTAGACTTTTCTCAAGTATCTTTTAAACTGCAACTTAGTGGATGAATGGGTTTTTGCATGCATAAGATCTGAGGTTTATCTCAGGCTGTGCCCATTGTAGAATTTTAAATAGGTCTGGGAAAAACTGCTTCTTGAGTGTTGATGGCATTCAGTAACAGGTCTTAACATAACACTGATTTGAGATTTTACAATCAAGAAGCTCTGGGATCTAAAAAAATCCAATTCAATAATGAAAGGTTTATTTAAAGGACAAAGAAAAACAGGGGTTGACAAAGCCATAAATCCAGAGCAGAATCAAAAGATTTACAATGGATCTTACTCACCTGAGGCAGTGGAGATAGACTTAATCCATCTTCTTCCAAGTCAAGAGCTGTCATCTGATTCTCTTGCTTCATACATTTGTGTGGTAGCCATCAGTAGAGAAAAGGGGGAAAAACCATATTTGAATGATCAGGTTTTGTTGAGGTGGGAAATGAAGGTGAAGAAGTCACAGGCTTGTCTCAACATATGTTTTCAAAGTACTATTCAGCTATTCTAACTCCAATATTTTGGGAGAGGAAGAGACACTTCTTGAAAATTTCATCATTAAGGAAGCTTCAGTATATTTGTGAATATTTAGAAGTGTATTATATTATAAGGTTATTCAGTAAACTGGAATATAATATATATTTGGAGTGTACTTCCAGTTGGATCCAATGTCCGAAGAACTGAATAAGAAATGAGGTTTTCTTTATTGCACAAATTCTCTTAAATATTTTGGAATTATTCCTATGAACATATCGTGGAACTTATTTAGAATAATAATTGCTTTTAAGATAAATATATGTACCAGATTAATTCACATTTAAAAAAATCTTTTAAAAGCCATTGAGAATGTTTTTATGAGCCCAATCCTCCCCCCACAAGTTTTCTTACTTAAATTATAATTTTGATATGATTAATGATAGCCATTTCCTTCATTTTCAATTACATTATTCTGCGTATATTTTGACTGCCAAGTTTTTGATTTTAGGGCTTTTTTGGAATTCAAGTTACATTGCTCAATAGTTACTGTTTGTCCCCAGAGTCTGTGCTCCTCTTTAATTCAAGATGTGATTGCTTTTCCAGTATGAAAGGCTGTTAGATACATTTGGAACATTTTGAGGCGGAAGTTTACACTTCACCTGTGTTCATATGAAAAATGTGTTAATACCTTAACCCAGTTTATGACCAATAATTCTTTCAAGACACTCAGTGTATTGCAAGAAAAATAAATTCAGTTAAGTTCAAACATATTTTTATTGCTCAGTTTGACTTGGTTTGGATTCAATAAATCAAATGGGCTGGTATTTTTTTTAAAAAAATAATAATTATGAATCAGAATCTTAAGGGGAGACAAATTCATCAAAATATTGTTATGTTTATTGGATAACTTAACAGAGATATCAGAACGGTTGGGTATTAATATTTTTATGATGGTAATATAATGTATTTTGGGTTACTTTAGAATCAGAGCAGGGAGGAGATGATTAAAAAACTTTCCCCCTCTCTAGCAGTCTTGATCAAGCCATCAGTCTTATAATTTTACAGATATACTAATTAAAAGAATAATTTGCTTCTAACCACTGAACTGTGTTCCACTACTCAAGATTGACTGAGATTTGTGCATCTGTGTCCCAAAATTATATAGATTATTTTTGGTGGCAAACCAAACTAGGCCAGACACAAATGTGTTCTAATTTCATCTGTATTAGTAATTGAACATTCAGAGTGTTCAATGTTTCAATTTGAAAGAGAGAAAAGATGTATACAAAAGCACTCATGTAGATCCTTTCTGCAACTTATTGAAATTGTTATGTCTTCTTAGGATCATATTGACCATCTGTCCTCCACAGCTCAATGGAACCCTAGAAAAAAGCACATTTGATTTAAGGAGACAGATGCCTCATGTATGCTGATCTTTTCTCCTTTAGTTCCAACTGCATGTATCTATTTCATTCATATGGTAAGACCACACCTAGAATACTGCATCCAGTTTTGGTCACCACACTATAAAAAAGATGTTGAGATTCTAGAAAAAGTGCAGAGAAGAGCAACCAAGATGATTAGGGGACTGGAGGCTAAAACATACAGTGAACAGTTGCAAGTATTCTGCATGGTTAGTTTAGTGAAGAGAAGGACCAGGAGAGACATGATAGCAGTGTTTGAATATTTAAGGGCTGTGACAGAGAGGAAGAGGTCAAAGTTAACTGGGGTCAGAGAGGAGGGGTTTTTCCAAACACCCGAAGGCCAGACAAGGAATAATGGATGGAAACTGATCAAGGAGAGATTCAACCTAGAAATAAGGAGAAATTTTCTGACAGTGAGAACAATCAACCAATGGAACAGTTTGCATTCAGAAGTTGTGGGAGCTTCATCACTGGAAACTTTCAAAAAGAGACTGGACTGCCATTTGTCAGAAATAGTGTAGGGCAGGGGCTTGGACTAGATGACCTACAAGGTACCTTCTAACTGTTATCTGTTAATCTATTAATTGTACATACAAAGGACTAATTAGTGAAGTATTTTGTATGTTGATTCCTAATGACTACCTGGACAATCCCCTTCAGTTTTCTTGGCAAGATTTTTGGAAGTGGGTTGCCATTACTTTTTTTTTTTAGGTCTGAGAGAGTGAGTAGCCCAAGGTCAACTAGCTGGCTTTGTGCCTAAGATGGTTTCTAGATTGTTGCCTTAACCAACATTCTGGCTTTTGTAAAAATGCTACCAGCATGTAATTCAGCCACACAATCAATTGAACTGCTGTATGGGAAGTAGTAAAGATTCACTTTGATTTAGTTTAAGGTGCTGAACTGAAGAAGAGATAAAAAAAAAATACACAAGAGAGAAAGGACGTTCTATAGCATTTCCATTACTTTAGTTAGATTGAAAGCTGAAGAAAGGAGGCAGGGCAAAGTATCAGCTCGTACCAGGACAATTTAGTCATACTATTGAACTAAATTTACTGAGCAGTTTGTAAAAAGTTAGTTAAAACTTTTAACTAAAAATTAAATTAAATTAAAATTAAAACTATGATTGACCCTGTCCAATATAGTGTGATATTAAGAAATGTTCCTTATGTCTTCCAACTTCTAGTTAATGTTCATGGAGGTGCTCTGCTAGTCTTCCACCTGACTGCCCTACATGATGGTTGTTACAGTCCTTACACTGTATGTTGTAGATGACTTCTGTTTTTTCCTTCTTGGGATACTGTTTTTTTTTTTTGTTTACTTAAGATGTTTTGGAGGGCTTTAATTGATTTGTATGCTATGATAATGCTGTATGGATGTGATACTCTGTTGGATGTACAACAATGTTATCCTTTTCTTAGCTTGTGTCGATTATGCTGTGGTAGGTTGAGTAGTCACATACTGTTTGATAAAATTGAGTGGGTATTCATTTTGTTGGAATATTTTATAATGGGTAGTGGTTCCTTTTTCCGGTGTTCTGAGTAGCTGCAGTATGCATATGCTCATCTGAACAATATTCTAACACAGCTCCCTTCTGGGAGATTAGGTTGTTACTTTGGTAATGGAGCAGTTGGTTGATGTGGGTTGTTTTTTGATGAACTTGTGTTTCTTGTTTGCCATCAGTACTTCTACTGATAAAGATATCCAGAAAGGGTAGTGTATTCTTGTTTTTTCTTCCCTTGTGAGTTTTATTCCTTTAAAGATGTTATTGATTGTTTCATGTGCCTGATTGTTTTATGTATCAATTTAGTTAAACTGACCAAATACAAAGCACTGTTCTGTTATCTCATTCAATATTTAATTTCTCACTGTCTGAAATTATTGGAGGAGAAAAGGAAAAGCTACTAAAAAACCTACTGAAGCATTAGAGGAAAGGGAAAGGTGAGAATGGATAAAAATATAATGAAGAGTGAACATCCTCCACAAATAATACTTCTGTAGTAAAAATCAACCTATCCACATAAGCATTAATGGAATATCATTTTCTGCTGTTAAGATTAAGCTTGAGTGATAAATTCATTGTTATAATTCATTGGGAAAATTATATATATATATAATAATTTAAATAATATATATATAATAATTATATATAATATAATAATTTAAAAGGATAATAATAATAATAATAATAATAATAATAATAATAATAATAATAATTTAAAAGATTATTATTATTATTATTATTATTATTAAATAATAATAATAATTTAAAAGCTAAGGTTTTAAAGGACCTTGCAGAGTGCTCTGTAAGGATTTTTAGAACATTTTAAGCTAGGATTTTAATCAGAATTTTAAACATTTTTTAACATTTTAACCATGACCCGGGAAAACACCCGAGATTTTAATTTTTTGCATATATATATATATATGTATATATTCTTTTCTTCAATTGCTTTTCTTTCTCTGTAGGTATTAGTGTAGTGCAAGCATTCAATTTTTTTGGTGTGTGGGTGTGTGTATAGAAAGGATCCAGACAAAAATGATTATTTTTTTCTTGTTATGTTAAATATACAATTCATTTCCAAAATTGCAGTGATAAATTTTAGTGTAATGTTACTATTCTTATTATTTTTAATCTTTACTGGGCATATTTCAATTACAGCTATGCAATGCTTTCAGATTCAAAAATAAATGTATACTTTCGTGCATTCACATAGCACATAGTGGCAGATCTCAGCTGTGTCTTTTCTCAGAATCCCACATGCAATGCCAGGAAATGACATAGCTATTTTAAGGAGTTGCTCATTTATGCTTCATTTTTCTTTCTTTTTCAATCCAAATTTCAAGAGTCTTGAGATTATGATTGCCGAGTATTAATAATGTACCTTATTTTTTGGTGAATATTATTTAAATGTGATTTTTCTTTATCAAATGAAAATCTGATATAACTTGCTTGATAGATTTGGAATTTCAAAACAGGTTGTCCACTAGATCTGTTAAAATGTAAAAATTAAACACCTCTGTTTGTTTCATTTCCTTTTGCACTAACTTCTTTTGTAATCCTTTCCATCTTAGTGTACCATATAATGTTCATTTGTTCCTGTGTGGATTTTTACAGTCCCATCAAAACTGAATCAACATATTTCTCATTTGTAGGGGTATAATCTTTATAAACAGATTGATAAACCCTCTGCTATTTTCTGTATTATGTTATGATTCAATGGTAGAAAAATGAAAAATCTCAGATATTTGACATAAATAAAATGTCCAGATTCATTTCTTTATATCTTTATAAAACTATATTTTGTATATTTATTTGTTTTTTCTTTTGAATAAGTCTAGCAAAGGAATTGTTAGATCAGACTTTGGAATATTTAGTATATAATTGTATCACTAATGTATTTTGTCTATTCAATTGTTCAGTTAATTATGCATTCTTTTTTCTTTGTTAAAAATCTAAAGCAGCGGTCCCCAACCTTTGTGGCTTGGTAGCCCAGGAAGGAAGTGGGGAGACGGGATCTGGGCTGTGCAAGTGACAGGCCAGCATATGCGTGCATGTGCAGCTCAACTTGTGCAAGCAGCCGGCTGGTGCACATGTGCATACCTACGCAGCTCAACTTGTGCGAGTTGCTCACGCAAGTTGAGCTGCATGCGTGTGCGTGCCATTCACGCAGCCCATTTGCAAATAGGCTATATCCTTGTAGTGGGCTGCAGCCTGGGGGTGGGGGACCCCTGATCTAAAGAATCTACTCCAAAAAGCTATAACATGAAACTATCATTCAGTGTATTTATATATCATTTCTTTCCTTCCTTCATCATAATATATTGCGATGATAGATAGATAGATAGATAGATAGATAGATAGATAGATAGATAGATAGATAGATAGATAATGTTTCCTTTATGTATATGTACGTATATGTATATATTGCTTTTTGGTGAGAGAGAGGGGGGGAGGGAGGGAGAGAGATTGGTACACAATTAAATTAGGTGGCTGTTTCTGTATTTTTACTATTTTTATTTTTAAGTTGTTTACATATTAAATACAGTGCTTCATCAAGAGACTGAATCAACTGCATACAGTTATACTAAAATTCCACTTTAGATTAGAGCTATCAATACACAAAGTAATTGCAAGCTCTGGAAAAATTCAAAGAGCAAAGTAATGAGCTTAGTTAAGTAGAACTACAAAGGCAAAGAACAGAAGCAGCAGTTCTTTGGTCAGCTCAGTTTGGGGCTCACTTCCCAATATTATCTGTCAAATCAGATATAATGGAACATAAATTGTTCTGACCAGAAAAAAAGCATGTCTGCATCATTACAGCAGAAATGAATTCTGCAGCCTCTTCTTTGTTTCTGAAAACTGGTATGAATAACTGTTACCTCCTGGCAGGTGGGATGTCTTGTGGTGTAGAAAAAGAACTGAGCCATGTATGTGTGTGTGTCTTAAAGGAAGGCAGCATAATTTAATATGTAGCTAAGGTAATATAAAAAAGTTACCAAGGCTGCACTTCAAGGTTTTACTTAATCTTTCAATTACTGCACAACATCATCTGAAGAGGAAACCTACATCTGAATCTGTATTCTGTATAGAGTAAGTATTCCCAGAGTGCTTTGCACATTCCAAATCTGCAATTAGGCTGAGTTGTGACTGCCATCCTTAGTAAAGAAAATGTGAGGTTTCAAAGACTAGCTAGAAAGAGATGAAACAGAAATCTCTATTGGTTGAAAAGATACAACATGTGCACAAAAGATATAGTAGGGATTACAATTTCAAAACTATAAATTTGTGCTCATCTACTTTGCTAATTACTCCTCCTCTCTTACTAATAGATCGGTCCTATGCCCTCTTTAGGGCTCAGCTGTTTAGCAACACCATACTGTATGTCCTCTTTCTCATTCCATTATCCCTAATTCTCAAGATGCTGAGTAATTCTAGTTCACACATTTCTCTAAACCCCAATGTGGCTTGTTTGATTGTGATTAATGGAATATTTATTTATTTATTGGTTCGATTTATATGCCACCCTTTTCCAGAGACTCAGGGCAGTTTACAATGCGTTAAGCAATAGCCTTCATACTTTTGTATATACCTTCTTAGTAGGGCTTTCACCCCCCCCCCAAGCGGTGTTCTTTTTATACAAAGTCAGCTTATTGCCCCCACAAACTGGGTCCTCATTTTACCTACCTCGGAAGGATGGAAGGCTGAGTCAACCTTGAGCCTGGTGAGATTTGAACTTGCAGTAATTGCAGGCAGCTGGTGTTACTTAATAGTGCTTTAGTGTGCTGCGCCACCGAGGCTCATTTTGATGGTGGTGAACAATTATTTCTGGACCAGACTACTAGTATCATGGATCAGTGTGATGGGTATGAGCCATCTACTAAACCCCTCACATGCATGTTAGGCTTTCCACTGTGTCTCATAAATATATCTCAGATCTCCATACACTGTATTACGTTGTGGGTTTTTCACTATACACTAGTCTTAAGAAGGCAAGGGTTGACAGTGAATTATCCCAGTATCTGGCATATTTTAGATATACTGGAAAATTTGGTTTTAGTGAAATTCAGTTGTTAGTCTAGTTTAAACATGTAATTGGAGGAGAAATTTCTCTGCCCTTAGCCTTAGGTTTTAAAATACCATCGACTGGTTCATTTTAACTTTACAAGAAGATTATGAATAAATAATAAATGAAAAATCTAAATCAGTAGTTACTGAACAAAATACTAACAAAGTTATTTAACAATAAGATTATTGATTCTATGTTAGTACACTGGATTTTCTTTTCATAACCATTTCAGAGTAAGTGGTGCCAAACTGGTTAGATTTTCAAATTCAGTAACACTTTAATTAAGAGCCTTGGTAGTACAAGGGTTTAAGGCACCCTGTTATTAAGCTGGTTATTAAAACCAGCTGCCTGCAATTACTGCAGGGTTCGAATCTCGCCAAGGCTCAAGGTTGACTCAGCCTTCCATCCTTTCTAAGGTAGGTAAAATGAGGACCCAGTTTGTGGGGGCAATAAGCTGACTTTGTATAAATATACAAAAGGATGAAGGCTATTGCTGAGCACATTGTAAGCCGCCCTGAGTCTTCGGAGAAGGGCGGCATATAAATCAAATTTAAAAAAAAAATAACTTTAGTGCTAAATTAATAAAGCCGGGGAGAATCAGGATTTCCAGCCTGGGTATGATTTGTTTGGGTGCATTCATGTCAGTGTTGCCTCTTGGTTACTGTCTAGTCCCTGCAGTTGGCAATGGCAAATTACTTCTGAAATCTGGCCAAGAAAATTTCAGGGATTTGTCCAAGCAACCTGGAGACAAAAAACAAAAAAAAAACAACCTCACAGGAAGGAATGGAAACAGCTTTTGCTTTTCTGACAGTGATTTTAACACCATAATAAAAGCTAAAATCAATGTTGCTAATTTTCCAACAGAGAAGTGAGTCAAAGTAACAATATCTAAATATTTACCATAGTTTCTGAACTTATACAAGTCCCTGTTTCAATCAGCTTATGTAGAACAGTTCAGTCCTCTTTCATGCACAACTACATTTTCAGCATCACTTTGGAAACTGTTAGACTTCTTTAGGTGCTCTTGCTCTTTTTAAAAAGTGTATAACATTTGCTCTGTTTAAAGTGCCTATAACGACCTAAGGTGGGTCTAGAATTTCCCATCTCCTGGTTTCTAGCCCGGTGCCCCTACTTTTTATATTAATATGGTTCCTTTTCAGAACATATTCTAACTTCCCTTCTTTACTGGGACTATGTAAAAACATTCAAACGATAGGAAGTGCTGGAAAGTGGATGGTGGAAGAAAAAATAATTCTGTGAAGAAAACAACACGTTTGTCAGACTTTATGGGAAAATGGAAACAAAAGCTGTTTTAAGCAGGCATGGAATTTTATTAAGAGCTAGCTCCACAGAACAATAAGGAAACTGTCTGCAAAAGAAAAGCTGCAAGCAGCTAGGGTAAATGTGTGAAAACACACACACACACACACACACACACACACACATTATCAACTGTTTCAAAATCAATGTATTTGCTGTTTTAGTTCATTCAGAACCATAATGGTTTGTTCCAGCTTTGTTCTATATTCAGTTAAAGAATTCACATAGTTTTGTGAAACTTTAAGGTGTGTTTATTTTTAAATGTTTTGGGATTTCTCCTCTGTAATCTGTTCTATTTGTAATTTCTATTTGTGGATGCTTTTAGTATTTGACGTATTTTTTGAAGCAATATAAAAGTCCCATAAAAATACAGAAGTTTTATAGCAAAATGAACCCAAATGATTTGTTTGGACGCCATTTTATATTTACAGTAGTTACTTGATTACTTGGTTTATATGGCATTCTACTTGTTATTAGTTTTGAACAGTGTACATATTTGCATATATTTGAAATCAGCAAATCAGGTGGAAATAGTAAGAATAATTAAGTACAGTGAATGTGTATACATTTACGCATATATAACTGTATATGTGTACACACAAAGAGAGAAATATACAAACCAAAAGTAGAATCAAACTATAGTGAGTAAGAAAGTTACTTTTCCTTGCTATAGGGAATGCTTGAGCTAAGATGTTTCCCTTTTGTTGTCATCTGATGCTTGTGTAGGTAATAAATGATATCTTGAGATATGTTATATTGTGCCTTATTCACATAGTACAACAATTCTATAAAAGAAATTGAAAAAGGATCACAGCCTTCCCCGCTCCTCTTACGATTGCTAATAATTTCAATTCACCTTAATAACTTTAAGAATGGTAGGACAGCTTAGATGCTGTCCTAAAAAAGCATTCTTGGGTAAAACTCTGGGTTATAAAATTCTGCAAACTCTTTATTATCTTTCCTCTGTTTGTTATGAATGCAATATTTCTGGATATTGCAATTTCTGAAGTGTTAATGAAATATATATTTTATTAATGAAGGCCTGAGTATGATCTGACATAATTTATGGAATGATTCTTTAATGATATTAAAATTACTGTAATGTATTATAAAACCTGTTGGAAAGCAGAGTCTGCCATTACTTTTCCTTATTACTAGTGCTGTCTAACAGTGTCTGTCATTTATATAAAAAATAAAGATAATCCATTCCTCTTTTCATTCATTTACTCCGAAAAGTTATACATGCATTCCAAGAAACTCTGCAAAGACACTCATCAAGTCAAACTTCTTAATCGGTAGAGTACATAATAAGTAGCATAGACTATAAGAAATTTCAGAGCACATCAATCCTGTTTATAATGAATTCTGCATTCTTTGTCAAACAGTGGTATCCTGAAACAAAATGAATGCTGATTTTCCTACAATTTCTTAATAATTTTCACTCCCTTTCAGGGTGGGAAACTTCTAAAGTAGGAAGAATTCTAGAATCAGTTAGATCCAGATTCACACAAATTAGTATCACTATTAATTGCTGAAAGAACAACTATTACTCATTTACCAATAGGAACAATTCATTTAATTCTTCCTTGTCAACATTTCTCGGAAAGATGTTTATGTTTTTTGAAACATTTTTTAATACTTTCTGTATTGTTGAGTTGGAAGACAAATTAGGTAACTTCATCTGTCTTCTTTCTTCTGTGCTCAGAGGCTATGGACAAATGACAATATTAACAAAAGAATAAAATGTTGACCTTCAGTGAATAGAGAAATTTAGTTGTTATGTTTAGAAAATGCCGTTTATCAATATGGGTTTGAATATGCATTTTCTCTCTATTCAAGTATTCCATGATGATCATGATGATGATGATGATGATGATGATGATGATGATGATGATGAGCCACACAGTCATCCAGATGTTAAGATTGGTTTTGATATTTTTGTCCATATATTGAGTCCTTCCCAAGGTATTATCATTATTATTATATACAACAATGTGAAATCACAGCTGCAGTTTGTTCAGCTGGTACTGGCCTTCATATGCATCAAGTTCTTCTCAAGAACCTAGGTCCATGATGGCAAACCTATGGCACACCTGCCTGAATTGGCATGCAGAGCCATGTCACCTGGCCTGCACAGTGTTGCCCATTCCTCTTCCGGGTTTCTGACATGCATGTGCATGTGACAATCAGCTGGCCTTTGTGCGTGCGGCAGTGCTGGAAACAGGAAGAACTGGTCTTCCGTTTTCTGGTGTGAGCATGCATACCAGCCAACTGATCGGCATTTGTGCATGTGCAGCAGTAACTGGAAGACTTGCTAGCTGGTGCACATACATGTACCGGAAACTGGAAGTATCCAGTGCGCACATGCCCCCTGGGCAGCTCCTCTTTCTGGACACGGCCCTGACTCCCTTTTTGGTACTTGGTGCCACCTGGACACACACTCCCATTTCAGCACTCAGTGCTGAAAAGGTTTGCCATCACTGACCTAGGTTGTCATATCAGTGTATATGAAGGTAAGCAGTGTGGCTTTTTGTGTTTGAGAGGTGGGAATTTTGTCAATATGCATATTTTCTAAGGTAAGTACCATTCAAGATGTTTTGGTATGGCACCCACCAGGATCACCATGGCTGGTTTATGCCATAAACGTTCAATCAATTTTCAAATCTTGACCTCTCTCTCTTTTTGGGTGTGTTTCTTTGTTTTCTACTACACCTAGATACTGCCACATCAATTATTCACACTTTCTTCTTTTCAATTATTATTACTTAATGTTTTTATTATGGTTGGCTGCATAATCAGTCAGCTGGTATGACTAGATTTGGCATTTGTATCTACCTACTGGGTCCTTCCCAAGACTTTGGATAGACAGCTGTTGTAGTTTAATAATATTAAAAGTATTGTTACAGGATGTAAGCTGTTCCAAGTAAAGCTGCCACTTGCAGCTGACTGATAATGATTTTGTTAATTTATTTTATTTAGGAGATTTATATTGCTGCCTATTTGCACATGGCAACTCAAGGCAGTTTACAAGAATATAAAATCAATATAAAAAGAATAAAATTCATAAAAGAGAGAATCATATATAATAAAATAAAAGAACCCCCCACCCAGCAACAACACATCATATGAGACATTTAATGAGCTCCAGGCCCACTGGCAGAACCAGGTCTTCAGCGCCTTCCGGAAGAGTGTTAGAGTGGGGGCCAATGATATTCAAATGGTTTTTTGGAAGTGCACCCAAAGTGCCTATTACTATTGGTACTATCTTTGCTTTCTTTTGCTACATTTGTTCTACTTCTATTTGCAGGTCCTTATACTTTGTGATTTTCTTCAGTTTTTCCTTTTTTATTCTGCTGTCTCCAGATACTGCCACATCCATTATCCAGACTTCGATTTTTTTTTCTTCTTATCAACAGTTGTTCAGTCTGGTGTGTTATGTGGCAGGTGATTGAATTATAAAGTCTCAGAACACTTTAGCTTTTTTTTATTTTCTATTACGTTGTTTATTTTGTAATCCCACCAGTTCTTGCTTGCAGGCAAATGCCTTACTCCCCTGGTTTGTCTCTATAATCTGAGCTACTTCTGGCAAAGCTTCAATTTCTTTACCTTGAGTAGACATTAGCAGTTCTTCCTCTACTAATGAAAGAGCACATGTGAGAACTCAAGTGATTTTAGTTAGGTCATAGTTTAGGAAAAATAAGACAAAGAAACCTTACCACTTTTAAAGGTAAGAAAATAAGAACCGACTCATTTTCATTTTCAGCTAATAGGCATGAATTCTGTGTATATATAGGTGATGAAAATGGGCTGAGCAAACTGAACCGAATTGGCTTGGCAGCATAACTTCACAGATGCTCAATATTTTGCATGTCAAGGTGAAGCACCTTTCTGAAGATTTTCAGTTGCAATATGTACAAGTCATAATTTGGCCTTAAGTGTTTTGACATACCAGACAATTCCAATAATGTAATACGGCACTATATACAATGCTGGCTGAGTATTACAGTATATAATAAAGAATATATATCATATGAGGCACAGAAAGAATAAATGATTATTATATTATCAGGTGGTGGGTGGTACAGCATATACAGTATATAAAAACTATAGCAGCATTTAAAATCTACAGAGAAAGCCTGCTTCAAATACATGCCAGTTGTTATCTCTCTTTGTTTAGAATATTTGTGCTGTAAAATGCAGTATTCATATATATTCTCTGTATAGTTGTACTTAATGTACTTTCAGACTTTCATTAAAAATGTCAGACTATTCAGATCACATGATGATTTTCTTAATTTGGATGATCGTAGAGTCCCTCCTACTAATAGTCTATTTAATTTCCTTGCTTCAACGTGATAATGTCACACTGACTCCCATTAAGTTTATTCCAACACTAACAGTGTCTTAGCTGTTAAAAAATAGCATCTACTGTACCATTTTTCTTACAAAGGGAAAGTATCCAGATGCTGTATTTCTTTTTTTTTTGTTCAAAATGGTAGTCAAATGCTACATTTTTCCCTTAAGCAACTCACTGTTGTCAAGCCTGAATGTTCAAGAAGGTTTAGCATGGAACATGGTGAGAAATAATCCAGACAACATAATTTTTCTTTAGAACAGATGGCAGTGGTGATGATATACACTTAAGCTGTTCACCCCTAGAAATATATGTATGCACTTTCCCATACATGTACAAATATGTAGGATGTGCACATCTGCACTTTTGCATAATTTGCAAAGGGGGGGAAATTAGTGGGGGAAAATTTCATTACCATGTTAATCATTATGAATGAGCCAAATCGGTGATATTTTTCAATCAGAAAAATGAACAATGTTTATTATGGATACTAGCAGTTCATGCAAAATTAAACCAAGTATCAATCTCTGTACGTAAACATATGAATAGTAGAACCTAAAGTAATTTTGTAAAATAAGTCAGAAAGGGCTAAGAGTTTGACATATATGCTGCTGTAGATAAGAATCTCAAGAAATGCAATATTGGACACTGAAAGATTTAGCAAGGTATACCACATCCCTTAATAAAAATGTTCCTATATACTGCAATCATACTGTCTCTCCTTTGAAATCAGCTATAAGCTTTTTTTAAATATGCTCTTCGGGCAAGAGGATCTAATTGGGGTAGATCTAAGAGAAGATTATACTGCATTGAAATCAATGGGATACATAAGTCGTGGCTAAGTAAATCCCATGAAAATCAGTGTAATTAAATATATGATAAACTACTTCTGTAACCAACTCTGCGTTGAATTCAAAAGAAGCATTCCATTTAATAGTTATCATTTAACCAATATGGTCATAGTCAGGGTGGAACATTAGAAAAATGAAAGCATTAGCTTCTTTTTGTGTGAAGTGCAGTGTTCTCATCAGGTTTTACATCAGAACATGATGACAAGTAAATGTCTTACACCATTGTAAATCTATATTATAACAAGGTGGTGAATTTATGAGCACTTCACGACTGAGATCACTGCACTGGTTTTCGATATTGACAAAACCTTAAATCACTGTAAGTGTTATGCCCGTCTAAGTTTAATGGTGTAGGCAACAACAACAAAAAAAGGGCAGGAATGTTTGGAGAGGTTTTGAGATTGTCCAGTTTAATTTTGCGAATTACTGCAGTTTGTGAGTGTATTCCTGTTACAATTTACAAGGCTGGGATAAGAAGAGGTTTTACCTTGGCAATAGCCATTGGAGAAAGCTATCTCTTAATTTAGAAAAGGCGTATGTTCACACTAAATCCTGATGGCGCAGTGGTTAAAATGCAGTATTGCAGGCTAACTCCCACTGCCTGGAGTTCGATTCTCACTGACTGAAGGTTAACTCAGCTTTCCATCCTTCCAAGGTCGGTAAAATGAGGACCCAGATTGTTGGGGGCCAATATACTGACTCTGTAAACTGCTTAGATAGGGCTGTAAAGCACGATGGCTTTTAGCTTCTTTTAAACATGAGCAATTTACTAGAAAATGGTATGGTCATCTCACCAATGCTGCTTCTCTGCAAGATGAAGAAGATCCCCTTCATCATAAAAAATACACAAACTTGCTACTGAAAACTTTATTAGAAGAGAAGAAACAGATATTTTTCTTAGCCTCAACAATATATGATGATTTTTTCTGAAAGTTATTTTGTCATCCCCTTCTTTGTTTTCTTACCTTGTAATTGGTTTTTATATGTAAGAACGGGGCAAATGAAAATGGGACAAATAGCCTGGTGTGGTTCTATCTGAAAAAAAATACTACATATTACATATTATATCTGTGGGAGTAAATATTAGATACTTTAATTCAGAAATGGAAAACCATTGTCTTTCAAGATGGTGAAGAACACAGCACACTTTATTGTTGTCCAAGCTAGATGGGGCTTTTTAAAGTTGTAGTTTAGCATTTCAAGAGAATCACAGGTTACCCATCTCTCCTTGAAGTGTGCCATCTTGATATTCATATATATTGATATACATGAATGTGGGCATATCAGCTGGTGCAGGATAACCAACTTCTGTTAATTCAAGGATCACACTGAGCTTTGGCTGGTATACTCAAGGCCACCTACCCAAAACTGCAACTTCATTGCCCTGCTCAATGGCCCCCTTCACTTAAGAAATCATTTTTTATCCTTTAAAACTTTCTATGCTTCTCTCACAAATGGGAAATGGGATTGAAATATTTGCTCACATCATTAGAGATGGAGTGCTAAGATATACAGAAGATGTGTTTGCATCTATATAATATTTGAGGATTTTATTTATTTTATTTTTTTGCTGTTCCGCCTTCAGAGCTATTCTATGATTGGTGGCAAAGTGGCATTTACCAACTTTTTTTTCCTAACCCTGATATTTCTGTTTTATTTATTACCTAACTAGTTGTCCTTGTATTGACTCTATATATGGTAGAGTTATAATGTCCTTGTATTTTTTTTCATGTTAACATCATTCATGATGCAAAATTACAAAGTTTATACTGTCTTATAGTTTCTAGCTGTCGAGAGCCCTCGACAACTCACCGCCTGGCTGCCTGGCCTCAACCTCCTTGACATTCGCTTGGGGGCTTGCTACACGTCAGCGGCAAAGCGGCAAAGATTGGGGTGGGCTGGGGCACTATGAATGCACGATGGGTGAAGGGGGGTGTTAGAATAACATAGGCGGCCGGTCACGCAGCGGCCGGGTTAGGAGCTGATGAACTCTGACGTCTCTTGCCCGCTTTCGACGCCATGGCCTGTGCGCCTGCGCTGTGGCTGCGCTACCCGGAAGGGCGTAATTTTCAGCGGCGCGAAGTTTAAAAGGCGTTGGGAGGCAGCCGCTCCCAACGCCGACTTTGTGCATGTTGCACTAACGTCACCCACCGCATCGTTGTATGCAGGACGAAATAAATGACTCATACACCGAGAAACGGACTTCGAGTTCTTCATTGTGCCTGAAGCGTTGCAGTGTGTGGGGGTTTGACAGGAAAGTCGGCGTTTTCCCATCAGTATGGTACGAGCGGCTGGGGGTTGCGAGGCATGGCGGAAGGCACGGCAGCCGGGTTACCGGAGGTGTTCGATACGGCAGACGATGTGGAAGCAGGCCCTGTGTTAGACGCCCAGGAGGAAGAAGGGGAGTTGCCGGTAGTTCGTCCAAAGGAAAAGCCGCCACCGTCAGCGGTGGCAGAAGCGGAGGCGGCTGGCCCCAGCCATGGGAGGCTCGTGAAAGGAGAGTGGTGGCAGAGCCCCGCAATAACTGAACTCAGACAGCCGACGCCCCAGACGAGCGAGCCCTCTTTTCAGGGGTGGAGAGAGAGAGGCGGTGGCTGGACGAGGACGAAACAAGTTACTCCACAGGACTGGGGTCCTCTACATTGGACGTTCTGCGTGAAAAATTTGGTGAGGCGAGCTTTAGAGATGCGCACTCATGGCAACCATGGGTGCCTGCACAGGATACCTGGCAAGGGCGGGGGGAGTCCCGGAGTAGCACTGAGTCTCGTTTTCGGTTGGCTAGCCCGAAATTCAGGCCTGACAGTAGGGTCTCTCAAGCAGCGGGACTACCGCCAACAACTTCACATGGAAGACACCAGTCAGCCCCCCAGCAGCATGGGCAGACCAGGGGGGGCCAGATGGACACCCGTGGTCGGCCAGACCAACGACAAGGGGGGCCCCTCCGGACGGGCCAGGACGTCCGGTTCGGGATCCCAGCCCCTGCCTGGGTACCCGCAGTAGGCCAACCCCACCACCAACCTTGGGGACCTCCCCCTACACAGGCAACCTTTGACGGGAGCACAGATAGAGTGTCCCTGTTTCTAAGCCAGGTCCTAAGTTATATGGATTTATATGGCCACTTATACCCATCGCAGTGGGCCATAGTAGTCGCTATCACTGCTGTATTGAAGGGCGAAGCGGCAGATTGGGTCGCTGATCTCCATAGCAACCATGCAAACGAATTAACGAGCGTGGGGTTATTTCTGGAGGCGTTACGTGCACGCTTCGAGGATCAGTCAAGAACACAGCTGCTGGAAGGGGAACTAGTAGCACTGAGACAGGGTGGCAGGCCCGCGAGAGAGTATGTTAAGGAGTTTCGCACCGTGGCTGGACGGCTACGAGCCTGGCCTGAACGGCTGTTAGTACACCAGTTCCGGTTGGGTTTGGATAGGGAGTTGAGGCAGGCTTGTGTATACCGGGGATTAGCTCCTAAATTATCGGACTGGTTTAGTGCTGCAGTAGATTTAGACGTCGGTCTACGGGAGTTCCGTACCCGGGGGTTGGTTAGCTATCCCGTACCTCCCCGGCGTGGTGCGGAAAAGCCATCAAGTACCCCTCTAACAACCAATGTCTCTACACCTCGCTCCCTGGTACCTGTCGGGCGGGGGTCGATCAGATGTTTTTGTTGCAACCAATTGGGCCATCGAGCAGCCGACTGTTCTTTACCAGCCGTACCATCCACCAAAAGCACGCCACCGGTAGCCAGAGGATGGGAACGGGCCCGGTCCTCTTCTGACTGGTCCAGAACGACCACGCCAACGGCAGTTCGAGGCCCTCGATTACAGACGGAGAAGCCATCTGAACAGGATGCCGTTCAAGGAGCCTCGGAAAGTAGTGAGGACGACGCTCCTGTGGATTCTATGGTGAGTGATCCAATACGGCCCTTCGTTATTCCTGTTATACTCAGGCACCCTTGCACCTTGAAAACAGTCCAACAGGGCGCTCTAATCGACTCCGGTTGTACCCGGTGTCTCATGCGAAGAACCCTTGCTATGGACCTGGGTCTTCGTATACTTAACCTACAGGCTCCCATTCGATTTGAACAAATGGACGGGTCGTTACTGGGTGGGAAACCAGCAACCCAGGTAACTGAGTTGGTCACCCTAGGCATTGGGGAGCATTGGGAGGCCATTCGTTTTGTGATTGTTGAGTCTATGGTAGAGCCTGTGATCTTGGGCCTTGCATGGTTAGACAAGTGGAGGCCCACCATATGGTGGGAAGGGGGGTTTCGACGGCTTCGCTTAAGTGTGGGTCCCGAACCGGAGCCGGAAACTCCAAGGGGCCAAGGAAACCCTCAGGTGGGGTGTTTAGTAACCCCAGTGACATTTCCTGATGTGTATAAGGACCTTGAGGCGGTGTTCAAGGAGGAAGAATGTGAACGGTTGCCACCCCACAGATCCACTGACTGTGCTATAGAATTAAAACCGGGTGTTACTTTGCCCAAACCACGTATGTACGCAATGACTAAGGCCGAGTTAGAGGAACTCAGACGCTATATCGACAAAAACCTGGCCAGGGGCTTTATTCAACCCAGTCGTTCCCATTTGGCCGCACCTGTATTGTTCCGAGAGAAGAAGGACGGGGGTTTACGGCTTTGCGTGGACTTCCGGGGTCTCAATGCTGTGTGTGTTGAACACCTATATCCCCTCCCGTTAATGAAAGATCTTCTGGCTACCCTATCCACTGGGAGGGTGTTCACCAAACTAGATCTCCGGGAGGCGTATTACAGAGTATGGATAAGGCCTGGTGATGAGTGGAAGACAACCTTTAATTGCCCGTTAGGGAGCTATAAGTTCCGTGTTATGCCTTTCGGGTTACAAGGTGCCCCAGCTGTGTTTATGCAAGTGATAAATGAGGTATTACATGAACACTTATATCGAGGAGTCCTCGTCTACCTTGATGATATCCTTATTTATACCAAAACAATGGAGGAGCACATTGCATTAGTGCGACAGGTATTGTCTAAATTACTCTGGGTGAAATTGTTCGTCAAACTCTCAAAATGCGAGTTCCACTGTACAAAATTGGATTATTTGGGTTACCGCATATCTGGGACTGGGGTGGAGATGGACCCAAAAAAGGTGAATACGGTATTAGAATGGCAAGCCCCTACTACACGGAAGCAATTACAGAGCTTTCTCGGATTCGCTAATTTCTACCGGCAATTCATCCCCGCCTTTGCCCATATAGCCCTTCCATTAACCGATTTGTTACATACGAAAGCATCGGGGATGAAGGCCCGGCCGGGGCAGGTGCTCTGCTGGACACCAAATTGCCAACGAGCCTTCGACGCGCTAAAAGGATTGTTCGCACAAGCGCCTATTCTACGACATCCAAATCCCACCTTGCCGTTCATTATACAAGCGGACGCTAGTGATGTCGCTGTCGGCACAGTGTTATTGCAGAAAGCCCCGGATGGAGAGCTACATCCGTGTGCGTACACATCACGCAAGTTCACTGTTACCGAGAGACGTTGGGCGATCTGGGAGAAAGAGGCCTTTGCCGTACGCTGGGCCTTACTTACATGGCGCCACCTGTTAGAGGGCAGTGGAATCACCTTCGAGGTGTGGACAGACCATAAATATCTGGAGGCATTACAGAATCCTAGACGGTTGTCCCCGAAACAGGTTCGGTGGGCGCAATACTTTCAACGCTTTAACTTTACGTTGCGGTATGTTCCAGGTGGGCGGAATTTCCTAGAGGATGCGCTATCCTGTTTGCCACAATTTGATAGTAAGAGGGAAGAGGTGATACAAGCGATGGTGCCAGAGAAACAACAGGTCTGCCAAACATTCCATACTAGTCTCGACTCTACGTGGCAGGAAGAACTACGTCAACGACTAGCCACTGATGTCTGGCTCACAGACCATGAACAAGCAGTAACCCGACGAGATGGGTTCGCTTGGGTGGGGGATAAGCTGTACATTCCCGAAACCTTGCGACAATCTGTGTTACACCGGTGTCATGACACTAAGGCAGCTGGTCACTTTGGCTTTCTAAAAACCTTACATCTAGTGCGTCGCCAGTTTTGGTGGCCACGCCTAAGAAAAGACATTGAACAATATGTAAAAAGTTGCAGGATATGTGCAGTGGCGAAACCTCGGACGGGCAAGCCCCTCGGTCTTCTGCAAAGCGTAGCAGAACCCATACGACCCTGGGATGAAATCGCCATGGACTTCATTGTAGATCTTCCAGAAAGTGGTGGTAACACAGTGATATGGACAGTGGTGGATCTCTTTTCGAAACAAGCTCATTTCATCCCATGTCCTGGCCTACCATCGGCTCGCAAATTAGCCAAGCTGTTCATATGGCATATTTACCGGCTACATGGGCCTCCACAGCGTATCATCTCGGACAGAGGCGTCCAATTCACCTCACGATTTTGGCGCATGTTTGTGAAAATGATAGGGTCGTCACAAGGATTGAGTTCGGGCTTTCATCCATGTACCAATGGAGCAGCTGAAAAAGCGAACGCGCTGGTAGAACGATACCTGCGCTGTTACGTGTGGTATCAGCAGTCCGACTGGTCAGAATTACTCCCGTTCGCTGAGATAGCCTACAATAATGCTGTGCATAGTAGTACTGGATACACACCTTTCCAGGTCGTGTCAGGTAAAGAATTTCTCGCAGTACCTGAATTGGATTTACAAAAACAGAAGGAGCTCTCACCTGACAAGTGGGCTACCCATATCTGCGAACAATGGCCACAAATAAGAAAAGCATTAGATAAATCGACAGAGACATACAAACATCAAGCGGATAAAAAAAGAGCTGACTGTAGACCGTTTGTGGTAGTTTACCTATCGACGAAATACTTAAAACTACGTACACCTAGTAGGAAATTAGGACCGAAGTTTCTGGGCCCCTTTCCCGTGATACGGGTGATTAATCCAGTGACTGTGGAGCTAAAACTACCCCCTTTATTAGGCAAGGTTCACCCAGTGTTCCATTGCAGCCTCCTGAAACCCCTTGACACAGTACGAGACACTTTACCCAGGCCTGGCCCAGTGGAGGGAGACCGTTATGAAATAGAGGAACTCCTGGATTCTAGATACAGGAGGGGCAAAATACAATACTTGGTTAAATGGAAGGGATACCCGTTCGAGGATGCCTCATGGGTTAGTGCTGTTAACGTAACGGCTGATCGGTTGATCAAGCGCTTTCATGCGCATCATCCACATAAGCCCGGGCCATAAGAGGGGGGGGATGTTTCTCTCATGTAGACCTGATGTTGACGTAGTCTTTTCTATCTTCCAGGAGCAGCCTTGGTAGGGGGAGCCGCCTGTCGAGAGCCCTCGACAACTCACCGCCTGGCTGCCTGGCCTCGACCTCCTTGACATTCGCTTGGGGGCTTGCTACACATCAGCGGCAAAGCAGCAAAGATTGGGGTGGGCTGGGGCACTATGAATGCACGATGGGTGAAGGGGGGTGTTAGAATAACATAGGCGGCCGGTCACGCAGCGGCCGGGTTAGGAGCTGATGAACTCTGACGTCTCTTGCCCGCTTTCGACGCCGTGGCCTGTGCGCCTGCGCTGTGGCCGCGCTACCCGGAAGGGCGTAATTTTCAGCGGCGCGAAGTTTAAAAGGCGTTGGGAGGCAGCCGCTCCCAACGCCGACTTTGTGCATGTTGCACTAACATCACCCACCGCATCGTTGTATGCAGGACGAAATAAATGACTCATACACCGAGAAACGGACTTCGAGTTCTTCATTGTGCCTGAAGCGTTGCAGCGTGTGGGGGTTTGACACTAGCATTAATACATGATCAGAATTTATGAATAATTATTATATTCATTTTTCTCTATGGGTAAATGCATGTTCTATTATGTTCTATTTTTCATATAAAATTGTTGAATTTGCCTTTCCTGTATGTATGTTTGTTCACTTAACAGAACTATATTCCCACTGAATCACACAAAGGTTATCATCACACTATTTTGATTATAAATCGTGCATGTTTGTAAGTACACACAAACTCACACCCAACAATTTGGCCTGTCATACTGCATCTCACAGCTTGTAGTAAAGTGTGTTTGTTACCATGACAACTATTGTATTCATTGTTAAGAGAAATATTGTCCAGTTGACTTTCAAGATAAAGTTGAATGATTAGAGATCTTGTCCTTCTTATTGATAACAGGTAGTAATAATTTCTCAAATATTTTTCCTCCATCTTGAATCACACTGTGAAAAATATGAATCAAGATTTCATTCTTAATATCCCCTCCTTGTTCCCTTTAATCCTGACCTATATCTAAAGTTAGATCACTCTAATTTTGTTTGTAGTTACAGTGACCATATTTTCTTGGGAAAAATAAATGAGAAACCTAAAAGAGGGTCAAATCTGAAAGAGGTTCATAAAGATAAATGAAATAATTATTTTATGTTTAAAGTAAACATAATGTTTATGTTTCTTTATGAAGGAAAATTCAAGAGCAAAAGCAAGAAAACATTTGGTTAATCTAAAAGTCACCTTCCTTTAACAAAGAACTGCCCTTTATAACCAAATAACTATGTATTTATATTTAATGCCTGAAATATTCACTATCAATAAATATGTTTAAATATTATCAACAACATCTTCAGCTTTAATTTCCTTTACTAAAACTTTTTCAAGAGCTCTATCATTGTTTTCACAATTTAAGAAGATCAAATTCTGTGGCAATTAGAAAAACTAACTAACAATCATCTTCGGTATATTGGAGAAAAATCTACATCCAGACAAAAAAAAGTCAATTTTTCCATCTCCTATGCTAGACAAACTTTTTTCTTTTCCAAGTCTCAGCCCTACTTTCCACTTGAATGAAATAAGTCAGTTTCTCTTTTATGTTCAGAATAAAGGAGAACATGTGTTCCTCTTCCCTTGAGGATTGACAAACGGACTACTTTTCTATGTGGATAAGAGAAAACAGCCTTTATTCCCTGCATTGTCCTTCATATGGGTGGAGAGAAAATGGAGGATTACTGAATAATGGAACTGCTGTGTCCTGTTCTCCCTTTGGCCTGTTCCCCTAGCGGGAACAGAGAAGCATTCTGATTGGCTACTGACTCTGATGGCCCAAGTATAAAAGAGCTGTCAGATGGATTGAAGCGCTGTTGTTGTTGTGAGCCGAGCAGCCAAGGTTAGCAAACTCTGTTAGCGAAATAAACTATTAAAGTTTACTTTCCAAACCTCACCTCAGACTGTCCGCCACTGTTTGTGGTACTAAACAGGACTGGGTTATCTGGGTTTAAAAAGCAAACAAAGGTTTTGGGGCATCTTTATACTGTCATGGAATGTCAAATGTGGTAATAGCCAAAAGTAAACAAGTAAGACCTTTTATTTAGATTACCTGAGCTAGATGGCAAGGGCATATTCAATCCATAATAGACATTCTCCATCTCTAGAAAAGAAAAAAAAAAGGGGGGGGAGGTTGAAAGAGAAGTAGAGGTGGGCAAGAAGGAGTTTTTCTTTTTTCTTTTCTTTATAAACATATATAGATAGATAGATAGATAGATAGATAGATAGATAGATAGATAGATATGCTTTCTTCTCTTATCATAGGTTTTGTATGTATTTTTTTTCAATCGGGTATTTTCCTACATAAACCAAGTTTCTCAAATTGCAGCCATAGCTCAGTGAAATCACATCCACTATCCTAGGCTTCTTCAGACAACAAGCATGCATTTTACTGCCTATTGGGAGACTAATATAGATCTATTTCAGACTGATTGGTCATCAGTTAGCCACACCCTTGTTGTTAAAGTGTTCAGTTTTGGGGATAGTTCTGGTCTTTTTAAAGTCAATATCATGTCCTGTGGCTATATTTTATTCTGTAACAACAGAATAATCAGAGAAGCCATCGAGATAGAAAAATGCCCACACAGCATGAACAAACGAGACGATACCTCCCGCCTACCAGCCATTTGGAAACCTGCCCTTATTGACAAACGAGTCCCTAACACGACGAATGACACCAGACCCACACTCACGAAAGCCACACAGGATGTCACCACCACACATCCACGCAGAAAGCAGACTCAAACCCACACTGATAATGAGCCACGACCAAGGACCAGAAGCCAGACCGCAGCTGCATCATTAGCCACTTTAAACCCCTCCAATCCATACATGAAGCAGACTGACACCCACCATGAAGAGCTCGCACGGCCACAAACACGAAGCCAAACAACAACAACGCAGCTCACCAGCTCAAATCCCCCTGCAACTCAGACTAAGCTGAGCACAACCAAGCCCCCACCCAAACAGAACACACCCTCAGCCAATCAGAGCACAACCAACCCCCCATCCAATCAGAGCACAGCCAAGCCCCTAACCAATCAGAACACACCTCCACCCAATCAGAACACAGCCAAGTTCCTACCCAATCAACTCACACCCCCACTAGCAGTTAAAAGGAAGAGACAGCTGCGATCTCACATTGCTCCTGGAAGCACGAAGCCGAGAACACCAGCCTGAAGATGACGAATGAGACTTCGTCGAAACGTCGCCAAGAAACCTTCAATTTTACGTGGGAGAAGACCCGAATAACCAAAGACCTACATACAAACACCCGCGAAAACCTGAGAAAACATATATATATATATATATATATATATATATATATATATATATATATATATATATATATATATATATATATATATGTTCTTCTTTTGTCTCTATTTTCTCTACAAGTATGAAGATGTGGGGGAACAACTATGCTCATACAAAGTGGAGGAGCCGTCAATATATGGAGCACTTTTCATCATAGTTTTCAATAGTCTTATGGATACACAACAAATAGTGCAACACAAAAGCTGCAAAAAATTATTTATTTATTATTTATTTATTTAGTGGTTTGATTTATATGCTGCCCTTTTCTGGAGACTCAGGGCGGCTTACAATGCGTTAAGCAATAGCCTTCATACTTTTGTATATACCTGCTTAGTAGGGCTTTTGGCCCCTCCTAAGCGGTGTTCTTTTTTATACAAAGTCATCTTATTGCTCCCACAAACCGGGTCCTCATTTTACCTACCTTGAAAGGATGGAAGGCTGAGTCAACCTTGAGCCTGGTGAGATTTGAACTTGCAGTAATTGCAGGCAGCTGATGTTACTTAACAGTGCTTTAGTCTGCTGCGCCACCAAGACTCTTTTTCAGATCAGCAGTCTTTCTTTTCCCCTGCCTCCATACTGTACTATTCACACACACACACACACACACACACACACACACACACACACACACACATACACACGGTTTAGTCCACCAATCACGCAATTGTCACTGCAGAGTTTTATTTATCTGACAATGCTGAAGTCACGAATCCTGATTAGGGAAGAAAAAAAAAATTGAATAGCTTACTCAGGTGTGAAGCCAGATGTTGAAAAAAATATATACTGTCATTTCATATGATCATCAAATAAGTTAAGTGGAATCAATCCTATGAACCAACAAAAAAAAATTGATCATTTGCACAGCTAGAATTTCTGAAGACTTTTGTGCTTAACAAGTGAGTGCAATCCTACTATAGTCATCACATCAAGAGAGCAGATATGCCCGCTGCGTTCCTTGCTCTGACCTACTTAGAGGATTGGTCTATTTGCCTCCTTATATGAGACTAACAAGGTAGCCATTCTCTTTATCATGCCAAGCTTAACAGATAAATTCAGTATTGAATCCATCACATCCATTTTAAGATGAAGATAACTCAAAGGATTACAAGCAGGAGTTACTAGTGTTAAAAATAGAGTGATATAATCCTACAGAAGCATTTAATGAAGTCTGCATATAAGGCTTTAAATGTCTGATTTGACAATAACCACATGTAAATTAAAAATCTAGTCATCTAGTTTACTATAAACTTAGTTCATGTAAACCTCATTTCTTTTTTTAGTTAAATGGATATATTGGGAAATAAAACAGAGCAATAGCATAGAATTGGACATGGATCTAAAATAGCCATCCATAGCCTTCATTTTTTTTTTTGTTATTATTAACAAAAGTGTGTGTGATGGTGGCACAGTAGTTAGAATGCAGTACTGCAGGCTACTTCTGCTGACTGCCAGCTGCCAGAAATTTGGCAGTTCAATTCTCACCAGCTCTATGTTGACTCACCCTTCCATCCTTCCGAGGTCAGTAAAATGAGGACCTATACTGTTGGGGCCAATATGCTGATTCTGTAAACTACTTCAAGATGTCTGTAAAGCACTGTGAAGTGGTATATAAGTCTAAGTGCTATTGCTATTTATATAAACATATATATTCATATATAATATATTTATATTGGGGTTATCTTATGGCTTTCTTATTACTTATAACTTTAAATCTCAAAACAACATTTATATCTCCTATTCCTACAGTCTATTGAATGAGTTAAGAGGAGTTTAGAGGCTGAGCTACAATAACAAATTTAAGTCATATAATGAATTTCATGCAATTTTGTCTTTACTTTTCATTTACATTGTATTTGGTTAACTTTAGTAAGTACTCTTTTTTTTTTTTACATTTTCAGCATTAAGAAATATGAATCTAGTTCAAACTAAAGATGATTTACAGTTGTAATTTAGAAAGAGGGAAAGTTCTATTAATCTGTTGTCCAAAAAATAAGACAAATATTTCAGTAATGAAAATATCTGCAGTTTAAAGTTGGGGATTATATCCACTTAAAGAAATAATAATTATTTGGTTAAATCTTTATAATGCTTTATCCTGTTTTTTTACACATGAACTTGCCTTCCTCACTACTAAGATCGTGTGAAAATTTCACATTAACCAACATTTCTCTTCTTTGCAGTAAATCTTCTGAGGTTGTGTTCCAACATTTCTACCAGAAAATTGACTAATTGACTCTGTTTCTGCAGATGGTATATCTTAATTATTAGGTTTTATAGTATACATATTGCAAATGGAAATAAAATGGCAATCATAGCAGCATGGAAGGCAGCATTTAATAGTGTATAATACATACACATGTATATTAGAAGAAATAACTTGATTATCCACAAATAATCAGTCTTTCTGAAGACCTGCACAAAAGGGACATATACATAATTAAAAAAATTAATAATTAGGGAAATTTACATAAAGTGTGATTGAAACAAAGAATTGGCTATATGAATACAATGTTCATGATTATGAGCAAGACATGATGCATTTGCAATCTACATAACTTTGAACATTAATTAAATTAAGTTTCAAAAAGCTATCATATATCAATTTTCTTTAGGCAAGGTAAAATTTATCTTACCAGATTTATTTTCAGTAGAAGGTCATCCCTGTTTTTCAGCTCTCCATTAAAGCAGACAACTAATGGAATTTATACAACAACAATAATAATAATAATAATAATAATAATAATAATAATAATAATAATAATAATAATAATAATAATAATTTGTTGATATTTTTTCTTCTACAATGAAAGATTAAAATTTCATTTCTATTTCTATAAAATTCTCATGTACTGATACATCTGAGATTTTCCATTAAGGGTATAAGCAGTTAATTAAAAAGAAATTTCATAGTATTCAAACTTTAGAGTATTACCTTTCAAACGACTGATAAAGCATGAAGAGCGCACTGTCTTTTTCACCTTTAGTTATTCTCAGTATTATAAATGCAACTTGTGGCAGGGAGATTGAGTTCAATATCAGTATGTAGCAATGTGTTATCAGGTTGTGTGTGTCCATGTGTGTGTATATATGTCTAATTTCCTGCAAAAATCCTGATATAGTTAATAAGACAAAAATAGTCAATATTGGTTGCATATTTCGGTTATTCTCCATTTAAATAAGGTCAAATAGAGTTTAAAGGAGAGATTAAAGGAGATTAAAGGAGACCATCCTAATAAACAGCAGTGGTGTGAAACATTTACTCGAGTAAAATATGTTAGAACATTTATATTTATTACAATCAGTTTCTGATTTTAAGGTGGGATCTTAGCAGTACAGTCTGTTTTGTATGTCATTTGGCAGACTTCTATATTTCCATTTTAGATGAAATAATGGTATCGGTCAATATAAAATAAAACATTATATTAGAATAACTTGAAATCTCCCAAGTCTAATATCCATGTCAGAAGCAAACAAATATATATTTTCAATATTGATTTAGGAGTTATTTTCTTGGATATCTGTCAGTTCATCATTCATGAACTAAGGATAGGTGATTCTATCTCACCTTTCAAAATGCTTGAATGTATCAATATGCAACATGACAAAGATGGCCTAGCATTTTTGTGCTGAACAAAGGAATAAGATATTGCCCTTTGAGAGAATTTCAACTTTATGTATTGAGAGATTCATAAAAAGAAGGGATAAACTTTTACAAAATCAGAGCTCCTTTCTTTGAGCAAAGCCTTTGATTTAGCCTCTAGATCTGTGATGATGAAGCCTTTGATTTAGCCTCTAGATCTGTGATGGCACGCAGCACCCTGTGGGCACATGAGCCATTGCCCCAGTTCAGCTTTGCCATGCATGCACAGGTGCTTCCCACCAGCCAGCTGGTCGCCGGGTCTCTATGGTACATGCGTGGGGGCGGGGCACATGCAGGGGGAATGTGCAGGGGTGGGAAGCATGTGGGTTTCTAAGTGTGCATGCGTGGGGGATGGGTGCATGCGCAGGGCCACATATGCATTGCACTTTGGGGGTTTGGGTGCGCGCACGCTTTGGGCACGGTCCGGAAAAGGTTAACCATCACTGTTCTAGATCTTCTTTCAGAAACAATGAACTGTAATGTTTAACAAAATGAAAACAGAAAAAAATACATGGGGGAGGAAATTATATTATTAGCTTGATTTTAATTAAATCTAAATTTGGCTCTACTACAGTAGTTAAAAACCTGAAAGGTCACATAACCTTCTATTGATTAACTTTTATACCATATTTGCAAATTTGTTAATATGTGATAAACTTTGATAGCAGCATCACACATCTTGACTGTGATACTAGACTACAGCTTTTATGGCTGCAAAAATCAGGACAATATTTCAAGCCTTTCTTGGTTCCCTTTATTTTTCTCCTACCATGTAGGCCAGTGGTGAAATTGAGCCAGTTCTATCCGGTTCAGGCGAACCAGTAGCGCTGGCTGCGGGAGGCTCTGCCCACCCACCTGGACATCATCACATTCTATTTTTGACCCTCTGCGCATGTGCAGAAGGCTCTGTGTATGCATGTAGTAGGCGCGCGCAAGCGTTCACATTTGCAAACCGGTAGAGAAGGTAAGTAAATTTCACCCCTGATGTAGGCTAATGAAAGTTTTGATAATGCAACATTTTGTGCATCATTTTTGGCATTTTAATTTTTGTGCCATTTATATCTTTCAGAATTTTTTTTTTCTAGTTGTCCAATTTGGATATACTGGATTTTTTATTTTGTTGTTGTTGTTTATTTAGGCTACATATGAGAATTTCAAGAAATTGTTTCAACTTCATTTTTTCTATGAACTTGTATAGAAATGTGGCTTACCATACCAAGCTTTCTAACATAAATGTATGAATAATTTTCATCTACGGTATTTCTAGGGATGAAATATGATTTGTCTTATTGTCCTTTAAAGATAATTTGTCTGACTTCATTATCCTGTATATCTAACTGATCAAACCTGTCTTGCAGTATACTTCATCAACAGAAGCAGCGTTTGCATAAATAATAGAGCTATGAGTCTAAAATGATAATTACCCGAATCTAATGAATCACATAAATCATTTATAATGAAAGGAAATAAACATGGATGCTGAGATGAGCACATTAATAACTTAAATTTCTCAAAAGCTATGAGTACTTTAATTTATATGTTGTGTCCATGGTCGGTAACAACTTAAGTTCTATCAGACAAATGATTAGAAGCTAATCTAAAGGGATAAGTATAGACATTTCAGATTGGACAAATGAATATGAAAGTTCTTCTAAATTATATCCAGTGTAATGATATTGTATGTAATCTATACTATGTATGTAACCTATAATAATATACAGAAATATAGTAATATTAAGGAGGCATTTGAGTTAAATTTTACTTCACTTGAGCAAAAAGGATACATTGCAACACAGTTCTCATCTTCTTAATCTGTCATATATTGGGCAGACAGAGAAATTAGGATGGAGTTTTTTGCCATTTATTTCAGACTTCAGAGTTGAAGAATTTCAGGAAAGTATCATCTATTACCTGGCTGGAATTTTGATTAAAAGTCTTCTTGCTGTCATGGCCAGGTATCACAAAGGAATAACTATTCATTTTGCTCCAATTAAAATCGATGTTGTTGTGTTATAAATAGGAAACATTTACATCAAATCTTGCTCAACTGAAAACTACAGCATGGGAAAAAGACAGAAACTGCTACACTCATTGAAATCTTCAGAGAGCAATTGTTACCCAATGTGTTATACAGCATGGGCAGATCTAAGAATAAGGCATGGGAACATTATCATTTCCAGTAAGCCCCACTCGTGAAAGAATACACCTTCTACCTATAGAATTGTTGTCGGAAATATAATGACTGAAGTTATATGAAGGCAAATAGAGTCTCATGAAGCCCAATCATAAGGGAGGAAAATCATATCCAGTTTGTTCCTTTAGCAATTAGTAGATAGCATACTACAAATCAGTAAATAAGGATTATATTCCACATAAATATGATGTGATTACTGTCAGAGCCAGTTAAAAGATGTAGATAGAAACCCATCCTTTACTTGGTTTATCAGGCAAATGATTGGTCAAGCCGGTAGTTCTATATGGCCTCCCTGTCACTGGATTGGATTGATGAAGAGGATTCAATAGTTTTTGGCTTAAACCCAAAATACTTGACCTTTCAGAAATGTCAGCAGATTTGTACAGAATAAAGTGGCATGAGGGCAAAAAAGAAAAGGAGAGGAGAGGAAAGACAAGGAAAATCTATTTCAGTACAGAAAAATAAGTTAGAATTTTGGCATGCAGCTTTGACTTTATCTATTTGGCTCCCTATGTAGCTTCACTGCACCCTAAATTAAATTGATCTCTCTCCACCACCACTACTTATTTTACCTGATACAATCTGGATTAATTCTGCTAAAGTCAATGGAGCTATCATTCTTCTTTTCTAGGCAGACAACTTAAATCAAAAACTGGCATTGTAACTTTCTCGGTGATGATTGCCTTATCATCTCACGTTTCAGATTCTGAGCACCTGCAGATTGTCTTTTGTGTACTTCCCTGGACAGCTTCAGTTTAATGAGAGATTCATTTGAGAATTTCAGTTCTCTGTTCCTTTTGTTTCTTCTACAGAACTCTCTTCTCCAATTGTCACTAAGCCCACTATCTATATTTTGGAAATATGACACTTTCAATTATCAGTGGAATTAGTTAGGATGAAATGAGATTTGGCTTGACATTTAGAATGCTTCATAAAAGTCTAAGGGACTTCTCAGACCAAAACTTTGTAAAGAGGGCTGTGTCCTTTTTATCCCCATTGATGTGTCCTCTGACTACAGTTTCTGGGAATTAATAATGGTTCCCTCCATCTTTAGATACATAAAAAGGCATTCATAGTTTTATAAAAACCTGAAATCTTTCTCCCTTAAACAACAACAAAAACATAACTGCCCAACCTAAAACATGTCTGGTGTGACGTGGCCAAAGAAAGCTAAGTAGAATCATCTACCTCAAAAATTGTGTTCTCCTCTTCTGGGGCAATAAAATAAAATTGATATCAGCAATAGCAATAACCCTTAGATTTACCTACTACTTCATAGTGTTTTACACTATGTGTTTTACACATAGTGTATGAGAATTTTGTATTAGAAAAGTGAAATCATAGAAGCACTCATGTTTCCAAAAAAAAAAAAAAAAAAGCAAGCAAGCAAGCAAAATAATTAGCCAGGTAATTGCCAATTAGGATGGCATCAATGAGATGTGAACCTGGTTAACCTAATATTTTCTAGGGATTGGTCAGCAATAAAATGCTTATTGTACCACAATTCACAAATCTGGCAAGCACCTGCCTTTTATTGTATTTAAATCCAGTTATTTATTTGAGACCCGAGAACAAGTTTAGTATCTCAACTACTAGACCTCTAACTGGCATTAAAACTCTAAACAAAGACAACAAGGAATACATTTCCTGTGGAATAGAAATCTATACAAATTATATAATTTGTACATGTCCTTTCACACATCTGTACGCTTTGTTGATAGAATAATCATTTCTACTTGCAAGGAGCGATACAGGCATAGCTGTAGAGGTAGATGTTCTAACATATTTTAATCATTTTCATCTTGTGTGGTAAAATTCCTTTACCGCATTTGCTTATTCAGCAGAATGAATTAGCTCAATTGTGTGTGTGGGGGGGGAGTTTCCAGAATGTCTGAATTATCACTTTTCCCAGAGTGTGTTTCAAGATGTAATGGCTGTCAGAGGTCTGTATTGTGTACTTCACTTTTCAGTTCTACTTACTTGGCACAATTTGTGACTAATAAATAACTTGAGCAAAATCAGGGCAGAACAAGAAAGGCTTAATGTCATCCCCAGATATTATTTATCAATGGTCTTCTTGACAGTTTTTCAGCTTTTTAATCCATTTGTAGTTAGCAGTGCTACACATTAAGGTTTGATCCTCTTCTCAGATGCGCAGGCACATATTATCACAGTACAATCAATTCCCAAATGTAAACCGATATTCCGCCTAGACAGTTTGGATTAGCAGTCAGGGAACAAATTCTAGACACTTAATTTGAAGTGATCTATCCATGGACAGGCAAACCAGATGAGACCCATTAGTTTCTGCATTTCTAACAGTACTGAAAAAATGTATTTTTAGCATAGCAAGGAGCCTTTCTTTCAATGTAATTTTTTTTTTAAAAAAAAAAAGTGTTTACAATTGGTAATTTGATCCCTATGTACGGTAGACAAGAAGCTTTCCTTGGAGTTCTTCAGGAATATCCATCACTTAATCACAATCTTTAATATTTGAAGTTATTGTATCTGTTCAAAGAATGTCAGGTTTGTCAAACTTGTGGTGTCACATTGTCATCATGTGACGTATCGTGACTTTTTCCCCCTTCGCTAAATCGGGGGTGGGCATGGCCAGCACATGATGCATCCCTGCTTTAAATGTTGTATCGATCAAAACAACCACATGCAATTGTGAAGGTTGCTAAGTGTTCACTTCAAGTCATTTAGCTTCGACTCAACCCTTCCAAGACCGAGTGGCTGTGGCTGCCGGCGTCCCGGTATAGCCAGCTGACGCCATCGCTGGTTATTGGGGGTGAATCATTGGCCCCCACGGAAAGGGCCCGCAACTTGGGCGTCCTCCTGGATGCACGGCTGTCCTTAGAAGGGCATATGACGGCCGTGGCTAGGGGGGCTTTTTATCAGGTTCGCCTGATACGCCAGTTGCGCCCCTTTCTGGATCGGGACTCCCTACGCACAGTCACTCAAGCACTCGTCACTTCTCGTCTGGACTATTGTAACGCTCTCTACATGGGGCTCCCCTTGGGGTACACCCGGAGGCTCCAACTGGTGCAGAATGCGGCCGCGCGGGGGATTATGGGAGCGACTGGGCGCTCCCATGTGACTCCTCTCCTGCGCGAGCTGCATTGGCTTCCGGTGGACTTCTGGGTGCGCTTCAAGGTGTTGGTGATCACCTTTAAAGCGCTCCATGGCTTAGGGCCAGGGTACTTACGGGACCGCCTTCTGCCACCAATAGCCTCCCACCGGCCAGTTCGCTCCCACAGAGAGGGCCTCCTCAGGGTGCCGTCGGCTATACAATGCCGGCTGGCGACCCCCAGGAGGAGAGCCTTCTCTGTGGTGGCACCTACCCTTTGGAACAATCTACCCCCAGAGATACGAGTGATCTCCGACCTCCGGACCTTTCGTCGGGCCCTAAAAACTCATCTCTTTCAGTTAGCCAGTCTCTCTTGATTTTATGATTTTATGGTTGGTTTTAAATTTTGATATGGATTTTAAATTGATAAATTTTAAACTATGGGCCAAATTTAATTATTTTAAATCTATTTTTAATCGTATTTATGTATAAATGTTTTTATTTTGGCTGTTCACCGCCCTGAGTCCAAAAGGAGAAGGGCGGTATAGAAATTCGAATAATAAATAAATAATAAATAAATAATAAACTCTGGAGGGCTACTGGTTCCATATTATATTCCCTAATCAAATTAGAGCAGAGGTACCTGCAGGTAGGATATTTCAGGTGACTGGTATTTGAGTAAAGTTTATTTTCATTTGACTTTGATGAATTAACACTTTTTGTTTTTAAAGCATAAATTATATGTTATTTTGACCAAATTAATCCTGTGGTATGATTGATATAATTAAGATTATAAATATGTATCATATAGAGATGAAGGTAAAATGGAATAGCTATGCAGAAGAGATGGGCTTCCATTATGAATATTAGTTTCCACAAAGCTTTAATTCTTATCTAATTCTTTACCATTCTACCATGCTTTAAATTACAGTACTACAGGAATTGTGCCAAACAGATGTCATGATAGGAAGTAGAAGAAGGGGGACTATTGAAGTCATTATTCAACAGGACTACTCACCAGTCAGATTAGTTCTTTTGATCAGTTCAATATCAGCCTATGATTATTTATTCTAATCACACCTTGAACAAGTAAGTAGAATATGAATATATGGAGATCCCATCCCAACAAATAAAACTGTATTATTTACTAGTCTATGGCACATAGATAAGATCTATTTCCAAAGAATTGGGTGGACACTGGCTATAGCCAAAAATATCTGTCTTCTATTATTATGTAAATTAACACATGAGACTATATAGCAAATCCAACATAAAAAGGTCTTTGATAAGATTTCCAGTAAAATACCAAGCCACATGATCAAGAAAACTATGTCATTCACCAAGAATTCCAGGAAGAACTAAAGGATTGAATTGAGATGAGTTGGTTCTTTTCTTTATTCATTCAAACTGAATGACATTCATCCACTATCAGGCCACATTGACAACATTTTCTCTCATAGGCATGACATATTCCTCCATACATATAGAAGGACATCATATGCAGTGTAGCACGTGTGAAATAGATTGTTCTCGACATTCACACAGAGTGTCTTTTATAGAAGTTGATTCTGAAGCAATGTGGTGATGTCCGTTGCCACATGAAGTTCTAATTCTCTTGCAAACTGCTCTAGTTCTGTTCTAATTTGCATCTCTAACTTGAAAATCCGGCATCTCTTCTGATGCCCAATCCAAGCTTGGGCTTAATTCAGCAGGGCTAATACTTATCTCTTCTTTCCTTCCCAACACACATGATTATCGTAGAATCGACCATGCTTTTCTACATAGATATAGATATATGTTATATGAAAATATACTGCACTACTGCTAAGGCAGGATATAATTATGCAGCAGACAGCTTTAAAACAGGGAAGGTACATCACAGTTGTTTCCTCCATATTAAACATTCTGCAATTACCTATTCAGAGTGAAATCAATACAGGTAATTCTGAGAAAGTAGCTGGAAGATTGCAACCTAGGTCTGTGCAGCATTTATTCCGTTTCCTTTTTAAGCTTAAAGTAATTTGCCTTTTATGTCTACCATCTGTGCAACACCAAGGCAAATATCTAAATATTGATCTTTTTCTACTTTTGTTTTTCTTTTTGACAGTTTTATATTTAATTTATCCTTTTTTTATTTTTGTTATTTCAAGGGAAACTGCTGTTTCCAACTGAAAATTTTGGAGCTGATATTTTTTAAAAAAGTCCTGACATCCTAAAAAAGGTTCTTGCAATAATAATCCTTTAAAAATAATTATAATAATAATTAGCATGGTATTGAAAATGCCAACTCTATTAGGAAAGTGTGTTGACTGAGGAAAGATTGGGTCCATTTAAAAAGACTGTATAATGCATTTTTAACCTCTGGCAAGGCAGAGCTCATCAGGAAACTAAAAACATTTTAAAAAGCTGTAATGGCTGTAAATCACAGCACATCTGAATCTGCTAACATGTATAGCCTTAAGAGCATCTGATGTCTTGCATTGAGTGTGTGCATCTCTCTCTCTCTTGTATTCTTTTTGCATTGCAATGCCTCGTGGCAAAAGAAAAGCTTTTTTCATTCATGCAACTGGTTTGCTACATAATCTGTAATTAAAAACCATGAATAATGGTCTATGTAAAGCAAAAGCAAGGTAGCTGAGGAACTCTTTTACGTAGAATTTTATTATTCATTGGAGCATGACAGCTTCTAATCCAATGGGATACAAATGATTGTGTTGGGAAATGGGAACTGATTGGTGAGTTTGCAGCTGGCAGCTAGATATAGGCAGATTGCCAGTAAACTGTTGCCAGTAAACTCTAGTCCTATGGGGGAGGCATTCTGCAAGTAAGAAACCAGAAAAAATATTGGGTTTGGGTAGATCTAAATTGCACTGAATGGGAGCAGTTTCACTGTCAGTGTAAGAGATTAAAGCAATTCCTATTGTATAGCTCTGTCCAAAACCATAATTGAGAAGAAAATTCTCTAGTGAAAACAATAAAAATGGTTTTTAAACTGGAAATCTAATCAGCATTGACTCAGTGCAACTTTGGAATTCATTTTTGCACTACAGATATCTGTTTTCTGCTTTTTAATAGGCACTATAATAGGACTAGGAGGGAGGAAAAATGCAATCAACATTGATTTTTCCTAAAATGAGAATCCATAGTGTCAGAAACTTCTATAGTTATGACTCGTTTGTTCTGAAATCTGTATTATTTTCCTGTGAGAACACTTCACAGAGACAGGGTCCAAGTAAGTTATATGTTTTGCTTTGAGTACATTTGAACGCAATGCAAGAGCAAGAAATAATGTACCACTGATTACAGCCAAATGGCTTAAGCAATTGAGCCAAGCTATAATGGACAAAAAAGCAATACATTCTGTATTCTGCAATGAACAGTCGTAACCTGGGAAAATTTTCAGTGTACAATATACAGTAGTAACAGTAGCAGAAATAGCTCATGGAATAATAAGCTTTTTCTTATATGGAGCTGTGGGTGTAGACTATCTTTCCCATGAAGGCATATTTGGTTCCTCATCATGCAATCTTTTAGTAGGGAGTTTAAAGTTTTGTTTTTTTTAAAAAAAAATGTCCAGTCATGTTAATAACACTATTAGCTAGCTCTTTTTCCATTGTTTTATTGAGAGTGGTTGCTTTGCTTTATATGCTAATTTAGAGTGAGAAACACATCTATGCACATACTGTACAAGTACATAGTAAAATATACATTTTTGAGAACATTATTGATCCTTCCGAACCACCATTACAATTAGGCTTCTATACCAAGTACCTCCCAGGGTGTGTTGGGCTTCAAATCCAATTATTGGATTTGAAATCCAAGATACTCTTTTTTAAAAAATCAAGTTTTTTTATATATATATATATATATATATATATATATATATATATATATATATATATATATATATATATATATATATAAATATTTTGAAGACAATGTATTGTCTGGGCATTTCATTTTACAAAAGAAGGAAAAAATAACAGATATACTGATAGTAATAATGATTATACACGTAATAATTACAACCATATTTAAATAGTATTAGCTTATTTATGATCATATTAATAGTATTAGCATACTTATAATTATAAACAACAGTAATATTTTACTTACATATAACAATAATCTTTCTTCATCTAATTTCTATCTCTTATCTCTAGCCATTGATAAAACCTATTCCACATTGAATAGTACTCTGTATCTCCTTTATCTTTTATTTTCAATGTCAATCTATCCATCTCGGCACAGTCCAATATTTTCTGAATTATGTTTTCATCTGGTGGGGTATTCTCATTTTTCCAATATTGTGCAAATACAATTCTCACTGCTGTTAATACATGTAGCATTAAGTATATAGTCCCTTTATCATAACTTTCTGATATTATACCTAACAAAAATATTTCTAGCTTTAAATCTATGTGTTGCTTAATCAACTTTTCCAGCCACATGTGTATTTTTGTCCAGTATTTTCTTGCTTTCATACATGTCCACCACATATGATAATAAGTACCTGGAATATTCCAACATGTTATTAAACATTTTTGCTAGTCTTGCCGGTGACAAATGACACCTATAAAGCATTTTATAAAGATTTTTCTTATATGCAGTAGCCATTGTCAGTTTATAATTTCTATCCAAGATACTCAACAGCCTTGGTTTAGGGAAAGGCTGCATTAGAAAGTACTGAGCAGATATCATCTTCAAAATAATTACCATATTCTTGAAAGAAGGAGCCATACCTTTGCTTATTCCATCACTCTTTTCTGAGGCAGTTTCTTATTTCATGCTTGAATATGAACTAAGCATATAATTTAATTCAGTATTACGACTCAGGTTGTTAAGTCACTGAGAGAAATTTTCAGAAGTTTCATAGAAGGGATAAATTTATTTTTCTTCCACACCTAACAATGAGTTCTATTCACAGATACTTGCACAATGCCTCCCCATCTACCCCATATCAGCACTGATAAAGAATGTAGAGAAATTTGGATGCCCTATTCACTGAGCCTTATGCATCTGAAAGAAATTATATTGGAAATGCAGGTCTGCAATCAGTAGTCTTGTGTCGTCAGAACTCCTGTAGCTCTTTGATTTGCAAATGAAGAAGGTTCTTTCTACAGTAGTAGCTGGTCACTGAACCTATACATATTCTAGGTGTGTTTGCATGTAGTCTTGAACTACTCAGGATGTTTACAAATGTTCAAATCTGTGCAGAGAACTGATCAAACACCACAATTTCTACATCTTCTTTTTCATACCATATAAGTAAAGAGATTAACGTAGTAAAATAGAAGCTTTCTGTATCAAACCTGTGAACATTCATTAACTTTCTTGATGTGTTCATTTTTCCTTGTCCTTCTATGCAGAGACCATTCAAAATGGTTAACACATAAACCCACATAAATTAACAATTACAATGATTGATAGATTCAAAAGAACCAGATGAACAGTAGGGCTAAATATAACTCCTCAAGAGAATACATTCCATATAACAAAAGGATGCTCTGTTCCATGGGCCCCAACACAGATTTCTCAAAATATAGGCACATTTTTTGCTGGTCCTAATCCCAAGAAAGGTTGGCATAGTTTCTTAGTTAATCAGGCTTTAATCTAAACCATTTATGACTTCAAAAATTAATATTGGCTCTTGCGCAAATGGCAACCAGTATATGCCTTTCAATAGAATCATTTATTCCCAATATTGTGCTCTGGTTTGCAACCTGGCTGCTACATTACACCTTGATGAGCATCCTTCATAACATAAACCCAGCTAGTCAGCAGTGCATTCAGTAAATACAATATAGGTTTTGTAAGAAAATAGGCAAGTTGGCTTTATGAATTTATAGTGCATATAAGAGCAAGGTCTCCTGCTTTGCCATTTCAAGTAAATAAAAAACTTATCTGAAATACTATATATGGAAAAAGAATGGTGTGTTAAATAGAGTTTGCATACTGAAAAAGAATCACGTTAGAAAATAATAAGTAGAAAAGTGCCAAGCTGGCACTGATTCTTTCATGCTGAAGATAAGAACAGCTCAATTCCCATTGTTTGCTTGCCGTGAAGCTCTGCGCATTTCCATGCGAGGATTCTGCATTGCTTTGAAAGCTGCTTCCAGACATCTGTCTTTCTATGATGACTGCAGTGTTAAAGATCTAAACTAATTTCTGGCAGTAACAGCCGAAACTATTGAAAAGTTAAGTTTTCATTTGTTTGCTTCTACTGTATATTGTAGATATTATGACATCTTTTCCCATTGGAGGAAATTCTCCCCTCCCACATCTTTGAAGGGAAATTCAAGATCACTGTGCAGTTACTGCTTTGTAATCCAGAAAAAGACAGCAATTTATAAGAATTATGACATTCTTCAATGTTCTTCAGTACTGGAACATCCAAATTACTCATGGTTATTTTTTTTTTTTTGTCCTTCTGCCTTTTCCCCCCTTCTTTCCCTTCTATGGGCAGCAGCTCAGATTGCTTGCTTGGTGATACTTCATCAGTTTAGTGTCAACTCTTAGTAATTTCATATAATTCAACTGCAAGATGATCTGTCCAGAGCCTGGTCCTTCAGAGCTTCTACTGCTGTGTAATTAAGTCCATCCTCCTTTCTGCTGATCATCCTCTATTTCTCTTTCCTTCCCCTTTTCCAGCATTATGGACTTTTCAAGAAAGTTGAATCTTAACATAGTGTGTTCAAAGTCCAATAATTTGAGCCTGGTCATTTGTGCCTCAGATGGGTTGATTAGTCTTTAACAGGGTGGATAAAAATCAATGATTTTTTTAAAAAAATAAAAAAAAATCAGATTTTTTTATTTAAATCAGATTTTTTTTAATTTAAATTGGATTTTTTTATTTTTATCGAATTTATTTTAATAAAAAAACTTTTGGGGTAAAAATCTATCGTAAGATAGTTTTCTATTTAAGATACATAAATAATTTAGTTTATTCAGCATGAAATGGAGCTTAGTTATGTAGTATAAGGCTGTATATTCTGCAACACTGGAACTATTGGTGAGTCAACAGTGGATCAAAGAAGTAGCAGAGATGACAGTTGCTCTTTAAAAATTATGATTTAAATCGAGTTGATTTAAATCAAGCCTTTTTACTAGTGATTTAAATCATGATTTAAATTGTGATTTAAATCAACTCGATTTAAATCAAATCCACCCTGGTTTTTAATGCATTTGCATGCTTGGCTATCCATGATACAGTCAAAAATATTCTCCAACACTTATCCAAAAGCATCAAGATACTCTTTCATATTTATAGAGAGTCACAAGGAATACCATTACCTGGATGATTCAGATTTCTATAGGTATAGACGCATCATAGTATCTGAATATATTTTCTAAAACCTCCATTGCAACTTTATCAAGTGCTAGCCTGCAGTTTATTTCTTGATTGCTGGTAACTTTGCTTTTAACAAGAATTCCTTGCTCACTAAAAGGCAAAAGCTATCCAACCCTTCTGTTTTAATTACTATTTCTACACATCATCAATAGTTTGCTCATTATTAGATGCACATCATTTGCATTTTCAGCTATCAAAGTCGTTTGATAGATGTCATTAATGTATCTTTTCTAGTTTTAAAACCATGGTCACCCTTTTTCAAGTCCATCCTCCCTCAATATATTGAGCATACAGGTTGAATAAATAAATAGAAAGTATACAGCTTTACTTCATTATTTTGCCAACCTGCAGCTGGTCTGTTTTACCATGTTGGGTGCATACTGTGGCTTCTTGACCTTTATAGGGATTTTGTATTAGGATAATGAGATGATTTGGGATTCCCATATTTCCAAGGACGTTTCATAACTTGATACGATCAGCACAATTGAAAGCCTTTCTATAATCAATGAAGCACACACTGACATATTTTTAGTATTATTATATTTCTCAGTTATCCACCCTGCATCAGAAATAAAGCTAGGTTAAACATATCATATTCTAAGTAAAAGTATCCCATTTCAGTCCATTTTAATTCACTGATGCTTGCCAGTGTGCAGTCACTTAATTTCATATTTCTCTGTATCAAACTTTCCCATGTTCTTGTTCATTATATACCATGTCCCCATTGTAATTCTGTCTTTTTCTGCATGGCAACTTCAGGAAATACATGTCCTAAGACTTTAATCTAGTCACATCATAAACACCATTAGTACTGCAAAAGATCCTCAGCTCTTCCTCAATATTCAACCCAAGGGAGCCATCATATGGCACTATATTGTTGTCTATAACTTGTCTATTCTTGTAGTTTTTTCTTTTTTAAAAAAAGTAAAGATATTTTTATTGTTAGAATATTAAATTACAAAGGAAAAAAACTTCTGCATTAGATAATGATGGGCAATTAAAACAAAGAGTAACAGTTAGTAAGCATAAACAAAAAACATTGTGGGAAAACCTTCTAGTGACATATTCTTCTGTTCCCTTTCATTGTTTTCCCAACTACTAACCACAGCCTAGATATCTATAATTTATATTATGCATTAAAATTATGTATAGTACTTATTTAAATCCTTTTGTCTAATTTTCATTAGACAAAATGGTCACATAAATTTCTTAAAAACCATATTCCAAATGTCTAAATTTGACTGCTTTCTAATATTTAGGATTTAAGGAAGCCATTTCTTTGTAAAGTAGAGGAGTGTTTTACCATTGCCTTCTCCTATGCACTAGGGCAGGAGTTTCAAATTCTCAGCCCATGGGCTGGATGCTTCACACACTGGCCATCTCCACCCCCGGTTTAGTGAAGGGGGAAAAAGTCACGATACGTCACATGACAACAACATGATGGCACAACTAGGTAATGATGTCTCTGTCATTATCACTAAAGTGATAATCTACCTTCAGCCTCTTACTGTATTAAGGAAAGGGTAAAGGTTCCCCTTGCACATACGTGCTAGCTGTTCCTGACTCTAGGGGGCGATGCTCATCTCTGTTTCAAAGCCAAAGAGCCAGCGCTGTCCAAAGACCTCTCTGTGGTCATGTGGCTGGCATGACTAAATGCCAAAGGCGCATGGAACACTGTTACCTTCCCACCAAAGGTGGTCCCTATTTTTCTACTTGCATTTTTTACATGCTTTTGAACTGCTAGGTTGGCAGAAGATGGGACAAGTAACAGGATCTCACCCCATTAAGTGGCACTAGAGATTTGAACTGCTGAACTGCTGACCTTTCGATCAACAAGCTCAGCATCTTAGCCACTAAGCCACTACATCCCTTACTGTATTGCTCCTGTCCAATAGAAGTGCTTGTTCACTTCCTTTATCTGGGATGCTTTTTATACTTTGCTAGTAGTATATATATTTTGTGGGCACACTCCCAGCATTCTTCCCTCATCCCATCCAATAATATCTCTACCCCAGCAATAGGCAACATAGCAGGACTGGGGAGAGAACAACTCAAAGTAGGGTGATATCTTTCATATCTCATATCTGAAAAAATAAAGGCATTTATTGTGATCATTAATGGAGAAACATGGAAGAAAAATATATGAAATATGCAGGGAACATCATTATGAAAAGCCACATCATACTTGTGTCCTCATTTTGGGATCATCATAGTTAACTGCTGATATGATTATCCATGACTGACTCTGGGGAAGTGAATTCCGTAGCAAAGTGAAATTGTCCTCTACATCATCTTTTTTAAAAAATCACATAATCAGAGACCACCAAATTCAAGTATTTTAATAGAGAATTCTTTCTCCTTTCCTGTCCTTTATTTCTTTCTCTCATCTCCCACACAGATTAGTATTCCTAAATCTCAAAGAAAACAAAAACAAAACAAAACCCAGAACTCTAATATATTGCAAAGTTTGATTCTTTATTAAGTAATCTTTGATATTTGTTTTATTTGTACATATACAAATATACATATACAGAGTCCCTTGGGAGTTGGGTGGAATAGAAATGCGATAAATTAAATTAAATAAAATATGCCCAGAATATATCAAAAACCTACGGTATTTTAATGGGTTTTGATAATCATTAAAATATTTCCAGGTTGTCTGTAAATGAAAAGACCACTCTATAGTTAAACTGAGCTCTATAGTTAGCTGATGAAAATGTGAGAGGGAAGAAAACTCAATAAAATATATAAATCTTTTTCTTTCCCTCCCTCCTCCCTTCTCTTATTCTTAATTTATTTTCTATTGAGTGATACTCAAACTAGTTGACACAAACATTCAGTAGAGTTTCCTTTCAGCAGATGTTGATGTTCTTGGCAGAAATTAGAGAATCTTTAGGTGTTTCATAGTCATGTTGGTATCGACAGGGCTTAATGTCAAATGTGTTTGCTTTGAAATCCAAGAATTTCAATTTTATAAAAGGAGTTTTGGCACTCTTCAACATTAACCACTTTTGGTTTGGCATTAAACCAGAATGAGAAACATTTCATCTCTACAGTTTGTAACCGATTAGGGTACAATTTAATATTGGAAAACTGTAGAAGATATTTTCCTTGTTTTCATAATTCTGTTTTATCTTATTATTTCACCTGGGAAATACTGCTACTTACCAGAGGAACAGATCACTTGTATTAAATTGCAGAGTGGCTCTGGGAATTCTTGAACACAATTCATTAAAAATATATCAGAAAACGGATTTAGTCATAGTCTTATTTAATTGATATGAACACTTCTGAGCAGAGGACACTTATTTTAATAACTGCCTTCTCTTGTGCCTTGAAGCTTTCATTGCGGTAAAGGACAAATATATTTTCATCATTTGCAAAATTGCTGTTTCTGATAAAATTATTGTATACACTCTAATGGGGGGGGGGACTACTCTTAATATATCCCAAAATGGTCAACTACTCTCTAAAGTAGAAACTCTGAAGTAGACTCTTAAAATGGTTTTAGTAATATGCAAATTATACAATTATACAACTATATGACACATGTGTCTTTCCTCTCTAGACATGAAACAACCAGAAGGCAATGCTTTCTTTACACAATTTATTTCTAGAAAGATTCATGTTCTGGTGAAAACTATAATAGTTTTGTCTGTCTTACGTGTGATGGAATTTCCTCATTATCATCCACTCTAAGATCACTCATGTAACATGCCCCCAATAACCACTTTGTTTTTGACTAACTTATCCATGTTGTCATACTGCTTAGGTATCTCTATGCACATAGTCCTCAACTTACAACAGTTCATTAAGTGACTGTTTGAACTTACAATGGCACTGAAAAAAAAATGACCTGATCATTTCCCACACTTATCACCACTACAGCGTCCCCATGGTCATGTGATCAAAATTCAGATGTTTAGCAACTGATGCATTTTTAACAGAATAATAGAGTTGAAATAGACCTTGGAGGTCTTCTAGTCAAACCCCTTGCACAAGCAGGAGATCTTATACCATTTTGGACAAATGGCTGTCTAGTATCTTCTTAAAAACTTCCACTGATGGAGCACCCACAACTTCTGAAGGCAAGCTGTTCCAGCAGTTAAGTGTTCTCATTATAAGAAAATTTCTACTTTGTTCTAGATTGCGTCTCTCCTTGATTATTTTCCATACATTGTTTCTTGTCCTGCCTTCTCGCCCTTTAGGGAATAGATTAAACCCCTTTTCAGCCCCTTAGATGTTGAGCAAAACCTTAGGTTATCTCCTGCTATCATGTCACCAATAATCCTTCTTTTCACTAGACTAGACATATCCAATTCCTGCAACTGTTCTTCATATGTTGTAGCCTCCAACTCCTCAATTATCTTTGTTACTTTTCTCTGCACTTTTTCCAGAGTTTTAACATCATTTTTATATTATTGCTAAGCAAGGCATTAGAAAGAAATCTTACCAAAACATTAGTACTAACACTTGATTCTATCCCTCTGTTAATGCAGCCTAGGTCTATGTTGGATTTTTTGGCAGTTGCAGCACACTGCTGGCTTATATTCAAGTCCACTAGTACTCCAAGATCCCTCTTGCAGTTACTATTGTTGAACCAGTATATTATTGAGCCACCTATTCTATAATTGTGCATTGAGGACCCAGATTGTTGTGGGCAATATGCTGACTCTGTAAACCACTTAGAGAGGACTGTATAAGTCTATGTGCTATTGCTATTTGGTTTATCTTGCCTAAATGTAAAACCTTACTTTTTTTAACCATTCAATTTCATTTCATTAAATAGGGCCCACTGTTCAAGTCTGTTGAGATCCTTCTAGATCTTGATACTATCTTTTGGCTATTCCTGCCAGCTTAATGTCATCTGCAAATCTGATGAATTCCTCTTCTATTCTCTCATCTAAATTGTTTAGAAGATATTGAAGTGTATTGGGCCTAAGACAATACCATGGTGTATCCCCTGCTTACTTCCCTCCATATAGATGTAGTTTCATTAAGGACTACACATTGAATGTGGTTTCTCAGCCAGTTATGAATCCATCTGGTGGAGATGCTGTCTATGCCACATTTTTCTAATTTACTAAGAAGTAGTTTGTGGTCTACTTTGTCAAATGCCTTACTGAAGTATATTGTGCCCAATGCATTTTGCTTGTCCACTGATTTACTCACTTTAGTCACCACATTAGTCACTATTTATGATGGTTGCAGTGATCCTGGGATCATATTTTGTGACCTTCTGACAAGCAAAGTCAATGGGGAAGCCAGATTCACTTAACCATTGTGTTAGTAACTTAACAATTGTGGCAACAAAGGTCATAAAATGGGGCAAAAGTCACTTAACAGCTATCTTGCTTAGCAACAGAAATTCCGGAGTCAATTCTGGTTGTAAGTTGAGGACTACCTTGTTATTTTTCTAATGCAAATAGTAAAGCTGTTCTTGTTCATTATTGGAGGTCTGATACTTTTCTTCTTGGCTGTCCAAGAAATGAAGAGAGAATTTGTCCCTTAGAGTTTTCCATTCCTCTCCCCCTCCCCCCCCCCAACACACATCTCTGAGTTGGAAATTAGATGCCAGGCTTTGCTTAAAGCAAGTTGCAAGGAAGCAACAGAGTTCCTTCCTAAGAAATCTTGAGAAAGCAAATCTTGAATATAGATCTGAGTTAAAAGCGAACAAAACTTGAGAAACTGTTAATGAAAGTATGTCACACAATCTTTCTTGATTTAAACTGACTTTTCTCATTATGCAACTTGTCATTTAGTATTTTTTCTTGACCAAATTATAGTACTTACAAAAATACTGTAAAGGTGATTCTATGACATGTTTACAGGTAGACCTCAATTTACAACCACAAGTGATCCTGAAATTTCTGTTGCTAAGCAAGACATCTGTTAAGTGAACTTTGCCCCATTTTACAACCGTTGTTGCCACATTTGTTAAGTGAATCATAGCAGTTATTAAGTTAGTAACATGGTCATTAATTGAATCTGACTTCCCATTGACTTGGCTTTTCAAAAGGTCACAAAAGATGATGATTACATGACCCCGGGACACAGCAACCGTCATAAACACGAGTTAGTTGTCAAGCATATACATTTTGATCATGTGACCATGAGGATGTTGCAACAGTGGTAAATGTGAAAAATGGTCATAAGTCACTTTTTTCAGTGCCATGGTAACTTTGCACGGTCACTAAATGAACTATTGTGACTACCTGTATTTCAAGTAGAGCTTTCTTTCTTCAGATTTCTATAGGCACAAAAGATTCATTACTTTACTATGCAGTTATTCCTATAAAGGGTTTTGTTTTTCAAGGGGAAAAAAAAGCTATTGAAACAAAAGTCATAGTGGGAACAAACTAATAAATGCATATTTACCTATATTGTAATTGCAAAATTCCAAGCCAGCTAAGTTACTCTGCCTGTTCTCTATAATTTGGTATTGTCCTGATATTTCTTTAAAGAGGAATGTATTCACAAGCAAAAAAAAAAAAAGGAAAATTAACCTCCAAATTCTTGCCGAAAATAAAATGCATCAAATGTTAAATTTAATATAAATTGCCATACAGGGATGGTTGAGGCCTAAAGATATAAGAGAACCTAGATGCAGGTGCATAGTAAATGTACAATTTTTAGAAGTTTGTGGTGCAATTTACAGTAAAAATATAGAACAATGCATATATTAAGACAAATTATACAAAATGTTATCTTTTACAGTAAAAACTTCTTAGTGATATTAAAACCATTTTTCTAATAAGTTACTTTGGTCCATGTGTTACTCTGGATAGAATGATTGAATACACATATCTAAAAGAATTTTATATCTTACTCCTATTCATTAATTTTACACAACTCATATACCTTTTTATCTTGGTGGTATGTGAATACATACATTATACAAAAAAATGCATTTTTTAAAAAAATTTGATTTATATGCCGCCCTTCTCTGAAGACTCAGGGCGGCTTACAATGTGCTCAGCAATAGCCTTCATCCTTTTGTATATTTATACAAAGTCAGCTTATTGCCCCCACAAACTGGGTCCTCATTTCACCTACCTTAGAAAGGATGGAAGGCTGAGTCAACCTTGAGCCTTGGCGAGATTCGAACTTACAGTAATTGCAGGCAGCTGGTCTTAATAAGCTTAATAACAGGGTGCCTTAAACCACTGTACTACCAAGGCTCTTTAACTGTATAAATTTAACTATTTATACAGATTTTCTTTTGACTGATTAAAACAAGCTACTTAACATTAGTTAATTTACCTTTCCAACACATTATCTATGTACTTTGACTGAAACTTATAGATTACAATATTAGATTAAAAAAATAAAAATAAAGATTAGATTTCGATAAATCAGAACTTATTTTGTTGTTAGCGTTGCTGGTATTCAGTCATTTGTTTGACAGATATTTTGGGAGTGTGAAAAGGCTAACAGAAAGAACAGTAATATATAATGCGAAAATGTCATTTGTTTGCCAGCTAATCATGGTGCCATAGCAATGAGCTGTAAAGGTTGGACTTGTTTAGTTTAATTTTATCCACCTATGGCTATTCTGGTATTTTGTGGAATGGTCAGTGGCTTTCTTGGAATGTAACCACTAGTTTCATTACCTGTAGCTGAAGATGAGATTTCTGGTGATGTAAAACATATCTTGCAACCTAGGTTAGATAAGATGCTATTACTAACATGGACCCTTCTTCATTCTTTTTATTTTCTCAAAAATTCTGCTGATCTCTATTTCCTATAACAACATGTTTGCTTTTATGTGCTGGTTTTATATTTATCTGCAGTGAGGCACAATTTGATCCAAGGTGACCCCCTTTTAAAAAACAAACAAACATCAAAGTAAAAATTCGGAGTAACTTCAAAAATTTAAAACTAGAATCATTGATTTGCTTTCAAGCACACTGTGGAATGTATGGCCAGTTTTGCCCCCATGTACAGAACTACCTGGGGTGCAAATTCAATCATATTCATGAAGGAAGTCTACATGACTCAAGAAGATTATTTCATTGAAGTATTTAGGGAAGAGCTACCAGAGATTCAGAAGGAGCATTTTCTGTCTTGAAAAACATTGCTGTGAAACCAATCTGCCTTGATCAAACACAATCTGTCTTTGACCTTATCTCAGAGGGGTAGCTTCTCTGCATGCACAGAAATCACTTTGTATGAATTAAGTGAAGTAATAGAAATTGCTTTGTTCCACAATTCATGAGATGCAGCCACCAACACTGCCCTGTCAAATCTTTACCTTCACCTGCCCATCTATCTAAGTTCCAGGGCATCCAATTATGCTTATTTGCCCTGGTAAAAGACTTACAACAGGTAACTATCTGACATCATTTGCTCTTTCATGGGGAAATCTTTTATTCCATGATAGGACACAACAAACTTTCCCCCACTGCTTTTAAATAAGTGGCTCCAGTTTTCCATTTCCATAATGCCATGATAGATAGCACAGTGAATTCATCCTTAAGAGTCCACAATTCCCATTGCTACCATAATCATGGCTCCTCCCATTGCCCCAATAATCATGGTTACCCATTGCCCCCATAATTATTGCCCTCATAATCATGACTAATGCACAGTAGCTATCAAATGCTACTGTGGCATTTAATACCAGTGAAAGAACTGTAAAGAAAGAAGATGATGTAATAGTTGAACATTTAAGAAACCAAACCCTTTAACCTACTCTGCATTGTAGATTGCATCACCTCTTTTCACCCATGACCTTATCTTGACCACTAGGGCAATTGGTGAGTAATAATGAGACAGGGGCCCTTCACATATGGTCCCTGTGCCTGTTTCTTGTCTGGCCTTCTGTTAATTAAATGAGTTTCTGAATTTAAGAAGTGAACTTCCTCTCCCCCTTTCTCCTATGCTTCCCTCTTTTCAAGATGCAATTTAGTTAGTTTCTATTCTCATATCTTTCTTAATAAAGCTACTTTTTTTTTTTTTACAATAACTGTCAGCATTCATTGAGAGCTTGGCTAAGCCCAGACTCTGCATCTAAGAAACGGTATTATGAGCATTTTATTCTTTTTAATGGGATGTTCTGCTACTTAATTGCTCAGTGCTCTTTCAGCAATCCACTTATGTTTAGAAGTACCTCCCCTGAAACTGGCTCCTGCTGAATTTAAATCCCCAACACGGTTTTTCCTGCTTTTTCATTTCAGGAAAGCCTGTTTTCTTTCTATGTAATTACAGGATCCTTTTAATTTATTTTTACAAAAACAAATTTCTCATTTTGACCTGCATCTTGTTCCATGGTCCAAGATGGTTAAACTGGGACTGTTATTGCTTATCTGTTTTTCTTGTTCTCTCTGGTGCCTTTCTCTTTTTCCCCCATACACATTTTCTAAGATAAGCATTATGTTCAGTAAATATAACATTTCTGTGGGTTCATTCATGCACATAGGCAAATTTGTTGTACTTTTTTCTGTGTATTCATATTGGGTATAAATCTGGAAAATATGTGTCAGGGCCATATATTTAATTAGATATTAGGTAAAGATCCATGAGAAGTTTTGTTGATATAATAGTTACATGCATGGTAGTCACATATAAGAATAAACTCTGAAAAAAGGAACTCTATGTGGGAGTAAATAATGTACCGATTATTTACTTATAAGTAAATTTTTATTTCCTTATTGATGATATTTCTTCAGCTAGTTAGCCCTTACTCTTCATCTCTTTGGTAGCAACAACATTTTACAAATATTTTCGTTCATCTGAAAGGGGTGTGTAAACCCCTCTGAGAAAAGAATATGGAAATGAAAGTAAGAGTCTTATATTTCAAATGATGTGTTAGTGTAATAATACATCATTTGAAGTATAAGACCATTGCTTTCATTTCCCTATCCTTTTCTCAGAATATCTTCCATAGTGCTTCTCTGTCAGGGTTTGAAGATTTAATAAGATTTAATAACTGATGAGAAGTTGTAAGTGGAGGCAATAGGAAGCTGATGCAAGGGGAATGAGGCAGCAGGCTAGACCCTTTTATGTCTGGCTTCAGGCCTGTTTACAGCATGGAAACTGCCTTGGTCACGCTGATGGATGATCTCTGGCGAGCCTGAGATGGGGGTCATTCCTCTATCTTGGTGCTATTTGACCTCTCAGCGGCTTTCAATACCATTGACCATGGTATCTTTCTGGGACAACTAAGGGAGTTGGGAGTGGGAGGCACTGTGTCACGGTGGTTTTCCTCCTATCTCTCTGGCCGGTCACAGTTGGTGTTGGTAGGAGGACAGAGGTCGACCCCTAGGCCCTTCGTTTGAGGGGTGCCTCAGGGCTCGGTCCTCTCTCCCCTCCTATTTAACATCTACATGAAGCCGCTGGGTGAGATCATCCAACAATACGGGGTGAGGTATCAGCAATACGCTGATGATACCCAGCTGTATATCTCTACCCCGCATCAATTCAGTGAGGCGGTGGATGTGATGTGCTGGTGCCTGGAGGCCGTGAGGGTCTGATGGGAGTCAACAGACTCAGACTTAACCCAGACAAGACCGAGTGGCTGTGAGTATTGCCTCCTAAAGACTATGTTAATTGTCTATCCTTGGTTCTGGGGGGGGAGAAATTGCCCCCCTCAGAATGGGCTTGCAATTTGGGTGTCCTCCTAGACTCACAGCTAAGATTAGAGCAACATCTGTCAGCTGTGGCTAGGGGGACCTTTGCACAGGTTTACCTGGTGCACCAATTGCGACCCTACTTGGATCAGGAGGCTCTCCTCACAGTCACTCATGCCCTTGTCACCTCACGGTTAGATTATTGCAACACGCGCTAAATGGGTCTACCCTTGAAAAGTGTTCGGAGACTACAGTTGGTCCAGAACACAGCCGCGCGAGCTGTCGTGGGTGCACCTAGGTACACCCACATTACACCAATTCTCCGCGAGCTGCACTGGCTCCCTATTGGTCTCCGGTCACAATTCAAGGTGTTGGTTATTGCCTTTAAAGCCCTACATGGCTCAGGGCCAGGGTATCTTCGAGACCGCCTTCTACCGCATAGCTCCCAGCGACTGGTAAGATCCCAGAGAATTGGTCTCCTCCGGGTCCCGTCAGCTAAGCATGCCAGCTGGCGGGCCCGCGGGGGAGGGCCTTCTCTGTGGCTGCCCCAGCTCTCTGGAACCAGTTACTTCCTGAGATCCAGACCATCCCCACCCTATTGGCCTTCCAAAAAACGGTGAAGACCTGGCTTTTCCGGCAGGCCTGGGGCCATTGATCTCGCTGTTGCGAACTGGCGAGATCAGGCCATGAATGGTGTGTATGAGTTTTAATTGTTTTTAATGTTTTAATTTTTAATGTTTTTATATATGGTTTTTAAATGCATTGTAAGCCGCCTTGAGTCTTCAGAGAAAGGCGGCATACAAGTTGAACAAATAAATAAATAAATACTGCCACTTTAAGAATCTGGGTAAGAAGCTGCCTGTATAAGGGAAGCCATTAGAGGGTGTTGCCTTCTCCTCATGCCTTCTCTTCATGTTCTCTCTCATCGTGTATCTCATTGCTCTCTGTGATAGTAAATGTATAATAAGGTATTTAACCACGAATAAGTCTGTAAATATTTAGCTGTATATAAACCACTGTTATTTGTCTAAAGGCTCTGTATGCTGTGTTTTGCTCCTGGGTTTATCTCGTTATACTAGTCACGCTGCCTAAACTCTGACATTCCCATTTTAATTTTCTCACCCTATAATGACACATCTCATTCCCTGTAATTCTATTTTTCCCCTCTATTCAAAAAAACAGTCAGTGAGATATTGCTATTATGCAAATAAGAAATAACATTGGGGCAAACAAAATTTGTTGCTTCGTATAGCTGTGCAATTTATGAAAAGGGAAGAACTTCAGCCAATTGTTCCTAGAAGAAGCTTCTTCCCATCCCCTCCCCTTCTTTTTATTTCTTACATCTTAAAGATTGTGTTACATCTTTCAGGGGAGAGAAGACTTGGAAAAGCAAGCTTCCTGCAAAGGGGAGAAAGCAAGAGCAAAAGAGGTAGTGGGTGAATGCTCATTGTGCTTTTGCAAATATACTAAGGGAATGTGACTTTGTATCAATAAGCACTGTCCAGTATGTTTGTGGAAAATAGCCAGCACCCTAGAGCCCAACATTCTCTGGACAAAAGAACAAAATCAAACTTGATATGTATTGACATTAAAGCAGTTCTTCAAGTCTTGTTCTATTTATTGAATGGTTGTGAGGCACAGTGGCATACTAGAAGGCAGCACTGATTTAACTTTCATTATCTTCAGGGCCGCCAAGAGGATTATTAAGTGCTGGAACAAGACTACTATGGGCCCCCCTCCCCCTATGCCTGCACATGCACGCCTCCCGCATGCCCCCTGTGCATGTGTGCACGCCCCCACATGACCCCTGCCCCCGCACATACTTGGCAAAGATCCGAAGACCATTTCCACACAAATTAAGCGTGTGACATCCACATGGACATCTAAATTCAATAAATTACATAAGTAACTGTTCACTGAGTTTCAGATTAATAAAGGTTATGTCAAACAAGGCTGCAAGGCGGTTTTGCTAGACACACAAAGTATAGAGTATAAAGTATATATCCAATATTATTTTTCTTTTTAAAAATTTGGTTTTGTAAAAAAATTTTTTTAAAAAAATCCCCTTCATGGGCCCTCTTTGAGCTCCATGGGACCTGGAACAATGTACTGAACCCTCCTCTCCTCAGGCCTGATTATCTTTATACAGAAATGGTTTATTAGGTAACAAGGATTTTTTAACCAAGAACTATTGGATGCCTCATAAAATCACCACACCACATGGCGGTAGGTAGACAAATAGAGACATTTATATCTGATACAAAATCATGGTATAGACATGCAAAAAAAAAAATGTGGGGCACATGAGGTTACAAATTATGTGTCCTCAAAATATCATTAATGGCTTTTCCCAATAATATGTCATATACAAGAAAAAGGTAGGAAAAAATTACCATAGATGGGGGAACATTGAGGAAGAAGGAATCTCCCATACCTCTGTTGGTTGTACAGTATAATAGATTGGTGATAGAAATTGTGAATTTGGGTCTACTATAATCCCACAAAATATTAATTTCAATTATTATCCCTCATATTGGTGGGAGAAATTTACTTTCATGATTTTTAAGGCAAACCAAATTTGCCTTAAGCAAACTTTTCTTAAATAAAGCAGATCATAAAATGTGATTTTCTTTAGCAATTGGAAGGAAAAGCCAATATCGTTACATAACAGAATAGAATCCAGAAAAATTAGGAGGAAAAATAAGAATGTATTCTAAATTAGACAAGAAGGAATTCAGAGGGGAGAGTTTCTTGGGTAAACAGTTTTTTCACCTTATTTGTGATTTTTGAAAAGAGATAAATACGGGGATGTGATTTGTGCTAAGGTATCCATGGAGAATAAATAAGGTGATGATTAAGATGATTAAGGTGATGATTAGATCACCAATATTTACACTGTCGATGTCATTATTTATTCCTCCTTGTTATAAATGGTTTGGTCTTATTCTTGCCCATTACTAAACTGAGCCTATTTTTCCATACAATATTTCTACCTATAATGCTAGTGATATCTCTATCCACCAAAGCCAGAGGAAGGGTGATTTTTTTTTTTTATGATTGTGCTGCAATGGTCAGAGGAAAAGAGATAATTCCTGCAGACCATTTTATTACTTTTTCCCTCACCAATTCAGCCTTGCCTTCAAAGTTAAACTTTTCTTCAAATGAGTGCACCAGGCTTTCTCAGTGGAAACAGGAATTGGTTGGTTTTTCTTAATTTCAATGAAAGAACAAGGTTATGAATTTCAGAAGTTCCTAAAAACCTCTTCCTGGTACAGATTAATGTGCTTTTGAAGCCCATGTCATGTCCCTTTTGAGATTATTCTTACTTTTTAATCAGGAGGCTTACATTTTGTTATATTTTTAACTATTTTAATTGTATAGTCTGATGTCTTAAGCTCTCCAGCCTTGAATGGCTGGCCATAATACATTTAAATCATTATCATCATCATCATCATCATCATCATCATTATCACAATAACAGCAGCATGGTTAGGATCCCTTTCTTTTTCCCATAGCTTTGAGCCTCATATTTAAGTATTGATTCAAAAATAGTTCCATGCAAAATCATTGCTGGGCAGCCAAGAAAGGTCTTAATGAAATACCTGCATTCAATTTATTATGTGCCACTAAGTTATTGCCAACTCTCAGTGACCTCATAAATGTTCTCTATGAAAATCCATCCCTAACTAAATCAGCCAGCTCTTCCAATGGTGCACCTACTGCTACTGTAACTAAATCCATCCATCTTGTTACTAGGCTTCCTTTTCTTCTCTTTCCTACTACCCTTCCCAGCATTAGAAGCTTCTCCAGAAAACTAAGTCTTAGTTAAGACACCTCTAAACTAAGATTGAATGTATCTGAAATAGGATAATTTGAGCCTGGTCATTTGTGCCTCACATGAAAGCTCTGGATTCGATTTTTTTCAATGATCCATTAGTTTGTTTTCTTGGCTGCCCACTGTATTCTAGTAATCTATGCTAATACCAAAGTTCAAAAGGGTCAATTGTCCTTCTATAATGTTTCTCCAAAATCCAACTTTTGCTTCCTTAAAGTGTCATAAAGTATAGTTTAACTTGCATGATTCTGATCTTTATAGATATAGACACATCATGGCATTTGAATATCCTTTCCAAGTTCTTCATATCTGCTTTAACCAATGCTGGTGTGCAACACATTTCTTGATTGATGAAATCTTTACTGTTGATGGTTAATCCTAAAAGGGAGAAGCTATCCACCACTTTTATATCTTCTTTGTCAATTCTATGTAATAATCTGTCTGAAAAGACTCAGATGTCATGATATCTCTCATCTCTAATGATCTAAGTGCCAGAGCTCACTGTAATATTGCAAACTAGGGCATACAAAACCTTTGCTAGACCAATTTTTGAATACAGCTCATCTGTCTGGAACTCACACTGCATATCAGACATTAATACAATTGAGTGAGCCCAGAGATATTTCACTCCTCTTCTCACAACAGAATACCTTATGCTACCAGGCTTGAAATTTTGGGTTTAGACAACTTAGAACTACACCGCCTTTGGTCTGACCTAAGCGTAGTACACAAAATTATCTGCTACAATGTCCTATCTGTCAATGACTACTTCAGCTTCAACCGCAATAATATACAAGCACACAATAGATACAAACTTAAGGCAAACCGCTCCAAATTCAATTGTAGAAAATACGACTTCACCAATAGAGTGGTCAACGCCTTGAATGCACTACCTGACTCTGTGGTTTCATCCCATAATTTTAACCTTAGACGGTCTACTGTTGACCTCACCTCATTCCTAAGAGGCCTGTAAGGGGCATGCATAAGCGCACCAATGTGCCTACCGTCCCTGTCCTAGTGTTCTCCATTTACTGTATCCATTTCGTATCCATTTCCTGTATTCATAATCATGTTTATACTTATATCTGTTATCTTATACATGTTTGACAAAAATTATAATAAATAAATATAGAAGATGAGTTGAATAAGTCAAGAAATTATGAGTAATCTTGTCTCCGTTTCATAGTTAGATCAATCATCTGCAAAAGGAAAATAGAGCTGGACTGACCCAGGTCATATTGCAACTAGTATGCTTGAAACAACACTGAGAAACACTACTAAAAACAGTAATCATGGAATTATTTCAAAAAAGCTAAGTTACTATTAACTTAAAATCTCAGGGCAATTGTTAAAAAAATAAGGAATGTTCTGCTTGGACACTAACCTTAGCTGTGAAGTGGCTGATTGTGTGATTTACTTATTTTCATTTGTACCAGTATTCTCTCCAAGGACAGACATCATGATATAATATTTCCTGTGAACCTCTATTCAGAGCAAGAAATGTGAATGGTTGAATAGGCTATAGATTCCTTGTAATAGAACAAAACAGCATTATCACCCTCTGCCACACCACAACAATAAAGTGAGCTTAAAAACATCCTCAAACAAAACTGAGAATAAATTGTAAAGCACCTAGGAGAGAAAAAAATTCTTGGGAAAAGAAAGCATTTGGGAAATTAATAAACAGATTTCAGTGCATTGTTATTTAAGAACAACTTTACCAGCTTTGCAAAGGGCCATATCCATTTGCAATCATTCAATTAGCTTTTGTACTCATGATTTTCCATACTTTTTTCCACAATATTTATTACTTAATGTATACCACTTGCTTGATTCTCATTTCATAGATGCAGTTTTTCAAACTCATATAGGGTTGATACTATAGCTATAGAGAACCAATTGTTGTTGCTAGTTATACAAAGATAAATGAGAAAAGTGAATTGGGTAGAGGAGAGGGAGCATGACCATACTGTTTTCAGGACATTAATACTACCATAAGAAAAAGGAGTAAAAACATTACATACAGTATATAGCCTAGGTGCATTTGGAAGATGCTTATGAATAGACCCTAAAACATGCAACTTTTCTCCGAAAGAACCTTTGTTTTCAAGTCCTGCTGGCAGGCAGGGGAATTAGATTTGTGTGCATCCCACTACAGAGAAATTAAAGGCCCAACTTCAAATCCTGTGTGATCAGGAAGAAGTGCTGGTGAATCAGTGATAAACAGCAAGATTCTTTCCCTCTATCTCATCTTATTCAGTACAGTAATTGAGATTTGCTACCAGGTAGTTTAGATAGAACCTGCTGATTAGAAAATGGCTCAAGGAGGACTCTCAGCTGGGGACCAGTAATGATGGGTGAAGTGCAGGAGTGAACATGAGTGGTCTCCAAGGAGACCTAAAGCTTTTTCATCAGCCAAAGGATCAGCAGAAAAGTATGTCTGCCTGATCTTGTAGCACACCAAGACTAAAACCACAAAATCAGTCCTGCTATTTTGCCAGTTTCAATGGTGTTTAAAACAGAAGAAGAAGAAAACACAGGATTTAAATAATAATAAGGCCCTAAAATAATAATCAATTGGAGGACAGGCTTGATAGATATATTGTTTTCCACGCAATGGGGAATGTGCTAAAGTAGATTCAACAATGCCCTTCCTCATCTCTTTAATTACATTAGATAAAAGGATGGAATACTTTGTCAAAGGTGTATATGACAAGTGTGTTGTTGTAAGTATATATGTTTTAGTTAGACTGTCCACTAAAAGAACAAAAGACAGGTGGTGAGACAATGGGTAAAATTTGTTACCACCTCAAAAATTTCTGTGAATATGAAAATGAATTAATATTTTCTCCTTCGTGAAAATCCAGAGAGTATATGGTTAAAACTCTTGACAACTGTAAACTATATAGATGTTTTAAATAAATAAACCTTGCATCTCAAAGAAGGAATGCAACACATTTTCTTAATAAATCAGAACTATTTTTTTCCCAGTTCTGGCATTGTTGCTGTATGGAAACAGAAACTTTATGTACATTTATTGGAAGACAAAATCCAGTAGCCAATGTTTTGGTTCCTAAGAGCAAGTGAATGTTATAAATACTTTCCTTTTCTACTGATGGAATAATATGAGTTTTTAAAAAATTAGATCACATATATAAACATTGGGCATGAAAGCAGCTCTATAGTGACTCATCTAACTTGGCAAGTTAGACTTCCTTATCACTAAACAATCTCATGTAGATGGTGTCCAGCATGGTCTTAATTATATCCTCCATGAACTGGATTTCATAGCATCTCTTGACAGCCCCTTGCTTTCATTCTAACTTTAACAGCTATTTCCACCAATATTCAACCTAAAATGACTTGTTGTAGTCAAACTCATCATATACTGCAAGTGTTAAGAAATATAAGATCAGAGATGAGCAGCCTCAGAAGAAAACTTGAGCGAAGGTATTTGGAGCAAACAAATGTATGATATGTGTTTAAGAAGCCAAAAATACTGTACTCTTTCATAACAGCATACAGATTACATGTGTGGCAAATATTTAACATCAAGACACACAGAGAAAATACATTTGTTTCAGATCCTGCCGCATTATTACAATGTCAAAATACAACAATATAAGGATCTGAATATAAAAGGGATTATTTTATAGGTAACCACTTTCTGTTAACTGGAATAAAAATAAAATGTCCTCAATATTTAGTACATTATAAAATAGTTTAATGGATTTTGTTGTCCTAAACTATTTACAGAGGAGAAATATTTATTACTATGTATTGCAACCAATAAGATAAAACAGGATGCAGATTTCTTACATGTTCATATAAACATTATTCATCAAAGGCAAAAGGTGCTTCTTTTTCATAGTTTTCAACAATATGCCTTGAAAGATGATCAAAGGTGTTACACAGAGTTCTCAACATCTATATCCAAATTTCATTTGTCACTTTCAAAAGGTATTACTGATCAAAATTTCAAGTTACAAATACCCATAAGATCAAAAATTAGTTCACAATTTAGAAAGGGTCGATATCCATATTGTTTTAATTTTTTAAAAAAAAATGACTTAGAATTGTGAGAAGTTGAAAATGACTTCCACTGCTATGCATATAATAGTGTACAGTGCATTTTATGTCCATTTACCCTAACATTGTACTGTAATTCACATTATGATATAATTCCTTTAATCCAAATAACATAGTTTCATTTGTCCATATCTTTTTTTTTTTAGTGTAGCCTGTCATACAAAAAGCTAAGGGATAGGGAATGCAACTAGAAATATGAAATAAGTTCTTTGGATGATATAATTGCACCCTCTTCCATGTCTGTGTAATATTTTTAAACTTTATTATTATTTCTAATCTATTTTATATTTGAGAGCATAGTTTTCCCTGTCTTCATTTTTGGGCAGAGTACATCACAATTGAAGTGAATGTGCAGGACTATATTGTTTCATCTTTTTGACAATTCAAGCTAATTTTCTATTACATGCCATCCATTTCTTTTCATTCAGCTACTGTCTCACTTAGAAGTATGTATATGATAAGTGATTACAGCTATACAAAAAAATGTTTCGATTATCACCATTCCAACATGGTTAAGGCATCAAACTAGAAACCGAGAGTTCTAGGCCCACCTTTGACATGAAGCCAGCTGGGTGACTTTGGATCAGTCACTCTCTCAGCCTAGGAAGAAGGTGTTGGAAGAAATATCCAGGTCCAGTTCCAAGCTGGGAGAAAGGCACTGGAAACAAAATGGAGGCTGATTGGAAAGAAAGTTTATTGATGAACAGAACCGCACTGTGCACTTCTGGGACAGTTGACAAAATGGAGTTTAGATGGGTGGGTTTTTATACCTTCTGGATTCCTATGGGGTCATGTAGGAGTCATGGCTGGCTCTATAGGCAAAAGGGAAAATGCAAATCCTAGGTCTGTGATGGCAAAACCTATGGCATGCGTGCCACAGGTGGCATGTGGAACCATCTCTGCAGGCACACGAGCCGACACCCAGGACAGCTCCACCGCACATGCCTTCCCACCGGCCAGCTGATTTTTGGGTCTGCCACCCCCCTCACTCCCCATTTTTGGTCCCAGGAGGCTTCAGGGAAGCCTGCTAGTAGAACAATGGGGCATGGGGGGTGCAGTGTGGCCCCCACCCCTCGTTTTTGGCCCCAGGAAGTTTCAGGGAGCCCTGCTAGCACCAAAATGGGGATAGCATGCACATGCGGGGGTGCACAGGGAGCGCGGGGGGGCTGCGGGGGGCATTGCATTCTGGGTGTTGGTGCACACGGGCTGTTGCATGTGTGCTTTTGGCACCCGAGGAAAAAAAGGTTTGCCATCACTGTCCTGGGTGTTCGTCTGAGCTAATTTTGTCAACTTTTGGCTTGATTGTGTTTCTTATTGTGTTGTTTATCTGAAGTTTCTGCCTGACCCAGTCTTTCCGAATGGATTACCAAATCTGCATTTCTAAAAGCTGACCTCCTCAGTTTCTGCTTGGGGCAGGGAAACTGTCTGTCTGTCTCTCTTAAGATTTCCCCCCCCCCCCCATTTCTCCTTTAGGGAAAATATTTTATTCTGCATTTTTAATATCCCCAAAAATATTTCATTCTCTAGGAGGGTGCGTAGGTGTTGACTTTCTACAGAGGCAATGGCAAAACAGTTACCAGAAATCAAGACAGAACAGAAGACACACACACACACACACACACACACACACACACACACACACACACACACAATTTTGAGGCCTTTTGTATCATTGGATACTTATTTATACAGAGAAGTATAAGAATCAGAAAGTATTACTACAGCAATGAAATGAAACACGATTCATTGTAGATCTCTCTCTTATGAGGTCTTCTCTCCGCTTCTAAGGGCAACTGTCCAAAGTAACTAAGATACTTTTAAAAGGAACGGATACTAAATATGGGATTATAGGCATTCACAGCAAGGATTCAATTCCTAAAATATTCTCTCTTAAAAATAAGCACTTATTTAATATGCCATATCATTTGACTTTGGTTTAATGAGTTATGGATATCTTAACTCTGAGGGACAGGGACAGCGAGTTTAGTGACAGAAAAACCAGACATCGTGTAAAACAGCACCATTAATTTTCTGATGATGTGGTTCATAATTTCTGTGCTTCAATGTCTGTACTTGTAGCATTTTAAACACTAAATTCTAGGCTATCAACCGACATTACGAACTCAATTAATTTGGAAAATGCATATGGAAATGTCAGGCACTTGTAAATCTGTGTTAAAATGCCACTGCCATTTAACAATCTCTTACATGCTTTTCTCCCCATTCCTAAAGCATATTCTAACAATATTCATGTTTCCAAAATGATTCTCAAGAGTCTTTTTTCCCCTGACCTACTGCAGTTATGCAAAATCCTATTATTATCAGTCCCATCAAGTTGTTTAACACCTCAGCTTATAAGCAGTTTGCAATGATTTATACAATTGCACCCTTTGAGTCAGTTGTTTTGTTTAAATTCAGGCTAGCTCTGATCTTTAATCTGGAATAATTGGCATAAAGATAAACTAAATAAAAGCCACTAATCCAATTATGGTGACATGATCCCATCAATTAAATTCCATAAGTTGGAGAATATTTAAAGATGAGCTTAACAAAGTAATCTTTATTTGCTTAAGACCCAACTCAGAAAACCTGAATGAATTTTAACTTGCTGTATCATGAGTGAATAATATAAATTACTATTGAATAGGTTTGTTGAATCTAATTTCCGTTACACTCAAGAAAACTTCACATGATCTATGACTTAGTTGTCCCCTGACAGAATTTAGTCTGCAGTCTTAAATGCATTATCCAGTCAGGAAGCTCATTAAACTGAATAGAGTTTCTTTCTCAGTATTTAATTCCAACCTACTCTTATATATTTATTTCAATCTCTGGGCTAGGGACTAGACTAGGAATTCAAAAGAGACACTCTGAGATAAAGCAATGGCAAAACTATTTTTTTATTATTATTATTAAAAAAAAAAGTCCATGTCTATACCCTCAACAGATTAATTTGACTTGAGGGACTCTTTACCTTTTATGTGAAAAAAAAAAAGAACTATAATAGAGTAAAATTCCTTTCTTTGCAGTGGTGGCATGGAATCTGGACTGATTTTCACAAATGAATAATGGTAACAATTCAGACTGTAACTCATCTGATTTTGTATGATGATCCCTTAAACCAGCGGTTCTCAACCTGGGGGTCGCAACCCCGTTGGGGGTCGAACGGCCATTTCACAGGGGTCGCCAAAGCCCTCTCTCGCCCCCCCACACCTTCACTCACCCTCACTCTCTGCTCTGTTGGATCGCCAGCCGTTCGTTTACCCCGCCCACTCCCAATCTATTGCTGCCTCCTGAGTCCCAGCTGATGGCTAGAGGAAAAAAAACTGTTTAAATTCTTGCCGCGGGGCTTCAAAGGGCCGCCCTATAGCCAGTGGTGCAGCCCAACCGTTTGTTAAATTGCTGGCTTGTCCCGCCCCTCCGCACCACTATTTATTGCCAATAAATAGTGGTGGGTGAGGGGCGAGTGAGCCAGCAATTTAACAAATGGTTCAGTGTTTTTTGTAATTTTATTGGCCCGCGGAGCTTCAGCATAGGCTAATTAGCCCTTGATTAGATCGGCTCCCAACTCTCAGCTGATTTGCTCTCAGCTGTTTTGCTCAGAGCTCTGCTGCTTGCTGGGGCAGATTTTTTCCCCCTAGCTATGCTGAAAAATGAAACTGAAAGTAAAGCAGGCTGTTGGCTTTGCTGTTGCTGCAACGTTGGAAAATTAGGCAGGCAGATTTCTTTTCTTTTTCCTCACCAAAAAAGGGTAGGTGCAAACAATGGGAAATTGAGGGGAAAAGAGGAGAGTTCAAGATTTTAAAACACAAAAGAAAAAAAGCTCTATTTAACTAGGGAATTGTAATAATTGAGATCCTATTAATTGTATATTGTGTTGAAAGCAGAAATGGTTAAGTTGTGGTTTGGAGGAATATATGGGGGAAATTATTTGGTTTATTATTATTGGTAAATATAATTAATTGATTTGTAAGAAATTGGATTACATGGAAATAATTGGAATATTCATGTTCATATTGATTAATATACAAAAAAGGTAGTTATATAATAATTGATTTATATTAAAATGTTGAATTTATGTTAAACAACTGTAATATTACATAATTAACCAATGTGAGGATGAATATAAAAATAGATGACAATGGGAAGGGGTATAATATAGAATAGAAGGGAAAAATTGAATTTGATTAAGATTAGAGATGAGGATGAAGGGTAATATTGGTTTTTTACAAAAATAGATGAGGAATAAATATGGCAAAAAGGAAATATAGAAATTGTAAATTTAATTGAAATGACTAAACACTGTTTAAATTTGTGAACCGGCCAAATACTCTGTTCAAAGAAAATACATTGTATGTTTGTATGTGTGTTTCTAATTATTGTTATTTATTCATATTTATTCTCTTTTATTCTTTAAAGTTTAACAATTCATTCTTTATCTTAATATCTTTATATTTGTTTGGGATTGGCTTTCTTTCCTTTCATCCTTTTTATTGTACAGCAATCTTTCTTCTCAAACCTACCACCTCTCTCTTTTCTTTCCTTCTTACTTTCTCTTCCTCCCCCTCTTCTTCTCCTCCCTACTTCCTCTTCCTTTCTCCTTCTCCTCCTCTCTTCCTCCCTCTCTTACCCTCACTCCTACTCTAATTTCCCTTCCTTCATCCCTCTCTATTGCTGTATCCTTTTATGCATATGGACTACTCAGAGGGCTGAAAAAGTTATTTCTGACTGGTCCTCGCACTTTTGACCAGTCCTCGAACTTACGACTGTCCTCACATTTTACGTTTTTGCCCTATCTTATCACCATGGTGAAGAGAAGCAGTTGTGAAATGAGTGACACGGTTGTTAAGAATGCTACAATGGGCATAAATAATGACCAGTCATAAGTGCGAAGACCGGTCAAAAGTGCGAGGACCTGTCAGAAATCACTATTTTCAGCCCTCTGGGTAGTCCTTTTGTGCACATGGACTACTCAGAGGGCTGAAAAAGTTATTTCTGACTGGTCCTCGCACTTTTGACCAGATCTCGAATTTACGACTATCCTCACATTTTACGTTTTTTGCCCTATCTTATCACCATGGTGAAAAGAAGCAGTTGTGAAATGAGTGACATGGTTGTTAAGAATGCTGCACGGGCATAAATGTGAGGATGGTCATAAGTGTGAGGACCAGTCAGAAGTCCGAGGACCTGTCAGAAATGACTTTTTTCAGCCCTCTGAGTAGTCCCTATACACATAGCCATGGCCACCCGGTCACATGACCAGCTAGCGACACCCACCCAGTCACATGACCTCCAAGCCACACCCACAAAATAAGCCACGCCCACAGAACCGGTAGTAAAAAAAATTAGAACCCACCCCTGGTTGGGGGTCACCACAACATGAGGAACTGTATTAAAGGGTCGCGGCATTAGGAAGGTTGAGAACCACTGCCCTAAACCAATGGCCTCCAATCTTTTGGATTCCAGATTCCATAGAGGATAGTTTTTCCGCCGATTAGTGGGTGGACTGTAGTTTTACGTGCTGCCTGGATTCCAGATGTGTGTATGAGGTTTCGTTCAGTCTGACTAGGTGGCTCAAAGGGCTAAGACACTGAGTTTGTCAGTCAGAAAGGTCGGTGGTTTGAATCCCTAGTACAGGTCTCCTGCGTAAGCAGGGGGTTGGACTAGATGACCTCCAAGGTCCCTTCCAATTCTGTTACTGTTATTACATGGCCCAGGGGTTGGGGAATGTCTGCCCTAAACAATACTCTCCCTATTTGATCAATGGTGACACACTAAACCATTGTAATCTGAAGTTTTAAAGTTGTTAGAAAGTTTGGCAAATTACTCTCTTAAAGTCATCACACATCAGGAAATCAAGGACTGTAAGTTCTGAGCATAAGGTTATGGACTGATAGCGAGGGAAGGAAGAAATAGAAAATGTTTTATAGTATTCATCTAATAATTATTTCAAGCAATTTCATATTTCCAAAAGTTCTAGCTCATCTTGCCATTCGCCTGAGGGCCTACATGCCTTCCAAGGAAGCACAGCAAAATCACAGTTGTTAGAATCAAGGTATTTTTAGCTACAGTGAGAGGATGTACTACTAAATCCATAGCACCGATTTCTAGGCTGACCATACTGGATTTCTTTGAAAGATTTCTATCTCTCTTAGGACTCTGAATTGAGGTTGTAGTTTCAATGCAACTTTGCATTGTACAGTATTTAGCAGTAATGCATTGTAAAGCACAAACGTTTGTGGTCTGTTTTGTGATCCTGTGTTGTTATTTAACTGTTATTGAGCTGTGGATTTCAAATTCTCAATACGGGTTTTGCAAATTGGCAAACACACCTAATGTTTAGGTTTAACTTCTTTTCCAGCTCTAAACTTCCAGTGCATGTTGATTCTGTAATGGCAGCTGCAGGAGGCTCCACCCTTTGGGGCATGCAGCAACATCAGAACACATATAGAAAAGGAATGAAGTTTGTGTCTCAACACTACATGCATTTCTCTGAACTCTCCCTCTCTCCTACTTTTTTTCAAAAGCTTCTCCAGAACGGTGCTGATCACCATAACTTATTTTTCTAACACCATTGTTATGGCATAATTAGCTCACCTTCTCAGAACATGGGGTTTCAAATGAAACCAACATATCTCTTTTAGTTCTCTTGAGGAAGAGAAAACTTTATTTACTTATAACCCATTGAAAAATTCTGTCTCATTATCTAGCCTTTCCTGAAACTGGTTTGCATAATGCTTGTCGGGGAGACTCAGTATGGTAAAAATGTAGGTAAAAATAAGAAACTTGCAACAAGCAGTAAGTAAGCTAATAAAAATTAACCACTTTACTTAGAATGAGGAAAATCAATTAGAAATCTATAAACACTGATTCCATGTGGTACACTTGCTAATTCTTAAAGACTTTTTTAAACAGCCATTTTGGGTATGAAAACAACAAAAGCTGAAAATGTTAATATACAAAGTGAAATGCAAGCGTAACTGATAATATATTTCTCACTGGCTGTTGCTCAGCAAGACGTTGTCGTATGTACTGAAAGACCACTCCGTTGCAATATCTTGAGCTGCATGAGGTAATTAATTTACAGTATCCAAGTTAATGAAATCTTTTTTGAAGGATTAGCACACTGTGCTTTAAAACGTGAACATCATATCCAGTTTTGAAGCACAACCTAAAGATAGACAAAACTCTTCCAGAGCTCGCTTCTGTTTTCTTCTCTTTGAAGAAAGTGTTTAATTATGTATTTCATACCATATCTTTTTCCCAAAGGGGAGAAAGTGCTTGGTTATTCATATAGTGCAGGCATTGCACATTTATCAATTGAAAGCAACACTACCATTAAGTAAAGGCACACATTTAGAGGAGCACAGATAGGAATAGTTCAGGGGTGACAGTTATTACCTCTCTCTGGGTTAAAGGACAAAAGGTCCAGTAAATCTTTGAATACTTCTGCTTGACTTTTTCTCACTAAATGGCCATTGTTTAAAGGGAGGGGGTTTTCCCCTGAAAATAAGAATAGCCTTATCAAATTAGCAATCTTAGATTTATATCTCACGTAGGAGTGTCTGTCTGAGGATATTGGATCCATATCTTCATATATGCATTGTTAGAAGAACATAAGGCACAAATCAAGATTGAATACTGCTGGCTTGCATTGACTTGTGGGATCCTTTCTGAGCTTGGTTGTTTTCTTGCAGATGTTTCGTTACCAAACTAGATAACCTCATCAGTATATGTCTTCCATGTCTTAAATATGAACTAAGAGTGGAAATGAAGGGGAGAAATGCAGCAGATCTGAGCAGAAATGCATCTTTGGGTGCTTTTTGTTTGGGATAACATCTTACTCACCTTTCTGGGTACCAATATGGCAAAAGTAATTGACTCCCTTATAGATGCAATTAGGATATTTGATTCCTCTTACAAATTGGACTTCAGAGTGCTTAGAATTGGTCATAGAGATCCAATGCAGCTATCTATACTATTAGGAATATAAGAAGGGGGGGGGGGAAAACCACCAAAACACTCAGCTGAAAACCTTTCTTTTCACCCAGGTCTTTTAAAAATGCATGTTGTATGATCTGGACCTCTTCTTTTGGGACTGTCTGCTTCAATTGTATTTTTGGTTTTGAACAGATTTTGTATTCAATAATTTAAAAATGGTGACAGTAAGATCACTCTGGTTTCCTCTGGTGCTTCAGAAGCATTAGAAACAAGATCAAGTGCTTGCAAGATGAACTTCAGAAGCTATAAAAGCTTTGCTTAGCTGGGTAAGCTATCAAAAAATCAGAGTCTGTGCATCCAAATTTTGCAGTAGTCCTGTCCTTAGTCTACGTCCAGGCAGCTTCTCCACTCACTTGATAGAGACCACCATCACCTGATGAATTTATGCCTAATGAATTAAAACAGAACATAGTGATTTTCCTAAATACCACCTCCTACAACAGTTGTGCAGGCAGAAATTTAACAGTTCCAGATTTCATCCACAGCTTTTTCCTACAGACATATCTGAAAGTGTTCTGCCTGGTGTATACTGGCAAAATTCCCACTATTTCCATATAAATTGTAAGATAAAAATTAATCAGATCTGCTGTTGTTTTGTAGCTAATTCAACCTGTTTACATACCAAGTTTACCACGTAGGAAGGTGAGTATTTTCCCCTCAGATAATTAGCTGAATCCAGAGGGTCCAAGGAATTCACTATATGTATTTTCATATACATACTTCTTTCATGGGTGATGGTAGAATTGGTGAAACCTAGGAAGGAAGCAGGGCTTGGTCAGAGAGAAGGAAAGCAATTTTATCAGGCAAGGAGGAAGAGGAGGAGACTGTCTTCATCCATTTACTTTCCAGAAAGTTAGCCAGTGTCTATTCCAGGTAGGCCTGCTTAGAACAATACCCACCAAAGTTGGTCGGTCAAATTGCTCCAAACTCTTGTTGATATTCAAGTGCTGTAATGGCAACTCCATTATTTCTGGGTTTTTTTTTCTTTTTTCTTTTCTAATTATATCTAGCTGAGAATGTTCTTTAATGTTTAATGTAATGTTCTTTAATAGTTTATGCTAAAATTATGATAATTTGCACTATATTTTCTTAAAGCTGGTTGCCAGTAAGGAAGACATCCACAAATTACAACTTCGTACAGTGAATGCCATTATCAACAGAAGACAACATGTGATTCTTATCTATTTGCCTTTGCTCCTGTGCTTGCTGTCTCTAAAAAATAAAAAAACTCATCTAAATAATTAGAGGAGCCCGCTGGAACATGTAGCTAACAAAAGAAGAAGAGGAACATGGCCAGCTAGATATGTTTACTCCTGTTAGAGTGTCCAGAAGTCAGAGGAATAGATGCTTCTAGATTTGATAATACCCATTCTGTAAATGGAACCAATGGCTAGGGGCAAATATCATTTGTTGCCAATTAGTGACTTCTAGCTCCGTAACTCACTTACATATCAGATTTCCATAAGTTCTTAGTAGCAAGTTTTATTTTACACAGAATTGCTAGTTGCTGAGACGTGGTGGCTCAGTGGCTAAGATGCTGAGCTTGTCGATCAGAAAAGTCGGCAGTTTGGTGGTTCAAATCCCTAGTGCTGCACAATGGAGTGATCTCCCGTTACTTGTCCCAGCTTCTGCCAACCTAGCAGTTCGAAAGCATTTAAAAATGCAAGTAGTAAAATAGGGACCATCTTGGTAGCAGCGTTCTGTGCTCCTTCGACGTTTAGTCATGCCGGCCACATGACCACAGAATTCATCAGACAGTGCTGGCTTTTTGGCTTAGAACGGAGATGAGCCCTGCCCCCTAGAGTCAGGAACGACTAGCATGTATGTCCGAGGGGAACCTTTACCTTTACCTATTCCTTACATATGAACATTGGAAGTGCCTTTATATAGACAGAAGTCCTTGATTATCTAGTTCATTCTTGCTGACATAATAGACTGCCAGTACAGTAGACCTGAAAATCCCAGAAAATAATCAGGGACATAATAAGGGCACCTTATACCATTCTAAATAATTCTAGCTATATGTAATCAGGAGTAAACTTTAATCACATTATTCCTTTCCAAACGCACTTGTTTGAAAATTACATATGTGCATAGCCATTCAGTAGGGCACAGCAAAAGATGGATTTTTCAAAAGAAGTTTGTAGATGCTGTATGTACTAGATTTGGTTTTACAAGAGACCTTGAAGGAGAGTTCCAATTTTTCCTGCTTAACATTGAAATGCACAAAGGCAAGCAAAAGCTGCAGTAGAACTGGGTTGTTGTTTTATTGTCTATTAAACAAAAATGTAAAGCATGAAATTAAAATGCAATAAATAAAACCACAATTATAAAGAAGACAGATGTATACACATGATGCAGTATATTTGCATCACTGAAAGAAACATACTATACAGCCTGATCCCAGGATCGAGGCATGGCTACGGTACAAGAAAGCAAAGAGTGGCTAGAAATAGAAGGAAACAATGCGATATGCTGGATTTGTACATTAATGATAAAAATATGCCTGAGCTGAAATAAAGCAAATTACAAGACACGCTGTTTTCCCAGAGAGGTTGTGCTTCACATATCGCCAGCATCAATGTGTCATCTCCATGCAGGCCCAGCTGCTGCTGTATGCATACCAAGTGTCAGAGGATGAGACCTGCACTTAGGTAAGATGTCAGCAGTAGAGGATGGATGGTTGCAAATTGGCCAATAAAGCGTCACTGACAACAAGCGCAGAGAGTCTGTTAAGGTCAGTTGAAAGAAACAGGCAGTATCAGGGAGCAGGTGCTAGACAGATGGCAAAGCTCTGTAGAGGAAACAGAGCACCAAACAAGAATTCTTTTTTCATCTATGAATGCAGCAGCAACAACAACAACAAAAAAGGACTTGTTGTCTAATGTGTAGGTTTCTATTAGCTGTAGTTGGTGAGATGTTAATGAATCATTGTCGTGTTTAATACGGCTGACAATAAAATGAGATTTGCAAATTAAACGCCTAAAATTGCTGCTTCTGAGAATAGTCAACCGATTTTAAGATGTTTCTTTTAAAAATCAGAGCTTATAAATGTTTCTCTTTTCCATCTCTTTCATTACAGATCTGCAAGAAGCAGCTGAACATGAGTCGGGAGTATATATACTGCTCAAAAAAAATAAAGGGAACACAAGCAGAAGACATCCGAGATCTGAATGAATAGCCTAATTAAATACTTTGTTCTTTACATACAGTAGTTTACATACAGTAGTTTATACACTGCTCAAACAACTAAAGGGAACACAATACTACTGTATGTAACGAACAAAGTATTTAATAAGGCTATTTCATTCATTCAGATCTCGGATGTCTTCTGCTCGTGTTCCCTTTATTTTTTTGAACAGTGTACTTAAGTAAAATAACTATTTATATGTTTTATTTTTTTAAAAAATACTGTCCTATAGTTTTGCAGGAAAAAAAATAGTTTGTTGAGCTAAGGATATGAATATGTGTGTCTGCATCTAGAAACATGATAACATGGATCAGCAAGCTTTCCTGGTAGAAGGAGCTACTTTAAAAATATATTAAAAAATTAAAAAGTTGCTCCCAGTCTCACAAATTATCATATCTCCTTATTTCAGTGACCTTGTTCCCCAAATCTTGCGTTTTCTTACCCATGAATGTTGAGAAATCTCATGGGAGAATATTGGGGGAGTACCGTATTTTTCGGACTTTAAGATGCACCAAAGTATAAGACACAGCTTAGTTTTTGGGGATGAAAATAGGGGGGAAAAATCTGCCTACCAGGTATTCATCTGGCTAGCGTCCTTAGTCTGGTCAGCTTCAGCACATTAGTTTGCTGGGCTTTTATCCCCTGCTTGGGGATAAAAAACAGCTTCTAAGGCACAGCTAAGAGGAAGCAGCAATGAGAAAAGCAGGCAAAGCACGGGGAGATCACTTCACTTGGCTAGCACCTAGTTAGGGCTGAAAAAAAGCTTCTAAAGAACAGCTGAGAGTCAGAGCAAAGTATGGAGATTGTTTCACTCGCTAGCACCTCATTAAAGCACAGCGGAGAGTCGAGGGAGCAGGCAAAGCTGGGAAGATCGCTTCACTTGCTAGCGCCTCGTTAGTGCCTCGTTGGGCTGAAAAAAAGCTTCAAAAAAGCTATATTTGGAGTATAAGACGCATTCAGCCTCTTTTAGGGGGGAAAAAGGTGTGTCTTATACTCAGAAAAATACGGTATGTCAATCTATATTGCTTTCTAAGACAGTCACCTATTTTCTCCAATGTAATATCATATCCTTCATACAAATTAGAATGTTTTTCATATCTCCAATTGGGACAGTGCTTTGATTGGACCATGTGATGGACTTCTGGGTGTTGGGCAGGGACTTGAACTTTCCTTTGTGTGGGGAACCCTGTGAGCTTTCAGATTCGGGTTTTCCCAGATGTACCAATATGACATCTCTAATAAAATGTAACTTTGAGGAAACTCAAGCCTTGGAGTTTTCTTTCATTGGGGGTGTTACTTGGAACTCTGACATTAACCCGAATTTTGACATCATTTTTTTTTAATTAAATTTATCCTGAATACCTTAAATATTTTTCTCAGATGTCCAGTGAAGTTAGGGTAAGGAAAACTACTACTCCATTCCAATCCCTCTCAAACACCAACTTTTATATAAAATGTGGTTGAAAGGATTGCATTTTACACTATGTTATATAAGCTTAAAGAGGGTTTTTATAAAATGATGCACTGTTGTTATTTGCCACCAGAGAGATTGTCTAAAATGTATAAAGAACCTTCAAATTTATGTTTGAAATGTGCACAACAAAAGGAACATTTCATTATGATTGGTGGACATGAAAGAAGTTGGAAAATATTGGATTCAAATATATATATTGATTCAGAGGATGTTAAAGATTAATGTACAATGGAAATCAGAGGCATTTCTTTTGGGTTGATAGATAGGCAACTAGAAAAATGTCATCGAACTTGTGTGTGTGTGTGTGTGAGACAATTGCAACAAGATAATTATATGCTCAAAAGTGGAAAGATTTGACACTATGAATAAAGGAAGAATGGTTGGTGAAGATGATAGTACTTTTAGAGATGGCCAAATTGGTCTCTGGAGTATCATTTGAACATCATTGGCATTGACAAAATCTCTATCAGTCAATTGCAGGCAACTTTACTTGGAAAGAGGAAGAAAGGAAAATCCTATGACATCAAACATCATAATTACATCAAACTATATCTATCTATTCCAGGTCCTTGGTTAAGACTTCACAGGTAGATAAAAAAAATATTCTAAACATCTGGCTGACCATATGACTTTAACTCAGTTATTGATCAGTTCTACCCAATTCAGTTTTCATGGCCAAAAACTGTAATATTCCTTAAAGTGCAATATTCGTTATGAAACTACAATTCAGATCATTCCATGATTGATTTTTGACCTTTGGGGGATATTATTAAAAACATTTAACAATGAACCATTTTCTAGCTGCTGAATGTTTGACCCTCATTTCTAAAGAATTCTTGTTCCTTTCATTTAAAATTCATTGGTGTCATTGGTCATATCCTGGAAACTAAAATGTCACCTATAATTATACTTATAGCAACTCTGGCTTTATTTAAAAGTCCCAAATACATATTTGCCCTTAATGACTAGCTAGATTTTCTGCTTGTTTTTTTTTTCTACTAGTTTCTAGGCTAGTAGAAGTTTCTGGTAGTTTCTAGGCAGAATCCTTTTCTTAAGGCAACATCCTCTCCAATATAAATATTTAAAAATATTATTTATCTTATTTATGTAAGCATATCTTACCCTAGAAATGAAGTTAAATGTATATTTAAATCCCCACATTTATATAATATACATTCTGAAAATAACAAATGGCATAATAAACATGTGTAAAGTTAGGTCACACACACACACACACACACACACACACACACACACACACTGTGTATGTGTGTTTGTTTACTGAATTGTTTCCAAGGTCAGGGAATCACATTTCCAGTATTGTATATGTTATGTAAGAAAATTTGAGATCTCATTAAATAATACATTTTGCAATATATTTAAAATATTCCATACTGAAACCAAAATTGAATTGATATTAGCATGTCAGCCTTTTTATTTTTTATTCTGTTGCTAGATTAACTTCCCTGACTACTTCTCCTGTTCCTTCTCCTTCTCCTTCTCCTTCTTCTCCTTCTCCTTCTCCTTCTCCTTCTCCTTCTCCTTCTCCTTCTCCTTCTCCTTCTCCTTCCTCCTTCCATAGTGTAGCTATAGAGGGACAAGGGTTGGTTACCCAAACTTTTCTAAATTATCAGATTACCTCTTTTGGAAAGTGATGTTATATTATATGAAGTGCTAGATCTATATTTAAGCTGATGGCATGTAACTTTTTCCTTGTGGTTCCATCAATCCTTATATCCTTATTTTATATTTAATACTTTCTCCAAAATCATTTCAAATGTCAGCTCCAATAGGTAGACTAGACCAGGAAATCAACGCCATAGGAAGGGTAACACTACTTTTCTTGCATTTCCTATAATAACAGACTCTTGCAAGGCTGATTGAACTGTAGCTCTTTCCCCTTCTTATATATATTTATTTATTTATTTATTTATTTATTTATTTATTTATTTATTTATTTATTTATTTATTTATTTATTTATTTATATGCCACCTTTCTCCCGAAGGACTCAGGGCGGTGAACACAAGTTAAAAAGCATGCAACAATAAAATCCCCTTAAAACCAAATAAATAATAAATAATAAAATATTAAAACCCAGAATCATAGTCAGCCCATTTGTTTGAAGAGCCAAGTCTTCAGGTCACAACGGAAGGAGCGGAAATCAGGAGCCATATGGAGCTCGGTAGGTAACTCATTCCAGAGTGTGGGAGCGCATACAGAGAACGCCCTCCCCCTAGATGTCGACAGACGGCATTGGCTCGCTGATGGTACCCTGATGAGAGCAACCCTATGTGAGTGAACAGGACAGTGGGAGGCAGGCAGGAGAAGGTCCTGCAAATATACCGGACCTAAGTCATGAAGAGTCTTATAGGTGAGGACTAGCACCTTGAAGTTGATCCAGAGGACCACTGGTAACCAGGTAACGAGGGGCTCCCATTACAACCCGTGTGGCTCAATTTGGATCAGCTGCAGCCTCCGGGTGCACCTCAAGGGTAGCCCCATGTAGAGGGAATTGTAGTAATCCAAGCAGGAAGTAACTAGGGCATGAGTGACAGTGCAAAGGTCATCTCGGTCTAGAAAAGGGCGCAACTGGCGCACCAGGCGAACCTGTGCGAAGGCCCCCCTGGTCACGGCTGTCAGGTGGTCTTCTAGGGACAGCCGAGCATCCAGAAGGACACCCAAGTTGCGAGCCTTGGGGCAAGTTTTTCCTCACCCATCAGAAGTGATGGGATCTCTGAAACCCAAGATGCCGGTATCCACAGCCACTCAGTCTTGGAGGGGTTGAGTTTGAGTCTGTTCCTACCCATCCAGGCCTGCACCGCCTCCAGGCAACAGGACATCATGGAAAGGGCATCTCTGGGGTGGTCTGGGGTGGAGATGTATAACTGAGTATCATCAGCATATTGATGATATCTCACCCCAAAGCCACAAATGATCTCACCCAGCGGCTTCATATAGATGTTAAAGAGCAAGGGGGAAAGAACTGACCCCTGAGGAACCCCACAAGTTAGGGGCCCAAACCCCACAAGTTTGGGGACTTCTGCCCCCCCCCGCCCATACAAACTGCAAGTGACCTGAGAGGTAGGAGGAGAACCACTGCAAGACAGTGTCTCCCACCCCCAATCCCACAAGTCGCTGCAGTAGGATACCATGATTGATGGTATCAAAAACCGCTGAGAGGTGAAGTAGGACTAGGATGAGGAACAACCTCCATCTCAAGCCCGCCAGACATCATTCACCAGAGCGACCAATGCCGTTTCCGTGCTGTGCCCACGCCAGAAGCCCAATTGGTACAAGTCGAGGTACTCTGTTTTCTCCAGGAATTGTGGAAGCTGTTGTGCCACCATAGTCTCAACAACCTTCACAATGAATCAGAGGTTGGAGATGGGACAATAGTTATTAAGTGAGTTTGGATCCAGAGATGGAGGAGAGGTCGAACCACTGCCTCTTTAAGCGAGGCAGGAAAGACCCCCTCCTTTAAAGAGGCGTTGACGATTGCCTTGATCCAATCTCCAGTCACCTCTCTGGTGGCCGAAACCAACCATGAGGGACAAGGATCCAACAAGCAAGTGGAGGCACCCAGTCTACCCAAAATCCTGTCCACTTCATTAGCAGAAACAGGGTCAAACTCAACCCATATATTATTTCCAAGACCTACCCCAGTCTCCCCGGTTGATTCTGCCCAGTCAGAGTCCAATCCAATCTGGATCTGTGCGATTTTATCATGCAGAAACTGTACAAAATCCTCAGCTCTGCCCTGTAGATGGTCTTCCCTCACTCCCAGATTTAGGAGGAAGCAGGTTACACAAAACAGGGCCCCTGGCAGTTTTCTGCAGATGCAATGAGGGCAGTGAAGTAATCCCACTTCACTGCTTCCATCGCCACTAGATAAGACCTAATATGGGTTCTTAACTGTGTTCGAACAGATTCAGACCGGGAGGATCTCCAACTCTCCTCTAGGTGTCTTTTCCGATGCTTCATTTCCCGGAGTTCAATGGAAAACCAAGGAGCCACCCGGATCTGCATCGGGTCAGAGGCTGCAAAGGTGCAATTCGATCCAAGGCGTCAGGAGCCGCCCGTTCCCAGGATGCCACTAGAGCTTCGGCCAAATCACAAGATTGAGAAGTGGGGAATGACCCAAGCTCCCTCAAGAACCTCTCTGGGTCCATCAGACGCCTGGGGCAGAACCATTTTGTAGGTTCCACCTCCCAGCAGCGGGGGTTGGAGGATTGAAAGTCCAGTCTAAGGAGGAAATGGTCTGTCCATGACAGGAGGGCGATATGCCAGTGAACTGGGGATGTGTCTATGTCTCCAGTTCTAAAGTGTCTAACTTTAAAAAACTTTGGACTTAAAAAATGTTTTAGACAGTTTCCCCTATTTCTAGTAATGGTCCTTGTACATTTCCGCACTCTCTACACAGTAGGAACAAACAGATGAGACAGCATACCACATTTTGTGCAGTGGGGTAGAGTAGTTTAATAATAACTAAAAATAATCATGATTATACAGTGAAATCACAATCATTTTAAAGTCACTTGTGATTGCAATGCTTTTTTTAAAAAAGTGGGGTGCAGTGTTGGTTCTTTAAATTTGTAGTTTATTTTGTTTTAAATTGAATGAAATCACCATTGAGACTACCTTTCTTATCTACCAAGATAAAAAAGTAACAGACTTCCCAAGAGTTATCTGTAAGAGGCTTCTGAAAGAGTATGAATTTGAAATCACATTGCAGTCAACCAAACCAATATCAATTTTCACACTGAATAAATAGCAAATAGATCACACTGCTTTGATCTATGAATGTATGATAGCAACTACTTCATATTAGAAGAAATTCAGGTAAGATCTTTTGTAATCAGATTACAAGAATATTTTCTTTAAAAAAAATTTTTTAAAAAAATCACCTCCACAATAAATTCCTACTACAGAAATCTGAGAACGATAATGTCAACAGTTGGAAGTTGCTACAGCTTTTGTGATGTTCTAGTTTTTTTCTTATCTTTTCTTCTTAAATAACCAGGCTTCTATAGAAATATAAATAGAGGCTATTTTTAACAAATGCATTTCTACATCCAAAAATCACAGCTTGTACTTCTTGGACAGGTGAAAATATGTAGTAAAAGAGATAATGAAACTTTGTGTCATGGGTGGTAATGTATGTTCTATTGCCCATGGGAAGCAACGAGGAGGCTGTAAATTAAATAACAACTTTTGGGATGGCTTGCAAACTAAATTTAAATATTCCAGAAAAATGAATAAACATCCCCTTACAAAAGGAAGTTTTTCTAACAAAAATATATAAGAAGAAATGTGTGCATTTAACATCTGATGTAGAAGTAGTATTATAATCTTTTAAGAATTCCACTTTAGGGTGTGGAAAACTGTATTACTCCATATTACTCAGTGGTGAAATCTACATTTTTTTACTACCGGTTCTGTGGGCATGGCTTGGTGGGCGTGGTGTGGCTTGGTGGGTGTGGCTTGGTAGGCATGGCACGGGAAGGATACTGCAAAATATCCATTCCCACCCCACTCCAGGGGAAGGATATTGCAAAATCTCCATTCCCTCCCCACTCCAAGGGAAGGATACTGCAACATCTCCATTCCCACCCCACTCTGGGGCCAGCTAGAGGTGGTATTTGCCGTTTCTCCAAACTTCTCAAAATTTCCGCTACCGGTTCTCCAGAACCTGTCAGAACCTGCTGGATTTCACCCCTGATATTACTGCTACTTTCATTCTCCAATTCATCAAAAGTAATTTGGAAGTACAGATAGTCTCCAATTTACAAGTGCTTACTTAATGATGGCTTGTATTAAAATCTGCTTAAATGATGGTTTGTATTTACAGAAGGAGCATCATGGCTTGTAAAGCAGTTCTAACCGTTGCAAAATATCTCCCCCATGGTCACATGGTTGAAATTGGAGGGCTTGGCAACCTGTTTACACTTCCAAATGATTGCCAAGCATCCAATGATCATGTGTTCAACAATTTGCAATCTTCTCTGCCAGTTTCTCCAGAATGTCAATGGGGAAGCTAGCAAGGAAGATTGCAATCTGTTGTAATCTGCTGTGAGGACTTCCTCTTATTCAAGGAAACTCACTAGCCCTTGTTCCTGAGAACTGAAATCCTTTGGCAAGCAACTTTTTCACTCTTTTTCAGCCTCTGAATGGAGGGCCACTCATGTCCAGCCTCTACTGGGCCTGTCATGGTCTGCTGCCACCCTCTTGAGGTATCCTGCACTCCTCACCTGGGTCTTTGTTTCTTGTAGTGATCTGCAAGATTGCTTAATGACCACAATTGGCAGCATTGGGATTGTGGTAGTTGAGCAATGTAGTCATGTGACATCTGCTTAACAATCACTTCACTCATGGTCAAGAACCAAGATTCTGATCCCAGTTATGGTTGTAAGTTGAGTAACAACCTGCAATCCAGGGGTGAAATGTTCCTGGTTCAGACCGGATCGCCCGATCTGGTAGCAATAGCAGCGGGTGGTTCGGAGAACCGGTAGCAAAAGTCCCTGCCCACCCCCATGCCCAGCTGAGCTGCAAGATCATCAGAGGCTTTTTTTTTTTTTTTTACTTTTAAAAGCATTTTTTCTACAACCTCTCCGGCCAAAAAAATACTTTTAAAAGTAAGAAAAAGCCTCTGATGATCGTGCGGCTCAGCTGGGATCGTCAGAGGCTTTTAAATGCATTTTTTCTACAACCTTAAGGTTGTAGAAAAAAAATGCTTTTAAAAGTTAAAAAAAAAAGTTGGCCACACCCACCCAGTCACATTACCCTCCTCCCCCCAAGCCATGTCCACAGAACTGGTAGTAACAACTTTTACATTTCACCACTGCTGCATCGCTGATAATTGTTGGATCTTCTGATTTAAAATGTTAACAGAAAGAAAACAAAAAGCACCGCTCCATAGGTTTTGCAGTAACAATAATCCTCTCACCCCTTCGCCATCCAAAAACGAAACATAAAATGTTTTATTTGTATATACATGCAGACATTCTCAGCTTCACTTCCTATTGCAGGCCTTTTTTAGTTATCTACAAAGAAAACAAAATCTCAGCAGTCTTTATAAGGAAGAAAGCTACATTTCCATTTAAAAGTCCTGAAACCCAAATAGGGAAAAGGACCACCCACTATCATTGCATAGCTAAAGTGTGGCATAAAAAAAAAAAAGAAAGAAAGAAAGAGAAAAAGGAGAAGTTAGATTTTCGGTGGCTTCAAATACAGTGAGTTTGAACCAGAAATAAACCGACTCAGTTCTCAAATAATACAGATATCATAGGATTTCAGAGGTGTCTTTGAACTGGGGAAGAATTCTCACATGGGAATCAGGTTACCATGAATCAACCTATAAGAAAATGTAATTAGAATAAAACCCAGCATATAAATATAAATTTCTATGGCTGATATAAAAATGGGTACAGTATGTTTGCTGGCATTGTTGTCCTAAAATCTAGTAAACATGGGTATCATCTTTCTGGATAATATAGAATTTTCTGCAAATAGCAGAAATATAACTTAGAGTTGCATCCATTTTTTAAGGTTCCATTTGCTCTTGTGGTTCAGAGCACTTTCTGTGAGCTTTGCCTGCACTGTTAACTTTGACCTTGCTTAGATAGACGTGAACTGGCTACAGTGTTCAATGTGCTAATAATTTCTAGGTTGGATTACTGCAATTAATTATATGTGAGACTCACTTGAAAATGATTCAGGAGCACAGTTTATATCTGAGAGAAAAGGTCATGGAAAGAAGTCCTTATCTTTGTTCCTTTTAAAAGTTAAGTTTATTACTTGTGGATAGAGTGATGGTATCTCAGGTATGAAAACCCAACATGTGGGAGGCATGGTTGTCACCAGTGCTATACTTTCCCCCCCCCCCTAATCTGGTTATAAATATTACTTGCGCAAGCATTAAAACTTATGTTTTCATATTTAAAACTGCATTATTAAAACAGGTTGATTTAGTTTTAAGGCTTCACTGACAGGAACTAAAATTAATGCTAATGAAATACTAGACTAGACTTTTCATATATGGACCTATCGAAAACCACCAGACCATGCTGCCAAGACTTTTAATTCCCCAGGTATGTCTTGGCATGACCTGCATCCAAGGACAGGAACTAGTGAAAATGTCCTTGTATAATGCTTCTCAATAGAAAGACATGAGAAACTTCTACCTAACCACAGGCTTATCCAGAAGTCCAAGGCATGAGTGGATACTTCTGTCACTAAATCAGTGGTGAAATTCAATTTTTTTTGCTACCAGTTCTGTGGGCATGGCTTGGTGGGTGTGATGTGGCTTGGTGGGCGAGGCTTGGTGGGCATGGCAGGGGAAGGATACTGCAAATCTCCATTCCCACCCCACTCCAGGGGAAGGATACTGAAAAATCCCCATTCCCTCCCCACTCCTGGGGGAAGGATGTTGCAAAATCTCCATTCCCATCCCACTTTGCGGCCAGCCAGAGATGGTATTTGCTGGTTCTCTGAACTACTCAAAATTTCAGAACCTGCCGGATTTTACCCCTGCACTAAATCAGAAATCAAGATTGGGCAGAAACTATAAAGAAGGTTACAAGACAAAGCTAAGAGAGGGGACAATTTGTTCAAGGCATAGAAGAAGTAGCAATAGGTTGAAAGTGGAAAGAAGGAAGATAAAGTATCTAATCTGAAGGTTTGTCATTGGGATCTTCCATATCATTGTCTCAAAGGTGCTTTTCCAAAAGACAATTGGACTTTCTCGATTTTTCCCCCCTTAAAAACATTTTGTTTCTCATCCAAGAAACTTCTTCAGAATTAAAGAAGCTTCTTGGATGAAAAGCAAAATGTTTTCAAGGAAAAAACCAAGACAGTCCAGTTGCATTTCATAAAAGCACCTTTGGGACAACCATGATCTGAATGATTGCGAATCTCCATGGGAATTCCATATCATTATTATTGTCATTACTAAAATTTATATGCTGCCCAATTCCCAGAACTTGTTAAAAACATTTGAAAAAAAGGAAACAACAGACATAAAAAAAGAACAAAAATGGCAGAAATAACAAACTCAGATGGGACCAACAGGAGAAAAAAGAAAAGGGGACTTCTGGCATGCTTGCCATTCAATTCTGCAAAACTCATTCCAGAGGGCAGGCAATAGTTTACCAATTGCCGTCTTGTAGAGGAAGGACATGGGAAACATGCCAACAGAGTCAAAAATCCATAGACGTCTGGTAGTACCTTTTCAGATTAACATTTTTTTATTAAAAGATATATCTAATATTGAACAACAGTTCACTTCTTCAGAAGCAAAGAAGTGGCTAGAATCTGAAATAGGAATTAATTTGGAATAGGGGATGGGAAGGTATGGAAGACAGAAGAAAAGATGGTTATTAGGTGTAGGTTACACCTTTTTAATACATGTGGCATCAGCAATCTCAATTTTGATGACAAAAATTCTTTTTAAAAATCATAGCTCTAGCCACTCAATTGCATCTGCTGAAGCAAACTGCAGTTTATGAAAGTTTATACCTTTTCATAAAAATTGTTAGACCAAAATGATGCTATCATTTTTGGCTGCCAGACACTAATATGTTTTCCGTACTACCATGCTTAGGGAGATGAAATTCAGTTGAAACTAGGCCTTGAATTTTCTCCTGTTAGAAAAGTAACTGCAAAAAAAGCTCAACAGATTATTGATAATTCTGGATGTTTGAGGCAAGTGGGCATTGAAAAATGGCATCCTTTTTTGAATGGTACTTATCCCAAATTAACTTAAGTGGCCAATATATGGCATGTCATAAGACACACCAGGTTTTTTTGTGTCTGTGTTTTTCTTCCGATTATGATTATTTTGATTCAGAAGACTAAGAACTATTATTTTTCAGAGTTGTTACCACAACAAATAAGCTAAATTTTGAAACCTACATTTATTCATCTTTTTCAATATGTAGCAATGACCCAGTAACTCCGATGTTTCTGTCCTCGAATGTGTATTTACAAGGCTACAATTTTGAAAAATTTACAAATAATCATCCATTCATCACATTTTGAACCATGTCCTTCCAAGCAGGATAGGTTTATTACAGGTAATGTCTGATGAGATTTGTTCTTCATTACTTGGATATTTTTTGCAAATATCCTGAGATGACATATTAGACCAGCAAGCAGTGATCTTTAAATACATTTTAGCTAGAATTGTGGGAAAATATTCACACTTCCAGCAGAACTGTCAAAAATCCTATTTTTGTCACATTTATTTAAAAGAAAAAGCGGTTGACAGTTGCTTGACAGTTTCTTGTTCTACATTTGTACAGCTAAGATATTGGCACTTTGCTATCTGCAGAAGTATCTGAACATTAATGAACTGACCTAAATTTCTATTTGTTAAGCAGAAAGGTAGTTTCAAGACCTTAAATTTATTAATATATTTGAAAATAAAGCAGAAAGGTTTTTAGAGTACTTGAGAACTTTCTTCATCCCTAGTGCAGGTCCAGAATTAACCAGCACACCAGCTCATACTATTCATTTCAAATCCAAGGCACAGTTTCCAATTAGCATCAAGTTACCCTCAGCTAATTCATAAAACAGCAAGTGGCTGAGATTGTATGTCCAGTAACCAACAATACCTTTCTACATTTTAACTTAAGTTCATTATTTTCCTTCTTTTGACTTCTTTCACCACTCTATACTGTCTTGTCTTTTTGTCAACATCTTATTACTTAGGTCAAATATGCTTCCATAGATGTCTACATAGATTTCTGTATTACCCTCCACTCCCAACAAAAATTGGTGTCCAAGAAATGTCAAAATTCAATCTCTCTGTCTCTCTTTCTCATCTCCAAAGACAGAACATAAGAAGAAATTCTACACCCAGATGAAATATATATCTTTTTAATTTATTTTTTATTTCAACTAAATTCTGCCTATTTTATAACTCTTGTTATAGTGGCATGTGATTAAATTTCTTCCAAAGTGTTATTTTTAAAACTTGTGACTCGGAATAAAAAGTCCAAATTCCCTGGTTAACTCTGTAAATCAGATGGCAAGATTTTATAAGACTACCAATGCCCATGTAGCAAGAGGTTGGGAACTTTGCCTTAAATAGGTCTGGTACTAAAACTGATAACCTGAACTATGACCTACTGAATCTGAAGATTTGAAGTTATATTCCTGTACCACACCCTTTTGTACAACATTTATCAACTAATTGTTTTATATTGCCATTGTTTTGTAATTACGCCTTATTTGGATCTTATTTTATTTTATTTAATGAGCTGTATATGTAATAACTATCATTAATGTGAAAAATGAAAGCTGTTGATTAACATATCCAGTAGTCAGCATATTTGCAATTATTTCTCTATCCATGTGGAATGTCTGCTAGAGAACATATGGATGGATAAAGAAAACCTGTGTGTATCAAATTATATGATGTTGACAAAGTTTAAACTCTAGCGCAGAATTTCTGCAGGGCAATCCAAAGTGATACAGATCTCTCTATGCTAGGGTCTTCTAAACCAGGCTGACATCAATACAATTTAATTCTTAAACATTATGCTGATTCTTTTTTCTGATTGCATATTATGAACTACACAGAGTAGCAAAAGGTACAATTCCAAGTATCTTTCTTTCTAGCCAATACACAGCAATGGATGCACTCTTATATGCTTTTCAAGTCAACAGCATGTTGGAAAGGAATTATATAGATGACTTTGGAACTGTTCATCAGTGATAATTCTCTGAAAACAGAATGGAATGTGACCAGATTTGCAACTCTGTGTTTCTTAGTGCCCACAAATACATCAAAAGAAAAAGAAGAGGGCAGAAGAATATACGCAGCTGCCTTATTACACATTCATACAGAAATATCAAAAGTCACATATATACAAAGTTCCTGATTAGTCCCTTTAAAGTAAGCACACTCAGATTTGTCATCTCACTTACACAGAAGAAAATAGAGGCTCCTCTTTTAGTCCTTCCTGATAGTGGGATTTCAGCCCTAAAAGATCTTGCCAAGAAATAGACTCCATAGAAGACTAAAAATACTTTTATTTAGATTGGCCATCATAACATTGTTCTGCAGGTCTCATTGTGTTTCTCCTTCTCCCTCTTTTATATGCATATGAATTGGGGACGGTGTGTGTAATGTTTTTGTAATCCCCATTATTTGGACTTAAATCATGTTTCCCTTTTTGATGCTTTGGTAACAGATTTGTCCCTCTGTCCATCAAAACCATCTTCTTCACTCTGTACATAGGGCTAGAGCTTAGTTCTGTGTGCTTTCTCTACGTAAACCATGTTGGAAAGAAGTGATGTACAGTATATGCATTGGAACTGTACCCAAGATAGCTAGGCTCACTTAGGAATGTTTCTCTTTTGTGACACTTGGAATTATTGGAACACGTAGGGTTTGGCCTGATGTTGCAAGCTTTCTTAATTTTTTTTACCCCTTAATGGGAAAAAAGTTGGAAACGTATTTATATAGAGAGTAGAGATGGGAAATCACAATATAAATATAGGGAAAATACATCTGAGAATAAGAATCATATGTAGAAACTATGTGCTAACTATAGCTTTGGTTTGAGGGTAATTTAGTATAGAATTACAAGAGCAGGGAAAGACTATTGCTGTACAGGAATGGCAGATTTCCATTCAGCAGGTTCTGACAGGTTCTGGAGAACTGGTAGAGGAAATTTTGAGTCGTTCGGAGAACCAGCAAATATCACCTCTGACTGGCCCCAGAGTGGGGTGGAAATGGAGATTTTGCAATATCCATCCCCCAGGAGTGAAGAGGGAATGGGGATTTTGTAGTATCCTTCCCCTGGAGTGGGATAGGAATAGAGATTTTGCAGTATCCTTCCCCTGAAGTGGGGTGGGAATGGAGATTTTGCAGTATCCTTCCCGTGCCATGCCTACCAAGCCACACCCATCAAGCCACATCACGCCCACCAAGCCACGCCCACAGAACCCCTGTTATTCTGTTACTCTGTTGTTATTAAGATTATACTGCAGCCTGCACCATGAGAATGTTCTCCTTCTGCTTCTTCACCTTTCTAGATCTTTTTTTAATCAATTCATTTTTCCCATCTAGGTGTTCATAATTTGCAAATGGAAAATTCTAGGATCATGAAGTTTGAGATTGAAAATAAACAAGTTTCTTATACAAGGTTTATACTGTGATTGATTTTTTTTCCTCATAAATTCACAAGAATCATATTAGGAATGTCCTTTCTGATTATACAGATGGAGTGAAAGAGAAAGGAATGTCAAGGTAATGTTTCATAAATTGCATTTGTATGCACCATTTTGAGTACAATAACATATTTCCAGCCTCCAATGAATATGCAATTTATTTCATAGTATCATTTTCAATTCTTATAAGTCAAACATCATAACTATCAGCTTCTGAAGGTGAAAAGAAGTAGACAACCTGTCCCTCAAGGCTATCAGTTACATTATGTGCATTCAGACAATTTGTGAAGTTATTTTTCCAAAATAGTAAGACAACTGACCTAGCATTGTCACTCATTATTACTTCAGAAAAACAATATTGCTTTGATGAAAATTGCAAACTCTATCATTTTAATCCTGGGCATATCTTTTTGGAACATGATAATGATATACAGCAAAAATAAAATGTAGTTCTTTATTAATTCTCAGTTGTATATTACAGGAAAACTATGTATGTAAGTATGTTACTTAAGCAAAACAGCAGGTTTTACTGTGTAACTTTCTCCTAATAGATGATGCTTACTTGCCTTTGTACTCTCAGACTTGTTCTGTCTGTCTAACATCTCATTACGAAGAATTATTGTTGCCAAGGAGGATTTTTAAGGTTTTCTTTTTCTTTTTAATGGTGACAAGGTATCATCTAGATGGCAGTAAAACAAATAAGATGAGAAAAGAGGTGGAAATTCAGCCTCAAAATACTAATTTTGCTTATGAAATGCTTTCAGTGCAAACTGAAATGACCAAAACAAAAGAAAGAGATGATATGATCCTGAATTTGCTGCTTCTACTAAAAACGGTGATTTTTTGCAAAGCACAGAGACATATATGATGTAATGCAATGAGGCACCACTTAAAGGCTTTTTCTTTTCTTTCTTTTTTTTAAAAAAAGGTGAATAGATACTTTCAACTGCTGAAGCATTTCTGCAGAGATAAATAAAAGTTTCTTGTCCAAGAATTCATATGAATGAGATTACGTGAATTTATGGAGTGAATCTGTTGCACTCTCATTGAAAAGGTGGGGTGAGGAATATAAGTGTTAACTATTTCATTATCTAAATAGGATATATAATGATAAAGAAATGATAGATAGATAGATAGATAGATAGATAGATAGATAGATAGATAGATAGATAGATAGATAGATGCAGGCAGAGGGAGGGAGGGAGGAAGGATGGTGGGAAGGAGGGAGATGGCGAAGCCTGCTTGATTTTGCAGTCTACATGAAAGACCTAGGACAGAACAAAACTACACTCTTCACCCAACACCAGTCCATATTATCTATAGTATATACACTTATATACCCATCATGTCTATGTTATCTACATGAATTGAAATTCTATCACTGCTCCAAATTATTCTTTCACCCTTTCTGGCAGTAAACATATCAGAATCAATGTAATAATTAAACACTAATGTGATGTTTTTTACATAAACATTACAGCTGTCTAATGGTTAGTGATAAATCAACTTTAAAGCACAAAGCTATCTTCATTCTCAACTTATTACCAGCCTTTAAAAGATAATATCTAGACTACCCTGAAAAATCATTAAGAATGTTGGGAAAATACCAGACTTTGTTATACATAAGCGATGGAGATATTGTGCACCTTTTTAAATTACAGAACTTTGCTTTTAAATTGGAAAGTTTTCTCTCTCTTTCTCTCTTGTTTTTAAGTGAGATTTTTATAGAGTCATTCCCAACCATTTCCATTCCAACCATCATATTCTGTGAAGTTTTGTGAAGAGCACTTTAACTGCCTCTTCTGTCTTATCTTGAATCACTCAGTGCTTGCTTTCCATTCTTCCTTCTTATCCTACCAAAGCAGCCACAGATCAGTTCTCAAGCCTGTCCTTTCTCAACAGTATTTCAACAAAACCATGAGTGATTGCTCTATTCTGATTAACTGTTTTGCCCGGTTCAATCTTCAAAAAAAAAAAAAGAAGAAGAAGAAAAAGAAAAAAAGACAGACAGACAGACAGACAGACAGACAGACAGACAGAGCTGAGGTTTAAAATTCAAAGGCAAAATCTTGATCCCAAATGATAAAGGCATCAAAATGTACAACATTGATGTACAAATACATTACTTCAGTAAAGAATTAGCGAAGTCCAGAATATGTAATATCTGTTTTTATTGGCTGCAGGAACAACAGACATGAATTCAAATTATTTTTCTATAAACTAGGTTATTGACCTAGTTCCTTCCTTAAATATTGCTTTATTTCAGCTGTGGGTATTCTTAGATCTAGTTAATTACATTCAAGCCTCAATTTCAGTTCTCAAATACACATACGCATACACACACACACACACACACACACGTCAGCCATGTTCTGCAGGTTGGGATAAAGCAAAAATTTACTTCATTTTTCATACAATTTTCTAGGGTTCCCCCCTTTAGCTGTGGCTCAGGACCTGTGTCTGTAAACAGGAGCCCAGCACAATATGTCCTATGCCGTTCTGGGAACTGAATTATTCTTTCCAGTTCACCAAAGGGATCAGATTAGATTTCTGCCCCAGACAGGCTGTCATGCACCCATGAGAATCTTTAGATGAGTTAGAATCAAATCTTAAATTTGATTAAAATTACAAAGGCAGGTGTTTCTCTTTAATTGCAACTGGAAAATATGAAATCTTTTCCATGTTACTTTTTTAAAAAAATTAAATCAATGTTTAGCTTGCTTTCTTTTAAAAGTAATCTGAAACTGAAGTTAACAGGAATTACATCCTTTTATGAGATGATGATTCAGGACAAATCATACACAAAACATTTTTTTTTTCTTTAAAAAGAGCTTCCAATATTTTTATTTCTTGGCAGAATTGTTATAGTAATTGTTCTGCCTTTTTGGGCAGAACAAAAAATCCTGCTGAGTTTCAGATTATTAGGTACAATGTTGTTGTTATTCCATAATATCAGTGTTTTTGTTCGTCAAAAAGTCTGCTAGGGATCTGGCCAAAATGTAATTGTGAAAAGTAGCTTTATTTTGAAATAATACCAGGAAAAATGTTTTCATTAACATATCATGATGTTTTACTAAGATTAGTAAAGGGACTCCAAGACTTCAGTTATAGAATTCTTGGGCTAATGAACCTATCCTCAAAGGTGGTTAATTTTGAGACACCTGACTTCATATTATATATGGCCAGGTTTCCAACTAGATATAAGGTGCGCTGCTGCTGCTGCTGCTGCTGCTGCTGCTGCTGCTGTTGCTGCTGTTGTTGTTGTTGTTGTTGTTGTTGTTGTTGTTTATTAAATTTATAAGCCAACCATCTCCCAACAACTCTAGGCAGTTGCCACGTCAATAGTTACAATTTCCTTCTTCCCTTCCTCCCTTCCCTTCCTCCCTCTAAATACTGCTTTTTTCAACTGTGAGTGTTCTTAGTTTTGGTTTTTGTCTTACTGTATTAAATTATTTCATTGTAGAAATCCAGAATAAAATAGTATCTATTGTTCTTGCTTCTTTGTTTAATTCCCATAGGAAGGCAGAATATGATCATTAGTATGCACAATGATGGAAAAACTTGACATTACCTACAATGGAATAATGGATGGTGAAGTTGATGGAGCTGGCTCAGATGGCAAAAATGACAGCTTTGATTAGATAAGAGACATGGATTAATTTTTATGCTGATTGAGAGCCTCTTTTTAAATTTTCCTTAAAAAGAACAAAATGGAATTATGGATATGGAAATATATGGATTTGATTATTAGAAAATAGTAGATAATAGAAATTGAAAGTTATGCTGTAAAGTTAGAGTAAGAGCCACTGTAAATTTATACTTATATCTTTTATAAAATAAAATTGGAAATCATTTTGTTATATTTCTCTTTCTTTTGGCTTTGTTTTCTCTGTCCTTCTTTCTTTTGTTCTATTTTCTCTTAAATATTCATTTCTGTTACTCTTTACCCTTTTATATTAAAAAATCAAATATTTGTCTTAAAAAAAAACAAGATTTTTTTTTAAATATTTTCTTTGTTTCATCCACTGGAATTTTAATGAAGTAAGATGAGGTAATTTATTCAATATGGCACTATGCTTCTTATATCCTATTCATACATGACTAGCTCATAATATATACCACTTATTTCCAAAATATTTGTCCCTTCCATATATAACAAATAAATACTTCATGACTTGCAGAAAGTACTGCATTTTCTACTGCTTGATTTTAAAAATTACTGTTAAAGATTTAGATACTTTCTAATGTGTAACATAAAAAAAATCTTCATGCAGATCTAAATCTGATTACCGAGGAAAGAAGAGTAGGATATTCAAAATGTGACATACAATAAGATGACAATAGGGTTATAGATACACATCCATTTTGCTATTTTTTTCCTAGTAATTTGCTTCATCCACTTGCAAGAAGTCTTGATGTGACTTCCATGTTAGGGTCATAACATAATGAACAACTCAGTGTATCATTATCATAAAGTCCCAAGTATTCTTCATTACAATAGTTTGATGTGAATATCAAAAATTATGAAGAGAAGCACCATATCTGAATGTCATATCAGAGAGCCCCACAGCTTGGGCTGGATAGCTAATAGGCTGGGACATCTACAGAACCTCTGATCTCATTAAATCCTCCATGATAGATATCATATTAGGAATCAAGCTGGCATTCGGTAGAGAAATGCTAACAAAGATATTATCTTCAAAAAACTTTAATGCCCCTTTACCCATACCTTATGTTTTTGAAATGGAATATATTCATTAAATATGTAAAGATCCTGATTTGGCTAGTTAAATAAGATAGGCTTTTCCTGACTCTCCTTTTTCTATATCTGCTTTGTTTTTCTCTTGTTTTCTTTGCTTTTCATCTTTTTATATAACAAGTTTTCTTCTACTCAAGCCTTTCACTTCATTGCCTGTTACATGATTTTTTAAATAGATTTTGAAGGCAAAAGAATCTAAAGAAATGGAAACTTTAACAATACACTGTGATTTTGGGCTTAGACAACTTAGAACTATGCCAACTTCAGTCTGACCTAAGCATAGTACATAAAATTATCTGCCACAATGTCCTTCCTGTCAATGACTACTTCAACTTCAACCACAACAATACACAAGCAAATAATTTTTATTTTATTTTATTTTATTTTATTTTATTTTATTTTATTTTATTTTATTTTATTTTATTTTATTTTATTTTATTTTATTTTATTTATTATTTTATTTTATTTTATTTTATTTTATTTTATTTTATTTCAAATTTATATACCGTACCTTCTCCAGAAGGACTCAGGGCGGTGTACAGCCAGATAAAAAACATACAATACAGATATTGGACATCATCACGATCGGGTGAGGAAACGGAGGCTCCGTCTCTGAAACCCAAATTTCCTCATTAAGTGCTCTTTAGGGGCATTCCTGAACTTGGAGGGATCGGGAAACGAAAGAGGAATTCGCGAAGCCCCCTGGTGTTGCGCTGTCATCAGGGAGGTCGAGCGATCAATCTCTTAAATTGGTGGAGAAAAAGTCGGCCTTATCGGCAGACAGGAGTGATGGCGCCCGCCTAGAACGAAGCAAAAAGTGGAAGCAAATCTGAGTGACTGTCAGATAGATCACCTACAACAGAGACGGCAAATGGGACGCGCGATCCAATCAGAGGAAGACAAGTGAGTTATAACAGCGGCGATACAAGAGGAGAAGGAAAAAAGGGGGAATAACTACAGCGCGGAAAAGAGAAACCCATAGAATGACTAAGCAAATATAAGAAAAGGAGAAATAGCGCTTGAAGCGGCCTGACTGCGGACTTTTACAGTTGATCAAAGGGAGCAGCCTGTGGACTTTGTGGATATAGAGACAAGCCGTTTGATCTTGGGAATTATAACTGATTCAAACCCCAAACATCGGAAACCGAGTGCAGAGACTGAAATACTGGACTAAGTGGTGAATTTCACGGATACAGAAGACCTGTCCGGATTTCGAACTCTGGATTTACAAATAACTTTGGATAATAAGAACTCAAGTTAAAAAAAAAGATTTGAAAATTGAATGCAGAGATCCGATTATTGGGAGAAGAAATTAAAAAAAAAAAAAGACTGAGACGACACAGATTGCGTTTTTTAGGATTGTGAAAGAACAGCCTGAGAGAGGTAAAACAAGAAGACAATAAGGACTAAAGAAAATAAAAAATAAGTGAATTATTAATTTTGAACCGTTTAATTAGTTAATAAGTTTATTATTTGAAAGAAATATATAAGTTGACAATATTTTTATAGCTATAAATTGTATTGTGAAATTGTAGATAGACAAGGAATTATTGTTAAAGTGAAAGACTGATTTTTATACAAAATAACAGATGAATTGACTGTTTCTCTGAGATAGACTGATTGAAAAAGGGGGTAATTGAAAAGATTGCTAATTAGAAAATTAAGAAAATCAAATTAAAATCTTGATTGATAAGTAAATAGATTTATATTGGGAATAAGAATTAATTGCTCAATTGGGATAACTGGCAATATAATATAATATAACTATATATAAATTGTGTGGTGTATAAGTAGTATTTGGAGGGGAAAAGAGATATTAAGGAATAACTTAATAATTGATGTTAAGGTTGGAAAGCTTTACACGAATATTAAAAATGTCTACAACATCCACCATAACAAAGACAGGGAAAAAACCTACAACGAGTACGTTAGTAATGACTCCTTCCCCCTCACAACAAAAAACAATAGATAGCATGATGGGGAAAGAAAAAGAAAAAGAAAAACTGGAAATGGCACCTAATGTAATACAAGATATGTTTCAAAAGATCCAGGAAACACTGCTTCAAACACAAGAAAAAATAGCTGAAAATCAGGAAGAAATGAGAACGTTCCATGCAGAGATCAGAAATGAATTAGGAGAAGTTAAGGAAGATATTAAGACCATGAAGGATAAAATTGGGGGCATTCAAAATTCTATAGCAGAAAATGAACAGAGAATTAGGAAAACGGAAACAAAAATAGATCACGTGGAATTAAAAGTAGAAGCAATGGAACAAAAAACCCTACAACTAAACAAAGAAATGTCAGATTCCTTGGCCATGCTCGAAATGGAAAAGGCCTCATACTTCTTGCGTTTTCAAAATGTTCCAGAGGAAAAAAATGAGGATTTAGAAGGAAAGATGGTGGAGATTATTGCAGGAATGATACAAAAAGAGCCAGAAGAAATAAAAGGACAATTGGAAGAAACTTATCGTGTACAAACAAATTATATAAGAAGACACAGATTGGCGAGAGAAGTCCATGTTAAATTTTTAAAAAAATCAATCCGAGATGAAGCCTATAGGAAATCTAGAGAAGAAACGGTGATCTATAATGGAAAAGAAATTATAATTTTAAAACAGATACCCCGAAGGGTAAGAAATCTACGACAACAATATCAGTTTTTAACACAACTATTGATCAAATACAAGATAATGTATAGATGGCTGCCAATAGAGGGGATCTTAATTACATGGGAAGACAAAAAATATAAAATAGACACTCTAGAAAAGGCAAGAGAATTTCATAACACACATTTTAGACTAGAAGTAGAACAGGAAAGCAAGGAGGAAACAGATAGTAAAAGTCAAGAAGAAGAACCAATAGAAACAAATGAAGAAAAAGAAATAAGACAGAGGCAAGAAAAAGAGAGAGAACAGAGAGAAGGTGCAAAACCTAGGGAACGGATGGAAACAAGAAACACAAAAAAACAGATACAATAGGCAATGGACGAACAGATCAAACTCTTTTCGGTAAACATTAATGGCTTAAATGCCCCAAAGAAAAGGAATCAAATTTTCACAAAATTACGAAAATTAGAAGCAGATGTGATATGTCTGCAAGAAGTACACATTCAAAAAGATTATCAAAAAATCTTAGAAAACCCCAAATTAGGAAAATTATATTTATCTCTGGCCCCAAAAAAGAAAAAAGGAGTAGTGATTTACGTAAAAGAAAAAATACAATCTAAACTAGTCTATACCGATGAGCAAGGTAGAGTGGTGATGGTTGAATTAGAAATAGGAAAGAGGAAAATGTTAATTGTAGGGATTTATGCACCTAACCAAAAACTACAGGTTTTTTTTAAAGACCTACATAAAAAACTAGCAGAATTAGAATATGATGATATTTGTGTAATAGGGGATTATAATGCAATAGTAAATGCAAAGAAAGACTATAAAACTGAGAAAAAAAAACAAAAGAAAAAAGAAATACTTCCAAAAGAATTCTTTACCATGGCTGAAGAACTAAACTTGGCAGACGTATGGAGGGAAACACATGAAGAAGAGGCCCAATACACCTTTTACTCCCATCCGCATAATTCCTGGTCAAGACTGGACATGGCATGGATGACCCCAAGTATCAAAATAGAAGTAGAAAAAATTGAGATAGGCACAAACCAATGGGCAGACCACAATCCATTATTCATAAACTGGAAAGGGGAAAGAAGACGTAAGAGATGGACAATGAACCAAAGATTATGTAAAGAAAAAGAATTTAATTTGATGTTAGAAAAGGAAGTAAAAATATTCTTTCAGATAAATAAAATAGAGGAAACCTCTTTACAAAACACATGGGATACTTTAAAAGCATATATAAGAGGCCTAGTAATAGCATATACGAGGAGAAAGAATAAAGAGAAGAAAAAACAATTAGATAAATTAGAGAAAGACCTAAAACAAATAGAACAAAAACTCCAGGAAAAGCCCCAGAACAAAACAATAAGAGAAGAATGGGAAATGATTAAGCATAAATTGAATTTGATAAACCAAGTAGAATTAGCCCAAAAAATAAAAATGGCGAAACAAAACTATTTCGAGCACGCAAATAAAATGGGCAGATGGCTAGCCTATAAACTGAAAAAAGAACAGGAAAAAAGAATGATATACCAATTGAAAGATGATAAAGGAGAAATTCAACATAGTAAAGAGGCCAAAAAAGATATTATTAAGAAATTTTATGCGAATCTATATAATCAGGGGAAAATAGAGGAAGATAAAATAAAACAGTACATAGGGGAATCAGGAATGCCCAAAATCACAGAAGAACAAAGAATTACTCTCAATAGGCCAATAACCAAATTAGAACTAGATGAAGTACTGAAAAAGCAAAAAAACAATAAAACACCGGGTCCCGACGGGCTACCGGTAGAAATATATAAAACAATGCAAGAAGCATTGGGAGAGAATATGCTGCGACTATATAATGAAGCTATGGAGAAAGCCAAAATACCAAATTCATGGACAGAAGCCATAATAACAATCATTCCAAAAGAAGACACAGATCTCCAGTTAATACAAAACTATAGACCTATTTCATTATTGAATGCCGATTACAAAATATTTGCAGCAATCTTGGCAGAAAGGATTAAATTAGTATTAAATACATATATACACCCAGACCAAAATGGATTTCTGCCGGGACGCCAAATAAAGAACAACATGAGAATAATACTTAATGCTTTAGAATACTATGAATCACACCCGGAGAAGCAGGCAGTGTTGGTTTTTCTTGACGCCCAAAAGGCCTTCGATAACCAAAATTGGAAATTTATGATTGAACAACTACAAAATATGCAAATTGGGGAAAAATTTGGGAAAATTATAGCAGAAATCTATACCAAGCAATCAGCAAGGATAATTATGAATGATGACATAACAGACAAATTTAATATAACAAAAGGAGTCAGACAAGGCTGTCCACTTTCCCCCTTACTATATATTCTATCATTGGAAATCCTGTTGAAAAAAATTAGAGAAGACCAAGGAATTCAAGGGTTAAGGATTAATAGAGAAGAATACAAAGTTCAAGCCTTTGCTGATGACTTAGCGTTTTTAATAGAAAATCCTATGGAATCTATACCTAATTTGTTCCAAAAAATAGAAGAATTTGGAGAAGTGGCTGGACTAAAAATTAATAAAAGCAAATCGAAGCTAATTGTTAAAAATCTTACGGAAATCCAAACAAAAGATTTGATAGATAATATACAAATTCAAACAACAAAAAAAATAAAATATCTAGGAATTTGCTTATCTACAAGAACATCAGCAATTAAAGAAAACAATTATGATAAATTACTAGAACAAACAAAGAAAGACTTAGAAAAATGGGAAAACTTACATATTTCATTCCTAGGAAGAATTTCGGCCATCAAAATGATTATATTACCTAAATTTTTATATTTGTTTCAGGTCACCCCAATTAAATTAGATAAACCGTTTTTTGAAAAGCTGAACAAAATAACATCTAAATTTATCTGGCAAGGGAAAAGGCCACGAATAAAATTTAAACTGCTTCAGGATACAAAAGATAGAGGAGGAACTGCACTCCCTGACTGGGAGATATACTACCAAGCAGCAGTACTATCGTGGGTTAAAGACTGGATAGAATTAAAGGACTCTAGAACTTTAACAATTGAGGGACACGAACTTCAAACTGGCTGGCACTCCTTTATGTGGGATGAGAAATACAAATCACATTCATATTTTAAAACACATACAATAAGGAACTCACTATTACAAATTTGGCTTAAAATTAAAAAACAACATTATATGAAGATACCAAATTGGTTAGCACCGGCTGAATCAATTAGGCACCCAAATTTAACAGATAAGACAAAAATAATTAGATATAAAGATATAATTGACTATCAAGGCAAACTAAAGACAAAACAACAATTGGAGACAGACTTACACAGAGGAATAGACTGGTGGACTTACACTCAAATACAATCCAAATATAGAGAGCATATAAAAACATATGAAATTTATAATCAAAAACAAGAAATAGATAAAATTATATTAGACTCAGAAAATAAATTAATTAGTAGAATTTATAAATTTCTCCTACGCTATAAACTGGAAGAAGAGACAGTCAAAGAAACGATGATCAAGTGGGCTCAAAATATCAAACACACAATACCTTTGGAAAAATGGGAAAAGTTCTGGCAGGTAAACCTAAAGTTAACGAAAGCAACGGCGTACAAGGAAAACCAACTGAAAATGTTCTATCGGTGGCATATGTCTCCAACCAGATTGGCAAAAATACAACCTAAAAATAGCCCAATTTGTTGGAAGTGCAAAAAGGCACAAGGGACTTTTTATCATTTATGGTGGACGTGCCCGGCAGCAAAGAAATTTTGGTCTAACATCAAAAAATGGTTGGAACAAATAACAAAAACACAGATTGAAAAAGAACCAGAAACATTTCTATTAGGAATATTTAACAAATCATACCCTAAGGATATCAAATATCTTACAATTCACATATTAACTGGTGCAAGAATAACCTACGCAAGAAATTGGAAGCAAGAAAAAATACCAAGTGAAACAGAAGTAATAGGGAAAATTTTAGAATGCGCTGAAATGGATAGGTTAACCAAAGAATTACAAGAAAAAGAAGAATCAGACTATTATAAAATATGGAATAATTGGTATAATTGGTTAAAAATTAGAAATATACAAAAAATATAGGGGATATATTAACGATTGATACATATATATCTAATAAAAAATATTATTAGATTAAAGAAAGGTGAAGGAATATATTATAAGTAGAATTGTAGAACGTCACTCTGAAAAAATGCTTAAGAAGAAATTATATTCTTTTTGTGTATATGTTGTATAAATGTTTGTTGTGTATATGTTACGTATGTCTTTTTTAATATTTATATTCAATAAAAACTATTTTATAAAAAAAAAACAAACATACAATACAAACATGAAAAACAATTAAAAAGATATATATTAATTTGGCCCCAATTTAAAATAACAAACCAATTAAAAATATTAAAAAAATATATTAAGCCAGCCCAGCTTGCTGAAAAAAGAAAGTTTTGAGGGCACGGCGGAAGGCACCAAGGTCTTGGATTCTCCTTATCTCTGGGGGCAGCTGATTCCAGAGGGTAGGTGCCCCCACAGAGAAGGACCTCCCCCTGGGGGTCACCAGTCTACATTGTTTGGCTGATGGCACCCCGAGGAGGCCCTCTCTGTGGGAGTGCACAGGTCGGTGGGAGGTCATTGGTAGCAGCAGGCGGTCTCAAAGATAACTAGGTCCTATGCCATGGAGCACTTTAAAGGTGGTAACCAACACCTTGAAGCGCACCCAGAAGACCACTGGGAGCCAGTGCAGCTCACGCAGGAACGGTGTTATGTGGGAGCGCCAAGCAGCCCCCGTGATTACCTGGGCGGCCACATTCTGGACCAGTTGGAGCCTCCGGGTGCTCCTCAAGGGGAGCCCCATGTAGAGAGCGTTGCAGTAATCCAGGCGCGAGGTGACGAGGGCGTGAGTGACTGTGCACAGGGAATCCCGATCAAGAAAGGGCCGCAACTGGTGAATCAGGCGAACCTGACAGAAGGTCCCCCTGGCTACAGCCACCAGATATTCCTCCAAGGACAGCTGCATATCCAGGAGGACTCCCAGATTGCGCGCCCTCTCCGCGGGGGCCAAAGTCTTGCCCCCGATAGTCAGTGATGGAGTCAACTGACTATATTGGGATGCTGGGAACCACAGCCACTCAGTCTTGGAAGGGTTGAGCCTGAGCCTGTTCCTCCCCATCCAGATTCGCACAGCCTCCAGGTATGGGACATCACTTCAAGGGCATCGTTGGGGTGGCCTGGGGTGGAGATGTACAATAGATACAAACTCAAGGTAAACGGTTCCAAACTCAATTGCAGAAAATATGACTTCAGTAACAGAGTGGTCAATCCCTGGAATGCACTACCTGACTCTGTAGTTTCTTCCCCAAACCCCCAAAACTTTAACCTTAAACTGTCTACTGTTGACCTCACCCCATTCCTAAGAAGTCTGTAAGGGGCATGCATAAGTGCACCAGTGTGCCTACCGTCCCTGTCCTAATATTCCTTTTTACTTACTCTTTTCATGTATTCAAATTATGTTTATACTTTTACCTGTTATCTTATATATGCTCGACAAATAAACTTATGATTATTATTATGAATCTAAATTATATCACCAGCATCAGATTAGCTTAGAGTAGGGTAGGGTAAATACAGTTGGATCTCTCTTTAAGCCTCTTTATGGTCCAAAGGGCAAAAGGTGTCCTTAGACTAAATGAGATGCAGCTTGATATATTAAATCAGGTGATTTATGAACAACCAATATAATTATAAATTGTATTAAAAGCATTAAGAATTAGAATTTGACTGTATTGCCCTGTAATGCCCATCACATTAGCAAACTATATTGTACTTAAATATGTTTCATGGAGGTTAATGATCATGCAAGAGATTATGGTTTAAGTATCCCACCTTCAGTCACAAGCCAATCACCAGTTATGGGAATTTATTCATCTTTCCATACCCCTGCATATAAAATGTTGTTGCCATTGCATTACGTTTTCCTTCAATCTGCTTATCCATGATATCTAAAGGAAAAGTTTTAGTTTTATACCCATTTTTTAATATTTCCTGAATCAAATGATATACCTCATCCCTGTGCTTATCATCTTCACTAAAGATGATAAAAGCTACCTTCACAATGATTACGTATCCAATACTTATTTGATATTCCCTTATACATCTTTGACAATTTCTCTGGAGTAAATAGCAATGATTTTATAATAATAATAAAATAATTATTTTATAAAAGTTATATCTGATTTTTTTTGCCCATTTAATCATGCACTATTTAAGGCAGTCATGTTCCTAGTTTATTTCCAACAATTTATATCCCTTCGCAATGAGGTGTCCATCATTAGTACATACAGTAGATCCCTTGCAAAATTTGTTTTTTCAACTAAAAAAACAACAACATTCAGTTTAAATCATTCTGCCAATTGTGCCTAGACAAATCACTGACAACTATATCCCTCCTTTTCCAGCTTTTTTAAAATTAAGTTCTCTTTCAGTAAAAATTAAATTCAACATTTCTGAATGTGGTTAGAGAATGAGTTTGACTAGCCTAGTGGCCTTATGAAAGGCTTCATTGTTGCTAAGAGCAAAGATATCATCTTCCACAGCTGTTGGTGCAGAAACTCTTAAAAGACCTCTGTTTTAGAGCCACTATTCAAAGTACTTGTGGGTGAATATCTGATCTGTCCCTCTCTGGAAAGATTTGAAGGACCAGTCTACTTTTGATCTTTCATCCTTCACAATGATTGCCATCTCTGGTCATTCATGGACAAGTCATCAATCAGCCATGATTCATATCAGAAATTAATAGTTTCTCATCTGATGTTATGACTCTATCCATTTTAGCTGACCCAATGTTCTTTTCAGTCACTTCTATGCATATTGCATCTTTATTATGTTTATTTGAGCTATCTCAAATGTCACACCAACATTTTAATGTTTCATTTTTATTTGGGAAGGCATCTATGTTTATAGTATTTCCCAAAAATGCTTTAAAAAAAAGACAAATGCTGATTTACTGGAAACTCTGATTTTTATTCCATATTATGGAAAATTCCATATTCCATAATATGGAATAAGAAGAAAATGATTTCTTCTTATTCCATATTATTCAATTTTCTTTACAATTGCTGTGACCTATTTAAATTCATCTGAGCCTTCTTTAGTTATCTTAATGCAAAGAGTTTCTTTAAACATTTTTTTTAATCTTGTTATTCTTCATAGTCTTCAGATTGCTGATATCAGTTCATAATTTATTCATCTTCTTTCTAGTCAAATTTTCTATTTTGGTGATGTTTGCTGATTCTTTTGCCCATTGTTTTCATTTCTTTCATCATCCTTCTTATCTGTCTCAGAAGTTAATAAATTTGCACTTCAAAATGTCATTTGTTTGATTATCTTCATTTTCATTTATGTTGTTCTCAATATTATTCATATTCTCAGCTAATTTTTTTCTTGCAGCTTGGTGACTATAAATCTTTGTTGATCCATTAATTGCTATTCGCCCATTTCTGAGTCTGAGTTTGAAATACTGAACGTTCCTTGGTTTGCTTATTTGTTCATTCGGTTGTTTTAATCTTGGGTGGTCCTTTCAAAAACTTTTGAGTTGGCAGTTCTAGTTGCCTAGCAGCTGAGCCAGGTGGACCATTTATCTATGATGCCCACTGGTCATACCACGTTTTTCTATTAACATTCTATGTCACTTTTTTAAATGCATTACTAAATTTTGCTAAAGAAGAGATAAGTAGCAATAGCACTTAAACTTACATACCGCTTTATAGTACTTTATAGTCCTCTCTAAAAGGTTTACAGAGTCAGCATATTGCCCCCAACAATTTGGGTCCTCATTTTACCCACCTCAGAAGGATGGAAGGTTGAGTCAACCTTGAGCCTGGTAAGATTTGAACTGCCAAGTTGCAGGCAGGTGGCAGTCAGCAGAAACTGCTGCAGTCTAACCACTGTGCCACTGTGAGCTTTTTAACAGTTAATTGGGCCATGAGTTTTGGTTTTTGTCTGCAGGTTATGCACAATTATGCACAAGCAGATGCTGATAATTTTTGAAGTAAGGCATGGATGGAAAATTATTGCCAATGTGAAAGATACTGGGATATAAATTGCAGTAACCTCTGAAAAGTCCCAGAATCAGAGGTTTTTCATCCTTGAAATAAAGTGCTCTGCCAACAGTTTAAACCTTGTATATTTCTTTTGATCAAATTAGGCTTTTTGGCTCACTGTTTTCATTGGGGAGGGGGTGGATGAAGAACAATCAGCTAGCTACAAACTAAGATGAAGAATGGTACTCTGGAATGCAATATTATTCTTGGTATTGACTCTTGCAATGATTCAAGAATCTAATTATTCATGCTTTCCCCCTCTACTCAGGGTATATCTCCACTTAAATTGCCTTATCTTGTGCTCATGCTGGCTTGTCCCTAAGCTGGCTTTAAAAATGCTATAGGTACTGAGATACCTTGGCAACAGTTTGCAAGACACCCTACCCAGCTTGCAAGCTACCAATTGTTCCCACTGAACAATTTCCCTGCAGCTGTATTCTCCCACCTTTTTGTTCCAATAGCTTTACTTCCTGTTTGAGTGTATGTACACAGCTAAAACATTAAAATAGACATATAGAGGGGTACAAGAAGCCCAAAAACCTATGTGCTGTTTGGCAGCAGGGAATGAATTGCATTTGAGGTGATTAAAAAAAGAGTAAAACCCTGTAGTTATTAAACCCTGGACTTGTTAAAAGCAACAATAGCACACAGGTGGGGGATATTAACTCTTAAGAAAAGAAAAGAAAAACTAATAAAATATTTCTTCTAGTCTGAACCCAAACTTCAGTATTAAACTTATTTTAATAATGATGGTAAAGGTTGTATAAAAATATTACAGTGCATGATAAGCATTTGTCCACTTAATAAAAAGATCTATCTTCAATGGTCAATAAACTACTAAAGGAAAGCCTGTAAATTTTTGAAATGCTCTAATGCAGTGTTTCTCCATCTAGACAATTCTAAGATATGTGGCCTTCAACTACCAGCATGATGGATTATGGGAATTGAAATTCACATACCTTGGAAATTCCAAGGTTGGTATAACACTGGTATAAACCAAGCAACAGGAGCACTTGGGGAAACATAACAGGGAAAACAGAAGATCTAAAACAGAGAAATTAATCAATTTAAACTTGATTTGCAGGTGAGAGGAGGATTAATAGAAGACAATGTTGTCTCTTCTTCTTTTTCAGAAACAATTCAATGCCCGTTCTAGCAACAGCTTCAGTGGGATATGCAATTTGTATTTCTTTGCTAATTAAAGGAAATGCTTGTGAAAATAATTCTGAATAATAGTTTTATTATTATAATAGTTTTAATAAAAATGAACATAACATATCTCTTCAATACAACAGAAGAAAACAGCTTGCCTTTTTTGTTTGTTTCAATTCAGTCAATGTATATGACTATCCAATGGATTATTATCACTCAGATAAAAAAATGTTAATAAAGAAACATAAAAAATATTGGAGCAATATTGTTATCAGTTTTCTGGAGATCAAAAGACTGTCAAAAGATATATATTATGAAGCCCTCAAAACATAAAATTTTATGTCAATATTGTTTTGATGTTCTCATTTCTTTTGGGAGTGGTGAATAATATTGGGCTACATTTCGTACTTTTAGAGAGAGCATTTCAGATACATTTATTTTAAATTAAACACAGAGCATTCATATTTTAAGTTTTATCTTCATAGAGTGATTATGGAATTACATCAGAATACAAAGATGCTGAAGCCCATAGTCTCAAAAATTCTTAAATGCAACACACAAATACATATGCAAAAAAAAAAAAAATTAAGGCAGTGATAGCTAACCTTTTTGCCATTGCGTGCCAGGAAGGGGGGTGGGGGTGGGGGTCGCACGTGCGCGTGTCCACACCCATTCTATACACCCTGCCCCCATGCATGCGCACGTGACCCTCCCTCTCCCCGCTCCTGGCACGCGATGGCCTGGTAGGCCCATTTTTTTTTCTCACCTGGCTCCAGGGCATCTCTAGGAGTCTGAGGAGGGCAAAAACGGCCTTCCCCACTCCCCCCAGGCTCTCCGGAGGCAGGGAACAGCCTGTTTCCCTACTTCTGGTGGGCCCAAAAGACCCGAAAATGAGCTCACATGCCCACTGATATGGCTATGCGTGCCACCTGTGGCACGCGTGCCATAGGTTCGCCATCACGAATTTAGGGATTTCACCAAATCTTTTTTCTGGGGAAAAAAAAAAACATATGAAGTAATAAGAAGATAATTTTCTCTTGAAACAAGCATCTCATCTGTCTTCCCCTTTAAGCATTGATTTATTTGCAAATTTAAGAAATATTTTAGCTCCAACTTTTGTCACCAAATGCTTAGAAAATTGATGGAATATAGTCAATCCCCACAATGGATAGAAAAAGTGATGGAGTTCACAGACATGGCAAAAGTAAATGTTTTAATCAAAGAATACTGTATATCTAGTTTTGTTCTTCTAGACTTCATACTTAAGGCAGAAAATATGACACTTTGACCTTTGATTTTGCTGATGATTAGTTTATTGTTATAGAAATAGCTAATAATTACTATGTAGTTGGAAATCAATGCTGTTTTTTTTCTTTTCTCTTTTGTCCTGCACTTTGCCCTGTCCTTCCTTTCCTCTGCCCATTTCTGTATTATCTTTATTTTCATTTGTATTTTACATTACCATAATCTCATCTTTTAAAAAAAAAGTATATAAAAGAAAACTTGTGGAATAAGCACCAGATTTATTATGAGATCTCTGCAAAAATTAACAGCTCTTCAACCTCATTACTATTCAAAGCTTTTATACCAAAGTGGGACAAAGTCTCTCAGGAGAATTGAGAAAAATACTTGTGACACCTCTCCCAAATAATGTACTTAAAGAAACTATCAACATATTATGGAAAAAGTAAAGCAATAATAATAATAAAAGGTTGTGGTGAGAATTCAGTTTTTATTTCCAGTGAATTCTCAAAAGAATTCCTTTTCTTATTCCAGGCACTGCTATACTTCTTTCTTAACTTAAATTTATAATCATTTTTTTCCCCTTTTTCTGAACAAGTCTCACTTACTACAATGCTAGGGCTAGTCATTTACACAAGTCTTCAATTTACTTAATCAAATTTATCTGTTCAAAAGGTAGGAAGGTCCTATGAGAATTATTTTCAACTTAAATTTTCAAATGTCAGTTGCCAGAAATAGGAAAAACAATGGCTGGATTGAAACCAAGGAAAGACCAGTGATGCAAACAGAATGGAGATGTCTCAGTTTTTCTTTCCTCCCTAACTTTTTTGTAAAAACAGATGTCTTGGTTAAAAAAAAATTCAGCACCTTGAATGGGCTTCTACAGGAGTGAAATCTACTTACCTTCCCACTGGTTCGGGAGTGCACATGCCCTGCGCGCGTGGACTCTCTGCGTATCACAAACCCTTCTGCGCATGTGCAGAGGGTAAAAAAACAGGTTACTTCCTGGTTTAAATGATTGGTTTTAACGAAAACCAGGTGGGTGGGCAGAATCTCACACTGCCATTGCTACTGGTTCTCTGAACCACCCGCCACTATCGCTACCACTTTGGCCGAACCGGTCCGAACCAGTAGCATTTCACCCCTGGGCTTCTACAGGAAGTCATTGACTTACAACAATTCATTTAGTGACCATTCGAAATTGAAAAAAGTGTCTTATGACCATTTTTCACACTTATGACTGTTGTAACATCCCCATGGTCACATGATCAAAATTCAGATACTTGGGAACTGATTCATATTTCTGATGGTTGCAGGCCCTGAGGTCATGTGACCCCGTTCGATGCTCTTCTGACAAACAAAGTCAATGGGGAGTCCAGATTCACTTAACTGTGTTCCTAACTTAACAAATTCAGTGATTCACTTAAAAACTATGGCAAGAAAAGTTGTAAAATGGGGCTAAACTTGCTTAACAAATGTTTCATTTAACAACCAAAATGATGGGCTCAATTGTGGTTGGAAGTCGAGGACTATGTGTATAGTCTAAACTGAGGGCCCTCTAGATATCCAGACTGGGAGGTCCCAGAATTTACCAATCACCATTTCCATTGGTGAGAACTGAGGTCACCATATATAAGCTTTGCTCATGTGGGAAAAAAGCTGGTATAGTATATACAGGCAGCAACTGCAAAGGGAAATTGGTAGAATCAATAGAATTTTAAATTGACTAGCACAGATGTTACTTTGTTTGGGTAATAAAATATTTGCAACCAAAATCAGAGAGCCCAAGGACCCCTCAAACTGGAATATTCAGGTCACACAAATGGTGTTCAAGTTAATATTTCGTGGCTTTGATTATTAACCTGTTTCATCAAAGTTTTTATGAATTGCAAAACAACAACTGCATTTGAAGTCACAGATAAACTTTTACCTAGATTGAGGGGGAGCTGGCTTGATAAAATTTCGGTCGATTTAGATCATGGTGAATTCCATTATAGGATACCACACTATTTTGTTTTAAGATGAGGACATACTTCTTTGGCATCTCTCTGTGAATATAATCAAACTTGTCTTATCTTATTGCTTTTAATGAGCTAAAGCCTGAATTTTAGATTTCTGTCAGGTATAAGTATACTGATTCAAATATGAGCAGAAGCCCACTGGGCATAACAACTGTTTGAAGCTCCAAAGCTTTCTCCAACAGTTTGAAGGTCAGTTGATTGTCATAGAGTAAGACTCGTTGATTTTTTTTTAACTTTGTAAACCAGGATTCCATTTTTCCTTCAGCATGTATATTTGGGGGGGGGGGGTACCCTGAATTTCTTAGCAAATATCAGTTGCATAGGTTAGTCCTAGGAAAATGTATTTAACTCAGTGCCCCTTAATGGAGGCTATACAAGTTTCTTTCAAGCAAGAATAGATATGAGACAACTTCCTCAGATTATAGTTGTTGTAAAATACCACTCAATGCATGTTTCCCATGAAAGTCTGAAGAGAAATTTTAATTCTATTTGAAAGATACCAGAAAAAATGGTAATCCTAAAAGAGTTTCATTATCAGTATATCACCATTGTCCTAGTGTGCCCTAACATAGCTGATAGAAAAGAGTGTGATATGATTAGAAATGTATATGCCATTCTTCTTTAAGAACGGAATCAATTATAAGAGATGTACAAAGAACATTAGAGACTAATTCAATTCTTAGGGTGGTATAATCATGAAAAAATTGAAGAAGTTATAATAATATAATTACATTCATTATGAAGTCATTTACCAGTGGCAGGAAGGAACATTTGAATTAATAAGAAAAAAAAAATCATCTGTCAGAAAGCATTACAGAACAGCTTCTAATATTACTTCTATGCCTCTCTAAATATGTTATGCATATCTTTTTTAAAAATGCTTATGTGTGTGGTCTATTTTTCCCTTAAATCTTCTGAATTGCAAATGAAGTTGTGAAAATCAGATACTGGTACCTCATTTTTTGTTATTTAACAAAATCCCTTCATTGCTCATGAGATTAATAACAAAGCTGCTATTTGAAGAGTGAGGATTTTCAGTAATGGCCTGAGTATTGTAAGATTTAAGGCATTTAAATAAATAATTCCTCTGATCATGAGAAGAAATAATGAAGCATAAAATATAGCATTTACTGTCCGGGGGACACTATATATCAAAGATAACCTGTACCACAGATAAAACAACATTTCATTTAATCAGTGTATGCAAGATACAAAGAGAAGCGCAGGAAGTTTGGAAACTTTTTGTATCATTATAATGTAAAAATAATTACAATATTCTCTGAATTCAACCTGAAACAACATGCAGAGGTGATTTTTGGTAGTAATTTCATACTGAATCATATGCCAATGGATTTCATGCTCAAATTCATACTGCTATGTGGACATAGAGAGAGGAAATAAGAATTTTATAGTCAATGACTTAAAGTCATGTTCTGAAAATTGCAACGTATATTTATTGTACTGATGACTTAATAGAGAGGTTGCACAGTACAATTAGTGCTCTAGTTGAAATTGATTTCTGTGAAGTCTGGACTCCTATTAAAGCAGCTAATGGATAATTCTGAAACATAGTTTAACATGTATGTTTAACTTTCTAAAAGAATGAACCTGAACAGACTTTTTTCATGAATTCTTTTGAGAATTAATTTGAGAATTGGATCACCAGAAGATGGGGTGAACTGTAACCACAAGTGAAATCTTGTTAGCATTTATTCTTTTTTTTCTTCCAGCCAAAAAAATAAATTTGTAGAGACATTGGACAAGTTGCATGAAGGAGTGGGGTTTTTTTTAATAAAAAAATAAAAAGCATATATTAAAAAAATCTTTAGCTTATTTTTACAAAGTAACATTATTTCACCACCTGGCAATTCCAAGAAACAATGAAGAAGAGAAGTTCCCAAGTGCTTCTGTAAGCACACTGGACTTAAAGAGTAAACAAAAATAGTGACCTCCCTTAGCTACCTTGTGTATTTAAAAAAGACCCTAACTAATTTATGCAATCTGCATCTGCTTCTGTCTACTTGGACAAATTAGTGACCTTATGTTTTGCTTTTAAAAGTTAAAGGGCGAAAAAGCCCTGATAATGCATTGTCAAAACAGTAAGTATAATGATTTTTTTTTTATTGCTTTGGATAGTCTTACCCCAGTCTACTAATCATCTGTTGAACTTTAATTGAAGTTTAATTCACATGTCCTAAGCGGTCACTTGGTGACTTAATGCATTATAATCGAACTTGTAGTTCTCATATAGTAAGATTCTATATAATAATTTTCCCAGTGTGATATCCACAATATTTTTTGGAAATATTTTTACCAGAACTGGCAAACTTGGAAGAACTTTTGTTTTTGACTTCCAAGGAAGAAATGGGGACCTGAAGACAGAACTGCAAAAAAGAAGAATTTTGACCTCAGCAAAATGAAGACCTAGTGAGTAGACCAACTCTTTATAATTCCTCTTGAGACAAGGAGAGGACTTGAGATCACTTCCCGTATTCCAAACAGTTGCTCCTCATGAGGACATCATAAGGTAATAGTTTCTGGTGGGATTAGAGGTCTAACATTTTGCTCAACTCACAGGGGGCACCTTTGAAAGGTTCCTTTCTAATCACTTTTGAAAACTTCTTGTTAACTGCTTTTCAGCTACTAGGAACCTTTGGGTTGGCAAGTTTTATAGCACCATGTGATTTTCTGCAATTACTAATAAAAGAAGTTTTAATCACAATTTTTTTAAAAAATCTTTTTTAGAATAAACAGCAAAAGGGTGATTAAGACTTTCAGTTTAGAAAATTGCAATGAAACTAAGGGTCTAGATAATTTTGAATTATTATTTTGGGGTTAGTTATAAAGAATTCTTCTTGTGGGAAAATGCTTTTGCTTTGAATTTTTACACACACACACACACACACACACACACACAGAGAGAGAGAGAGAGAGAGAGAGAGACAGACAGACAGACAGACAGACAGACAGACAGACAGACAGACAGACAGACATAGATATAGATAAGACTTTAAATATTGGCATTAAAGGAAATTAAAAGGAACCAGAAATTATAATAAAAGAAAAATAACTCTTATACCCAATGGCAGAAATCAAATTCTAGGATATTATTTGAAAGGACTAAAATTCAAGATTTATAGAAGTAAAGGGAAGGAATATAAGGTTAGTTTATTTAATCAAGTTTAAATACTGTAGATAAAATAAATTCATGGATTTATTTATAGATAAGAGAAGAGAAATGGGAAGAAGAGATCATTTGTTATATTCTAAATGAAGATAATAAAGATTCCAAAATTGTGTGTGTGTGTGTGTGTGTGTGTGTGTGTGTTGTGATGAAGGGAAAATCACTTCTGTATATATTTCTTTTTTATTCTTGTTCTTCCCCCTTCTTTTCTATTTCTCTTTTTTCTTTATTTTAAGCACTTATTTTTATTTTTGTCATATTAGTTTTTCTTATAATAATTGTTATGTTTAATAAAAATTTAATACTAATTTTATTAGCATTGGCAGGATCTTTTTTTTTTACCTAGAAATTCTGGGATTCTTAATTTGGAGTACATTTGGAGGGAATCAAATTTCCATCTTTCTGTATGTCTATGGATTTGAAAAACTCTACTATTATTGGTGGCAGGGGTGGCTTGTTAAGAAATTCAAAGCAATCCTTTTTGTAAATCAGAAACAAGGTAAAATCTTGATGTACTATTTTTCATCTGCCTAGCGGTTCCTACTGAAAATAAAACCTTTCTTAATAATCAATCATTTTTCCTCCTGCACTGTATAAAATAGGATCTGTATGATGTTTTTAGACACTAATTTGTTTTAACTTAAATCTCACCCTTACATCTTGATATGGAGAGATGTCATTTTGACAGCAGACATATCACCTAGGTTTTTAAATCCATGGCTTACATATTGAATAAAAAATTCATCTTTTACTTTTAATGAAGAACAAATTACTAGACAGAAATGCAAAAAAATTAATAATCTTGTGGGTTTCTGCTCATGCAACAATATGTGATTCGTTCTCATTTTGTTATCTAAATCTGAATGAGCAGAGCTTGCTTCCCTGTTCTGTTCCCTGTTTTTCTTCTTAGCGCCTTAGAGGGATTTTTCAGGAAGCGAACAGCTCAGGAGAATAGGCATAATTAGAGCCCTGACTGCCAACCTGAGTAGCAACTCTGGGGGCTTAATTCTTTGCATCTGCTTTGAAAAAAAATTACTGTATTCATAAAGTTTCAGAATGCACAGAAGTAGTTATATTTCCACTTGTTTTATTCTAAAAAGATGGATATTATAACAAGAAGCACCGACATCAGTTAGACTTTGCTGACTGGAACTGAGCAATATTCATGTGTTGTCGTGTGACTGAAGCTCTGCATGAAATATTCTGGGAAATGCTTAGCATGAAGTGACTAGAATCTTACATATTGTCATAAAGAGTTATTGCACTGAAATAAAAATAGAAGCCTTAGCAAAAAAAAAAAAAAAAAAAGGTGAGCAGTCTAATTACAACTTCCAGTTTTCATATTGCGCTGATGACAGGAATAAGGTAGCCATTTTGTCCTAGCCCCACAGAGAGGTCTCCTTTTCAAAAGACGTAATTAAAGGGGTGGGGGGGGGAAAGAAAGTTTAACTTTGGAAAACTGAAGAAAGTGGAAATTTGTCCAGAAGCTAAGCCCACAATAGACTTTTATCTGTCATCTCATTATATCACTCTGTGACAGAGCTTACAGCTCATTCATTGTCTCTTTACACAAAAGAGATAGAGAATGAGATAGATAGATAGATAGATAGATAGATAGATACCATGTTTTCCTGAAAATAAGACCCTGTCTTATATTTTTTTGAACCCTGAAATAAGCGCTTGGCGTTATTTATTGCCATCTGTTCAAAAGCCCAATTGGGCTTATTATCAGGGGATGTCTTATTTTGTGGGAAACAGGAGAGAGAGAGAGAGAGAGAGAGAGAGAGAGGGAGAGAGAGAGATGATAGATAGATAGATAGATAGATAGATAGATAGATAGATAGATAGATAATGAATGAATACTGGAGAAATGCAAATATGATGAGTACAATATGAGACATATATGTCAACTTGACTGTCCAGAGATAGATGAGAGATAAAGCAATAGGGAGAGAGTGATGGATGGATAGTTACAGGGTCATTTTGTCCAAAGCGTATCTCAACCTGTGAGTCTTTCCATTCTCCCTATTCCATAGTATATAGAAAACATCTTAAACAGAAAATTTAACTACACAATATCACTGAGTTTTACCCAAAAAAAAGATATTATATTAGTCTAATACAATACTAACAATGTGTGCAAATACAACTTGATGAATGAGTGGTACCCCTTTCATATTGCAACAGTAGTATATTAGGCTAATGGGATCTAGTCTTAATGCACAGTGATGGATGATGCACTAGCTATTGAGTTAAATTATGTATATTAGAAGCCACTTTCTAATAGTTCACATTTCTTCTCTTACAGATAAGCATTCCAAATGATATACAAATACTAGGTTTATGAGAGTGGTGGATATAATTCTTTCATATTTTCTATTTCAGGAGAGTTTTCTCTTGAAATGATATGCAATTTTTTAAAAAAATCATACATTTCTCCTTAGAACTTCTCTTTGGATATCTATTGCTCAATGGCAGAGCGTGCCTTTGAATGAAGAAGGTCTCAAGTTAAGTCCTTGCATCTCCTACTGAATGGTCAGTTGACAAATAATGGAAATGACTTATTTTGGAACTCCTGAATACCTCCTGAGAATTAATTGAAACAAAACTGAACTAAATGTCTCAATGTTGTACATCTTGATTTATCAATAGCTGTCAATATCCTGGCTGTCATCAGTAGTACATGCATGATTGAAGGTAGATTAAGGATGGATTACATGTGTTTTATTCAATTGCATTTTTTCTGACTTCCACATCTACAGCTGGAGGCCCGAAGGTATACTGGTTGGAAAATGAATACAATTCTATATGCCCCGCAGAACACTGAAAAAAAATGAGAATGAAGAATATGTGAAACTCTACTCATGTTCTAGCAACTTGGAGTACAGATATTTCTTGACTTACAATGACAATTGAGCCCAAAATTTATGTTGTTAAGTAAGACATTTGTTAAGTGAGTTTTGGCCCATTTTGAAACCTTTCTTGCCTCAATTGTTAAGTGAATCACTGCAGTTGATAAATTAGTAATCCAGTTGTCCATAATGGCATATAATTTTTGAAAGCAAACTTCTATCAGGCATTCAGAGACAGGTAGATCCATTATTTATAGGGGGAAAAGTCATAGAATCAAAACCAACCTCTTTGAGTTGTTAACTCAAAGCTGTTACAGCCTGCATTTCTTGTCCTAAGCAACATTTCACTAATTGTGAAGGTCACAGGAAATAATCCTTACAAAACAACTAATAGAAAAAAACAGTGATGCAATATAGATAATGCAGTTAACTTTTTTTTTCAAGAACTACTTTGAATAATTAATACATGTACCTGAGAGCATCTACTGTAGTGGTCCCTGGTTTCAAAATGGCAGGCACAACTATGCAATCAAAATCCAACCCCTTTTTAAGTATATGACATAAAAAGTGGCAGGACTTTGGTTGTGTGTTTGCCATTCTAAAATCAGTAACCATTGCTGCATATACCTTGTTCTTTGATTGACTAAAATCCTGTGGACTAGTCTAATTACATGGGGTAGTTGATATAACCTCATTCAATAAAAATTCAGGATAATTATAGGTAAAAGTTTGTCTGTTCATCTCAAATTAATTCCCTGCCTCAGAAACGGAAAGCTTTATTGTTTTGGTTGTTATTGAGATTGTTGTTTTAGTCTTGTAATTTGTAGCTTCTAGATGTACACTGAAGCAACCATTTAGATTGCAGTTCACATCTTCAGGCTTAAATTATCTAAATAGTCCCACTAGAAAGTCTTCTTCCAACAAACCTCTGAAGAATATTTGTTTCACAAAATGGATGACTGAACTGAATGAAATGGATTGACTACAGGGAATGACTGAAAGCAAATGAAAATTTCCAAGCACATGCTGTTGTTGTCATTATTGATTGAGTCAGACAACAGCTTAGTGAATAGCTTGCATTATATTATTGATCGGTTGAAAGAAATAGATCAAAAGTTCTGTAAGATAATTAATTGTATAGTTGGTTTTTATAGATAACCCTGTGGTTTTTTTAAAAAAAAAAATCTTTAAAAAGCTACCCAGAAAATTGGTACATTTTTCAATTGTAAGATTTTCCATTATTGCTCAAGCCTTAATGAGTCCTTAGTCACTGGAATAATTTGAAAGAGCCAGAGAGAAATAACCTTTTCTCTCTTCTTTGTTCAAAAAGGCACACATTAAACACAGCCCAATATTATTTACTCACTTCATTCTATAGCCTGGGTTAGCAAAAGACGATGTTGAAAGAGCAGAACCTCAAGGGAAAATCTCAACAAAAAACATCCCCATGTCTCCAGTGCAAATAAAAATGAGACTGCAATTGTTGTTGTTTTTTTAATTGCATTCAATTGAATACTCTTTTATTTATCTTTAATCTATTTTTACTTAAATCTTTCTTGTATGTTCTGTATAGAGATTCCCTGCTGAGCTAAAAAAAAATCATGGTCCTTCAAAAAGAAAATTTAGAAGAAAGGGTGATAAAATTCACCAGTAGACAGACAGCTTAGTATTGATCAGCTATCCAATGAGACTCTTGTGTATCATTTATCCTTACAAGCTCACAGAATCTCTTGAGCTGTTAAAGTATAGCATTGTTGCATCTATTTCCAATAAAACACTCTGTAGCTGATAATTTGCTTCAAGCCACTATTGTTGAACATCAAAACACAATTAAAACATAAAGTGATCTTTAAAGCCTCTGGTTACTACAATGAATAAATTAAACTGTGTATTTGCTGAATATGCTATTTTCTCACTCAGATAATTGTTTGAATACGTTATTTCTCCATGATATGTTTCTTGCTTGAATGAAATGCTCATAAAAAAGTGTAAAGTGCCACAAAACATATGACCCCTTTGGTTTTTTAAAATTTAATTTAAAATTTAATTTTTTTAATTATGCTCCATTGATGCTAGCCTGAAGAGAATTAGATTCCTCAGATGCAATGACCTATGACTGGGATCTAAAAAGCAAATTGGACTTGGTTTAGATAAGAAGAAAGCAAGCAGGTGACATTGACCTTGCATCTCTAGACAAATAGTGCAATCAACATCAGGCTGTCTCTTTAAGATTCTCTGATTCTTATTTTAAAAAAATTGCAGTATATAAGAACTAAATGGAATTCAAACTTTTGGAACAAAGGATCATCTGACAGGGAATTGTTTATTATCTCAGAATATGCATCCCAAAACTATTGGAAAAAATGTGCATCCAACTTACACAAGTGCAAGTGTCGTGGTGGCACAGCGTGGTGGCGCAGTGGTTACAATGCTGTATTGCAAGCTAACTCTCTGCTCCCTGCCAGGAGTTCAATACTCAGCAACTCAAGGTTGACTCTGCCTTCCATCCTTCCAAGGTTGATAAAATGACGACCTAGATTGTTGGGGGCAATATGCTGACTCTGTAAACCTCTTAGAGAGGGCTGTAAAGCACTGTGAAGCAGTATATAAGTTTAGGTGCTATTGCTATCTTTGCTATCAGTAAAGTAGCCTGACCTTTTTTTTTTCAGCCTTGTATACAAGATTGAAAAAGATGCAACTACTTTACGAACTGTATGACCATAAGAAGACTTCTTGTGGCAGCTACATTTTTTTATCAGACTTTCCCACAAGCCTAAATGCAGTTATTATTTTCAATGAAAAGCAGAGAGGTGGTATACTCTTGCAAGATCCAGGGCGCCCTGAATCATTTTGTCTACATACACAGTGCATTTTTTATGGTCCTAAATCCCAGTATGTTAATTCCTTTGTCTTCATATATCTATTTTCCTGTGCCTATTTTATTATCTGAGTCAAACTTTTGGAACATGGAGACATATTTGGAATTCTGAGATGTCCTTCACACAAAATGGGGATAAATAATGATCAGTCATAAAGCAGCCACATAACAGAATTAAAAATTAGCCCAGGTGCTCTTACATCCCTTGCCAGTACTCACTCACTCACCCACACACACATACATACATACACATCCTAAACACTCCTTGCTTGGACTCCTGCCTCTTTTCATTTAATGACCTATGTGGTCCTGGGTTTTACAATACCAATAGCACTAGCACTTAGACCTATATACTGTTTCACAGTGCTTTATAGCCCTCTCTATTACAGAATCAGCATATTGCCCCCAAAAATCTGGGTCCTCATTGAACTGACCTCAGATGATGGAAGGCTGAATCAACCTTGAGCAAGTGAGAATCCAACTGCTGACAGTTGGCAGAATTAGCCTGTAATACTGCACTCTAACCACTGCACCACCATGGATCAGTCAATGGTAACTGGGACTGCCAGGATTGTTATTACTAAGTGATTTCATCATGTAATGTTGGCTTTATGACTTCATTGCTTAGTGGCATTGCTGGTCACAACTGTGATCATAATTCAAACACAACTTGAATATAAATCAGAGAATCAATTTGACTGGGGACCAATCTATATTGAGTACACCAATCCCTTTTCAAACTGTGATCACTGACTTTTCTTTATCATTTCAGATCTGTATCAGATGATCAGCTTTAAATAACTGATTATTCAATCTGCTCAGTCTTTTATTTTCTTGGGATTCATCACTTTTGCATCAGTGACATATAGCTCAAATCCTATCGTCTATTCTTACAATAATTTGACAAAATTGCCTAGTATTATTCCCATCTTACTGATTATATTTTGAAATGCAGACTTTCAATCCATGTTTCCTTGCAAACATCTGGGCACCCACACTATGGATAAGAAACAACTGTCTGATAATGGGATAACACTTTGCTGCAGTAATGAAAATGGAAAAGAAAATTAAACTTTATCTATCAACTGGAGACTCATGAATTTTCATTGTTTTATGAATCAACACCGGCTTTTTGAATTCATGGCTATCTGAAAATTGCCTTGCTATATTAGAGGTGCCTATAATGGTTTTATGAGTTCCTGGACTGGTTTCTCCTCATATTTATAGCATATTTATTTCATAAAGCAAAGGAACTTTTTTGATAATCATGTTTTTCACATTAAACAGCCAGTTAATGATGTGTTCAAGCAGTAATTAGAAACAATATTTTTCCCATTTAAGTTGTGAATACTTATATTATTCTGTTTATGACATTTTGACAGATATTAAGTAACTGATAATGTCTTTGCATTCTTTTTTTTTCTATTCCAGATAACAACTTTTTAAGCCTTGTTCAGACAATATGTTTCTATCCTACACATAGAACAATGTGTGAGGAGTGGTAAGCAGTGCTATCCCACTTTCTGTGATGCTTTTTCTAATGTGATACTAAAGAGCTGATTCCACAAGCACAATTTCCTGTAGTGGGGCACCTTCATGTATCCATTAAACGTCTGTGAGAGCTGGAAGTCAAATAGTGTAGGGGCTAAACATGTATACATGGAAACAGATATCTGACATAATACAGGTAGTTCTCACTTATCAAATGCAATTGTGATCAGCAAATAAGTGACTTGATTGTAAATTTAAAAATTACATGACCATAGCAGCTTTCAATGGCAGGTCTGGTGGTTCCGGTTTGTTTGTCTATTTATTCATTCATTCATTCATTCATTCATTCATTCATTCATTCATTCATTCAATTTATATGCCGCCCTCTCTGAAGACCACTCAAAAAATCACTATAAAAACACTTAAAAATTAAAAACATTAAAGACATTAAAACCCATTCACACCATTCATGGCTGGATCTCGTCAGATCGCAAAGCGAGATCAACGGCCCCAGGCCTGCCGGAAAAGCCAGGTCTTCACCGCTTTTCGGAAGGTCAATAGGGTGGGGATGGTCCGGATCTCAGGAGGTAACTGGTTCCAGAGAGCTGGGGCAACCATGGTTGCAGTAAACAACTGAATTGCATGCAATCATTAAGTTGGATTTCTTATGACCACAACTTGTGAAGGTTGCATATGGTAATCATGTGACCACAGGATGATGTGACCATCATAATTGCACACTGGGCGCCAAGTGCCTGAATCACAATCATTTGACCACAGGGCCACTGCGATGGCCCCAACTTCGAGAACCAGTTATAAATCCTCCTCGTTTAACATTGTTCTATCATCAAATGGTTACTGAATTAGTAGTCATTAAGCAAGGGCTACCAGTATTACAATTTACTGAAAATTCTGTATTGAATTCTACACTGGGAACATATTGCCTGAAATCTATGTATAGGTTACATTAATTATACAGCAGTTCCCTTTGAGGCAAGTCTACCCAGTCTAGCCTACAGCCTTGATATTTCTGACCACTTATTCAAGTACTAACCAAGTTCTAGGTTTATCTTTCCCAATCAGTTGAAGTCAGCTAGATTCTGCCACCTGGAATAGTATTTTTTAAAAAACATATTATTGCTACACATTTCAAAATATCAAAACTGGACATGTCTTTAATAACACCTCACCCAATACACACACACACACACACACTTACTGCAATTCACTTTTTAACAGATGTGTATACAACGGTGTTTTTCATATTATAATATAGTACCCTTTAATATAGTACACCATAGCTGTATTGTGGTTTCCACTTATTCTGAATCTTAATGGAATTTATTCCCAATTCATGGATCAAAGGAAGGCAGCCCAAATCACATTGTGTCAAAGCAGAAATCTGCTTCCCTTGACAGTATATTGTGAACATCTCCCTCCTCACGCTCCAAACATTAGTAGAATTACTTAAGTAGAGTCCTTCATTTTCATTCATTCATTCATTCATTCATTTTTTTAAACAAAATATGACAGGGTATTTTGTTCCTTGGAATTCAGTCACAGAAAATATCTAAGTTAAAACTGAAATGACAGTTTGGTGCAAGATTTGAAAAAGAAAACCTGAGGAGAAAAAAAATCCACCCTGAGACAATTATATTGTGAGGCATGTACCTTTTAGGCCATAGCCAGGCTATTTGTGCCTGAAAAGACTTTCAAGTTGAAAACAGATTGTTCATTTATTTATACAGGCCTCTCTTTCCTTCATTAAAATGAATGGGGACAACACTGTGTAAAAGTGCAGTAAAGCAAAGGCATCTCTGCTAAAATACATAGATTTGTTTAATTTTCAGTACAAGCACTGCCCCCTCAATATCAAAGATGGTAATCTTAAAGAAATAGCAAATGGAATTTTATTTTTGCTATCAATCCCTCAGGCTTTTAAATTCCTTCAAAATACACTTCCCACACCAAGATAAAGCAGCCATAAGCTCCGCCTTTCTTTGCTGTGCATTTATCATTTCATGCTTCGTATTGTTTTATGTGGCCTGTTCCTTTGATTTTGTGTTTTTTGTGCTGAATATTAAAACTCTGGTAGCGACCTAGCAGATGATTAATCTTAAAGGTTGATTCACAAAGAAAGAGATATGTAATAAGTACTTGTTTGGTCAGGTGGTAGACAGGCAGCATTCAGGCAAGGTGGAACAGTTGCTGCTTTACTCATATTAGTTTAACATGACAATGTTGTACAGGCAGAAGAAGAAACAGGTCTTTGTGTGAAGTCAAAGGAGAAGGGAAAGTAAGTTGCATCTAAGAGAAGTTTTCCTATTCTGATTTAACTGAGAGTTTTAATATACTACCTTCCCAAACACAATTAGTTACAATATAAGAGAAAATAACGTTAGCATTCACTTGTCCAATCAAAGTAGCTGCAGATAGAAACCCAGTTACCTATGAGGATTACCTATACAATATAGCGCTGTTTTCTTCTTGCCATAAAGTTTATTTAGCACTTAAACAAAGAAAAGAAAAATGTCTATTGCATCATTTACAAAGAAGGAACGAACAAGGAAGGGAATCTTTATGCAAATCTGGAAAGATTTGTCTAATACATGCAGAAATCTATTAGGTGTGAAGCTAATTGAATGGCCATTCCAAATGTTTGTCTATATACATATTGACATTAATTAATAGTATCTTAGTCTTCCCTTCAAAATAGCATTCAGTATTCATTTTTAGATAGTAAACAAATACAATTAAATAAAAAATAAGATTATAATAAGCTTAAAAACAATAAAAATAAGTGTTTTATTATGGAATTTATTTCAAAATAAAATGATATTCGTAAAAACTAGGTGCATCATAGTACAGCAAAATAAATAAAGAAATAATATATTGAAAAAATTGTAGATATTATATTTCCCAAATATTACTGATTAATTTGCATATATATAAAATGCAGGACCTTTTTGTTTTGGCAGGACATACTTGTGAATATAAACTATATGTTAGTAATACTACTCTTTACAACTCATTACACTGAACCTTAAATTCTCATTGGATTGAGTCCAATACTAATGTTTAGAGAAAATTTAATAAAGGAATGGTGTTCCCACTCATGGTTATATGTGTGCTAGAAGAATTAACATTAGGATCACAGCAAAATACTTGGTAACTTATGTAAACCAAAAAGATTGTACTACAAAGTATTGAATGGTATTCTCCAACAGCTTGACTTCTGGCTTATGCAGATGGCATCAAGGCATTATTGTTAACACCTAAAGGAGAATGAAAACAACATTTTAATTAGTTATGCAAGATTCATGCGAGCAGAATGACAGCACTGACATGTTAATACAAAAATGTACAAGTTGATAAATTAATTATTTAGCTGGTTAGAAAAATTAAACTTTTTTTGCATAAGAAAGCTCTCAAGGCTATTGTGAATAGTTTTGGCAAGAAATGATAGTTCAATCTGCCTCAGCAACCATGAATGTACTTCATAGAGAATACTAATCTCTGACAAAGAATGATAGAGAATATTGTACACTGAAATCAATCATATAGCAATAGTATTTGGACTTTATATACCACTTCACAATGCTTCACTGCCTTCTCTAAGCAGTTTACAGCATACTGCCCCCCAATAGCCTAGGTCCTCATTTTACCAACTGAGAAGGCTGAGTCAACCTTGAGTTGGTGAGAATCACACTCCTGTCAGTCAGCAGAGTTAGCTTGCAATACTGCAGTCTAACCACTGTGCCACCACAGCTCTACAATACCTAAACTTTAAAAGTTGTCTGTAGTTTATGCTTAACTTGTATAAAGAGAGATCAAAAAGAAATGGGTTCGCACAAGCATGTTGTGCAATGAACCTGGCTACAATATTTTAGTAATGTTGTGACTAAGGTAATATTAACTTAATTATAAGAAAAATTACCAGCATCTCGACATGGATTTTTTCTGGCTTCCCAAGTCTCAACTGAATTCCAAAGAAAGGCATCATTATGAAAAGCTGATCCCACAGGGCTATTCTATACATTGTTTTATAAAAAAATCTCTTTAAGATTGTAACATAATGTAAATTTCAATCTCTTTATCCATATTTTCCCATTGCACTATTTGCATGTTATTACCTACAATTTTAGTCCTTTTTATCATACAGTTTTAAACTTGTTCATCTTTTATTTCATAACTCAACAAAAATGTGTAGATTTTGGCAATAAGAGGTTCGTCGTTAGTATTAGCTCAATTTTGAACAATTTTATCATGTTCAAAACCAGAAATTATTAATCAACTTTAAATCTTTCTAACTGTTGCACACATGGCAACTATTGACATTTATACCCTTCTGATAACAAATTTTCTGTTGATTTTATTTTAAATTCACTCTGGGAGTATTGTAGGAAATTGCCATAACTTTAACCATTTCTGTTTAATTGCATGACTGTTCTAGCTTAATAACCATAGGTAGCCCATAGTTTACAGAACAGAAAAAACTATGTAACCGAAAACAAAAAATATTTTTGTACTTTGCAAAAGTAAACATGAATAGTAATTACCAAGAAATTCTAACATTTTTGATTCAAGACAAAAAGTCAAAACATACAAAAGTCAGGGGTAAAATCTAAAATTTTTCCCTACCGGTTCTGTGGGTGTGGCTTGGTGTGTGTGGGGGTGTCCTGTGACTGAGTGGGCATGGCCAACTTGATGTCACTCACAGCCACGCCCACTCAGTCACAAGACCCCCTTCCACCAAGCCACGCCCACAGAACCCGATAGGAAAACTTTTTAAATTTTTTTCTCCTGTGGCTCTGCCCACCCGCCCCATTCCCTGGACTCCTACTGCTCACCTTTCTCTCGCAGCTGGCTGTCAGGGAAGGCAAGTGCCCAAAAGGTACCGAAGTCACTCACTCTCCTTCTTGAATGAGCCGCTCTAGTCCATGCGCCGGCTGCACAAGCGCATAGTTTATTTAATTCAGTGGCAAGTTGGATGTGCACTTGCGCAGCCAATGCGTGGACCAGAGCGGCTCATTCAAGAAGGAGAGTGAGTGACTCTGGTATCTTTTGGGCACTTGTCTTCCCTGACAGCCAGCCGCGGGAGAAAGGTGAGCAGTAGGAGTCAGAGAATGCACCATTCCTCAACTCCAGCCTTGCCACAGAGCCGCTGCCTGCTCGCCCTTCACCACGTGACTCCGCCCACCTGCCCCATTCCCCGGAGTCGAGGAATGCACCATTCCCGGACTCCTACTGCTCACCTTTCTCCCGCGGCTGGCTGTCAGGGAAGGCAAGCACCCGAAAGGTAGCAGAGTCGCTCACTCTCCTTCTTGAATGAGCCGCTCTTGTCTATGCGCCGGCTGCACAAGCGCACACCCAACCTGCCACTGAATTAAATAAACGATGTGCGCTTGTGTAGCTGGCACATGGACCAGAGCGGCTCATTCAAGAAGGAGAGTGAGCGACTCTGCTACCTTTCAGGCACTTGCCTTCACTGACAGCCAGCCGCGGGAGAAAGGTGAGCAGTAGGAGTCCGGAAATGGTGCATTCCCCGACTCCGGGGAATGGGGCAGGTAAGCAGAGTAGGTGAGCAGTAGGAGTCCGGGAATGGTGCATTCGCCAAGTCCGGGGAATGGGGCAGGTGGGCAGGTGGGCGGAGCCTCCAGCTGCTATTGCTATCAGTTCTCTGAACCACCGGCCATCATCGCTACCTACTTGCCCGAGCTGGTCCAAACCAGGAGCATTTCACCCCTGACAAAAGTTGTTCCTTATTCAGCCTGAATGGTAGGTTCTACAGAACTTATGAGTATTATTCAGATCAGATGTTTAAATTATCACCAATTCACTAAAATCAGTTTTATATAAGCAGTCCATATTATTTAGAGGAAAAGAAATGCCATAGTTTATAGAAATATTTTGACTACAGTAAACTTTCTGGGAACACATTTGCATTAATGAATCAACAAGACAAAGATGAATAAGAAAGTCACAATAATTTCCATACAAGGAGACAAAATTATTTTGTGTTAAATAGCCAATTCTAATCTGTTAACTAGATTGCCTGGACCAAATGTACAAATCTAGATAATCTATTATTTTGATAGTATCTTTTTAAAAGTAGGCTATTCCACTATCCTTTATAGGTCTTCTTTTTTTCAGACATACAGAAAATTGATCATGGCATTTACATTTTGAACTATCAGCATTGTGTCATAAAAAGCAAACAGCTTGAAAGATGAATCATATGCAGTTTTTCTGTCATAACTATTGATTATCTCTCAACCTATAAAGAGCATGTAAGGTTAAAAAGTACTTAAAGATTTATTGCCTGTATTGATCTGTCTTTTCTTTTGTGATGAAAGCAAACATAAATCATACTTACATGAAGTAATAGAATAAACACGACTGCTTAAAAAAATTAATAAAAGCAATCTAAATGCTCACTTAGATTCTTGATTTAACCAATGTATTCTCTTGGCTTCCCATAGTCACGGCACAAATATTAATAAACATCAGCTTATATGCAAATACATTTGCAATTAATTTTACACTGATAGCTAAAAAAACATTTAAGCATTTTCATCCAATCCATGATAATACAAGACAAGGTGCATGACTGACATATAAGGTGGGTCAGCTTTTGCTGATCCGCCTTGACTTTTTTCATCACCCTGTACATAAAGACGTTGAGGCCTTTTGTTTTTGTTACGTTATCTATTCATACATTTTCAGAATTCTAATTGTATATATAAGATTAACTATAAGGAAATGTTAAAATGAGGATGACCCAGAATTTTGACAATTATATATAGCCCAATTTTGAGATAGTAAGTTAAGACTTCAATAATGGTGACAAACAGGCTTCATTTTCTTAGCTGATATAGTCTTCAATAAGAAACTTCTTTCTTCTGATCCTCAAGCTACTCATTAAATGGGGCTCTGTGATACTTTGTGTGGATTTTATTTATTTTTTTTCAAACATGAAAGGATCCTGGAGCAACCTATATCTGAGTGAGAAGTTTAGAACTAGCAACTGCTAACTTAACCCTTTCTCCTCAGCTCTTATCAGCACAAAATTGGCCAGTGCAGATTGCTACTTCATGTTGGGTAAAATGTCTAAAGGGAAAACTATCAGAAAGGTATGGAAATTGTGGCTTTCCATCTGATATTGAGTTGAAAAGAAAATACTCCACAGGCAGCTTGTGAGGATGATGCAACGGGATAGGGTTATTTTCTTATGGGTAAATGTTAGAGGAGTAAACAATTAATAAACCTATGTCAATGCATTCATGTTCAGAAATAGCCCAAATCCCATTTGGATATCTTACAGAAAAAATGATGGATGCCTCCATAGCACATACATTGATCCTAGGTGATATCTAATACCACAGAGCATCGTTTTCATGGGTTGATTTAGAATCATACATTTCTTCAGGTAAAAAGTACTTATAATAAACCCTATGTGGTTATTATCAAAAGCAAAGTCATGCATTTTAAAAGTTGGTTTTCAGATTGATAGGGATTCAAGTGATTATTATCTAAACAATTTCCAGCTGCAGATATGCATGTTCTTCTGATAAAAAAGAAAATGAGCTTCTTAGTCATTATACCATAAGGCTGTGTGGGGTAAAAGGAATCAGAAAGACTCCCCTTTAACATACACAGATATATTTTAGTTTTAAAGAGAAAGTAGTTGATTTTCCAGGTTTCTTGCAGCATTCTTACTTCTAATTTAATAAATTAGCTATTGAGATGCATCCTTTGAAAGAGATTCAGTTCAGTTCAGACAGCTACTAATGACTTGACATTCACTTGCTTCAATTCCAGATCTCTTCAGTTCAGCTTCAGCTTGTGTGTGTGTGTGTGTGTGTGTGTGTGTGTGTGTGTGTGTGTGTGTGTGTGTGTTGGTGGCCACTTGGGAACCAATAGGGGATTTTTTTAGGATTGAAAAACAATGAACAATGCCAGAAAGGATTTTATTGAATTAATATTAAAACAGTTAATAAAAAAGGAAGGTATATCAATCTTCATTCCTTCTACAAACCAAGAAGCCCACAATTGGTGGCCAATGGAACCCCTGAGTTGTGAAGCTCTTCTATGATCAAGGCTCAACCTGTCTCAAGGCTTTTTGCTAACTTTAATACTTTCCTTAAAAAACAATAATACCTGCAGATGGCTTGGGAGTACATCTTATCAGGGATATGATCATAATAATAGACAATGGAAATCCTGCCAAGAATATACAGAAAAGACAGGGTCTCTAGTTGACAGCATCAATAAATGATCTGATGTCATCTATGATCAATATTTTAGGAACCCAGATAAATGACCTTCTGTCAAGAATTTGCTTATAAGACCATTTTTCCCTCCCCCCCCCTTTTTTTTTTTGAGTAGGCATAATTCTTCCCCATCCTTTCAGCATCTTTCAGATTAGGAAGCCAGTACTGTCCTCTCTCATAATATTTATGTGTCAGAATTCAGGTAACATGGAAGCAAACTGATTAACAATTCAATGCTACAATACTCAGCTAGGTAACTTCTTTTAAGCACATATATGGAAAAGTTTGACAAAATTGCCTCAGCCAGCTAAATAACTCTTTTTACAAGGTCAGGTAAAGTATTTCCTGAAGCCCATCCAGTTTCAACATTCTAGTATAATATTTACATTCTAAATCAGGTAAATAAACCACAACCTGCAGCCTGCATGCAATCTTAATTCTCTCTTTCTTTCAATATTACATTACCAAAACCTGGCAATAACATGTCAAATTATGGCACAATTTTCCATTGGTTAGTATAGAAACTTAAGGGAATTACTGTTTTCCAATTGCTGTTGTAAGCATCCCCTATGTACAAACCCAACATCTCTCACCCACCTAAAGAAAAGAGTAGGTGAAATTCCCATCCAATTCCATCTGTGCCCATCTGAAATGTCATAGCAACTCATTCAATTTTATCATCTGAAAAAAATAATAAAATGAGGGCCAAAGCTGAAAACAGATTGCCTGTTCCTTTTCAGAGTAATGGAGGGAGAAGCTTAAATAAACTCGATTCTTTGAATTTCCCCCTATGTATATACAGTGACTGTATTCATAGTCAGGCAACCACAATAGGCAAAGGTTAGCAGATACAATCCCATAAATATAAATTTAAGTAATGTTAACCTTGGATAGTTTTCTTATGGCTTAGTGTATTGCATAAACATAGCAAGTTTGATTAGCATATGGTTTAATGCCATGTGTGAAGCCAAAAAATAAGTCAACCCAGTCTGTTGTAAGACAATTCAACAGGCTTGAAATACTAAAGCAATATATATTGTTGGCACTGCTGTAACCAGTAGAAATAATACCTACCAGTTATGTAATTTGGTAAATGGATTCATATAATTTGGTAGCACTAGAAAACTAAAATTTATCCAAACTTTAGTTTGAAAGTTTGAACTTTGTGGATGTTAAGAATCAAAATACAATTTTCTAACCAAGGTTCTGAAGTCGTCTTGCCTTCTGGGTCTTTCACTGTGACTAGTAGTAATGAACCAAACTGCAAAAGTCTGTTCAAGAGTCTGATTAATGAAGCCTGGCTTGTTAAGAGAAGTTGGTCTTCTAATACTTGATGAGAGATGTTTAGGGCTATGAGTTTAACTTCAAATAATAACAATGACAATCAAAGCCATCATCACAGACCATCACTCACTACAGTGAAGAGGCTTGGGTATCTCAGTGATACCAGAAGCCATGCTGGCGGTGGCATGCTGTCAATTTCAACTATAACACACAGGACCTAGTGAAAACAGCATGTGAAGTACAGTCCAAACCAGTGAACATGTGAAACAAAAACATCCATACCAATTGGTTATTGTCTGAGTCTACAAAGATCAGATACGGCATTAAAACATGGAGTAATGGAGTTGGAAGGGACCTTGGAGGTCTTCTAGTCCAACCTACTGCTCAAGCAGGAGACCCTATACCATGTTGTCCTGTCTCTTTTTGAAAGATTTTCTTAAGGTGCCTGGACATCAGTAGACAAATAGGCAGAAATGTTATCCAGCTGCAAAGGAACCAGCAATCCCAGCAAAGCAAAAGAAAAGGTCAATTGAAGAAAATTTAGTAATTAAGAAATCCTATTTTATATTAAACTCTAAAACTAGGGAATTTCAACAGAGACTGTTTGATATTTGAAATATAAGTACACAGCCTCAGAATCTGATGAAAAGTGATTAATGGATCAACCAAAAACATCTGTAGAACAAAAACTTTTATGGCATCCCATTGCAAGACTTGAGAAAACTAGCTAAACATTTGAATAAAATTGATAACAACAAATGTTTGCCAGTTTGGTCTAGTGCAGAGGTAGGGAACTATGAAACTTTTATGATTTGTGGACTTTAACTCCCAGAATTCCTGAGCAAGCCAAGGAATTCTGGAAGTTGAAGTCCACAAGTCATAAAGGGGCCAAAGTTCCCCACATCTGGTCCAGGGGTGAAATCCAGCAGGTTCTAACAGGTTCTGGAGAACCGATAGTGGAAATTTTGAGTAGTTCGGAGAACCGGCAAATGCCACCTCTGACTGACCTGAGTGGGGTGGGAATGGAGATTTTGCAATATCTTTCCCTTGCCATGCCCACCAAGCCACGCCCACAGAACCGGTAGGGGGAAAAATTGAATTTCACCCCTGATCTGGTCTAGTGGAAAAAAAGCCTAGGCTAGAAGATGGGAGACTATGAGTTGTAGTCCTGCCTTAGACATGAAAGCTGGTTGGGAAAGATTATTAAATATGTTTGCCACCTTGAGTTAATTTTAAAAATAATAAAAGTGGGATGAAAATAAATGAAAATTAAGGTCATCATACAAATGACATTTTTGAAAAGCAGCATAAACTTTTATTAACTGATACAAATAATAAGGATGATAAAAGACATGAAAATAATGCCCACAGATTGTTGAACATCAACTCCCTGGTAGACAAAAGGAACTGAAGTCAACATTTAATGAACATATGAAAAACTCAGATTATGGGGAAATTTCCATTGGAAAAGATCCACAGAAAAGGAATGTGAAAAGCTTTGAAAGATGTGTTGAGATAAAATGTAGTAAAACAGAAGCAAGAAAAATATTGTCAAAGTGGTAGTGTTGATTTGAAAGAAAGATAAATAAATTATGAACTGATATCTGGAATCTGAAAAGTAAGAAAATTGTTTAAAGAAAAGATATATGCTTGACATTATAAAATTAAATAAGATCCAGATCAATTAAAATGAATCACAACTATTTCAAAGAAAATTAAACAATATGAAATAAGTATAAATCAATTTTGTCTATACTAGTTTCAAGTAACCAGGATTTCTTTTTAAAGCATTGCTGGGAAATGCTGCAAACGTAGATGTTTGTGCTGATAAATATGAAACAAATTTTGGACTGGCATCTCGGATAACCTAGAGGAACATAACGAAGATAAAATGTGAATAAAAGTGGATAAAGAACTTTGACTCAATCAGAATGGATAATAGGGTCATAACATCAGAAATGATTAAAAAGGAAACAAAGAAGATTAAGAACCGGAGTGTACAGGAAAATATGAAGTACATGATTTTTGGCTTAAATATCTGAAGATGCTCCATGAAAGATTGTTCAATTGTCTGAAATATTATTCATTGAGAAAGTTGAGAAATGAATTATTACTTGCATATCATCTTTGATTATGAAAACAGAGACAAGGATGCAGTTGCAAACAACTACAGACCACTTACTTCCTTGGAAAGAACGTTGGTTAGCAGCTGAAATTTTGCATTACCTATTCAAAAAAACATTGTATCTACCTGAACAAAAAAGTAATTGTCGAATGCATGAGGAACAAAAATTGTTGATTAGTATACTAATAAAATTAGCAAAATGATACTAAAAAACCTCAAAATAATGAATGAAGAAATAGCTTGGATTAATTAGGGAGATAGTGTTTGATTCTCTTCCACTTAGCTGGATGCATATATATATATATGCATCCAGCTATGTGGAAGAGAATATATATATGGAGAATTTTTCATGGGAATTCTTTTTTAACCATCTCAGTGATAGCCTTAATTCATATCCTAAATAAACAAAATTTGAATATGCTCTAATAAAGTAAAATAATAATAATACTCCAGACAAGATATGAATGTAGATACGTAGAAGCGGATTCTATATGATTATTAATAGTGTATGAAACCTTACTTTACTGAATGCATTTTGTCTGATTGTTATCATTCAGTTTACTTTTGATATTTGTTCTTTTCTAAAGGAGAGAATGTGAAGTCTGTGTGGGAAGGAGAGAAGGCAGGTGTAATTATTTTTCATTGTGTAATCCTATCTCCAGAACATTTGTTTTAGGATGCAGTGAGGGAGAGACCACCACCAAAAAAACTGGAAAAAAATCTCACAATACCCTACAAATCAGGCAGAAGTTCCTTTCACAAGATAAGAAATTTTTTGAGAAAGCAAAACATTTTGGCATGGTGTTGAATTTATATTTTACCAACAAGAAATAAAGGGAGACTAGTATAGATCTATTTCAGGTTATTTAGCTAGCCATACCTTTCTGAGATTCTAACCCAGGCTACTTGCATATTAGGTAGATGTAAGCTACTGATGAGTAGCTTACATCTACCTACCCTACCGATGAGTCCGATCTATCAAGGCAACCTGGTCTGCCCAAATATTCCGCTTTTGCCTTTTAGCCCCAATCCAGGAGCCTTCGCAGGCAGTTTCGTGACAAACTATTTTGTGTTGAATTTATATTTTATCGACATTTTGGCATGGTATTAGTTCACATTAGTAACTGGATGAAGAACAAAATAGTACAAGCAACCAATACAATCTTGATTGATTCAGCTATTACAGTATCAGATTACTATTAATAATAATTCCAGTGATTATTTAAGAGCATTCAGATCTGGTTTAATGATTTTTGATATATTTAGTTTTAAGATTGGCATTAAAACATACATTTAAAACCTCTCATCATTTCCCATCCTTAAATTCATTTATAGAACTAGAAAAAGGAATGTGCGATAGGTGCTGTGTCATTCAGTTTTTCTTCCATTTTAGTAACTGTTTTAGTGCTGCCTCACTAAATCTTACTCAAAAGACAACATTTCAATTAGCTTGCTTGCTTCAAACTGGTGTGAAGGGAAGTGATGCCCATTGCGTGACAATCAATAAAGGTTAATGAAGAAGAGCAATGTATGGAGTTACCAGGGGAAATTGGGATAACCATAGGGATCAGTGTAAAAGCTGGGCTTAGTTAAAATTGTAATTAAATTAGATGGAAGAAGGAATGGGGAATCAGTAATGAAATTCAAGAATATTATCAAAGCACTAATAGCCTTGTTAGGATAAAGAGATACAAACAAAACAAATGTCTTTGCCTTGAGTGGCGCAGAGATTAAGAGATGTATGAAGATCCTGTGGGAATGCACTTGAAAGACTAAACATGTAGTAAGAACTTAGAAATGGTTGTACTAGAGAGAGAAAGGAGAGTAATATTGCATTGAATCAGGAAAGGGAAGGACATTGTGAAAACAAACAGTTCCAAAACCCATTAGGGAGATGAATGGCTGAATGGCTACATAGATAGATTTCAACTATCTTTAAATGACCACAATTCTTAATGTTTCCTCCTATGTAGTTATGTGAATTTGTCCTCAGGAGTTGTGTGTGCATGTGTATATAAAATTGCCACTCCCTTCAGTGTTTATAGTTTATTCTTGGGTGACTACTGCTTACTTGTACATATACATATACATGTACAGGTACATATACAGGTACAGGTATACATATACATGATGTGTATGTGCATGAAGTGGTCCTCCTGAATCATAGTATGGATTGTGCTTCAAAGCATCTATAAGCAGTCTTTTTGTATTCTTTTTTTAAAAAGAAAAAGCAAGAAAAAAGAAAGCAAGTGACTTCTACTTGGAATATGGTTGGAGTTCATTAACTAGTTGGGCTCGGTGTGATGTTATATGTCTCTGGCTCAAATTATATACAAGAAAATTTGTAATTGATCTCTACATTTAGCAATAATTAATCACATGGTAAGTTTGGGGCAGATAACAATTTAAAAATTCATGAAGGAGTTGATGAGCTGAAGAGTGTGAGGACCCCTGAACTAATCAATGCTGGCCCTATTTCATCTAGGCCTTACTTCATCTAGGCCCTACTTTAATTTCAAAAAGCCACAGTAAGCAATTAATTTAGCATTCAGTCAGATGTCTTCTATTCCCTTCCCCTAAAGCATGGGTGTCAAACTCATGGTGTCACATTGCTGGCACATGACATATTGTGACTATTTTTTTCTTTCAAAGAGCTGGGGTGGGCATGGCCTGTGTGTGTGACACATCTGGCCCATGGGCCACCAGTTTGACACCCCTGCCGTAAAGGTTTCTAAATGAAGAATGAAAAAATACCCAATAGTATCTTTGTAGAAACCAGGTTCCCCTTCAATTGTTTAAGTTAAAATGTGTTATAGTGGCATAGGGTTTGACAATGAAGTTGGAAAAGTGCCTTGGCTGTCAGGCGAACCCAGCTCCTCTCTGTTATTCATTAAAGGAGCCTCAACTTTTCCAGGCATTTGTACATAGTTCAGGAAAGATCCCACAGCTTCAAGGAATCTGATTTGCAGAGGGAGATGCTGTTCTCACAGGCACACAAGGTCTAAAGCATTTCTTCTAAATCATTTTGAAATATGCACAGCTGTAGTACACACATTTAAATAGACACAATGGTTTTATTTATGGGGTGATGAGTCCTCTTGCTGGAGCTCATTATGAGATTTCTCATGCAGATAAAGTAAATAACATATAGCTCCAGGGTAAATGGTACCTAACAGAATATGGTTCTCAACAAGATTCTTTAATCTGTTCACAGTAGGCATTGGATGGTAGTGTCATACCATTTTACCTAAGAAAGGGTAATGCTGACCCACTGTAATTCTTTCCCGTTAGAGCTCTGAATCATAACAAAAAGCAGGCAACATGTTAATAATAAATCAAATGAATTAACCATTACATGAATAAGCTGCAAAGACAGAATTAATGAGAATAGCAATGAAATTTGCATGAGGAGAGCATCCCACTATAGCTACTTTTGAAAGCATCATTTGACACACATGAATCCAAAACGTCAATTTTTCTATATGTGCATGTTTTTCACTTGATAGCTACAACAGGTAATGATTTAAATGCATGAATAAATGTTCAAAGATGCTGTGCTTTGCAGTGAATATGGCTTACTATTCAGCCTTCATCATAGGGCTATTTACATACATACACACTCACATGTCCACACATTCATCTCCCAGTGACTTTCTCAAACTATGATTTGCAATTGCAAAAAGTTCTCACCGAATTCATGCTAAGCACTTTCAACACAATGCTTTTTAAATTTCTCAGTTTATTTTTGACAGCCGTTGCCCTTCCTGAGATTCAGCACAGATAATTGAACTATCCCAAATGGAAAATATGTGTGTGCGTGTTGATGTGTAATTTAGATGAGCATTATAAGTGCTATTTCAATCTGGTTTAGCTAGTTCCAAATAGCTTTGCGTTTGTAGCTGCATGTCTCAGGAAAATATGATTATGAAAGCTGTTAATCTCATAAGAAAACTGCAAGAGTATCAGTCTGCATAATGCATTTTCTAGTATCATCTGGTTGGCATCCACTTCTACATATGGGCCTGTTATATAATAAACACTCAAATGTTACCCATTAATCACTTCCATTGCTATGAATAAATCAAACGTCACCTTAATGGAGTGCTACCAGACATTTTAATACGGAAGCTAAGAATATCTGTTTTCCTTATTCTAATTAGTTGGCACTTTCAATTCAACAGAGTATTTGTGCTGAATAAAATTGGATGCACTTAACAATTAATATCATGCACCATAAGATTTTGCTCTAATGCAGTGTTTGTTTTCTTTGCTTTCTCCCCGCTCATCTTTTTTTCTTTTCTTCCATCCCCTGTGACATGCCAATTTCTAAACGGCCATCTGTCTAAAATGCTAGGGTTGTAGATAAACCTGATTTATTTACAAGATACATTTTGGCAAGCATTCTCAGATCTCACCTAGGGTCTCAGGGAATCTGGGAGCAGCTTCATAATTCACAGCAGTCAAATGGAAGAGCTTTACATAGCCTTGTATTGTCTGCAAAGGCTCTATAAAATATTTAGACTCAATGGTGGGACCTGAAGAGACCGCTTTGTCACATCAGTGTTGGCACTTTTGTTGTACTTGGACAAGGCAAATGGACCAAATATTTCTCCTTGCCTGTCAAACCTTCTAGTGATATACACTTGGCACCAGTCACCACATGAAGGCAAATAGAAAAACAATACTGAAACAAGTGTATGAATGTGAATCTGTTGTAAACCAACATGAAGTAAGTCCTGTTTCAAATTAGAAGTGCAATGCCAAGATAATAGGATGACCAGATGGCAAAATCAGCAGAAACCAACTCTCATCGTATGAGATTTGAACTGTGACCTGTGTATTGTCTTCCAACATATTCTTTTTCAGTATAGGAAATATTTGATGACATGTTACTGTTGGTTCATGAAATATGAGATCCACATTCTGACTGAGCTTTAGAGTAGCTATATTTTCAGGTTAGTGTATTACTGCAGCACCTATAGATGAAAGTAAGGATGGGTGAAGACCCCCCAACCTCAATTCTGAACACATTAGAAGTGAACCTGGAAGCTGGTGGGGGGGAATGTAGCTGGAGGAAAGATATTTTTGATAAACCAATTAGCAGGATTTCTGAAACAATGCAAAACCTCCGGATCAAATAAAAGTTCATTCTTATGATGCCTGAGCAAAATTCTTCTAAGCAGTTCTGCAAGCAGTTTCCTACAATTAGATTCCAACACCCTCTTTCCTTCAGAGTCCTCTTCACATCCTTCTTTATATCTGCAAATTTTCCCTCAGGCCGCCACCTCCACTGCCGCTCAGGCGACTGCCAGCTGATCGCAAAGGCCGCCGCCGCAGCCATCCGGGCCGACAACGCCCCCAAATGTCATTTGCATGACATTATATACTAAGGACCAAAAATAGTTTAGTTATATTTCTGAAAAAGCATGCATAAGATTAAGCTTCACATGTATTTTTAAAACAAAAATATACTAAGCTGACATTTATATATTTTTGATATGGCACTGTCTTTGCCATTGGAAGTAAGAGAGGATAATCACTATGTATCTGTTCTGATTAAATCTCTCACTACAGAATATATATCCTTTAGGAAGAGGCTAAAGAGGGGGGGGAAAAACTTCATTCAACAGTGTTATGTGCATGTATGGTATGCAATATATTTTAAAAGCATTTAAAGCATGCCAAAGGTCACAGTGGTTGCAAATTATATTCCTAATTATACATTCCACTTTCACTCCCCCTCCCTTCTTCTTCTGTCAATGAATTGTAAAATATCAGTGCTTTACTTGGAGGTCATTCAAGTCAAGGAAAAAGAAGAGAGGCTTCCAGCAGGGAAGATGGGTCAATCAGATACATCTCAGCTCAGCATGGGACTTTAGCTGCAGCCAAAGTAAACCAAGACTGACTTGGAATGTGCCCAAGAATCTAATGGTTTTATACGGTAGTGGGCTATTAGACTTTTCTTTGATGTTTTAGCATTTGTGAAGGTAAGGAATTTTAGTTAGAAGGAAACTGTTTGAAGGTTCTATTTGATTACAGCCTCACTATCTATTCTGCACTAAGATATAGGGGGTGGCAGGGGAATCTGAGCATCCCTAACTAACAACAATAAAAAAAAACATTCCTAATTAAATGTTCCTTATAATATTGCCCTATTTCTAAGGCAACAGGTCTCCATCCAAATAAAAGAATTTTGTTCCCCACCCCAAGGTGAGAAGTAATGATCACTGTCTAAGCTCATCAAATCAAGTGAAAAAGATGGAGATTTATAAATCAACTTTGATGGTTCCGATTTGTAGCTGGAGGTTTTTTTAGATTTATCACTGTCAGCAGAGGTTCAAGTGACCTTAGTAGCTTGAAATTCCTTTCATTGTGTTAGGAAGAGATACCTGGTATAATCTTCCCTGGGTAAAATTAGTCTTTTAGCACTCACACTCTATCAGATTCCTATTTAGAAAGATCTAGATCAATTAGACTGCTTTTGGGGATGGATGGAGGTGGCTGACCTGATCATATTATGCAATTGCTTTGCCATCTGCATTAAATGGAAATCTTCTTCCAAAGTTTCAAAGTGATGGGCTTTAATTCAAAATTTTGAATATTTAGGAATATATTTAAGAAATTGTAAACCTTTAAGAATATTTCATTTCATATTTCCTTCCCTATATGAATATCTGAGGCACTCCTCTGAAGCCCCACAAATTGAACTGGATGACTGAAGAAAAAGAGATTTTTTTCCCCCCAGTATCGTTTGAATAATGTCATTTCCACAAAGGCTGAAAGACATTATTGTCTTTCTAATAACAAAATGCAAGTATTTTTCATTTTAAGGAACTATATTAGAATTATTGAATATGGTTTAACTAATGATTGTATTGTGGTCTCAGTGACTATATTTACTGGTAATGATGATAATTTTCTGTAGCACTGTTGTTTTATTATTCAACACAAGTGTGTTTGTAAGGAAGACAAGGTGGGGGACAGGTGATGAAGTGTGTGCTGTGAGATAGACTCTGTCCCTTGCAGCAGTGCAACACAAGGATGAAACAGCAGAATTTGGATTAGGACCTGCACATTTCATCATATTGGTGACATCATGTTTAGATATCAGTGCTTAAATTTCTATTCTGGATTGTTCTGTATTTTATGTTTTCAGTAGAACTCTAAGCTATACAGACAGTTATAGGAACAGTGATTGTAAAAAAATGAAACCAGCCAAGTAAAGATGAATGTAGCCAATTGTAGTTCATTCAGCAGATAGTGGCTAAACAAACACAACTTCACAAGGCACAAACCAAGTTATACATTTTCTTGGTGAAGAAGAAAAGAAAAAAGTTGCATTTAATGATCAGTCCTAAAAGACTTTTCTACTTGCTGTAATCATTACCACTTTTTTTTTTTAAAGACAAAGTAGCTTTTTCATATTTCAAATATATAAATGGAAAATTTCTATTCTAAAGTTCTAGTTTCAGGGATTGAAAGAACAGCTTATTATTACTGAGAACGAAAACTTAAAAATTTAGAACTTGAAACATTGACTCAGCAACAGAAAGTAAGGATATTAAATTTGTCCATTAAATAAAAGGTGAGAATTAGACAAAAAATAAAATTTCATCTGGCCATATGGCAAGAGTTTTAGTCAATTTTTATTATCTCTTTCATAAATAATAAAAGATGATATGAAGCTACTGGGAAATTTTTTTTATTCCAAACTATAGAAATCTAATTAAATCAAACAAGACTTGGCTAGTTAAAGATTTGATGTGCATACTATAAAGAGATATTGTAAAACCTATGAAATAGAGATTCATTGATTTGTCTTTCTCCTTATCAGTTTATGTGTCACTGTGGCCCAACTTCAGTTTACAGCCTCTTTAATAGTTCTAACAGTTGCTTTGCTAAAAGAAAATGCTTTCATTTTGTCACTCTGTTAATTGCACAATTTATGACAGTGACACATCTGGGCATACTAGAAGGAGATCATATGAAAATCTAAAGCCTTTACTAAGTTTTTGAACCAAAAGAGAAAAGAAGTTTTTAACTAAAAAGGAAATAATAGAATTTCTGTATGTCCAATGAAGAAACACACTGTACCAGTATCATCACAACAGTGTTTTGATTAATGACAATTAATGACAAAAAATGACATATGGAACATCTACAAAATTAAAATTAATTCAATATTATACACCCCAATCAATGTACATAGAATTCCTTAGCATGAGATGTGACAATACAAAGAACTGTTACACAGTTTAATACGTAAATTACAAGCAAAGAATAGAGTCAAAGAAGAGGATGACATAGAAAATCTGTTTTGAGACTGTGTTATCAACTTGCTGTTTTCTTTACAATCAACCATATGCCCAATATCTTGAATTATGAATTTTCCATAACTAATTTCATCATTAGGCAGCATAGCAGAATAATCATAATCTATTGCTCATAATAGTTATCACTGAAGGTGTATCAATGTATTGGTGAAAATCATTGTTGTGGAAAACAAAAGAGGTTTTTTAAAAATGGGATTGATAATCCCTGGAAAGAGAAGACAGGAGAAAGTGTGTTTGTGTGTGCATGGGGGTGGAATGGGGGTGTTAACCAAACAAGGAAGGAAAAATGGAGGAAGTACTTCAGATATTATAAAACTAGTTAACATTTCCCAGGCAACCAACTGGTCCCCAATCTTCAAAGACATCCATGGTTTTGAACAGTGATCTCTACTGTTATTTACAACTTCTTCCCATCCCTTGGCTTTCATGAGCATCTTTTATTCTTAGGACTGGATGCATGGTAGCACCTGACCCCCACCCTCAGCCCATGGGTAATTCATTTGGAGAAAAATAGAGCCTGAACTTTATTTAGGCTATTGTCCATGAAGTAGAAGAACCACATTTCCCTTTTCATGAAAAAATTATCTTATTCAGAAAAGGCATACTCAAGAAAAATCTATTGCCCGAAATCTTTAAGTTCTGCTAGTATGGGTTGTCCCTGACTTATACCAGTCCATTTACTGACCATTCAAAGTTACAATGGCACTAAAAAAAAGGTGACTTATGACCATTTTTCACACTTACAAACATTGCAGCATCTCCATGGTCATGTGATCAAAATTAAAATGCTTGGCAACAGTCAGGTACTTATGACTGTTGCCATGTCCTGAGGTAATGTGATCATCTTTTGTGACCTTCTGACAAGCAAAGTCAATGGGGAAACCAAATTCACTTAACAACCATGTTACTAACTTAACAACTGCAGTGATTCACTTAACAACTGTGGCAAGAAAGGTAGCAAAACTTACTTAACAAATGTCTCACTTAGCAACATAAGTTTTGGGTTCAGTTGTGGTTGTAAGTCAAGGACTACCTTTAATGGCTGGATGACCTAAAACATACAATATATTCTACCTGATGAACTATGGTCACCATTCCAGCATATTCATCCTGCTTAGTTTTATTTTAATTGAATTTTAAACTTAAGATCCTTATTGTTGTTTTTATATTTTATAGTGCATTTTATTCAATGTCTGTGAGCCACCTCGAAACTCCTTTAGTGAGATGGGCGGCATACAAGCTTGATAAACAAATAAACAATATTGTTAACAATGTCAGGTTAACATACAACTCTAAGCCATAATGAAATCCCTTCTTAACTTCGCTCAATATGTAACTCTAACCATTATCCATTAGGGTGTATGTCACTAATCAAACCATTCTGATTTGTTTAAAAAAATTGTGGTTAAAAGTGTCATATCTCAATACATAGAACTAATCTTAATACACCGCATCTCTACAGCTGACTGTTCTATCAAGAAAGAACAATCTAGGTCAGGTGTGTCAAACTGGCAGCCTGCGGGTCAGATGCACCACGTGCAGGCCACGCCCACCCCAGTTTTGCAAAGGGGAGAAACGATGCAATATGTCACTTGACGGCAATGTGATGCCGCAAGTTTGACACCCGTGATCTAGGCCATTCAATCATTCTCAACAGATTCTTGTTACCATCGGCATGTATGGTAACTGCAACTAGTTGAGCTCATATGCTCTTCCCACATTTACTGTGATTGACGGTATCTTGTTCTTCCCCTTTTGTTGACATGAGAGACACAAAGGAGCCATGTAATTCCTATTTCCCCATTCTGTCTTTGCCAATTATTTTCCCAGTTTTGATCTTGTAAGCTTTTCCTTCATGCTCTGGTTACATCATTTTTCATACTTTTCTACATCAGTTTTATTTCCAGACACCTTTAAAGATTTGAGTTCAGCTACCCTCTCTTTGACTTACTTTACTGTTAAATATTTCATTCCTAGTTCACTTTCCACAAGCCTTGCAGAAATTCATATTTTGTCTTTCTTGCCTTGAACCTGCAGGGATACGGCACAACAGATTACTCAAAGGCTCTGCCAGGGTAATTATTAATAGGTGACATACTTTCCTGGTGCATGGAAAACAGCCTTCTAAATATGTATGGTAGCAGATCTGTCATAGGCTGACTATTTGGGAGAAAGCATTGATTTCTGAACTAATCATATAATGTACAAATCACAACTAGCTTTGTGTATAGTCTCCACAAATTGCTAAATCATTACACAGAATTTATTTATTTTCTCCTAGACAAATAAGTCAAGGGATATTGACTTGCATGGTTAGTCGAATAGCTTATTTTAAATAGACTTTCTATCTTGCAAAAATAAAAAATAATGCAGAAAATAAAATGTCACACAATCTCCACCAGTCTATTTTCTAAGAATGATTTATTGGACTTAAAATGGTGAGGTGAACAAACAATCATTACTGAACAGGGGAAAGAAAACAGGATCATGTTTTCCTCAGAAGACAACAATTTAGTACCGATGTTCTCTTATAGCAGAAGCAGAATCATGTCAGTTCACTCTGCCCCCTTCAAGTTTTGGAAAAATTATATTAAGTACAGCGGAACCATTTTTATTTTCCTCACTGTGTGCAGTAATGATGTGATGAGTAATTAGGACAATGCTACAGCACTTCCTTTGAATTTATATATTACAATAATGTCAAATGATAATTATTAGTTTCAAATATCAATAATTGAGATATATAATTAAATTGTTTTCAGTGCAATATTTATTTGGATTGTTAGGTACTTTTAGAAAGCTTTAAAGAAGCTAGGCATATCTGATCTGCATACAGAAGAAGGAAATGGCCTAAGTCTATTCTGAACATCTAATTATTTCAATAGTCATCATATTATGACTCCAAGATGAGAAATCAAGTATAGAAATTGCATATATTATCTCAGTTTTCACTGGGGGAGGGAGAGGGGACTTCACAATTTTGCTGAATACACAAATTATAGATGGAAGAGAAATGTAACAATAATACAAAGTCATCTCATTAAATCACAGAGATCAACTCTAGACTAAAACCATTAATATTTTGCACTCTGAAAGACCTATATTATTACATCATGTTATATATATTTAGTGTGAATAGTGCAAGCGCTACTCCAATATCTTCAAGAATAATCATCATGGTTTTCAACATGAGCAAATAAGTGACTGAGTTCATTTCAGTTTGCTTAAGTATGGTTTGTCATGCAAGGCAGAATTTTCTGAATTGATGGAAAGACATAACCCATAGTTTATGAACTGAATTGGAAGTGATTCCTGCTGTTGCATTTGTGGTAGTCCAAATGAAGCAGATTTTTGGTACATCATGAGCCACTCTAATTCAGAGGCTTACCTTCTAGAAAACTGCTAAACCAACATTCCCAGAAAGCTTCGCTTGGCATATCCTTAAAGTACATATTCTTATGGATGTAACACAATTAGATTATATCTAATATCTATATCTATTATTAGATAATAAATATATAGCATGGTGAAATTCAATTTTTTTTTTACTGCCAGTTCGGTGGGCATGGCTTGGTGTGTGTGGTGTGGCTTGGTGTGTGTGGTTTGGTGGGCATGCAGGGGAAGGATACTGCAAAATATCCATTCCTACCCCGCTCAGGGGCCAGTCAGAGGTGGTATTTGCTGGTTCTCCGAATTACTCAAAATTTCTGCTACCATTTCTCCGAACTACTCAACATTTCTGCTATCAGTTCTCCAGAACCTGCTGGATTTCACCCCTGATATATAGATAGATAAAAAGTATGATTTAGTGATCAAAGGGACTACATTAGATACAGGGTGAGGGAGTAAATTCTAGCCTTGACTTAGGCACAAAGCCAATTGGTGACCTTGGGACAATTACTCTCTCTCAACCTTAAGAAGAAGGCAATGGCAACCACTTTTAAAACTGCAAGTAAGAAATTTGTATAGATTTATCCATATAGTTGCTAGGAGTTAAGCATGATTTGAAGGCATGCACACACACACACACACACACACACACACACACACACATATACTTGCCAAAGAGGCAGAAAACATTCCAAATTATTTTGAATTAATAACAAATTACAATCAATTGACTGTATAATAAGTTATTACATTTATAAAATTAACTGATCTCTCAACTGCATATAACTACTATTTTTCCTCACACAGAAAAGTGCATATACTGATACACATCTCCCTTATAACATAATCATGAGTCAAAACCCAATTTACGTAGGATACAGACAAAACCTGAAAAAAATATGCAAAGAAATATATAGATGGATTTTAATTATAAATGAAGACTATTTAAATCTATGACAAAAATATGAAGTGGTGTCATTTAGATTGTTATGAGTGTGTATTGAAAAGTGAATGCAATTCATGGGAAAATAATATTTTTCTGGGTGACGTGAATTGACAAGACAGTAAAGTAAAAATAATTGGTATACATGGAGATTCAGGAACTAAAATCAGTGGTGATTTGTTTTGTAAAAATCTAATTGCTTCTATAACAGGAGTGTCAAACTCAAGGCCCAGGGGCCAGATCCGGCCCACAGGATGCTTAGATCTGGCCCACAGGGCTACCCTGATAACAGCAAAGGACTGGCCTGTGGTGCCTCTGTCAGCAAAAATGGAGCTCGGAAGGGCCACATGCGGTCCTCCCGAACTCCGTTTTCACTGGCAGAGGGTTGCAGGAGGCTATCACAGCTGAAAATGGAGCTCAGGTGCCCATTTTCACTGGCAAAGCATTCAGGCCACCACAGGCGCCCGCAACACGAGTGCCGTTGAGCTGGCGACCCTGGCCATGCCCCCACACACCCCCAAGATCAAAGGTAATGCTGATGTGGCCTTCAATGAAATTGAGTTTGACACCCCTGATCTATAATGTTCACTTGGTAAATAAAAATAAGCCTAAATGCAGTTTATCATGAAAGATTTAAAGAGTTAATAAAGTATACAAGTATAATAAGAGGTTTTTAATATGAGACTGATCATTTTTTGGAAGGGTTCAGAGGGCATATTGGAAGAAAGAGAGCATAAAAAGGGAAGAAGCAGGAAGAACAAGAGTTAAAGTAAAAATAATTACAGGGAGAAAGTATGAGTCCTAATAAAAATATTAGGACAGAAATTAATTACTTGGCAGGATAAATGGAAACTGAACAGAAGAAAAAAGCACATAGCAGGTACTTGAATCATATGAAAATAATTATGTTGCAGACTGCCACTGATGCTAATAAGAAATATGAAAAAAAAATGGTTGGCAGAATGATGAAATGAAAAAGGCTGTGGGTGAACAGGTTGAGAACGAATCTGCATATAAGAGGGGAAAAAAATGAGAGAAGGATATTCTGTAATTTCTATAGAAAATAACATATAGTACAAAGAATGTAGTCAAAAAGACCAAAGAATTGTTAAGATCAAAAGAGGTGGTAAGAAAGCAGAATGGTTTTAATAGAAAAGTCCATCTAACAGAACAAAGTTAGGGATTACTAGAAGGAATAATTGATTTGGAAACAGTCATGTTATGTTAAAGGGTAGAATAAAAATGAATGCTCTCTCTGTGTGCATGTGTGAATTAGTTCAAGTTCTGACTAAATGCTGGAGAATAGAAAGATTTATATTTATACTCCTTGCAGTCATCTGGTTGTTTGCACTTTGAAGGTGGGTCACAGCTCTCTGAGAGTCGTTGAGGCTCCTGGGGGTTTATCAGTGCTGTCAGGATCCCCTGAATCAGAGTCCAAATGGGTGTGGAACTTTCTTGGAACTACTGAAAGGACTGTGTTGTAAATATGAATAAGTGGTATCATATCTGTCCCCCTTTGTTGAGAGAGGACTGTTCAATTTTAACTTAGATGGCCTCTTTTACCTCTCTTTCATACTAGTGGTCCTCTCTTTCCAGAACATGGGTTTTGCTGCCTTTGGAAGAGTAAGCTTTGTCTTTCAAGTGCATGTGGACTACTGACTCTTGCCCTGATGAGTTGTTCTTCTATGTTGTGCCAGGGGTTTGTGAAGTAGTTGTTTGCTCCTCCAATATGCAGATCTGCCCATGTACTGCATAAATTAAATTGGTCAGTTTGTGTCTGGGTGTTTTATACTTGGGGTGGACAAGCTTCTGCTTTAGTGTATCCTCAGGTTTAAAATGTGAGTGTATGTTGTGTCGGTTGAAAATCCTTCTGAACTTTTCAGATAGTCCTGCAATATATGAACCATATTACTTCATTTGTTGTCCTCTTCTTTGTTATGGAGGAGCTCCTGCTGGGCCTTCTTCTGGATTTGTGGAAGGCCCAGTTTGGATAGCCACAAGTTCTGAGGACTTCCTTGATATGTTTTAGTTCTTTTTCTTTTTCCTCTTTGCTGGTAGGCAAACCTTTAGCCCAGTAGTATAGGGTTCTGATCACTCCCATTTTGTGCTCCAGTGGGTGGTGAGAATCAAAATTTAAATACTGATCTGTGTCTATGGCTTTTCTGTAGACCTCAGTGTTAAGACTTCTGTTTTCCTTAATGTATACTGCACAGCCCAGGAAAGCAAGATTATTTTCCCTAACATCTTCCCATGTGAATTTATTGTATCTGTCGACAGCGTTGATGCGTTAGGTGATGAAGGCTTCCATTTCCTGTGTTTTAATCTTGACCCGAGTATCATTCATATACCTATACTAGTGACTGGGTGGAATTCATTTGAAGGAGTTTAGGGCTTTGGTCTCTATATTTTCTATCTAGATATTGGCCACAATGGGGGACACGGGTGAGCCCAGGTCACAGCTGTGTTTTTGTCTATAGAAACCTTCACTGTATTTAAAATAGGTAGTAGTCAGGCAGAGTCCAGCATGGCACATATGTGGTCTGGGATGAGGTTAGTTTTGTCATCCAATGTACTGTCTTGTAGCAGTCATTTCTTCACTACCATAACAGCTTCAGTTGTTGGAATGTAGGTGAAGAATGAAGTGACATCATAAGAAACTATAATCTCATCCAGATCCAGTTTTAATTTCAAAATCTTGCTGACAAAATCCTCTGAATTGTTGATGTGATGGGTGGTGTAGCCAACCAGAGGATTAATAAGGTGGTTAGATATTTTGCAAAGTTGTTGATGACAGAGTTGATGTTGCCAACGATTGGTTTGAGTGGAGTTCCTTCTTTGTGGATTTTTGGGAGTTCACATGTACATGGAGTGGCTTCCCTGAGTAAAAAGCGGTAAAGGAGATTTGGATGCGTAGACAAAATAAATGAGGACTGAAACACAAACAAATATATGAAAGAAAAAGAAATATGTCAAGAGGAAGGGAAGAATGAGAATATAGTGAGTGGATGGAGTTGATGAGATCTCAAAAAGGGGAAGATGAAATGCTTAAAGAACAAAAGCAACCTGTGAAGTTGTGTAAGAAGGATAGGGGAAAGATGTGAAGAGGTATACTGAATGGTGATAATGTAAATTAGTTCCTCCTCCTCCTCTCCTCCTCCTCCTCCTCCTCCTCCTTTATATGGCTACCCATCTTATCTAAGAAACTTTAAGTGGCTTGCAACACGTAAAAAAACAAAACAATGAGTTAGAAAAACCAATATATAAACATATTAAAAATAATCAGTAATCAATTTAAAGAAAAAATAATGATCAGCAGCAGAATCCATCTTTAGATCAGCTCAACACAGCCATTCTAAAAGCTCCTCACTAGATCCCCCCCAGGCATTGCAGCAGTCATGTCTTGAGGGCTTTTACAATTTTAGTCTTACTATTTCTTACTCATTGTCTATTAACTACATACCCCAGATGGAATAGCATGATGGGTGATATGAATGTTTGTATCACTGAATCCTGAGATTAGTCACAGAACTCAAGTTTTTGCCTAGCTTGTTAAAATAACTTTGAAAATGATATGACATTTTTTTCCTGCCGAGTTAACCTGATTTGGAAATGGACAAAAATAACACCCTTTTAAATTATTTATTTACTTTAGAAAAATGTGGAACTAATAGTGAAAAATCTTTGTCTTTTCTTCACAGCTACATTTTAAAAGGGTAGTCTAAAAATAGAATGGTCGCCAGAATGAAATCTGTTCCAACATCTTTTTTAGACACACCATTATCTGCAGAATAATCAAGTGCATGTAATCCCAATAGTTTACACATTACCCGTAATCCCAGGAGTAGCTGCAATCTTTTTGAAGGGGACTGTTTTATTTCCCACATATCCTGCATAATTGAAGCATTGTACTGCGACATCTTAGTATCCAGAGAAATGGAAGCAAGCAGACCATTTACTTATTGATTATTCTTGGGTCCTGCCAATTGCTTGGAAAACAAAGTTGGATTGTTTTTATCTTTTACAGATGGTTGAGCAGAGCATATAATAATGTCAGCATCAGAGAAGTTGCTTTTGTATGAGACATTTGGGGCCCAAGGCAGTTTTGCATGAGATTGAAGTATGATTTCCACCTTCTTCAATTATGCTGGATTTCAAAGTCTGCTTGATCAGATAAGGCATTGGCTTTGTTTTCCCTATCCTCTTAAAAAGAAAAGAAAAATAAAGTAATGCCTGGCATAGAATAGAGTAGAGTGGAATGGAATGGAATGGAATAGAATACTTTATTCGGCCAAGAGACACACAAGGAATTTGTCTCCGATGCATAATCTCTCAGTGTACATGCAAAATGACAGAGTAATAATAATCATAATAATGATACCAATAATAGAAGGTAGTAGAAAAGATGAGATCTGTCAAATGCAAGACAGATAGTTTATACTTCATATTTACAGAGTCATCTATTGATTGGGTTTTCTGACTATGTTCACGTTTTCTAGCATAGTAAGTATCTCTACATGCAATGTATTTTTCTCAAAATTATAATTGATAATTTTATCTTAGACTGCTCCTTTATATAATCTGCAATTGTTCATATTTTATTACTAAATATCAATATCAATAGAATAAGTTACTAAATATTACTACAAATCAATAAACTGAACTCCTCAAATGTGCATTATCCATGTTCCAACATTCTGGGTGACTATAGCAGAAAGCTAACACAATAATTATCACCAGTGCCCCTGAATCCTATCACCGATTGTTAGACAGCTGCAAGCCCTCTATTCCAGGGTCCTCACACAGTTTAACATTAAGCAAGAATAGATAGGTCTTTTCTCCAGTCTAATTTGATGCCCTCCCTTCAGCTCTGCTGGAGGGAAGATTTCATGGGACCCCTTTTCACAAACCCTTTGCCCTTGTGGTTCCAGGGAAATAGAAGTTCTCTTTCATGTTCGCATAGGGTGCCCTTTTTATGATGACCCAAGATGTGTCCGATTGCCCCCAATCATTGCCAAATATGAAAGACATGCAAATAAATTTTATGTTTATTATTTTTTAAGGGATGCTAAGCCTACACTCACATACCAAGTGACCAAATATTTCCGTCAGCTTACTCCACTGTGGAAATAGTTTAATTAGATATGCTGTTTTATTATGCCATTTGTACTAATCCATTTCTCCTTTTACTGTATTCGGTTATTGTAAAAGCTTTTTTTAAAGCTACACTTAAAAACAAAACTATCATGAGGGTTGATACACTTTTTTATGTAAAAGTCCAGATCCTGCCCCTCCTCTATCTCCATAACTGCAGCAAGCAGGTTGCAGGTCAAGGAGTATAAAACCCATTGGATGGTGTCAGTCTGCTGATTGGCCACAATCTACATCTCAGTGACACTCACTTTCACCTCGAATGCTCAGTTAAGTGAGACTTCGGCCTGACAAACTGCCATTCACCCATTTCTCTAATTTACAGGGCATACAAAAATAGGAGATGGGCTGCATATGGTTCATGGATCATAGCTTGTTAACACATGATCTATCATATAATAGGTTTTCATATAGAACTCCCCTCTTCCTTTCCTATTGTCATTCTATTTTCACTATACTTTTTTTCATTTTTTTCTCTTTTTTTCCTTATTCACATTTTCCTCACGATTCACTGCTGATATTACATTGCTGATAAAAGGGTGATCATCTCATCACCCTTTTATCATTCACAAACACTGTTTTTTACCCATTTGTAGTCCTTCCATTATTACCATTCATACAACAATGAACATTATATAGGCTTCTACCTTTGAATGTACCTTACAACAAAATTGACTCTATTCCAGAAAATAATATAATCTTCATTTAGATTTTACAGGTAGTCCTTGTCTTACAATTGTTAATTTAGTGACTGTTCAACATTACAGTGGTGCTGAACAAAAGGAGTTGCAAGCCCTACTCAAAGTTACATCTGTGGCAGAGGCTTCCGGTTTGGCTTCCGTCATCGCTAGACGGTCTTTTGGGACCGCCACCCATAAAGAGCCGCCTTTACAGCTGGGAGGCGGCTCGAAAAACTCCGTTTCCTTAAGGAAATGTGAGGTGAGCCGGCGAGAGCAGGTAGAGCCCTCTGCGAAGTCCCCAGAGTTTTTTTTCTACTCTTGGGGAGGAAACAGGATGAGGCTCCCTATCCAGCTCGCCGCTGCTTCGGGCTGCGGGAGGACTCTGCGCTTTGCAGAGCTAGACGATGTGACCAACCTAATTAGCGAAAACTAACAGATTGCTCGAATAAGCAGGATGAAATCCAGATTTGGGACTCTAAACCGCAAGTATTTGTAACAACCCTATGATTGATGAAGAAAGAGTGAAAAGGGGGAAAAAAAAGTTTAAAATGGCGGCTGGCTGAGGCTTGGAAGAAAGCTGAAAGTGAAAGTCTTTCCGTTTGAATGGTTTAACTTGCTACAAAGTATCTGAAGCAATAACGCTGGCTACAAGGGAAGAGAAAAATTTCTGTTTCATGCTTCTTCCTTTCTTAGAGACTTGATATTGATATTGTGTGGAGAGAAGACTTTTTCTTTAAAAAGAGTCTGTTTGTGTGGCAGGATGGCGTTAAAACTGACAAAGCCAGACAACCAAGCTGTGGGGGAGGGCTCCCCCATTTATAAATCACAAGAGCAATTTTTGAGCTCTCAGATGCAGAAGAATGGTTTTAAAGTTTTAAAGGAATTTGTTGTGGAGGAGTTGGCAAGACATGATGAGATTATGAACCAGAATCTTGAAAAATATAGACAGGAAATTAAAGAGTTGGTTCAACAAAAGTATGATAACCTGAAGCAATATATTATAACAGCTTTGAAAAGCTTCTCAGAAGTAATTCTAAAGATGGATAAAGATATCAATTTAGAAATAGACTCTAAAATGAAGGAAGCTGATTATAAGATTCATAATCTGGATAATAAAATACAAAGAATTGAAAATGATTTGACAATGATTCAAGAAAATAGCTCAGAAGTAGAGTCTAAAATGAAGGAAGCTGATCACAAGACGTACAATGCAGATAATATAAAGCAAAGGATTGAAAATGAAGTTACAATGATGCAATTTAGATCCATGGAATTTGCGATCAGAATGAGCGGAATACAGGAAAATAACAGGGAGGACCTGAGAAAGATGTCTGCTGAAGCTCTGGCTGTGATCTTAAAGGTCAGCTCTGAAGAAGTATTTTGTAAGATTGATAAGGCCTACAGAGTAAATTCTTGGGTGGCAAAGCAAAGACAATTGCCTAAAGATGTGGTGATTTATTTTACTGATAAAGGAATAAGAAATGATATTGTGCAAAAGTCTTTTAACTCCACTCTAGAAATGAATGGAAAGAAGATCTGGATATATAAAGAGCTGCCGTCCAAGATGTTAAAAGATAGAAAGGACTTTGGATTTTTGGTGACTGAGCTAAAGAAACAAAACATCCCATTTAGGTGGGATGCTCCAGTTGGTATAATATTGAGATATCAAGGAGAAAGATATCAATTAAACACTGTTGAAAAAGCGGAAGAATTTTACTACAAGGTTTTTAAAATGGGCCCAACATCTCCACGTATGTCATCAGTGTCAGGAATACAGGAGGGGGATAAAGAAAAGCAAAATGAACAAGAGATTGAAACTCAGGCTAAGCAGATGGAGATGGAGGTAATGGAAAAACGACAAGTTATAGAGGACTTTTTGGATGAGCCACTTTTGGATTCTTCTTCAGAGGCTATAGCTGGATCACCTATAAATGTAAGAGAGGCGGCTTTGGATCTTGATTTGATGTCTTATCAAGTTAAAGACCAGCATGTAACTCAATCAGCTGATATACAAGTTCTAGAAGGGCAACCAGGGTGGAGATCTAAACCACAACAAGTTAAGAAAAGAAGAAGCAGGTTCTACAAAACTAAAAATTTTTAAACTACAATTCTTTCTTAGCCAACAGATTATGCCAGTTATTTAAGAGACGATTAAATATAATAAGCAGGATTTATAGAAGGCTGATACATGAAAATATAGCTGAGGCAAATTACAGACTTATACTATTTTGAGAAGAATAACAGATCTCTGCAGTGCTGGTGTTTTTGGGATGTGGAAGATGGCCTGTGATTGATCGGATTGGAACTTTCTATTTTGGATTCTCTGAAAAATGGATTATGTATATGTTGAGCTATAAGGCAAGAGAACTATGGAATAGGGGCATGCAGATGATCTGGCTGTTACCCTAACGTGGTTGTCGGAATTAATAATCTAGACAAAAGACATTACAGAAGATACCATATGGAATATAAATATAAAGTCACTCGGGTTTTTTTTTTTTCTCATATACAGAAATACTTATTAATGATGGGGGCAGATGGTAATTGAAGATACTGAATATACTATTGGAAGCAGGACTTGATGTTACCCTAACATGGTCGATGGAATTAACAATCTAGTTGAAAGACATTACAGAAGATACTATATGGAATACAAATTTAAAGTCATCTGAGGGTTTTATTTATATATGGAAATATCTTTTAGTGATATGGGCAGAAGAATAAAGATATTAAATATATTATGTATGGTAGACCTGTAGGATAGTGGGTGAAATAAAATTGATATGGTACAAGGTGATAGGTAATGTTACTGATTGCTTAGTTCAGGAAAAGGGATGTTATGTTTAGATATTAATATACTTAAAAGATTTGAGTTAAGAGATATACGTATGGAGGTGGATTATGAGTAGAATAAATGCCAAATCAGGATTTATTATATAGTTTCATAGCCGAATGTTGTTTGAAACGTATAGTATGCGGGGGACATAATAATAATGTTAGAAAGAAATGTTTAGCACATAGGGGGTGGTGTAAAAGGGTGGTAAAGTATTATATAATGTGATATTAATTTGGATTTCATCTTGCAGAAGCCATGGGGGGAGGGGAGGGGGAGGGAGGGTTAGGGAGTGGGTGGGGGAAAAAAGGGGGAAAAATTTGTATTTGAAAAACTTTTTCAATAAAAAAAAAAAGTTAAATCTGTGGCAGTGTCTCTGCTTTTGCGCGATCAAAATTTGGGTGCTTGGCAGCAAATCCGCCCTTATGATTGTTGGGGAACTGCAGCTCTCCCCATTCATCTATCAGTCTTCTCCTCTCAGACGTTCAACCAGCCCACGAGCACACACACAGCTGCCACAACTCTGGAGACCTCATCCTGATCCCTGACTACCTATCCCTGTCCCACCATACCCAGGTGAACAAAACTTTTCTTGTCCCCATCATCCACAGGTCCACCTACACTCTCAGTTTCTGGAAGAGCCTTTCTAGCCTTCAGAACAATCACCTTTGCTAGCTTTCTGGCCAGAAAAGAGCCTTTCTAACCTTCAGAAACGATAGCTAGAAAGAACAGAAGGAAATCTTTGAAGTTGTTTCCCAGGCATGCAATTGCAAATCTCTGTTAATCTTCTATTTATATGATTTATATATTTATAAGATTAAGTTCCATGCATGAACTTCAAGTCATTATATGAATTAACCAAAGTAACACAAGTAAGGGAAGAAATGTAAAATGTATGCATATAAAATGTATACTTTTCAAGCATAAGGACCCAGGTTTATTTATAGCATTTCTGTGAGGGAGATAGGAGATTTAGATGGACAGACGGATAGATAGATGATAGATGGATAGATAGATAGATGATAGATGGATAGATAGATAGATAGATAGATAGATAGATAGATAGATAGATAGATAGATAGAAAAGAGAGAGAGAGAGAGAGAGAGAGAGAGAGAGAGAGAGAGAGGGAGGGAGGGAGGGAGGGAGGGAGGGAGGGAGGGAGGGAGGGAGGGAGGGAGAGAGAGATGATTAACAGATGAAAGGTAGCTCAGGATTTGTTTTGAGAGCCGGTGTGGTTAGGAAAGCATTAGAGCAGGTTTTAGTTCTTCCTTAGCCATTGAAGCTCACTCTTAGCCCATATTATCTCACAGAGTTGTTGTGGAGGTAAAAAAAAAACATAGCTCCTGAAACATTCTTAGATCTAAGCACAAAATAAAATATTTACTACCAAATAACAATGGCTAATCTCTTCAGTGACACTTTTAATCCTGCACAAACAATTTTGCCCAGGTGCTTACCTGCTTTAACAAGGTCATTTTACTCATTTTGGCAATCATTATTGATATCCCAAAAGTGTAAAATCTATAAATTTTGAAGAAATTGGTAGAGATGTCTTTTGATCAGTTTTGATCAGAATCAGTCAGTTGTTTAGTTCTGAAAAATGAAGAGATTTCTACTGAATCTTAGATGCCAATTAGGGGGAAACTCGTAAACTTGCAATTCGTATGTATAGCTCTATACAGCAACTATGCTACCAGCAATCTTTTTAATGAGATGAATGCAGCAAAAGAAGACCGTAATTTGGTAGGTTCTCCCTGTCTGTTCTAAGCAGGGTTGTGCTCTTCATATTCACCCAGCCTCTTTAAAAATTCCATAAATGGCATCTCCTAACTAAATTTTTGTATTCTCTACACTCTATATCCATGTCATAAAAATATTCACTTCACAAAAGTGTATGTGTCTTATCACAGTTGGCCGAATAAAGTATTCCATTCCATTCCATTCCATTCCAGTCCAGTCCAGTCCACTCCACTCCAGTCCACTCCAATCTATTCTATGCCAGGCATTACTTGATTTTTCTTTTCTTTTTTACGTTGTAATATATTTCCTTTATTTTTTAAGATCATTTTTATTAAATGCATCTCAGCCCCTTGCATATGCATATCTAGATGCACACAAACAAATCCTACGTTTTCACAATTTTCACTGTGTCATTTACTAAACAATTATTTACTGTTAGCAGAGATGGGGAATTTTGATTTGTTGGACAAAATTAGTGCAATTGTCCAATCACTAGCTGGAGGTTCTCTCAAGTATTTTTGTACAACAGACTTCCTAAATTTAACAAGTGGCAGGTAAAAATGTTATGTACGGTCTGCCACTTGTTAAATTTATGTAGACTGTTGAACAGAAATACTTGCGAGAGCCTCCAGCTAGTGATTGGACAATTGCACTAATTTTGTCCGACGAATCAAAATTCCCCATCTCTGCTAACAGTGAAGTAATTGTTTAGTGAACAACACGGTGAAAATTGTGAAAACATAGGGTTTGTTTGTGTGCATTTGCACACTCATATACAAGGGGCTGAGATGCATTTAATAAAAATGATCTTAAAAAATAAAGGAAATATATTACAACATAAAAAAAGAAAAGAAAAATCAAGTTCTCATCCAAACAAATCCACATGAGAGACAATGTCCATCCATTTTGGACATATGCACAAGGTCACTGCATATGTCAAAGGGACAAGGTTTCTCTCATGAAGCACCTTCTGCCTCTTGCCTTTTTGAGTTTTTTTTTAATCACTGAAGAATCCACAGTCATCAACACTGGATTTAAAAGATATATTGTAGACTTCCACTACAACAAATTGAAAAGGTCTGAACAAATGAACACAATCAGAACATGACTTATGACCATTTTTCACACTTATGACTGTTGTAGCGTCCTTATAGTCACATAATCAAAATTCAGATGCTTGGCAACTGGTTTATATTTATGACCCAAAAAGGGTCATGCAATCCCTTTTTGTGTCCCCCTGACAAGTAAAGTCAATGGAGAAGCTGTATCACAACAATCATGTTACTAACTGAACAATTGCAGTGATTCACTTAACAGAAGTGGTAAGAAAAGTTGTAAAATGGGGCAAAACTCACTTAACTTGTTTAGCAACACAAATTTTGGATTCAATTGTGGTCATAGGTCAAGGACTGTACTTCCAAAGAAGTATTTATACATCGGAAAAAGTGAGATAACAATGAAGTATACATGCATAGATACGTAAAGTACTACATATTTGAAAAATATATATTCACAGAAAAGGAGAAAAAAAAACATGACTTAGTGGACCATGTTGTATGAAACAACATTTTGTTAAAAGAAATGATCAAAGAAATGTATGGGAAAGAATTTTTTGCTGAATTTTGTGTGTGTGTGTATTTTATATATGTATTTCTACATCTATTTACTTATACAATTTATTAATCTCTTCACTCATTTTTGTCCTATTCACTCATGTATTAGATTTTGATCCTACCTTTTCCACAGGAATTGAAGCTGACATAGCTCTTCTTGTTTAGGTTTCATTCCAGCAACAACGGTTAAGGGAGACTAGGCTGAGTTTGACTGATGTCGTTCAGTAAGCTGCTGTGACTAACAGTGATCTTGAACTCCGAGAAAATTCTGTTTTTCCTATTTGCATCTAAACTGCTACATCATACTAGCTTGACAAGTTTTATACAAAAATGAGTAAATGAGGGTGGAAATCATGTAACAACAAATGAGCATTTATGTCAAACAGTTTTTAATCTTACCTCTTAGAAGGATTAGAATAATATCTCAATAAATAGTATATTTTTGTAACATAGAAAATGTTTATACTTTGAATGAAAAGTATTATCTGATCCTGGTTTTCAGACCTGGGCATGAATTGGAAAGCATACTGGTCACTTGTAGGTGATCTGTGGCTGGTTTTGGACAGCAGTCATGTACCTATTAAACAGCATTTGACTATGCTGGCTCTGATATCCTTTTGGATCACCTGTTAGTATTATAGATGAGGACTTTATTTTGCAGGCTTTCCTGTGTGTGCAATTCAAATTGGCATGGTGGGGAATAGGAGACTGAAATCTTGGGGAATTCAGTGGGGAATACCCCAGAGCTTGGGGTATTCTACTCTGTTCTTTTCAACGTCTACATGAAGCTGCAAGGAGATGTTATTGACTGATTTCAGGAAAGGTACCATCAGTGATGAAACCCACTTATATATCTCCACCCTAGATCAAATACGAGATGTGGCAAAAACTTTCAATCGGTTTCTGCAAGGGGGATGGATGAAGCAGAGACCATGAATCCTAGCAAGAAAGAACACTGAACATCAGTGTTCTAGTTCCATGCACATTCCATCTATTGTTCCTGAAATGATTGCACTTCACTTGAAAGAACAGGTACAAAGTCTGAAGAGCAAATAAAAGCCATGGTCAAGAGGGCCTTTGACCTGCTTCAATTGGTCCAAGTGTAACCTTTCTTGAACTAAGAAGATCTGATAACAGTAATTCACATTCTTTTTATTTCCCATTTAGCTTACTGCAAGTTTCTTTCTATGGGACTGCAGGTGAAGTTGACCCAGAAGATGCCACTGGAAAAACTGTAGCTGTGCATTTGTGACCAGTGCTAACCAAAATAGCAGGATAACCTCTCTGTTGCAGTTGTTCCGTTGGTTGCTGGTAGGATTCTGAGCTCAATTCAAGGTGCTGGTTGTCACCAATAAAGCCCTCTATGCAAGTGTCATCTCTAGGTGGTATCTGATCGCTTCTTATGGTCTAGGCTTGAGGATCTCTGTGGGTTCTACTCATAGCAGCAGGAAGGAGACCCAGAGGATCTTCTCAACAGCACATGCCTCAGTTTGGAATAGCTTGCTTATGAGTCAGGATGGGGAGTAAAAATTGCATTCTTCCACATGAGATTTTGTTCTGGAAAAATCTAACGAAAGAACAGCAGTAGTGGAATTTTAATGATTATTGGGATCATTGTGTTTGTGCAATTGTAAACCATTTTGCATGTCGTTTATGTCCACTTTTCCATCTTCTAAAATTGCTGCTACGTATTTGAGTAGGCATTTTACATATACAGACAGGAATAGATTTGGGGTGATTCCTCTCCCCCACCCTTTGTTTAACTGTCATATTCATTATTATTTTTTTTGAGGACTAACGCTGTAATGTTCATCTAGTCCTCTCCTTAAAATGAGATGACACATTGCTGTCAGTTTGTAGCAATTCTGGCCAGAGGGAGCTCCAGCAGCTGTGGAAAAGTGGACTTGAAATGGTTTATATCCATTCTGATTTGCTTTGCTCTTTTCTAAATTTGCAGGAACAGGATTTAAAATAAGATCTGGCAGGGTAAAATAAAAGTTGGGTCAAAATACATGTTATAATAAGCAGGGTTTTTCTAAAAGGCATATATCTAAGATGGCCTAGTTTGAAAAGAAAGTAGAAGTGCATGGCCTCAGCCTGGATTGTGCATGCAATTAGACAGCTTCCCATTAAAAAAAGAAAAAACCCTATCCATGGCTGCTCTTTCTTTCTTTCTTTCTTTTTCCCTCAGATACAGCTCTCAGTAAGCAGTACCATTAGAATCAAATAGTAACCCAACAGCATTTTTTTCCCTTCATACAATGCTCTTGGAAACAATTTGATATCATCCGATTGTGTCATTTTTTTTCTAGCTTTAAGTATATGATAGGTGCTATAATTACTAGCTACCTCGAGCGGTTCTTGTCCTTTTTTAAAAAAATGCCTTTTCAAATAGCGTGTGAGAGCCTGTGGGCTGGCTTATCAATCTATTAACCCATTAAGAAATTATTAAGATCTTTTGCAAATCACCCACAAATTCAATGGTGATCTTCACTAGCAAGCAGGTAGAAGTGTTAATTTAGGTAATGAGTTGATAGGATTGGATGTGGTCTTATAAATCTGGCTAAGAATTTTGCAAGTGGGTCCTTTACTAAACTATAGGAAGATAATGTGACGTTCTTTTTAAATTGCAGTTAGGATGTCTGAGGAAAAATCCAGAAGTAACCAAACCTTATTATTAGCATATGAAAAAAAAAAAAAAAACATACCCTGAGGTGAAAGCCTAGCTATTAAATGCACCCCCACACATATTATGGGATATAGGATTTTAGCAGGAAGCATATTACTTATGTAAACCAATAAAATTATTTTTCTTTGTTTCAAAACTGTATACAAGTCTGTATCTTGCTGTGCTTTGGCATGCTTGATTTGGCTTAGCTTCCTAACCTTTGCTTCTGCATAGAAATAAATATTTGGATTCCAGTTTACTCTATCCTGTGTAAATTCCTTGGCCTATCATGCCAGGTAATCCAGCGTTGGGCTGGACCAATAGGTGTCACAAGAAAATATTTGAAATTACAAGTAAGGGAATGGCTAAAACCTTTCCATCTTTTCTTCATGGCTAAAAATAGAATTTTGAGCCTGAGTGGGAGTGGGAGTAGAGTAAACCAGTTTCTCAACTTCAGCGACTTCAAGAAGTGTGTACATCAACTCCCAGAATTCCCTAGTTAGTATTCCTTCCTAGGAAATTATGAGAATTGAATTCCACATGCTTTAATGATGCTGAGGAACACTAAGATAAGCAATTCCAGTTACATCTTCTCCTTTAGAACAAAGGGGAGAAAATCTGTCCCTTTTGATCTTTTTGAATGGCAGCTCTCATCCGCCTTTCTGCTAGGTCAGGCCAGCTAGGGTACAGCTGTCAGATTTCTAGAAATTGAGACTGTCACATGTAAATGCCTTATTCTCTAATATGTAAATAGTATATGAACGGGATATCAGGGGTTAATTTATTCTTCACTTCTTAATTTATTCATACTTTACCACTCCCATACCTAGCTCCACCCATTGTATATATAAGGAGCTGCACGCACCCATTCCTTGCTTCTATCTGTGAATATTCAGTGAATATAGAATGCCTTATGTAAATAAAGAGAGATATATTTGAACTCTTAACTCTTACATAATTTATTGAGTCTGATCCTGAAAATATCGCAACAAGCTGGTAGCAGAGGATGGTTTAATTGACTCAATAAAAACTTAAATATGTCTAAGAGAGATAGGCCCAACACCAGGGCATACAGCAAAGAAATGGAAACGGATCAGGAAATAATCGATGAGTCCACAAATGCGATTTCGAGAGAATCTGAAGAATACACAACTGAAGACGAAGAAATAATAAATGAAGATGATGACCGAGAGGAAATCAAAATAGAAAACAACGAACTCAGGTCAGAGATATTAAAACTGTTAAAAAGCCAGAAGAACGATGAAAGTCTCATCGCGAACCTCCAAGATATGCTGAAAAACAGTGGAGCAGCGAGAGAGAAGCACATCGCTACTGAAAAGCCAAAAGACTCAAAAATAGTGAGTGATATGATTACAGAAAAAAACACTATGAAGAAGAAAAACGGTGATCCCGCGCAAAATTTTGAATGGCAGCCATCTTGGTTTCAACAGACCTCCAGGGTGAGCGAAGCAGAGCCAATCAGGAAACTTGATTCAAAATTTCTGGCGCGAAAGACATTACTAGATAATGAAAACGAAAAAGAAAAGTCAAACACCTCAGAAGGATCAGAATCGGAAAGTGAAGGTGATTCAACAGATACTCAAATAAAGTCAGCAATGAAAACGCTTTTTGCTGCATTTGGACCGAAACTAAAGATTACCAAAAAGTCAACTAGAAAGCAAGCGAACAAGCCAACGTCTCAAAATCTACCCGCTCCCATCCTGACAACGAGAGCACCGACGCCTGAACCCAGAGAGCCCTGCAGATACCGCCCCACACCGCAGACCGATGCAAGCACCAACGCTCTCAAGAGAAGGAAAGGAACAACCGCCATCGTCAGGACCCCCAAGATCGAGCCGGAGACCGATTCATCTGAGGAGAAGCAGAACGAGCGAGCCGCAACGACGAGAACCTCTCACGACGACTCCAGGAACGAAATGAGCAACGCGCATGCGCAAGACTACGCAGACGGCCCAGGAAGACATGAGTTGCTGAAAGGATCCTGCAGGCTCGTCGCGAGCATTCCCACGCCGTTCTGTAATTTCCAGCATTTACAAGACCACGGACTACCTCCGGTTGTAAGTAATGGACCCAATAATGTCGGAAACTTGCCCAGTGACTTCCCAAAGCTGAGAATAGATGGCATTAATTTACAAGAATGGTATCAGCAGCTCCAGGTTGTCTTTATGAAAGAAAACTTACTGTTTTTTATCACTAATCCCCCAAAAAGACCTTGGACTCTAAAGTTAGACTGCTTACACCATAGAGCATTTTTCTTATTAATTTCAAGTGTATCTCCTGCTATGTATCACAGCATTAAGCAAAATCTGACTGTCTCAGAAATTATTCAATGCATGTTCAATTTATTTCACAGTGATAGTGTAGCTACTACCACAAGAATGTCTAAAGATTTCTTTTCTTCTAGGATAAAACCAGGGGTTTCCATAAGTGAACATTTAATATCTTTAAACAAAATAAGAGCTGAACTGCATTTAAGGGGGGAGGTGATTTCAGACCAAACGATGAAAAGTGTTATCATCAACTCACTTGACCCATCATGGGATAATTATATGTCACATTTAGACACAATCAATCTAGGATACTTATCCATAGAAAGTCTGTCCAATAAGTTAATAGCTGAAGACAATTCAAGGAGGAGTCGCCCTAACAACCACATAGAACACAAACCATATAGAAAAGTAGCTTTCCAAGAAAGATATAATGAAACATTTAGATGCCACAACTGTGGATCCAGGGAACACAATAGAAGAGATTGCCCCAAAATTTCAAAAGAAAGACATAGGTCAGAACACAGAAACAAATACAACTATAGACAGTCTTCCATTGATAGACATAGATATAGAAGCCCACCAAATTACAAAGAGCATAGAGGGGGCAGAGATAATTCAAAGGATAGAAAATCTGGTTCACTGAATGGACTAAACAAACAAGACAACACTAACATACAGCAAACTGAGAACAATAATTGGCTTATTGATTCTGGAGCAACTAATCACACCACTAATAATAAAAGTATATTATCTTCATTTGTAGAAGATAAATTTGTAATAAAGGTAGCTAACCAAGAAAAGGTCCAAGTATTAGGTAGAGGGAATGTAACCTTACCTGGCCTAGGAAAAATAGAGGGGGTATTACTGATACCTGAAATACCTCATAACATACTAAGTGCCATAAAACTAAGCAGAGATTCTGATATTAATATTGTGTTTTCAAAAGGAAAAGCAACCTTGGAGAAAAATAAAATAGATATAGGTACAGTAATGATTAAGGGAGGCCTACCTTATTTAATAACTAAGGAGAAATGGTTACACAACATTGATTCAAATATGGAAGATTGTATTGAACTAGATAATGGAAACATTAGCAACAGTGACAATGATGAATGTAAAGTAGCCCATGATCACAAGGATGCACATAATGAAAAAAAACCAAAAATAGGTAAGCCAATTCATGATGAATGTGCTCATGTTTTACATAGGAAGTTAGGACATGCCAGTTTTCCTGTAGTACAAAAAATGACTGAACACGCAGAAGGTGTTAAAATAAAAAATTGTGAAAACTATTTGGAATGCTCAGTATGTAAATCTACAAAACTAAAAACTAGTCCCAGGCCTAGAAAATCAACAAGGTCAACCAACAAAATTTTTGATTTAGTACACATGGACCTGGTTGGTCCACTAACTCCATCAATCACTTATAAAAAACGTTACTTCTTAACCATTGTAGACGATTATAGTCGCTATGGATTTGTTTACACATTAAAACACAAAGATGAAACTTTTCAGAAATTTAAAGAATTTTACAAACGCGTAGAAACACAACACAATATCAAAATAAAACAGATCATGACAGATAGGGGATGTGAATTCATGTCTAAGGAATTCTCCCAATGGCTGAAGGACAAAGGAATGTTACGTTACACATCTAGCCCATTTTCTGCATTCCAGAACGGAATTGCAGAGAGGAAGAACTCAACATTACAAACCATGATTAGATGCACATTGGAAGATGCTGGCTTAAGCAAACAATTCTGGTCAGAAGCCCTACAATATTCCAACTACACACAAAATAGAACTTGGTCCAGCATTGTAAATAAGACACCATATGAAGTGATGTATAATAGGAAACCAAAATTAGCACACATGCACATATTTGGAGTCACTGCAGACGTACACATACTTAAACAATTAAGAAGAAAGGGAGAAAATGTGTCTAGAAGACTTAGATTTATGGGATATGAGACAGGTACAAAAGGGTACAGATTCATTGATAATAATAACAAATTTATAGTTTCCAGAACAGCTGTGTTTCATGAACAGGCCAACTGGTCTAAAATACATCTTAATGAAATATTCCCAAGCAACAACGCAGATACAAAATCCCAAGAGAAAAGGACTATAGAAAAGTAAAATGACAACAAACATAGAAACAAAACCAAAACATGGACAAACAGTCAACACAAAATAAAGACAGATACATTAACAAAAAAGGAAGCAAGATATTTGCACGATAATAATAGTAAACCTGAAAAAACAATTAGAAACACTAGAAACCAAATGCCAAATAAATACAAAGATTATATAATGCATATGGATAGAGAATCAACGACACCTAATACGTATGAGGAAGTGTTAAAACTTCCTCCTAAAGAAAAAGAAAAATGGGAATTAGCAATGACAAAAGAGATGGAAAGTTTACAAGGATTAGATGTATTTACACCTGCAATTGCACCAAAGGACAAAACCATTATTGGCACTAGGTGGATATATAAAATTAAAAATTTAGAGGGAGGTAATACTCTATACAAGGCTAGATTAGTTGCACAAGGTTATGCACAGAAATATCCGGAGGACTATACTGACACATACTCCCCCACAGTAAGAACTGAGAGTGTCAAAACAGCTCTAGTTGTAGCATCAGCACTCAATCTCGATGTATTCCAATATGACATACAGACTGCGTATTTACACGCAAAATTAGATAAGGAAATATATGTAAGAGCACCTCACAGTCAATACACAAACAAGAATGAGACTTGGTTATTAAACAAAAGTTTATATGGGTTAAAACAATCTGGTAAACGATGGTATGATTGTTTAGTGAAAGTACTTAAAACTATGGATTTCAATGCTACTACTGCTGATAACTGTTTCTTTGTTAAAAAGGGTGATGATTACATAGAATTTGTATTGATCTATGTGGACGACATTTTGTACATAGGTAAACATAAAGAAAGAAGAGAAACATTTGTAACAAAGTTAAATGAACATTTCTCATTGAAATCTTTAGGTAAAGTAAATAAGTATCTTGGTGTTCAAATTAGTAAAACTAGAAGAGGATTCAAGCTTTCTCAGAGAGATAAGATCATAGAACTCTTGAACAAATGTAATCTAAGCGATGCCAAACCATGTGACACTCCTATGCAGACTGACTTCCTAAGAAATGCAGATGAATCATCCCCTGAATTCAAAGATAACACATTCTATAGATCAATCATAGGTTCCCTTCTTTACATTTCCAATTGGACTAGACCTGATATCGCTTTACCCCTCAATTTATTGTCCAGACATGTCAGCAAACCAACAATGTACCATTGGGAAGCTGTTAAAAGAATATTAAGATATTTAAAGAATACCTTAGATGTTTGTTTGATATTAGAGCCTAATAATGTCAAGGAGCCAAACCTCACATGTTACGCAGATGCAGATTGGGCTGGAGACACTTCATGCAGAAAAAGTACATCTGGTTATTTATTCCTCCTAAATGGTTGTCCAGTTTACTGGTACACTGGCAAACAAGATTTAGTGGCCACTTCAACGACAGAAGCGTTGAATATGTTTGTTTATCTAAAGCAGCAAATAACCTTGTATGGTTTAATGATTTAATTTCTGATGTTTGGAAAAAAACTGCCTTACCTTTTGTCATGCATGAAGATAATAAAGCGGCTATCGAAATATCTAGATCTGACGCCATTGGACAGAGGTCCAGACATATAGACATAAAATTTAAACATGTGAGACAATTATCTCAGGATGGATTTATTAAAGCGGTGCATTGTGAGACATCAGAACAATTAGCTGACATATTGACAAAGCCTTTGCCATCTAAGCAACATAAATATTTGACTTCCAAGTTATATGTTTTGTATTGTTCTGAATCTGAATGTAATTGGTGCAGCATATCGAATCGGCATTTAGAGGGGGATTTGTCACATGTAAATGCCTTATTCTCTAATATGTAAATAGTATATGAACGGGATATCAGGGGTTAATTTATTCTTCACTTCTTAATGTATTCATACTTTACCACTCCCATACCTAGCTCCACCCATTGTATATATAAGGAGCTGCACGCACCCATTCTTTGCTTCTATCTGTGAATATTCAGTGAATATAGAATGCCTTATGTAAATAAAGAGAGATATATTTGAACTCTTAACTCTTACATAATTTATTGAGTCTGATCCTGAAAATATCGCAACCATTAGATGTGAGCAAAAGAATACAAAAACAATTTGGCTCACTGTTGTCATCTTGTGATCATACAGATTTCTGCAGCCCGGATCTAGTAGCAGTGGGTTAGAATTGAGAAGAGCTAGAATTCAAAGGCAAGTCATATGTGGCAAGCTGCATATTACCCAATATTGCTTTAAAGCTGACAAACTATTGTTATAGGTTCAAGGTCTCTGATGGAAGAAAGTGACAGATTGGCACAATATCCATCTAAAAGCACCAGCTATTCCAAGCTAAATCCACCACTATATTCAGTATATTTATTTTTAGGTTTAAATCTAAACTTTTACTTTTACCTAGTCTTCTACTCAGTAGGTAATAAGGCTGAGAAGTTCAGACCTAACAATTGCTTACCTCAGCACAAGCTCTTTTTGCCTGTTTTCAGCCAAAAAAGAAAAAATAGAGCAAAATCTGCAAATACATACCTTGCAATCTAAAGAGTGCCAGGATTGAGAAAATTGAACTAACTTTTATAGTGTATTGTGAGAAAATAAGCTTCATTATAGGTGTTTTAACGCAGTCCCTAAAATCTGCAACACTTTCTGGTAGCACTATTTGATTTTGATTATAGGCTATTAATGAGCAAATATGTATTTTTTTTAAAAAAAAAATACTGTATTTTTCAGAGTATAAGACGCACCTTTCCCCACCAAAAAAGAGGGTGAAAATCTGGGTGTGTCTTATACTCCGAATGTAGCCATGCCCAGTTTCTCAAATGGAGGATTCAGAGGCTGAAAAAAGCATCAGAAAAGAAGCTTTGAAAAGAAGCCCCCAAACAGAGCTTCAGAAAAGAAGCCCCCAAACAGAGCTTCAGAGGCTTTTTTTTCTGAAGCTCTGTTTTGGATGCTTTCAGAGGCAGGAAAAAAAGTTTTTTCTGAAACAGAGTTTCAGAGACAGAAAAAACAAAAACAAAAAAAAGAAAGGCACAGAGCTCACAACCAAGGAACTTGTTGCTAAAATTCACCTCTGGGAACAGCTGACTGAGGGTATTCCAGGAGGCCGATCCACCCGCTTTTTTCTTATTTTCCTCCCCAAAAACTAAGGTGCATCTTATACTCTGAAAAATACGGTAAATTGTATTTAAACTTTGTGAATTTCTGAAGGTTTACATTGTAATACCTACTTTACATCATCTAGAGGTGAATGGAAATATAATTTTTTCAGTCTCTACTTTTTAAGATAAATGCATCCCTCTTCAATTTAAGGTTTTAATACTACCGTTCACCCTGTCCCTATTCTTCAAATATCTTAGTATGTACATTTATGTAATACAACATATACTGACCTTTTCCTTATTTCAAAAAGCAATACTGTTATTTATAACTTTTGATGACTACCATATAAACCAGGGATCAGCTCTGTGGCATCCATATTGCCTGCTCTCTATAACTGTCTGCAAAATCCCAAATTCAATATGACAGATAGAGTACCTGACATAGAAACATCCCACGAGATTTTGGAGTTCTACTTGAAGTGGCTAAATTTAAAATATATGGTTTCACAAAATATTTAAAGACATTTCCAAAAGTTTCTGAGATATGGAGTCCTCTCAACTTTTCAGCACTATATTTTTATTTTATTTTTGCATTAAAAATCTATATCAAACTCACAGTTCTGAAACTATTGTTTGGAGACTTATAATAACAAACACACATGCATACTGTTATAATCATTTCCTATAATTATAATATGTTTATACTGTTATTTCAACTTTTATGTACATTTATATCAAGAAACATATTTGAACACATATTACACCATTTTTTTTCCATCATCATGTTCAACTTTCAGAGTCTGCCTAGGCAAGTCTCTGCAGTCCTTTTAGACAATGTTTTACATAAGTGGTTTGCCATTGCCTTCTTCCAAGAGCTGGGATAAAGTGACTGGCCCAAGTCAGTAGGCTTTGGTCTTAAAGTAGGAGTAAAACTCACTGCCTCCCAACTTCTGAGATGATGCCTTAACCACTACAACAAACTGGTTCTCTATCACAAATTTAGAGGAATGCAAATCTCAAAGGATCACTGAATTTTCTTTTACACAAGGATTCAGATTTATAAAATTGAGTTTTCAATGAAATATGAATTTCAAAATTTGTTCCTCCATGCCTACATGAAACAAAATTGATAACAACCTGCATTACACTAAGTGAAGACATAAAATGGAATGTGAAACATAGCTAAGATTTTTTCCAGATGGAGGTTCTTGTAATATTTCAAAAAGCTTCACACTAATTGCATCTGAACTTTAAAGTAATAATGATTATTTATTTATGTGTTTTAATGAATATTTATTATCCTGGTCTTCCTTCTAAAATTTCAGAACAGATGTCAAGAGTATGAGCCACTACTAAATTAAAATTAATAAATTAAATATAGCTGTATTTACTTGATTTGAAATAATAAAAATACAAACTCTGCAAGAGTTTGTTTGGATACATCCTGGCTGGACAAATTAGAGATAAAAAAACCGATTAGTTACTCCTTCAGCTCTTTAGAAATATTCTGTTGTCAATGTCTATTCCACAAGGAGAAAAACTTTATGAATCTTAATATCTCATTTTTAAATTTTGTTCCACGTCATTAGTAAATGCATAAAAGAAGAAGAAAGCCAAATAAAAACTTCCTGTTGGGAACACAACTTAAACAATTAAAAAAAAAAATACTTAAATGAGCCAAATTGTTTTTCAGTCTCACAAGATACTTTGGACTATCTCAGCATGTATGCAGATTTTTAAAAACTTTTTCCTTTGGAAGTGAGGTTGCTTTTTATGATACATTTATTGAGACAATTTGATGCCACTTATGAAGCAGCTATGTTAGTCTGTCATGAGACACATCTGTTTTAATGAACTGGAAAGAAATTGCTTCATACACTGTTCCTTCTGTTGTGCTTTTTTTTAAAAAAATACTTTTTATTTTAAAATTTAACAATGCTAAAGCATAATACAAACTAAAATTAGAAAATAATAGAAAAAATAGAAAAAATAGAAAAAATAGAAAAAAGTGCAAAAGGAAAAGAAAAATAGAAAAAAAATATTTAAAGACGTGACTCTCAATCTTCCTTACATATTTAATATTTCCCAACCCCTATAAGATTATATATGTAATCCATTTTTCCCATTCTCTTCAGAGTCTATTTTGATCATTTCAGAAATTGGAAAGAATCTAGAATTTCTTCTTTTTCAAAGAGATTTATTTTTGTCTAAGTAATGCGGCTGCAAGCCACTATTACAATTCTTATATATTTTAACACCACTTATCAGGAAAAGAATAATGTGATGGGGAAAGTAAAGTTTTCTTTATTAAAAAGCTTATAGGATATAAAGGTCAAGCACAGAAAATCAGGAGTCCAGGCAGTTCAAATGAATATACCATATTTTTCAGAGTATAAGACGCTCCGGACTATAAGACGCACCTACCTTTTTTGGTGAGGAAAACAAGAAAAAGAAATCTGCCTCTGCCTCTGCCTCCTAGCAATTTTGCCTGGTTGCAGTAAACAGCAAATAGCCTGCTTTACTTTCATTTTCGTTTTCAGCATAGCTTGATTAGCACAAGAAAAAAAAAAATCTGCTCCAGGCAATTTACCTCCTTGCAGCAAACAGCAGAAGCCCGCACAGTAATAGGCAATGGCAATCCCTGCAGCATGAAACAACTGAGAGTCAGGAGGTCAATCCAACAGACAATCAACTTCTGCTAATTACGCTGTGCTGAAGCTGAAATGGGCTGTTTCTTCTTGCTGCTTGCTGCAAGTAATTTGCTGGGAGGCAGAGGCCAAAGGGTGGGGGCCAGTGGGTGGGCACAGCTACATTCAGTGTCGCACCCAAATTTTAGGGGGGCGGAATGCATCTTATACTCCAAAAAATACAGTAGGTTTGTTGTAAGCTAATGCTCTCTACAAGAATCTGAACTACTAACAATCAAAGCAAATTGGTGGCAGATAAATGGAATTCAAGGTGGGCTGGACTTGTGGGTGCAAAGGGATTCGAAACTGATGACACATTTTCCCCTTTCCTTGGGCTCAGCCTCATCATTTTCTACAGTAAAAATTACATACATACAATAAAGCTTTGTATTAAAGTTGCACGCTATCATTATGCCTCTAACAAAAGTTTCAGAGATGTTCTAGGATGAGTGTTACAGTGTATCTTAAATTCTGCTGGTGTAGCCTTCTTCTGAGCCTGTCCTCCTTTGGATTATCTCTGATTTAAATTCTATGGGAAATAGGTAGGTAGATAGTTGAAGACAGTATGTAAACTAGCAGTGAGTTAAGACCTGAGATGTTCATAGGAATGTGAATTAAATATTCCTCCTGCTACCAGAGGTTTACAGATATGCATTTCAATATACAGCCTTTGAAAATAACAGTCAGAATCCAAATTTGAAAACATATCCCAATATTTCTTTGATTTAGAGTTTTTAAATTAAGGCCATATCATACATTCCACAGAGTTTGAGGTGATGAGGCAGGGAAAGAAAAAAAGATAAAAAGTTTCGAGTATTCATCAACAAATGTAACCCTTAATGTCCCCCATCCCCCACCCCCCCTACAATCTGTTATTGCTAGGGTTTGTTTAATCAGTGCTGGAGATTGGTAGGCTGATGAGTGCTTTGCATTAATTTTTTTTTTTTATCATTTTGTGTAATTCCGTGGGCATTTGTCTTGACAGAAATCATTCTTATCCTTTTGGCTGATAAAACAAAGAAGAATCCTTGTTTCCACAAGCATGTTTGTCTTCATTTATCTCACGTGTGTACTTTAGGATTCCTCATGCATGGAAATAAATTGGAAAACAAAAGCAACAGAAAGAGAAAGAAATAATTGCAACATTTTGCAGGTCCATTTGGAGCACAGACATTGTACTAAGAGCTTTCAAATGTCATTAGCATATTACCCAAAGTTCAAGTGTGACCTTCCCTTACGAACTGCGGTAATCATTTCTTCTTACTGGGTTTTAGAATAAATGATTAATCATGCCATTTTCTTCCATAAAATTAGCATATGCTTTCACTTTCTTGGCACGCTCCAACTGTGTCATTATTGTTGCCTAAATTTAACATAGCAGCTCTGCCATGTAAATCAGCAGCCTCAGTAAGAACTTAATTATATATTTATAGTGCTTCCCTGCCCTGTTGAATGTTGTTGGTTTTTTTTTTTTTGGCGAAATAAAAGCAAAAGCCTTTCCAAAAAAGAAATAATGTATTCATAGCATGTCAAATAACTGCTTCACATTGAATTTATCAAATACAAGCATGAGAAACAAATTCTTTAATGAAGTAGGAAGCTGTATGTATGTATGTATGTATGTATGTATGTAATACAGACACACACACACACACACACACACACAGAGAGAGAGAGAGAGAGAGAGAGAGAGAGAGAGAGAGAGAGAGAGAGAGAGAGAGTGAGTATATGTGTGTGTTGTGGTCTGCCGGCAGACTGCAGAGCTGGCAGCAGAGTCAAACAGTGAGGAGGCTGGGGGGGAACATGGGCCAGTCCTGGAGTCTGGAGAAGGCTTGGACGAGGGCTCTGTGTCAGAGGCAGAAATGGGGCCAGGGCCATCTGGAAGTTATGTGCCGACTCCGGAGCCTCCAGAGTCTGATGTCAGCGAGGCAAAGGAACAGAGGAGCCTGTTCCCAGTGTGTGCATGCACAGAGCTGCCAGAAGGCAAGAACAGTTAAGACAAAAGGGGTAACTCAGGAGTAAGGCTTGGAGATGATTGGCACCTCCCATAAGACATAAAGGAGGAGCAAAGGCACACAAGCCTTTGCAGGAAGCAACTTGACAAGCAAGAGCCTTGACAGTACAGGGGTTTAGTGCACCCTGTTATTAACACAGCTGCCTGCAATTTCTGCTGGTTCGAATCTCTCCAAGGCTCAAGGTTGACTCAGCCTTCCATCCTTTCTAAGGTAGGTGAAATGAGGACCCAGTTTGTGGGGGCAATAAGCTGACTTTCTATAAAATATACAAAAGAATGAAGGCTATTGCTTAACGCATTGTAAGCCGCCCTGAGTCTCCAGAGAAGGGCGGCATATAAATCAAATTAAAAAAAAAAAAACTTTGTTCATGCTGGTCTAAATTTAAATTCTGAAGTTCCATTTTGACTCTGTGCTCCGTGTGGCCTTGCAAAGCTAATTGCCAATTAGGTCTTTGGCAGTGTGTCAAGGGAGATAAAGGTGGGTGCTTATCAAGGACTGTGGCAGACTTCTGTCAGACTCTTTACAAACTATTTGTGACTCATCACGGGCTGTGAATGAGCCGTTGAAATAAAAAGAGGGTTTTTGGGACTAATTTTTACTGTCTCAGGAAGCCTAGGTCAGAACAGTGTGTTTGCGTGTTTGTGTGTGTATGCATGTACATGTGTATGTGCATGTATATATACATGTTTGTGTGTGGGGGTATATTTCTGCATAATATGAAATAAAGACAGCTTTTTAACTTTCATTCATAATAATAAAATAAGAAACAGCTAGTAAAATTATATGGTGGGCAATGCAAGACAGGCAAAAGAAAGTTTTTCACATGGCACAGAATAATACAACTGCATATTGTCACGATAAAGTGCACTGAAGCTCACATGATTTTACAAATTTAAAACTGATCAGAGAAATCTAACTGAGATGAGGCTGGTAGTTATGACGGCTATATAATACATTCCAGAATCAGGGGCTGAAAGTTTCTGAAAAGCAATTATTGGAAAGCAATCGTGGGGAATAAGAGTATTGTTTTGGATGTATTTCATGGCCTTCTCATATGCCTCTTTTTAGCCAATAATGTTAATGTTGCAATATTTTCAGGATCAGACTCAATAAATTATATAAGAGTTAAGAGTTCAAATATATTTTCTTTTATTTACATAAGGCATTCTATATTCACTGAATATTCACAGATAGAAGCAAAAAAGAGAGTGTGTGCAGCTCCTTATATATACAATGGGCGGAGCTAGGTATGGGAGTGGTGAAACATGAATACATTAATAAGTGAAGAATAAATTAACCCCTGATATCCCGTTCATATACTATTTACATATTAGAGAATAAGGCATTTACATGTGACAAATCCCCCTCTAAATGCCGATTCGATATGCTACATCTATTACATTCAGATTCAGAACAATATAATACATATAACTTGGAAGTCAAGTATTTATGTTGTTTAGATGGCAAAGGCTTTGTCAATATGTCAGCTAATTGTTCTGATGTCTCACAATGCACTGCTTTAATAAATCCATCTTGAGATAATTGTCTCACATGTTTAAATTTTATGTCTATATGTCTAGATCTCTGTCCAATAGCGTCAGATCTAGATATTTCAATGGCTGCTTTATTGTCTTCATGCATGACAAAAGGTAGAGCAGGTTTTTTCCAAACATCAGAAATTAGATCATTAAACCATACAAGGTTATTTGCTGCTTTAGATAAACAAACATATTCCGCTTCTGTCGTTGAAGTGGCCACTAAATCTTGTTTGCCAGTGTACCAGTAAACTGGACAACCGTTTAGGAGAAATAAGTAACCAGATGTACTTTTTCTGCATGAAGTGTCTCCAGCCCAATCTGCATCTGCGTAACATGTGAGTTTCGGTTCCTTGACATTATTAGGTTCTAACATTAAGCAGAAATCTAAAGTATTTTTTAAATATCTTAATATTCTTTTAACAGCTTCCCAATGATACATCGTTGGTTTGCTGACATGCCTGGACAATAAATTGAGGGGTAAAGCGATATCAGGTCTTGTCCAATTAGAAATGTAAAGAAGTGAACCTATGATTGATCTATAGAACGTGTTATCTTTGAATTCAGGGGATGATTCATCAGCATTTCTTAGGAAATCAGTTTGCATTGGAGCGTCACAAGGTTTTGCGTCATTTAGATTACATTTGTTCAAAAGTTCTATGATCTTATCTTTCTGAGAAAGCTTGAATCCCCTTCTAGTTTTACTAATTTCAACACCAAGATACTTATTTACTTTACCTAAAGATTTCAATGAGAAATGTTCATTTAACTTAGTTACAAATGTTTCTCTTCTTTCTTTATGTTTACCTATATATAAAATGTCGTCCACATAGATTAATACAAATTCTATGTAATCATTACCCTTTTTAACAAAGAAACAATTATCAGCAGTAGTAGCATTGAATTCCATGGTTTTAAGTACTTTCACTAAACAATCATACCATCGTTTACCAGATTGTTTTAACCCATATAGACTTTTGTTTAATAACCAAATCTCATCCTTATTTGTGTATTGACTGTGAGGTGCTCTTACATATATTTCCTTATCTAATTTTGCGTGTAAATACGCAGTCTGTATGTCATACTGGAATACATCGAGATTGAGTGCTGATGCTACAACTAGAGCCGTTTTGACACTTTCAGTTCTTACTGTGGGGGAGTATGTGTCAGTATAGTCCTCTGGATATTTCTGTGCATAACCTTGTGCAACTAATCTAGCCTTGTATAGAGTATTGCCTCCCTCTAAATTTTTAATTTTATATATCCACCTAGTGCCAATAATTGTTTTGTCCTTTGGTGCAATTGCAGGTGTAAATACATTTAATCCTTGTAAACTTTCCATCTCTTTTGCCATTGCTAATTCCCACTTTTCTTTTTCTTTAGGAGGAAGTTTTAACACTTCCTCATATGTGTTAGGTGTCGTAGATTCTCCATCCATATGCATTATATAATCTTTGTATTTGTTTGGTATTTGGTTTCTAGTGTTTCTAATTGTTTTCTCAGGTTTACTATTATTGTCATGCAAATATCTTGCTTTCTTTTTTGTTAATGTATCTGTCTTTATTTTGTGTTGACTGTTTGTCCATGTTTTAGTTTTGTTTCTATATTTGTGGTCATTTTGCTTTTCTACAGATTTTTTCTCTTGGGATTTTGTATCTGTGTTGTTGCTTGGGAATATTTCATTAAGATGTATTTTAGACCAGTTGGCCTGTTCATGAAACACAGCTGTTCTGGAAACTATAAATTTGTTATTATTATCAATGAATCTGTATCCTTTTGTACCTGTCTCATATCCCATAAATCTAAGTCTTCTAGACACATTTTCTCCCTTTCTTCTCAATTGTTTAGGTATGTGTACGTCTGCGGTGACTCCAAATATATGCATGTGTGCTAATTTTGGTTTCCTATTATACATCACTTCATATGGTGTCTTATTTACGATGCTGGACCAAGTTCTATTTTGTGTGTAATTGGAATATTGTAGGGCTTCTGACCAGAATTGTTTGCTCAAGCCAGCATCTTCCAATGTGCATCTAATCATGGTTTGTAATGTTGAGTTCTTCCTCTCTACAATTCCGTTCTGGAACGCGGAAAATGGGCTAGATGTGTAATGTAACATTCCTCTGTCCTTCAGCCATTGGGAGAATTCCTTAGACATGAATTCACATCCCCTATCTGTCATTATTTGTTTTATTCTGATATTGTGTTGTGTTTCTATGCGTTTGTAAAACTCTTTAAATTTCTGAAAGGTTTCATCCTTGTGTTTTAATGTGTAAACAAATCCATAGCGACTATAGTCATCCACAATAGTTAAGAAGTAACGTTTTTTGTAAATGATTGAAGGAGTTAGTGGACCAACCAGGTCCATGTGTACTAAATCAAAAATTTTGTTAGTTGACCTTGTTGATTTTCTAGGCCTGGGACTAGTTTTTAGTTTTGTAGATTTACATACTGAGCATTCCAAATAGTTTTCACAATTTTTTATTTTAACACCTTCTGCGTGTTCAGTCATTTTCTGTACTACAGGAAAACTGGCATGTCCTAATTTCCTATGTAAGACATGAGCACACTCATCATGAATTGGCTTACCTATTTTTGGTTTTTTCTCATTATGTGCGTCCTTGTTATCATGAGCTATTTTACATTCATCATTGTCACTGTTGCTAATGTTTCCATTATCTGGTTCAATACAATCCTCCATATTTGAATCAATGTTGTGTAACCATTTCTCCTTAGTTATTAAATAAGGTAGGCCTCCTTTAATCATTACTGTACCTATATCTGTTTTATTTTTCTCCAAAGTTGCTTTTCCTTTTGAAAACACAATATTAATATCTGAATCTCTGCTTAGTTTTATGGCACTTAATATGTTATGAGGTATCTCAGGTATCAGTAATACCCCCTCTATTTTTCCTAGACCAGGTAAGGTTACATTCCCTCTACCTAATACTTGGACCTTTTCTTGGTTAGCTACCTTTATTACAAATTTATCTTCTATAAATGAAGATAATATATTTTTATTATTAGTGGTATGGTTGGTTGCTCCAGAATCAATAAGCCAATTATTATCCTCAGTTTGCTGTATGTTAGTTTTGTCTTGCTTGTTTAGTCCATTTAGTGAACCAGATTTTCTGTCCTTTGAATTATCTCTGCCCCCTCTATACTCTTTGTAATTTGGTGGGCTTCTATATCTATGTCTATCAATGGAAGACTGTCTATAGGTGTATTTGTTTCTGTGTTCTGACCTATGTCTTTCTTTTGTAATTTTGGGACAATCTCTTCTATTGTGTTCCCTGGATCCACAGTTGTGGCATCTGAATGTTTCATTATATCTTTCTTAGAAAGCTACTTTTCTATATGGTTTGTGTTCTATGTGATTGTTAGAGCGACTCTTCCTTGAATTGTCTTCAGCTATTAACTTATTGGATAGACTTTCTATGGATAAGTATCCTAGATTGATTGTGTCTAAATGTGACATATAATTGTTCCATGATGGGTCAAGTGAGTTGATGATAACACTTTTCATTGTTTGGTCTGAAATCACCTCCCCCCTTAAATGCAGTTCAGCTCTTATTTTGTTTAAAGATATTAAATGTTCACTTATGGAAACCCCTGGTTTTATCCTAGAAGAAAAGAAATCTTTAGACATTCTTGTGGTGGTAGCTACACTATCACTGTGAAACAAATTGAACATGCATTGAATAATTTCTGAGACAGTCAGATTTTGCTTAATGCTGTGATACATGGCAGGAGATACACTAGAAATTAATAAGAAAAATGCTCTATGGTGTAAGCAGTCTAACTTTAAAGTCCAAGGTCTTTTTGGGGGATTAGTGATGAAAAACAGTAAGTTTTCTTTCATAAAGACAACCTGGAGCTGCTGATACCATTCTTGTAAATTAATGCCATCTATTCTCAACTTTGGGAAGTCACTGGGCAAGTTTCCGACATTATTAGGTCCATTACTTACAACCGGAGGTAGTCCGTGGTCTTGTAAATGGTGGAAATTACAAAACGGCATGGGAATGCTCGCGATGAGTCTGCAGGGTCCTTTCAGCAACTCAAGTCTTCCCGGGCCGTCTGCGTAGTCTCGCGCATGCGCGTTGCTCATTTTGTTCCTGGAGTCATCGTGAGAGGTTCTTGTCGTTGCGGCTCGCTCGTTCAGCTCCTCTTCAGATGAATCGGTCTCTGGCTCGACCTTAGGGGTTCTGACGATGGCGGTTGTTCTTTTTCTTCTCTTGAGAGCGTTGGTGCTTGCATTGGTCTGCGGTGTGGGACGGTATTTGCAGGGCTCCCTTGGTTCAGGCGTCGGTGCTCTCGTCGTCAGGATGGGAGTGGGTAGATTTTGAGACGTTGGCTTGCTCGTCCGTTTTCTGGTTGACTTTTTGGTAATTTTTAGTTTTGGTCCAAATGCAGCAAAAAGCGTCTTCATTGCTGACTTTATTTGAGTATCTGTTGAATCACCTTCACTTTCTGATTCTGATTCTTCTGAGGTGTTTGATTTTTCTTTTTCGTTTTCATTATCTAGTAGTGCCTTTCGCGGCAGAAGTTTTGAATCAAGTTTTCTGATTGGCTCTGCTTCGTTCACTCTGGAGGTCTGTTGAAACCAAGATGGCTGCCATTCAAAATTTTGCGCGGGATCACCGTTTTTCTTCTTTATAGCATTCTTTTCTGTAGTCGTATCACTTACTATTTTTGAGTCTTTTGATTTTTCGGTAGCGATGTGCTTCTCTCTCGCTGCTCCGCTGTTTTTCAACATGTCTTGGAGGTTCGCGATGAGGCTTTCATCGTTTTTCTGGCTCTTTAACAGTTTTAATATTTCTGACCTGAGTTCGTTGTTTTCTATTTTAATTTCCTCTCGGTCATCATCTTCATCTATTATTTCTTCTTCTTCAGTCGTGTATTCTTCAGATTCTCTCGAAATTGCATTTGTGGACTCATCTATTATTTCTTGATCCGTTTCCATTTCTTTGCTGTATGCCCTGGTGTTGGGCCTATCTCTCTTAGACATATTTAAGTTTTTATTGAGTCAATTCAACCATCCTCTGCTACCAGCTTGTTGCAATATTTTCAGGATCAGACTCAATAAATTATATAAGAGTTAAGAGTTCAAATATATTTTCTTTTATTTACATAAGGCATTCTATATTCACTGAATATTCACAGATAGAAGCAAAAAAGAGAGTGTGTGCAGCTCCTTATATATACAATGGGCGGAGCTAGGTATGGGAGTGGTGAAACATGAATACATTAATAAGTGAAGAATAAATTAACCCCTGATATCCCGTTCATATACTATTTACATATTAGAGAATAAGGCATTTACATGTGACAGTTAAACTAGATTAAGAGTATTAGGTCTGGGCTGTAAATATCTGAACAACCATCAAATGACAACCAACAGTTACCATCCTCTAATTCTTTGCTACCATCAGCTGCCATCAGAATTTTTAAAGATCAAATTTGCTAGGCTTAGGCCTTTGGTCTGATTTGATAAAATTATTGTGTTCTTTTAGATTGTATGCGTTTGTGAGACATATGCAAATGTAAGGTTTCTATTAAGAACTTGCTTCCTAAAATTTTTGTTCCTGGAAATGTATGTTTTAAGCAATTATGCAAAAAAAAATAAAAATAAATGCAGCCCAGAACAGGCCAGTAGGAGGAAAACTTCTAAAAATGTCTTTTATCCTAATGATATAATTTTCTAAAAAAAAAAAACCAAAAAGAAGAACATTCTAATAAGAAACTAAAGAAGAACCTAGTGTCGCCAGAGAATGAATAAACTTACAGCAAATTAAAAGTTTAAAGTCTGTTCTTGAAAATGTGTTTTGAATCCTTATAAAATTGAAATGTAATACTTAAGCTTTTTGTAGGACAAAGGGATAACATATCTGATAACATACTGAAAAAACATCTATCATATAATAGTAACAAGATACAATTATAAGTACAGTTTGCAATATTTGTTTGTTCAATGTTGGTATTTCAGATGACAATTGATAATTTCTTTTCAGTGTTAATCATTAATAGAATTTTCAATATAATTGACCAGCTTATTAGCATCTATTTAACCCCTGTTATTAATTTAGAAGGAGTTTGGTTTGCATAGCTTTTGTTTGAAAGTTTGCCTGCTTATATCCTAAAGTTGCAATCCTACATACCTTTTCCTAAGAATTAACCACCAGTGATCTCAACACATGTATAGGAATCTTCAAAGGAAGGGAGGGAGGGAGGGAGGGAGGGAGGGACGAAGGAAGGAAGGAAGGAAGGAAGGAAGGAAGGAAGGAGGGAAGGAAGGAAGGAAGGAGACAATGAGGGTGTTGTAGATAAAAATTTGAAACTTGTTGGTTAGAAAATCCTCAGAAGGAATTACAATTTTGAGAAGTCTTGCACATTCAACCTGTCCAGTAAATAAATTCCTTTAATAGTTCAGCAAATTATTCATTGCTTACAGTAGTTTAGAATACTGTAGTATTTTAATTTGTTTCAAAATTAAAATGTGTTGGAAATTGGCAATCTTAGAACTTGTTCAATCCAGAAAATGGATCCAAAGCATGCATTATTTAAGAGATGTAACATCCAAAACAATTACACAATTGATAACAAACATTAATAGCTGAACCAGATAATTAATCCCAGTGCAACTCTCCTTTTCAATAGCTATTGTCATCACCAGCTGTTTATCTTCTCTGGGATCATTAGCTGTTTGAAGAGAGGAGATTTTTAGCCCTGCATCACCATTCCTTGAATAACTCACTATCTATGTTACACAATATTTCAATCATGTAATATAACATTCCCTTTTTTTCCCCTTTCTTTTCATATTCACCACAATTCTGTCAATTGTGGAGCAGACACAAGGAACAATTAGGGGCTTGCAGAGAAGAGAGGGAGGTCAATCCATTGATAGTGCCCATTCTGGATGTGCTGTTTGTTTTGATGGGAGTTTAAAGAAAATCAGTACAATTTCCCATTTCGTTAATGTTTCTCTCTCTTTTTTATTTATTATTTGATTTGCATCTTATTTATTTAGTTTTTTACTTGTTTATTTAGAAAATTTATATAGCTGTCACTCACAACAACTCTTACAAACAATAAAAACACAGCATAGAATAAAAAAACCCCCAATAAAAATAAAACAACAATTACAATAACCTCCCAACCACTCTGGCATCAACATTTAGTCAAATAAGCCATTTGATGGGCTCCATCCCACTCTGGGTTTCTCAGACCTCCTGGCAAAATCAAGTCTTCAGGACCTTATGAAAGAGTGTCATTATTTGAATTAATGTGGAACTGTAGGAACATTACAAAGTACATTATTTACTTGTGATTTATTAATTTTTTCTTTAGAATCTTCATGTCATTAAAATGACAAATACAGCCCAAACTACAAACTATTGGTGCAACTTTTCAAACCTATGCTAACTTATCCTAGCTATTTTAATTAGACAAAATGCAAATATTTTGAACTCATTCTTCTTGAACCATACCAAGAAATTTGCAATATGATTCTGATTCATTAAAGAACTTTGCTGTACATTGTAGTGTGGTATGAATACAGGAGCAAACTTTAACTTACTAAATAGAATGTGGGGATTCTATCCAAACAGAAAAGGGATTCTAAATTAAAACAGCAGTTATTGGATTTTACATGTAAATGAATATAAGAAAAGAGAGCTATTTGGTATCTAAGAGAGAAGATTAGATTTTGGGTTAGTGGTTGGCCAGTGTCAAAAATAATAGCTTGCAAAACATTTAGTTATAGGATTGTTGAATTTGATTTACTTTAAAATAGTAAGGAGGAAGTAGATTCATCTATTTATTGAATAGAATAGAATAGAATAGAATAGAATAGAATAGAATAGAATAGAATAGAATAGAATAGAACAGAACAGAATAGAATTCTTTATTGGCCAAGTGTGATTGGACACACAAGGAATTTGTCTTTGGTGCATATGCTCTCAGTGTACATAAAGGGGAAAAAAAGAAAAAAAATACATTCATCAAGAATTATAAGATACAACACTTAGTGATAGTCATAGGTTACTAATAAGCAATTGTTGTAAATGACCACACACACCAAGGGTGAAGATATATGTGGTGTCTTTATTGCCTTACATAGTGACATTATATAGTTTGTTACTTTCAGCTACAGAGCACTTGTCAGCATCTCATTGGCTCACAAAAGTCTTCCAGCAACTATAAGATCTTTGGTTAACCATTACTGCTTTGCTTAAGCACTTATAATGTTTAGCTATAGTTAAAGTATAACATATCCCATTTCCTCCTCTGTTGTTCTTCTTATTTATAGATTTAGGGTCTTATTTCTAATGCCATTTCCTGGCGCCTACGTGCATGTAACCTTCCTTATCTGAGGTTTGCCTTCGACATTAGGAAAATTCCTGCACTTATGCAAACTCCTACAAGCAATCAAATCATACTAGGAAATAAACAGAACCATATAAATTGTAAAAATACAAGCAACATGGTTATAGTCGTAAGTAGGAGGAGATAGGTAATAGGAAGGATGAGAAGAATAATAGTAATACAGTCTTAGTAAATAGTGTGAAACGGTTGTGGGAATTAGTTGTTTAGCAGAGTGATGGCATTTGGGGAAAAAAACTGTCATTGTGTCTAGCTGTCAATTTATGTCCAGGGTGTGAGGGGTCTGTAGATATTTTCTCAGCCCTCTTTTTGACTCATGCAGTATACAGGTCCTCAATGGAAGGCAGGTTGGTAGCAATTGTTTTTTCTGCAGTTCTAATTATCCATTGAAGTCTGTGTCTGTCTTGTTTGGTTGCAGAGCCAAACCAGAAAGTTATAGAGATGCAGATGACAGACTCAATAATTCCTCTGTAGAACTGGATCAGCAGTTCCTTGGGCAGTTTGAACTTTCGCAGAAAGAACATTCTTTGTTGTGCTTTTTTGATGACGTTTTTGATGTTATGTGTCCATTTTAAGTCTTGAGATAGGATAGAACCTAGAAACTTGAAGGTCTCTACTGTTGATACTGTGTTGTCTAGTATTGTAAAAGGTGGTAGTAGATTTCCAATTCAATGAACCTGGACAAAGTACAGAACTAGAAAAAATTGAAAACCATTATAATCATCATTTTTTTACTATTTTGCTACCTAGTCATATCTTATAAACTGCATCCATAGTTCAGAAATGGTCTCAACAAATGATTCTGAAGTGTGATAAGGAAAAGAAGGAATAGAGAAAAAATATCTATTATTGTTTTAAATGGTGGGATAAAAAAATCACAATTAAATTAAATATTTACTCCTTTCCACACTGTAGAAGTAAGAGACAACCCTTGTATCAAATTTTCTCTGCATGTTCTGGGCAAACCAGAGGACAAACTACCACTACGGCTGTGTATTACACAGCAGGAGTAGAAAACTAACATATTTGCAGTAGGAGCAGAAAATGAACATATTTCACAGAGGAAGTTTTTCCCTTGGACAAGGATCTGGTTGTGGTGTGTATACTTCATAAGATGGAGTAATGTGGGCTTCCAGGAGAGATATAGTGAAGTGAAGATAGCTTTGTGAAAGTGGAGCAAAGACCAAAGAACCAGTCAGTAGGTTCCAAGGAACTGATGTATTTACCAGTTCTTTGGAACCCTCTCTGGATAAGAAGAGACTGGGATATTGCCCACATGTGCTCCAGATGGCTACTTCTCATGAGGAGAGCACAGGAGAATGATTTTTGCAAGTTTGAGCACCAGGATATGACAGGATATCCATCATACACACAACCATGATGCAGACTTTTAAAGGACACTAGGTTCACAAATCTCAGTTTCTAATCACTTTTGGAAATTACTCATTAGCTGTTTCTAAGTACAGTAGAGACTTTCAGAATGACAAGTTTAAAACTAGTGGATAAGTCTGCCTTTAATTCCAAATGGAGTGGGGGGGGAGGAAACCAATTATAAGTTTAAGAATTTAAAGAATTTGAAATGTTTTAGTATTTGATTTGAATATGGTATTTGATTTGAATATGTTATAAAATTGACTAAGGATCCAGATAAAATTGGAATATTGAAACTTCTCACAATAATATTTTGGAATTAATTATAAAGTATAAACAGCTTATTGTGGGAAATAGATCTTGCTTTGGTTTTATGAGAGTTTCTGCTGACACCAGGACTGATGGATTTGTTTTTAGATAAGAGATGGGATGTAGGATGAAAAGATAAATGGTTGTGAACTGATTGTGAACATGGGGTATATGTATACATGATGCATTTACTTAGTCATGGATAAAACTCATGTAACAAAATAAACAATAAATTGTCTAACTACAACAAAATATCTCCTAGTTATTTTAGGCACTTTATAATAGGAGACGATTCTATATTTTTCCCTACGGTTTTAATTTATAGACCGTTCTTGGTGATGCAAGACCCTTTGTTACATCAATGTATCAGTTTCCAGTGGTATTTCTATTTTTAGACTTAATCTGTATGACTAAGAAATGGGTAAATTACTGTTCTGCCTTAAAAAAAGCAATGTAAAGTAACCATAAAAGTTAATACATGGACATGATGCAGGCAAATACCACCAGTGAGTCATGACAAAAGGCAGCAAATCATTCTGTCTATTAAGACTTTTTTTTTAAAGAAAAGTTTTCAGTGGTTCCATCATATGGTTTGCAATGTTGATTTACACATAACTGACACTACTCATATGCAGTAATTTAGATGGCATTGGATAACATCTATCATGGTGATGCTGTAGCTTGCAGTTTTTTTTGTTTTTTTGTTTTAATTTGATTTATATGCCGCCCTTCTCCGGAGACTCAGGGCGGCTTACAGTGCGTTAAGCAATAGCCTTCATCCTTTTGTATATTTATACAAAGTCAGCTTATTGCCCCCACAAACTGGGTCCTCATTTAACCTACCTTAGAAAGGATGGAAGGCTGAGTCAACCTTGAGCCTTGGAGAGATTCGAACCAGCAGTAAATTGCAGGCAGCTGTGTTAATAACAGGGTGCTTTAAACCACTGTAGTACCAAGGCTCGTGTTGCTGCCCTTCTTTTTTCAAAAAGCATCTGTGTTTTTCTTCACAAATATTGATGGGATATCAAGGTGGGCCAGTGAATCTCTTGAAACGCAGCAGACTGAGCTGTGTAGCTGTCTGAATTTCCTTTGGAACTGGCTGAACAAAACCATTTCCAGGAATCACAAAAGCACTGCCGCATTTCATGCAAGTAGCTCTGGGACAAAAATTGTATGGGAATGGAGGGAAGTGAGGATGAATAAGAAGAAAGGGAACAATTTTGGAACTTTCATTGGCTTGGCCTTATTTTTCTTATTTTAAGGAAAATTTGAAAGAAAGTTAAGTCAAGCTTAAGAGTTAAGTATGGTTCAGTGCTCTCTGATAGGTTTGATAATGTTATTCATTTTATTTCTACTAGGGAACCAGGCCTTCGAGTCTTATATTCCAGCAATAATGATGAAAATAAATTCAAATTCCTTTTGGGGATATCAGCACTGCTGGTTTTTGCCATATTCTGTGGTGGCCAAAATCATCCAGCAATACTTGGCTAGTGTCCACCATATTCTCTGCCACAAATTCTACTCATTTGATCACATGTTTTTCCAGGTTCAAGGAAATGGGGGGGGGGAATTGTGTAGCTTGTGCGGGCAGATGCTTCTTAGCACTTTAGAAAGTACTGCCTATGAATATTTGCAAAGATGTTTTGCCTTTTGGGATAAGAGATGCTGTCACGTCCGAAGGACAAATTGTTGTGCTTCACACCTTCAGGAGAGAAACAGATTGTCTACATTTTTTTTTTTTACAGTAGTTCTGTGAGACAGAAAGCTTTCTCTTAATAGAATAGAGTTCATCAAGGCATGGTTAAAACTTAGCCAATGAATTCAGTGAATGGCTTGGGTCAATTCTAGTATTCTAGTCTCACCTGTATGAAGCAAATAATGTTTCAAGAATATTTGCAGTTAAAATAATCTGTATTCAGCTGTGTCTAATATAGTGTCTGGCATAGCATCAATGTTATTAAATCTTCACAGCAAGTAATTTAAGGTTAGTAGTACTTACTTAATAAGCAACTGACAGCCTATAGGAAGAGTAGTTAAAATGAAAAAGGCATGATTTTTTCCCCAAAAAACTAATTACTGGGAGCTAAAGCTGAGGTTTCCAAAGTACTCTATCTGAGGCTTGCTAGGATTCAGTCATAATTATTACCCAGGCTTGACACTCATTGAGCTGAAAACGACTGGTTAAATGTTATGTGCATAGTTGAGCTGAAACATGTCAATTTTTAATAAACACTTTAGGAATAAATATCAGGAAGCTGGTATTTTTTAACAAGCTGCTATAGTTTTCTCTCTTTGATGAGGGCAGGTTCTTGCTTTCTTTATTAGTGATTTGCCCAATTGATATTATCTAATATATAGCTTCTGTTAATCTGCATGTCATTACTTGATTTAGAATTTGCAGGGCAGAAGAAAGAGAACCAATGGAGAAACTAACACTTTAATAAAGCTTAAAAATGATTTATTAAGAAATTACCACTAACTTCTTACAACATCAGAAGGAAAAGACCCCAATCAGCTGAGTGAACCCTAACAAGTGGGTAAGGTTTATGTTCCAGAAATCAACTAAATTGATAGTTTTGAGAATCCTATCCACTTTCTCAGGATTCCAAAAAGAATTCACAACTTTATATAAGGCTGAATATATTTTCAACAGATGACTGGTACAGAAAAATATCACTTCATGTTCAGGGTAGGTAAAATGAGGATCCAGATTGTGGGGGCAATAAGCTGACTTTGTATAAATATACAAAAAGTATGAAGGCTATTGCTTAACGCATTGTAAGCTACCCTGAGTCTCCGGAGAAGGGCGGCATATAAATTAAAGCAAAAAAAAAATATATTAAAAAGGGTAAATAAATATTTGAAAAAAAGGGATATTGTTACCTTTGTAAAAGTATATGAAAGCTGCATCCTGAAACTCAAGCATGCCATTAATTCTTGGATAATTTACATACATGTAAGCAAATGAATGATTGCATAGAGTGTTTGCCAAAGATGACTTGATGGTTGGCTTGTAAATTCAATTACCACATATATTTGAGCCAATATATTATTTGAAATATCCCTTGCTTTTGTCTGTGATGAAGAAATGAAAACAAGTATGCCTTTTTTGTGTCTGTTGTCAATATTATTGCTTAAATCTATTCTTTAATTCTTTCACCTTCATACCATGTTCAGGAAAAAAAAGTAGGAATACCTAGATACAGCTCTAGGCAGAGGGAAATCATTGGCTATAAAAAGAAATGAAATACAAATGTTCAATATGTGTCGGTTATTGTTCTTATTGTCAATAATCCTGTGACAGGAATCCTTTCAGCAGATGAAAAACACATAAACTTTTGTTCCCCCTGTTTATTACTGCATTCACCAATTAATCATAGTTAGCAGTGAAGCACCTACATACAATACCAGAAAAATGTAAGAGGTCTTACGGATAAATAAATATGACATGGAGGATTCATATCCAAACATATATTGTATCAAGTCATCTATTGGAGACAGAAAAGGATATCAAGTGTAAAAACACAATGGCTTTTTTATTCTTCACAAATAAAAGCCAGCCTGTATATATTGATTTCTAGAAAAGAGAATCTACAGATATAAATTACAGTAGACATCATTTTTCTTTATTGGTTTCTGCAATTGTGTCTGTGTTCATTTTAGCCACACTTCAGTTTATGTTACATATAACTTTATAGGAAAAACAGAATATAGAAAGCTCAGGGAATCAACAAAATAATGGATCTTGTTAGAATTATATCAAACCAAACAAGTCACACAGTGTGGCAACTAGCTGGATGAATCTAGAGGAAGATATATTAATTAGGATTGTATGGCTTAATGAATGATCAAGAACATCTTCACGCCATTTCATCGATCAAGAGGATCCCTTCATATTTGTAAACAAAATTTTTAGAAAAATCACTGGAAGTTGCTCTTGGTTAAAAAAAATAAGCACCTTTCTAGCTTATTTATATCTATGAAATTTATGCTCCATGCACACATGATTCTGATTGTTTTAGTTTCTATGAATTATTGTTATTTTTCTTTTCCATCACCAGAACAATTTCCTTCAAACTAGTTAATTTTAATGTATTTAATGCTGATCTTCTAATCTCCAAAGAGACCATAGAAATATTAAAAATTATGTCAAAATACTCTTTTCTCCACGTATGCATATTCACTAGTTTGTCTTAGTCCCCTTGACATTCAGAAGAGTCACATACAGACTTCAATGAGAACATATTTTTCATTTTCTTTATCTGTTTCGAATTGTAAAAAAAAATAAATCCTAAAATTACTACTGTGAGAAGGTCTTTCTTTCTCAAGCTGGAAATACTGTAGTGGTTCACTTTCAACTCAGCCTTCCTTTGGTCTTGTTCATTTGAGGAACATCTTTAATGACATTCTAATATGGTTTATTGCATTTAATTATTTTTATGGCCAGAAGAAGTATAATTTGTCCTGCTGCGTGCTTTGTTTAGGCCACTTCTGACCTTCACTTTGAAACTGCTCATTTAAAGCTTTCTTGTATTTTTAATCTATAGCAAGATGAGGGGGAAAAATGAAATGAAAAGTCTTGCCTCTAGAAAAAAACAACTTGTATAATTATTCAGAACTCCTTACTTTCGATTTATTTTTTAAAGGTGATTTTCATTTTTAAAAAGATATTCAACTTTATCTGTCATTGCTATTTCAGGAAAGATGATTTTTAGAAAGGTGAAATAAAAACACTTGGATTTGAGATGATGGAAGAGGGATTAAATTAAACAATTACACTCAGATTGGCATCATCTTCATCAAAAATTATGCTAAGTAAAACCATCATTAGAAAATATCATGGTTAACCTATTTCTATATAAAGAACAATCCTGGTGATCAGAATATTAAACAAACAAGCATGCTAGGTGAAATATGCACAATATTTATAACAGAATAAAAGAAGCCAATCTCATATACTATCTTATATTAATTAATTGATTATGTGATATCAAGTTTTTTTTTTACTCCCAGCAATCACATTTTCTCCATGATAATCTATCACCTATTCTTCAACTCTCTTAACAATGCACTCATCTCCACTTGAATTAAAACTATCCAACCTCTTGCTGGTTGCCCTCTTCTTCTATTTCATTCCACTCATCCCATCATTAAAACCTTTTCCAGAGAGCTGGGTCTTTGCATAATGTGTCCAAATTAGGATAATTTGAGCCCAGTCATTGGTGCCTCAATTCAACTTTGAGGTTGAATTTGTTCAATGATCCATCAATTTGTTTTCTTGGCTGTCTACAGTTCTCTCAGGAGTCTTCTACAACACTAAATTCCAAAGCTGTCAATATTCTACCTATACTGCTTCTTCAAAGTCTAACTTTCACTTTCATATCTTGAATTCCATAGTTTACATAATCCTAATCTTTATAGGTATAGATTCATCATGGCATTTAAATATCTCTTCCAGAGCCTTAATGGCTACTTAACAATCATAAATATCAAATTCTTATATACACTAAGTATTCATCTAACATAACTTCTACTGTTTGTCAAAATTACATAATATTTGATTATCAGTTTCCTATATTAGGATTCACTACAAATCTATCAATCTACACAAAATAAAAAAAAAAATAAGATCTGTTAACCTCTGATTATTGTTATGCTAGAACCATCTCGTTCTCTTTCACACCTACCATTTTCTTCCTTCAATGAAAGAATTATATTATTTGTTAACCTTGTCTAAGCTAGTGTTTCAGGCTTGGGTGCCTATCAAAAGAGATAACCCACATGTATACTGCATTTACAGCATATCAGTATGATATGCATATGTTCATGCAATGTTTTGATTTTTAAGTAGTACAGAGTTGTATTATTGACTAAACCTGCTAAATTCAGATTATGAAAGGAATTAATCTGTGAAGATGATGGAGATAGAGATGATGGAGAAGGAGGGGAGGAGGAGGAGGAGGAGGAGGAGGAGATATTAGGATGTGATAGTAGGAAAACATGAAGTCATTGATAAAGACTCATAGGTATGAAATTGATAAAGAGTCATAGGTATGTTAAGCTTTGGACATCCATTCTGGAACTGTGTTTCATGAGTCATGTATTTTGAAGGTACTTTAACTTACTTATGTATGACAAAGTGGCATATGAAACCCAAATGTTTTCCGTCATAAGAAGATTCTTCTGTTGAAGAAAGGAAATGCCTAGAGGCAAAAAAAGAAAAAGGAATAAAATGAGGGTGACAAATCAGCTATTATAGTACTTAAATGAAATTAAGCTAATAGCCACTCAAGCATGGCAGCATTTGACAGATAAAATTTCTAGGTAACCAACCACATTTTGGTGCCTGAGAGAAAAGTCTAATCTCAGATAAAATGCCTTGTTACCAAGTTGTTGGAAGGTCTGTGAGAATATTTGTCCTTCTCTAATGAGATAGCCATTTTTTTTTCACCAGAGATTGCTGTCTCTAGGTCAGTGAACTTCCATGAAATTTTCTAGTATTTCTATTTGTTCAGATAGGTTTATTCAGTGTCTTCATGTAGAATAGTTTTTCTAATTGTTATACAACTCCTTATTGTGACAACTATCTAGAAATGCCAATTTAATGAAACAGAATCCAAAGAAGGCAGATTGTTAGTGCTGTGAATTTGGAGCCAGCTGGCATGGTCCAAACAGAATCCCATCATGTAAGGATCTCCAGCCTAAAAAAAATGGTATTAACCTTATGGCAATAGTTTCAATATTACATTTCTCTGCAGTGAAGGGAAAAAAGGGAATGCCACCAAATTATACAAATATGCATTTGTGTGTGTGTGTATATTTATATATACACACACACACATATATATATAATACTCTGACGATGTCAGCAGATGGCTGACGAAAGCTTAGTTAAATAAAATTTTAATTATTTTAAAATTTTAAAATTTTAAGTTCCTGAGCTCACAGGATGTCTGCTTCTTTCTTTACTAATATACCTGGAACTCGTATTTTTAGAATAGTTTGTAATATATATATATATATATATATATATATATATATACATATACATATATATATATATATATATATATATATATATATATATATATATGTAGATTTTCTTGAGTACAGGTATGCAAGTCTTGGTGTATTCGGGTCTTCTTCTGTGTAAGATTGAGAGCACTTTGGCAACGTTTCGGCAGAATCTCATCTGCCATCATCAGGCTTATGCAAGGGGTCTTCTGCAGCAACTGCCATTACTATTTCAAATCTGGTGCTGGTAAATCTGCTTTCCTGGGATGGCCCCACCTCTTCGTTCTGATTGGTTGGGAGTCCCAGTCTGTGTCTATTGGCTTGGCTTCGGGTGTATGGTCGGTTTTTCTCCACCAGGTGGCTGGGCTTCATCTTTGTGGCTGGCTGGAATGTGATTCGGCTGGAGGTCTCGGGGTGTGTGTGTCTGGCTTCTGGGGTGCAGATTTTTCTGTCTGTGGGTGCTGGAACTTGTTTGTTGACAAGGGCTAGTTTCCAGATGTCTGGTAGGCAGGAGGTATCGTCATATTTATTCATGTTATGGGGGCATTTTTCTATTTCAATGGCTTCCATAATTATTCTCTTGTTGAGGTGTTCAGTTCTGGAGATTAATTTGGGATGAAGGTGTGGCTAACTGATGAGGACTTATAAATCCGAAATAGATCTATCTTAGTCTCCTTAGTCTCCCAATGGGCAGCAGGGTGCTTGCTGGCTGTCTGAAGAAAAAAAGCCTAGAAACTAGTGAATTGGAATTTCACTGAACTAGGGCTGCATAAAAATCTTGGTTTACGTAGGAAGAATAAGGGAACTCTATAATGTATGTTGGAGGATTGTGTTCTGTACCATAGAGAATAACTGAACTGAAGCAGAATGTCCTGTTACACAATCAGGGTATTAATTGGGATAAGCTATGGTGTCTCAACCCCAGTACTAGCTGTAGTATGGGAAAATTGGGAGTCATCAACTTAGAGTCTCCAAACTTGGCAACTTTAAGTCTTGTAGGCTTCAACACCCAGAATTTCTCAGGCAGCCATGTTGGCTGCCAAATTTTGCCAAGTTTGGAAACTCCTGCCTTACAGCATTATTTCAAGAACTAAAGAAGTGTGCTCAGAAAAAGCTCCTGATAAATATTATTTTATGCTTTCAGTACATAGCAATGGACTTCATTGCACATGAAGCAGGCTTCAAATAATGAAATGTAAAATGTCATATAATAAAAATGCTTGTCTGAAAAAGGTTCAGTCTCAGAATCCAAAACTGCCTTTTCACATATGAGTTTAGTAGCACTGTTTTATTCCCTATAAGCAGACACAATAAAGCCAGCTTATAACCATCTAGCAAAAAGGAATTGCAATTAAAAAAATCAGAACACTACAACAAAGCCCTCTTTATGCCTGAGCTGCCTGTAAAGATGCCAATTATTTTCAAGAAGAAAGATGGTTGTACATGAGCATTCTGGCTATCCAATTAAGATAAGGCCCCTTAATGCAGAACATAGAAACTGTGCTGGTTCTTAGTATGAATTAATAAAATTAATGATGATATTGCTTACAGTTCCGCCATTGACTAAAAGGATGGGTATATTCGTTTCTTGGCTTCTTTCTTTCTTCTTGGCTTTGAATTTAAATAAAAGGATACTATAAGGCATTTGAGAAAGTATGCCATAAAACTTGTCCCTGAATATATTTTGGGAATTTGCATAGCGTCCTAGGAAAACATTGCACATCCTCAGACCACAATATTTATATTTTTGTTTTGCTGCAGACCAAACATGTGTAATGCACACATAATTAATATAACAGAAAAAAAACATTTCTGCTTTTACAGTGATATTAAAATTAATGGCAAATACATTCGCTCTAGTTTGTGATGTAGAAAAAAAATCAAAGCTAGCGAATTATAGTATTGCATTAAGACAGAGAAAGAGCTTTATTAATCATGAGGGATACAATGTTTTCAGCATTGTTTAGCCATTGATAAACATGGTTCAGCCATGTAAGTAGGCAGCCTAGATGTCTGGGGCATAATAATGTGCAAGGATAACATTTTCCTAGTACACTTCCCCTGACTTTTTTATTAGCACCTAAGCATGAAGTCTTGAAAAGATAAAATTATAATGCTTATCATTTTGCCACTAAAATAATCTCATGATATCTACATATGAAGATCCTCTTAAAGCCCCCAAAACAGGTAAGGATCTTTAAAACAGAAGCTCATTAACTGGAAACACATAGTATTTGATAATGGAAACTATCTATAGCAGGGGTGAAATCCAGCAGGTTCTGACAGGTTCTGAAGAACCGGTAGCGGAAATTTTGAGTAGTTTGGAAAATCGCAAATACCACCTCTGACTGGCCCCAGAGTGGGGTAGGAATGGGGATTTTGCAGTATCCTTCCCCTGCCACTCCCACCAAGCCACGCCCACCAAGCTACGCCCACCAAGCCACACCATGCCCACCAAGCCACGCCCATAGAACCGGTAGTAAAAAAAAATGGATTTCACCCCTGGTCTATAGACCTTTTCTCTAACACTGCTTCCATCAACACCAGTTTCCTGAAGTGACTATTTGCTTCAGAATAAGCAATACTTCAAGCTAATATTTAGCAGCATATATGGACTTTGGCTAAATGTCAAAGGAATTGGCATGGTGAAATCCATCTGACTTTAGCATGCATGACTGTCAGTATAGTCTGCCCAAAACTCTGAGATTCCTGCAAATTCAAACCACATTGGTTAGATTAGATAACTGATGGAATTCTCAAAAAAGTTGAATGACAGCTCCCAGCATTCCAAAAGAAGCTTGGCTGAGGTTGTTCTCTGTCAGTTCCCCAATTCCATGGAGAATCATTATGTCCCATTTAACTATCTCTTATTCTTCTGCTCCCCCACCCCTCACCCCATGGCACTAGTAACAGAATGGAGAGGAAATAGGAAGGAAATAGAGACTTTTTTTCTCCCTTTATTATTCCTAGGAAAGGAGAGGGGAATTAGCTCTTCAGCTGGTATTATCTCGCTGTAATTTGGGTGTGCCATCCAAAAGCCTGCTGTTCCCTCATAGCTGTGTTGGGAGCATTGAAGCTCTTCCAGGTTGAAAGGTTTGAACAGTGACATCACCGGTGCCTGGGAGATGACAGTTGGGGGTTCCCTTCATGTCCTCATCCCCAAACAATGTCGACTGACGGCCCCCAGGGGGAGAGCCTTTTCTGTGGGGGCACCTACCATCTGGAACGGGCTTCCCCCGGAGTTACGAAACATCCAAGACTTACGCATATTCCGCCGTGCCCTGAAAACATTTCTATTCCAACAAGCTGGTCTGGCCTAACTCTCCCTTTTTAATTGGCTTTTAAACTGGCTTTTAAATTGGGTTTTAAACCTCTTTAGATAAATTTAGATGTTTTTAATCTTTGAGCCTAAATTACTTAATCTGTTTCTTAATAGTTTTTAACTTCTATATGTATTTGTATTTATTATGGCTGTTCACCGCCCTGAGTCCTTCGGGAGTAGGGCGGTATACAAATATGAAAAATAAAATAAATAAATAAATAAATAAATAAATAAATAAGTTGCCCATCAAAATGGTACCATCTATTTACTTGCAGTCACCCACTTTCAAATTGCTGGGTAGGCAAGAGCTGGAGTGTGTGACAGGATCTCACCTCGTCCCATGGCAGCAACCAGGTCTTGAACACAAACCAGCCAATTGTAAGCCTAGCATCCTAACGTCATGTTCCCTAGCCCCCTTAGCTTAGATATGGGGAGAAAGGCTTTTATAGAGAAGGAATGGAAGGTATTTGTACAAACATTGCATCTCGTTTTCCTCTCTCAAGTGTTCTTGACACGCATGGGTTAGCAAGAGAAATAGGAGATGTGGTTTTTTGGCTAAGAAAGGAAATAATGACTATTATTGGAAAAGGTGAAGCAAAAGGAGCGGGGATGCTCTCTGCTGTCTCAGCCAGCCAACTAGAATAGAGGAGGCATAGGCCCTTAACTATACCTAGATACAACAGCCGCAATAGAAACAAGTTCTGTTGGTGGGCACTCTTTGTCTGTTTTGGGGCACTCTTGATTGAAAGTGGAATGATTTTTGGAACCTGACTCTATCTTATTTTTTATTATTTTGGTTTAGGATTTTCATTTTGTATATTATATTTCTGATTATTTGATTGCTTTAATGTTCTGTGGACTGTTCAGAGTCACTGCTAAGAGATAGGTGATTGTGTAAGTTGTGCTTCCCTGCTGAAGAAGCCAAAAAATAACATCTAACCAGTTAGTGAGTTGACCACAACACAATCCATTCATATCCATTAAACCATTTCCTGAGGCTCTTAAGGTTGTCATTCACAGGTTGTGTAGAAGATCAGGTAGAATTAATAGAATGAATTAGAATGCTAGAGCCAACAAGGAAAATTTAATAAGTCTGTTCTTGTCCATTTTCAAATTCAAAATTTGTCTCTGACTTAATTCCATTTTTTTTTTCATTAATTAATTCATGAATAGAGTGGAGTGGAGTGGAATGGAATGGAATGGAATGGAATGGAATAGAATGGAATAGAATGGAATGGAATAGAAAGAAAATACAATACAGTACAATACAATACAATACAATACAATACAATACAATACAATACAATACAATACAATACAATACAATACAATACAATACAATACCAGAGTTGGATGGGATTTTGGAGGTTTTCTAGTCCAACCCCCTGCTTAGGCAGGAAACCATGTACTATTTCAGAAAAATGGTTATCTAATCTCTTCTTAAAAACGTTCAGTGTTAGAGCATTTACAACTTCTAGAGGCAAGTTGTTCCACTGATTAATTGTTCAAAGTTCAAACTGTCAGGAAATTTCTACTTAGTTCTAGATTTCTTCTCTCCTTGATTAGTTTCCATCCATTGCTCCTTGTCCTGCCCTCAGGTGCTTTGGAACAATGCCACCCCTTTTTCTTATCAAACAAGACATTCCCAGTTCCAGCAACCATTCTTTATGTTTTAGCCACCAGTCCCCTAATCATCTTTGTTACTCTTCTCTGCATTCTTTCTAGAGTCTCAACATCTTTTTTACATCGTGGCAACCAAAACTGGATGCAGTATTCCAAGTGTGGCTTTATCAAGGCATTATAAAGTTGTATTAACACTTCACATGATCTTGATTATCTGTTTATGCAGCCTAAAACTGTGTTGGCTTTTCTGGCAGCTGCAGTACACTACTGGCTCATATTTAAATGATTGTCTACTAGGACTCCAAGATCCCTCTCACAGTTACTATTATTGAGTGAGGTACCATATATACTGTACTTGTGCATTTCGTTTTTCTTGCCTAAATGTAGAACCTTACTTTTTTCACCATTGAATTTCATTTTCTTAGATAGCGCCCAATGTTAAAGTCTGTCAAGATCCTTCTGTATCTTAAGCCTATCTTCTGGAGTGTTGGCTATTCCTGCTAGTGTCAACTCTGAACTTGGTGTCGTCAGTGCAAATTTGATGAGTTTCCATTTATCCCCTCATCCAAATCAGTGATGAATGTATATGTTATTATTTGTAGTTGCCAATTATCTTTTGATAACCATGATCATTATGTCAGGTTTCTATATCCAAATTGTTTGATCGGTTCTAACCTTATATTTTGTATTTTCATAATGTGTATTGTTGAATTACAACAACTGTTTGACTGGACAAAGATATACTTAATATTACGCATATACAAGAATCCTGACAGGATTTTTTTTTCCTGTTTAGCTCCTCATGCTCCTGAACTTTGCAGTTTTTGTGCACAATATAGTACAACAGAACGATTTGAAATATTTTATTTCTTTGTTGCAGCTTGATTTGAACTAGTGATAGATAACTTATTGCCCTTCAGAAATTATGAAACTGCAATTCTCAGGTAAAGGATGCTAAATTATACTTTAGCAACATCTAGGCGGCCACCTGTCTATACAAGTGAAATGACTATACAAAATGAAATGAAATAATCCAAAAGTCTTTATTAATCTTAATATAGTATTAGTATTAAAATATTAATATGTCATTAATATTTATTTATACATTTTTGTTTAATGTTGAGTTGTAGGCTATTTTAACCTTGAAATAGAGCTGTATAAAACTATGGGTACTGAATATATATATCTCAAATAAAGGAATCACATGCTATTTTAAAATTAAAATTCGCCAGCATTTGGTCTAAAAATCTAGAGAGCACATTCTTCTGACCTTTTTCTCCCGTAGGCCTTTGGTCTTCTAGCAATCATTCCAATTTTAGTTATTGCATTACCATAGACATTGGATGAAGTTCAAATTTATGTTAAATTAGAACAAGAACATGATTAACAAAATATTATGCTATAGATATTTCACCTTCCACAAAATAAAATATTAAAGTAGAACTCCTTTTTACTATCCTAACAGAATTATTTGCTTTCTTTTGCAAATTTATATCTATTACTATGGCTTTTGCTGGATATATTCAAGTTTCAGCTTTTGTCTTAAGAACGATCTGTATGAGAGAGGGAGAGGGAGAGGGAGAGAGAGAGAAAGAGAGAGAGAAAGAGAGAGAGAGAGAGAGAGAGAGCTGACAATTTTGTTCATACTTGATAAGAACAAATTGAGACACCTCATGCCACAAGGTTAAGTTTCTGTTTATATTCATTCTTGGTGCCTATTAAAATAACTATATATTAGCTAATAAGCATTAATTTGAGATTGGCAAAGTCAAATGGCCTCAGGTTGCTCTTATGTTTTAAACAAGCAGAAAATAGTTAGCTATGTTGTGATTTTATCATCAGGGAAATGATGAGACAGAAGCAGAGGTGGGCGTCACATAATGTAACAACCTTCAAAAACACAGTGATAGAAGACAGGATAGCGCTGGGGCCAGTGGGCGCCACCCGCTGATTGCAACTACTGGTTCACCCGAACTAGTCTGAACCAGCAGCAGCCCACTTCTGTAGACAAGGTATAGTGTAGAAACAGGATTTCTAAAAACATGCTTACCAAGAGCATGCTTGAAATTAATGATCTAAAGCGGATTTAGATTGTTATTTGCTACTCCAATTACCTAATGTCTCTGACTCTGGCTCTTTCACTCTAAATGACCTGCATCCTACACACAAATTAATTCTATTTAAATGAATGTGTTATTAATTATGATTAGATTAAGAGGTAGCAAATCAAGCTCTAGAACAAGGATCCTCAAACTTTTTGAAGGGGGGGGATCACTTCATGGTCCCTCAGACTGTTGGGGGACCGGACTGGGTGGGTGGGTGTGGCTAGGTGGTCATGTGACTGGGTGGCATGGCTAGGTGGGCATGAGTGGGTGGTCATGTGACTGGGTGAGCGCGGCCAATTTAGCAGTCCATTTTGCCAATTTAGCAGTCCATTAAATAATACACACAAATTAAACTTTAATTTGTTTTCCTCCTGGGGGTGTTTTATTTGCTTTTGTTTGACTTTTCTTTTTACTAGGTTATTTTTTGTTTACGAGTCTAGTGATCCACTTCAGAAAACTTAGTTTTGCAGCAATTATTCTCAGCCCCAAGGAGGTTACAATCAACAAGTCTCTCTCTTTTTCTTATCTCTCTCTCAGGAAAGAAAAGTGTGCTAGAAGAGCAAATGGGGGTGGGGAAGAGAAACCTTGCTGAATTCCATTCCATTCCATCCTGTTCCCATTCCCATTCTCATTCCCATTCCCATTCCCATTCCCATTTCATCCTATTGCTATTGCTATTCCATCCCATCCCTATTCCCATTCCATCGTCTCCTGTTTCCATTCTATTCTATTCACATTGTGGCAGTCTCATTCCTCTTTTGGGATATCACTGGCTGCCCCGGAACTTCCTCCGCATGTGCCAAATGCATGCAACAGGTTCAGGCAAGGGCTTCCCATGTCTGGCAGGCAGGTTCAGACCGGGCAGGCATTACTCAGAGCAGATCTGGTGAGGATGTCCCAAGGTGGGGACTCAGCTGCGCTGATCCACCAGCCAGCCAGCCCTTCCTGCCTCCCTCTCCAGCAGTGGAGATGCCCATCCTCTTTTGGGGGTCAGACAGCCTCACCAGCTACCGCCCTGTAACTGCCAAGTGCCGAGTAGGAGAAGGGCAGGCAGCCAAGTGGTGGCGGCGGGAGGGGAAGAAGACGGTGGGGTGGCTGTTGCAGCACCCGCTCCCTATCTCACTTGCATCTCACCAGCCCTGCTTTGCCAACAGGTGCCTGCCAGCTTGCAGGAGCCTCTTTCCGGTTGGCTGCTTGCCTGCTTGGAGTGCGCTGGTTGATCCCCACCCTGAGTCTGGGGACAGAGGAAGACTGATGTGGTGTCCACCACATCTGCCCAATGCACAAGTCCCCGCAGCTGCCATTGGACCCAGCCGAGGGTGGGACCAGGAGGTGCCTCTACCGAAAGACTGAACTGTGCTTGGCTCCCAGTGTTGCATCACTCGTTCAGCCCTCTGACCGTGCAGCTGTCAGAGGGAAGAGAAGGAAGGAAGGAAAGAAAGAAGGAGGCTTGTTCAGAACAGCTGATGCCATTGAGCCCGGGAGCGAGAGGTGGCTGCCTTCTAGGACAGGAGAGCTACCAGCTGAGGAAAGAGCTCAAAGATTTGCCACCGTTGCTCCGCCAAGGGGGAAAAAGCCAAAGGGTCCCAATGGGGAGGTTGTACCTGCTGCATAATTATGCATCTATTCCAAGAGTTGCGCTTAGTGCCATGGTGGTGCTCTCTCCTGAGGGCCGCCCCTTGCGTTCCCCTCTGCCTTGGGCCTGCATCCAGCCCAGGACTGGGGGATGTGCCACTTCCATGGCCCATTTTTTCTTCCTTCGTCCTCAGAAGCACTCTGCAAGCTATAAACAAGGTGTACGAAATCCTCCCAGGAGCTCCGCGTGGCCCGTTTTTCCTTCCTTCGTCCCCAGAAGCACTCTTCCGGCCATAAACAAGGTGCACAAAGGCCTCCGAGGAGCTCCACATGGCCCATTTTTCCTTTCCTCATCCCCAGAAACACTCTGCCGGTGTTACCTTCCAGTTCAAGCCAGCAGGGCTTGCTAAGGTAAGTCCTGCGCTCGGGTGAAGAGTGGGGGCCGGTGGGTGGGTGGGGTGAGGTGGGCGGGGCAGACTCTGGGTCCCCCGTGGGCCAGATTATGGCTTGGGTGGGCCGTATCCAGCCCATGGGCTGTAGTTTGAGGACTCCTGCTCTAGAACCACATAGAATCACCAATGATAGGCCTCAAACTTCAATTTTTCACTACTTTGCAATATGAATGTATCCACAATATAATGGCATCTTGTTTCCTTCAAGACATTGCATTATCTTGACAAGATTTTCAATAATGGTTTGACATTGTTCTCTTCCAAGAGTTTAGAAAGAATAAGTGGCCCAAGGTCAATCCAGTTGATTTCCTAAGTCAAAATTAGAATTCCAGTTTCCCTGCTCCTAGTTCTGTATCTTAACTATTAAAACATAAAACATAGAATCACAGGTTGGAAGGACCTCAGAGAGATCATCTAATCCAACCCCCTGTTCAGTGCCTCCTGGTCAAATGGTTGCCAAGTATATTCTTGAAAACCTCCAGTGATGGAGCACCTGCAACTCTGGAGGTGATTCCATTGATTAATTGTTCTTACTGTCATAAAATTTCTCCTAGGTTGGAACTCTCTTTAGCAAGCTTCTCAGTTCTAGGTTGGACTTCTCTTTAACCAGCTTCTCAGCATCTGTTTTGTATTGCATTGCACTTGGATGCAGTATTCCAAGTGTGGCCTCACTAGTGTGGTATAAAATGGTATTATCACTTCTTGGGATCTCTCTGTTGATGTAGTTCAATTCTACATTGGCTTTTGTGGTAGCTGCAGCGCATTTCTGGCTCATACTTAAGTGGTGATCCACTAGGACAGCTTGAACTCTCTCACAGAACCTGTTAAACCTGTTGAACCAGGTACCACCTGTCCCATAGCTATGAATTTGGTTTTTCCTGCTTAAGTGCACAATCTTGCTTTTCTCATCATTGAACTGCATCTTGTTGATAGGGACCAATGCTCAAGTCTTTCAAGTTCCTTCTGAATCTTGAAACTATCTTCCAAAGTGTTAGCAATCCCCCCCCCCCAGGTGATGTCATCTGCAAATTTGATGAGTTCCACTTTTATCTTCTTATTCTGAATTATTTATGAAGATATTGAAGGGTATCTGGCCTAAGACAGAACCTTCAGGTACCCCACTGCATGCTTATCTTCATGTGGATGTAGTTTCATTGAGGATTGCATGCTGGGTGCAATTGGTCAGCCAACTATGAATAAGACCAAAATGGATCTCAGTTGTATATTTTATCTATTGGTTAAAATGCTGCACTAGGTGTGGGGGAAACCTGACTTTTGGTCCTGCCTCAGACATGAATTCCAGGAGTCAAGACTGACTCAAAGATTAAATAAATAGATAAACATCATGTCAAAAAATCCCACATTTCCTTAAAAAAAAAAGACAAAAATAAAAAAAACCCTCATGGTTCTGCTCATACATATGATGTGATTTTTTTCAGATTTGCATCATTTCTTCATTGCACCCTCTCTTCTACAGCTTTACCTTTGGCTTCAATCAACACAAGGATCATCACCCCTTACTTAGATTTAATTCAGTAGGAATTAAGTGCAACTAAATTAGATTTATTCTACTTAAACAAATGAATAAATCATAGTTTGGCAAATTAAATTCTTGGGAAGAAAGGAAGAAATAAATCATAAATCTCTAGGAACATCTATGATTTATTAAATATTTCTAATGCAACTGCACTGATTGATTCAGTATTCCAAAGCATTCCCTTCTTTGTGCCATTAAAACTTTGTGCGAAACAAATCCAACCTTATTTGTCTCCAAACTCTCTTAATTCCAGGAGTGATAACTGAATGTTTTGAATGGGGAAACTTAACGGAGTAACCTTTACAAAGAATTGTAAGGTATTTTATTCCCCACTGAAAAAAAAAATCACATTCTTTGCTCTTATTTTTAATTATTATTATTATTATTCTACTCCTTTTTTTCTCCCTCATTTCCTCCTTAACTTCTCAGCTTCCTAATTGTGTGTTAAGGGAAAAGAAAATGAGTCCTGCCCTTTTGCATTCTTGGAATAACCTTTTCTGCTTGAAAGTCCCGTGAAAGACACAACCACTTCTGCAGCAGGTGTAATTTTAATGATGCTTTGATGCCATATGTCAAATCTCATCACTTGCTGTGAGGAGTGACATTTCTTTTGATAGCTCCTAGCAACGGCAATACAAATTGTTGGTAGTCACTTCACACTGTACAAATAGCTCCTGCAGCAAGTACATTTAATTTCAGGTTCATGCTAGGTTGCACACCATACCAAACCATGTCCTCTACTGTTCATGCTCATATTAGACACCTCTCTTTCTTATAAGAGGAAAAGCCCATATATTCTATTATGCCCATGTGAGGCGAATTAGATTCACTTGGATGAAGAGCTTCAGGCAGTGGGCTGTGAAGACAATATTCAGTGACCCAGAAGGAACATGAGTAACCTTGAAGTACCATTTGTAAAATGAGATGGAAGTTCTGCTCAGATGTCCATCTGTGCAGTGCAGGAGGAGGTGTTGCCATAGTACTTCAACATGATCACTTCCGTTTACTCTTAGAAATGAAGACGTCACTTCCAAGAGGTGCTTTAGATGAGCCTGCTTCAAAGCACAGCTGGGTGTTTCATTCATATGTCATCTAACCTACTCTAACATTGTAGCCACTGGTGACCAGTCACTTCAGCGCTGACATATATAAAAATGTAGATTTCTTGCCTTATAACATTACTTTCACCACTGGAGCATATAATGATATTGAAGCTTCATGATCTAAATCACCTCTAAACATTAGCAGTCAATGGCGCCTTTACCATTAAAGTAAGTTTGCCTTTTTTTTAGATGCCGGGCAAGCATTTTCCAAAACATCCAAATGCTCAGAGGAAACACACAGTTCTTCAGCAATGATGATTTGTGCTCCAGAAGCAATTCAGGAGTAAATAATTCAGATTCACAACATGGCTACAAAGAATATAAAACACAACACTTTTCCCTCTCTGCTCCCACCCTATGGAAAAACTAAATAATTAGCATACTTGCTAATTAATTTGGGAGGTTGGGGCAGTGTTCAGCATGTTCGAAACAGATGAACCATTATAGAGATATAAAAGCTGTATGAAAAAACTTCAAATTGGATAAGCAAACTGAAAAGGAAAAGATTAACTCAATTATAGATACATGCAAAGTTGCTTTATGTTAGTCTCATCTGAACAATTGACCTTCTAGAGCTCTACTACTTGATTAGAAAAAAGACTGCCAGAGTGTTTTAAATATAGCATTTAAAGTATTTAAAGCAAGGCTCGATATTTTTATGGAGATTTCAATGTCTATGTGAAATATCAAGAAAACTTTGCATAGTTCAATGAAGTCAAGATCTTTTTCCGGGAACCATATTAAAGCAGAACCAATAAGACATGTTAGATATGTGAATCCTAACAAGAAAAGCATCTATCCAACAACTCTCTCAATCCCCAAAATTTGTTCTGGAATGGCATCTAACTAATACACAGTGAGACTTGCTTCAGGGACTAGGACAGTGATGGCTAACCTTTTCCAGACCGAGTGCCCAAAGCATGTACACATGTGCACAAATGCGCACTTGTGCACCCAAACCCCCAAAATGCAATGAGTGCATGGTTCCCCTGCATGAGCCCTACCCCTTGCACATGCGTGTGCACCCCCCCACATTCTCCGCCCTCGTGCATGCACGGCAGAGACTCAAAGACCAGCTGGCCGGCGGAGGCGTGTGCGCATGTGCAGCGGAACTGAATTGAGCAATGGCTCTAGTGTCATCAGAGAGGGCATTGCATGTCACCTCTAGCACGTGTGCCCTAGATTGACCATCATAGGACTAGGATATATTTCAATTTACCATAATACATCTAGGTTCTTGTATGTATGCAGTTCCATTCTCATAAAAATACATGCTGTTAGAATACAAACAATAGTTTGATTAAAAACATGTTGATGGGAAAAATAGTTTCTTAAATCTAAGAGCTACAAAGTTCTATTAATCCAGCCTAATTTCTCAGATTTTAAATCTCACCTATAGATATTTTCCCTAAAATCTGCCAAAATAGAGAAATTTAGTTTATGCTGATCCATTGGAGACATAATAATTTGACAATAGTTGTAAACAGTGATCTTTCCTATAGATTAAGCACCATTGGAAAGTCAAAGAAACTGTTTTAGCAGAGTGAATAGTGAACAGCGCTGAAACAGAGTCGCATTCTTTGCTTTCTTAAGCTCCTTGTTTGCATACAATATTTGCAGCAGATTCAATATCTGGCAGTAATGATGACTATCTGATGATCTTGTTCCATCTGCCAGTCACCGATGCACAGAATCCAATGACTCAATGTATTTCAGAGACAATTCAGTTCACCTGGCAAGAATAAGCACAGTGCTCTATTTCTAGAGCTCTCTGAAGTTACTAAAAGAAAACTATTCTAATTATCAATGATTAGATCAACTTAAGTAATCAACAATGATTAGATACTAAAACCTTTGTAATCAGCTATGGAACATTTGTTCTTCTTGTTCCACCAGAGATGAGATGGTGGAGCCTAGCACAATGCAACATCTCTTTATCATTGGCACACTAAGTCGTTACTTCTCCGTTCTCCTCTGCATTCTATTTCCTTCTCCACCCTAAACAAAGTGGCATAATTGTTTTATTTTTACCTCAGTTATTTAAATTTGCTATGTAGTTTCTCAATGGTGAATTTAACTGGAAACTCTGTGCTAAAGATAGCAATTGAAAAGCACTGACAGATTTTCCAAATCTGGAAGGCTGTACACGAGCAAGAATCTAACAAGTTCACTTATTTTTGTTTCCCTGTCCTCCCTCTTTGCAGTCTCATGTGCACTCCTTAAATTGTATTTTGACAATTGTTTGTATAAAAGGGCATTCTTATGCATGAAATAGACTTTTTCCGTTGCTTGGTATCCAATGCCCAACTTAGGAAAATCTAGCTCAAAATTTTTTTCTTTAAAAGAAATCAACTTCATGTCTATATTCAAATTATAGTGTATTATTGGTTGGAAACAAGATCAAATTAAGGGCAACTAGCGAAGTTTAGACTTGCAACAAGACAACTGGAGATGTGGGAGCTGGAATATAAAAGTATATTTCCGTTATCTGAAGATTTTCAGGCAGAAAAAGGTCATTACTTATTGCCTATTGTTATACTACTCAAGTATAATAATACTTGATACGAGTATTGTTATACTATGACACAAGTCAGTTGGAAATTAATTTCATTTAGTTTCTTCATTTCATGGCCACCTTCTGTAATACAGATGTTTCTAGATGTATACTTCCAAACTGATACATTTTCTACCATAATATAATAGATTCATGTTTTAATTTCCTATGCCTGTAGAGTTGTAAGCATTTCAAAATCCCAGTTGGGTGTTGGATTTTTTTATCACCACTGATTCCTTCTGTATTCAATCTAAGACTGTACACACTTTTTTCTGTTTTATGAAAAGAATAGGGGGTGTTTTTCAATTTCCCCTTTACTGATTTTTCAGTGTATTACTCCAATCAAAACCTCTCTTTTAAAATGAAAGCCAAAAAATCATCAATTGCATTTTAATATTATTTTAGCATAATTTTTTTCCCTTGATGCTAGTGATAATCATCACATCTCTGGAAAAATTGAAAGGTATTATAGGCTAAAGAGGAATTGACAAGACTAATTCAATAAAAAATTTAATCAATCCTGAGACTGAAAAATTGTCATCATTATTGAACATAAAATATTCTGAAAACTTTCCTGAAGAATCAAACCTTTGGACAGCTATTGACTATTACTGTCAAACCCCTAGCACATTTGTTCCTACACTTGTAATTAAAAATGTATGTCATTTGATTCTTATTTTCCCAGTATACATGAATAGTCACAGGGGAGGAGTGGAAGGGTCAGTCTTCCATCCTTGTGTTATTTCTCTGATAATCCTTTGAAGAGCAAAAAGGGCTACCATCAAATAAACCAGAGGTTTTGAGAAAACACACTGTTAAACACTATTGGAAGATACTTGGGGTGTCTAAATGAGAAAGTTATGAGCCTGTGTGAATCAACTTTGATTTGATTTAAACTGGTGATTCGATTCGAAGACAAACCAATTCAGTGTGAGCTGCTTCGAGATTTGAAATTCAATTAAGAAGGATTATCCATGGGCTATAAAAATGCTTGCAGTTGATTCATTTTTCTGCAGAACAGAGTGAAAATACCTTCCAGGATTCAGTTGCAGTATATATGAATATATATATATATATATATATATAATTTTCCTTTTAATGCAGAGAGATCAGGGATAAGGGAAGCAAATCTAAGGAGCTTTCAAATAGTTTTGTCAAGACAAAATTGCACAATATCATTGAAGCAAGTATCATTTAATAATGCATAACTTTTAAAAAATCAAATAACTATTTAGATTACAGAGTAATTTTTACCTGATTTTTGAAAAAACATGAAAAATGGAGAATGATAACTCTTGACGTTCCTTTATGATATAATGGCATTATAGTTGATATAGCTATGAGTGATGTGGTGGCCTAGAGGTGGAACTCTCGCATCACAATCAAGAGACTGTGAGTTCGATCCTAGGTAGAGGCAGATATTTCGCTCTCTGGGCACACTGAGAATATATTTGATGGAAGAAAACCTCTGCATTGGTGACAGGAAGGACATCCATCCAGTAAACACTCAGCTCCATTCAGTTGTTCAGAGTCCACCCCACAAGAGATTATGGGGTCATTAAAAGAGGATAATGATAGTTGATAGAGCTAGGATTCTTGGGAAGCTTCTCTCCCTCCTCTTAATGGGGTGGAAAGACATGGGACTTTGTCAAAACTTGTTCTTTTGGGGACAATACTGGGGAAAATGGCAATTGGCATGCCCTTGTAGGGTGATGGAGCCTACAAGGAGCCTGATTTTTGCTACTAACCTCTAACCTTATATGGGTTGCTAGGAAACTTGCCTAACTGGATGAGAAGTTTTCCCTTTTGAGTGGGCCTGTGGCCTCATCACTTGCAAGATCAGGTTATATTGATTATGGGTTTGCTGGCAATGCATTTTTATGAGGTAGTTAGTAGCAGCAAAATCAGGCTGGCTTACCAAGTACAGCATATCATCTTTGAAAATTTTAAATATTAAGTTAGTGAAGAAAAATGTGTGTTAATGAGTATGTGCTTGCATATGTTTACTCTGAGAAATATATTATTATCCTTCTGCCCTATTTCTTCTTTCTTCTTTTCTTTCCTTTACTTTGGTTGTGAACACTGGCTTCATAGTCACAGTGCCAAAGTTCTTCATACTTCATAGATTCTTCTTGGAACATTTCACTACAAAACATGGTCATTATTTCTCTGTTAAACCCTAACCTAGGAAGTTTTTAACGAGTAGTAGCTGCTATTATAGTTGGAACGGCCCAATTACCCCTTTAAGCATGATTATTATTTTTGCTCAATTTTTCCAATAATTTCTTTTTAAAAAATCAGATTCTTCATGAAAGAGTTTTCAAACACTGCTTCTCTGGAGTCAGTTCAGCTACCTGCTGTAATTTTTTTAATAAGCACCTAGTATCTCAATATCCATTCTATCATTTAGACTGAGTATGATGCTCCACATCTGTTATGACTTCAAACCATGCAGCTTACAAGTCAAATTTTTCATCCTTGCTTTTTAGACACAGGAAATAGGACTCATTTTCACATGAGATCCCTAATGCTTTTGATTTGACAGAGAAGAAATTATCATCAATTTTTAAAAGGAAAATAAATTTTGGATGAAAATGTTGTGGTGGGATGTGAGATTCTTCTGATTACCTTGGTTACAAGTTGTCTGAGCTGTATGAGAATTTTCTTCTTTAATGCATAATTATCTTCTAGCAGAAATGCTGCAGAATCTCTGATTCCTTGTGCCCCAAAGACTTGAAATACACCTGAGATTTTCAATAATATGAAAAGTGTTAAAGAAAACATCTTCTAAAAAGTAAGAAAAATCACTGAACAATGAGGTGATATTTCAATAGTGATAAATTGCAACTGATTAGGGTGGAAAAACTTCTGTTTGCTGGGTAGGACAGATAATGAAATAGATTAACAGAGGTGGGTTGTGTGTGTGTTGGGAAAATGGGAGAAAAAGAAGTGTCAAGGGAAGGAAGACAGAAGAGAAATATGAAAACAAAACCTGAAGGTAATCACTTTGACTCAGAGGTGGATTTCAGCAGGTTCTGACCAGTTTTGGAGAACCGGTAGTGGAAATTTTGAGTAGTTCAGAGAACCGGTAAATACCACCTCTAACTGGCCCCACCCCATCTATTCTCTGCCTCCCAGCTGATCGGGAGGAAATGGAGATTTTACAGTAACCTTCCCCTGGAGTGGGGAGGGAGTGGAGATTTTACAATATCCTTCCCCTGGAGTGGGGTGGGAATGGAGATTTTACATTATTCTTCACCTGTCACAGCCACCATGCCACACCCACCAAACCACGCCCACAGAACCAGTAGTAAAAATTTTTGAAACCAACTATAGCTTTGACTGGATAGTTGATTTCCTGATTTATATTAATGATAGATAGAAATTGGAAGTGCCTACTAACATCAATAGAAAAATCAAAGGCTTTAATGTAGGTTGGATTGTTCATAAGTACGCCTATCCCACAAAACAGAGAAAGTCCAGGGAATGGCTGTAATCCCGAACTGTGTATATTCATTGCATTGCTTTCTTTTATTTTTCCCTAAGGCCTGACTAGATATATGTTTTCTTACTTATTGCAACCCCTGCTTATAAGTTTGCCAATTATAATGATTAAAGACAGTGAATTAATGGAATTGTTAATTTTTTCTTTTATTTAGATAATTCAGAATGCAAATTTCAAAGACTCCATTGTGCATATAACCTACATTCCAGACTACATCCTCCCAACCCACAGTCTCAACAGAAAGAGTGAAAGATTATAATTAAAGGAGAACACTTACAATTGATTTACTAATACAGAACGAAGCAAAATATTTTAACAATGGATGGTAGTTCTGAACTATAGACCCAGAAGTTAATTTTAACAGTGTTTACTATTATATAATACACAGTTGCTGATCAGGACTGAACATTAAGATTTTAAGCATTTGTTTATAGGTAAGAGATGGGAAATAGAAAGAAGAGTGTGTTGGTTGTAGTATAAGTAAAATTGTGATGAAGGAGAAAATCATGTATATTTTCTGTTTTTTTAATATTTTTTAATGTTTTCCTTTTTACACTCTTTATTTTTTTTATATCTTTGTATTCGCCGAACCAGTAGTAAAAAAATGTCAAAAAAAAGTTCTGACAATCAGCTGAGCGACGTGTGATCGTCAGAACTTTTTTTTTTTTACTTTTTAAGCCTTTTTTTTTACTACCTATTCGCCCCAAAAGGTAGTAAAAAATGCTTTTAAAAAGTTTTTAAAAAGGCTTCCAAGAACACGCGCCACAGCTGAATTCCCCCCCCGCCCACTGTTCTACTTACCCTCCCAAGCCTCCTTTTTGTGTGTACTGTGCATGCGTACGCAGCATGCATTTGGTGTAAACTGCACATGCACACATGCAGCGCGCGCTTGGTGCACAGCACGCATGTGCAGCCAGCGAACCGGTAACAAACCGGTTCAGATTTCACCTCTGGTACAGAGTCTGATAATCCAACTTCTAAGCACCTTTGTCCTCTAAATGGTTTTTTGTTACTCAAGTGCAAAGCCATGGAAAGAAACTGGGTAAGGAATAAGATTTCTGTCATCCGCAGAAACTTCCAATCAATCTTTGGAATTTCTGAGAAATTAGTGAAGGCCAGGAAATTGAAGTAGAGAACTCTGCATCAGGAAGCCATCTGTTTCTGTAGATCAGGGGCGTTCAACTCACGTTGTCACATTCTCGTCACATGACAAATCGTGACCTTTTCCCCGTTTGCTAAAATGGCCAGTGCATGACACATCCAGCCCACGGGCCACCAGTTTGACACCCCTGCTGTAGAAGAAAGTAAAAAATGTAGCTTGTAATTAGCACAATTTATTTCTGTGCTGTAATACATGTTTCTTTCTTTCTCTCACACTTTGTTTCTGTATCTACAATTTGTAGAATTGGGGCTCGCATTACTAGCAGCATTTATGAGTATTTTAAGATGCATTCATAATGGTATATATATATATTTTCTTTAGCCTCTTCTTGTAAACTATATATTACCTCTGTCTAGTCTCTGGAGATTTTGAACAAAGGGCTTCAGTTGTGCCAGACCAACTTCACTTTGTACTTTGCCTGGTTTTTTGGGGTGGTGGTGGTGGATTTCTTCCGTTCCTAATTGGAAAACTGCTGTGATCTGGGCCGTGCCATAATATCTTCTTCCACATTGAATCTCTGCATTTAAATTCTGAATGTTAAATGGAGATGTTACATTTTATCTTATCCTATCTTTATCATAATGTTGTTGTTTTTTATCTCCTCGGAGAATGGTTTATCTCCCAAGGAGAGTGATAAAGAGCTGTAGAGCTGAATCTTTTAGTCACTGTCTCAGTGCTAGATAAGCCAGAAGGTGATATTATAAAACTATTTCAACTTTGGAATGATGACCTTTTCATTGACAAAAAGAAAGCATAGAGTATGAAAGACTTTTTTCTTCTTGTACAATATGGTTAAACTTTAGCTTCTCTGTGAAGCAGTCCCTGAATGATATTGGTGGTAGGAAGAACTATCAAGCAGGAAGCAGGATCAGGTTATAAAGACCCAAAAGGCTTTTGAGAGGACAGGTTTGGGACACCCAACCTTCCACTCCTAAGTGTTAGCAATATTACAGCCTCAAAAGGCCAAGGCTATCAGACTTTGCTGCAAAAATCCTAAAAATACCTCCTGAAGAAAGTGGTAAAATACAGAAAATGCTTTATTTTTCCTACCATCTAGTGGAGATCCATATTTTTGTGGCATAGATATGGTAGTCTTAGATAGAGTATCACTAAACTAGATAATCAAGATGTTGAGAAATACTTTCTTCAAGGATGTCTAATGTCCCAAGAAAGCATTGAGAAGACTAAGAACTAAATATATAGTGGGTTCAAAACTGCATCCATCTCTTTGAATAAGCTTGATATAATAGGATGAGTTTGGAGAAGACAACCCTTGTATTATAACTAAAATAAAAAATGTTTTTTGAAGGACAGTTCTCAGTTCAGGACACTAGATAGAAATATATTTGTTTGACTAATAGGAAAAAAGAATGTTTCTCTCAAATAATTACCTTAAATGAAGCAGGGGAAGAAATATCTTCAGAGATTTGCAAGTTAAAATATGAGTGACTTCGAAAATTACCTTAATTATCCATTACTTGGAAAGGTCTATTTAGTTTCTGTATGAATTTAACTTTTCTGTAACCTACAAACCCTTTTCTCTCCTTCCCTTTCCCCTCCCCCACCTCCTGACCCTTCCCAACTTTTACTCCTTTCCCTCATCTCATCTGTCTCCATCTTAAGGGCAGAAAGTTGCTTTTTGCTGCAATATGGAGGATAGTGCCTATGTGTATGTTTTTGAACTGAGATAATGTTCTGTATATCAGGAACAGATACAGTGTTGGTGAATAGAGGTTGGGAATGAGTCTGTAAGGGCAGTGATGAGGCAAAGATATATCATGCAGTCTCTCCCTCTCCTTCCCTCCCTCCCTCTCCCTCTCCCCATGTCTCTCTTTCTGAAATGATGCCACTGATTTTTGACAAGTGCATTAGAAAATAGTCTAGAGACCATGGAAAACATTTTTGGTTGCCTTGAGAAAGACAAATGGAGAACTCCTTAGAAGTTGCAAATTCTTAAGGAAGAACAAACATTTTCTGAGATGCTATGTGGTTTTTATTTACTATTTGATGAGATCATTCAGTGTCTCTGTTGTCAACCATTTTCTCCTACAACATGTAAGACAGTATAAGCAACTAAGACTTTCAGACTGTCTGATTAAATAAGTAATCCCAGAGGGAAGCTTTCCATTCTGGTGGGTATAATCGAGCTTGTTGTTCACTCCTGGTATAATTTCCAAATGACAATCACTTCATTTTACACAGTCCAGACCAGTGGTGGGTTGCTACTGCTTCTCCCCAGTTCTTGTGAACTGGTAGTGGAAATTTTGAGTAGTTTGGAGAACTGGTAAATACCACCTCTGCCTGGCCCCGCCCCCAATCTTTTCGCTGCCTCCCAAGTCCCAGCTGATCGGCTAGAAGGAAAAAAACTGTTTAAACTCTTGCCATGGTGCTTCAAAGGGCTGCCCTACAGCTGATCAGCAGTAAAAGGCAGTGTGGTGGTAGACCAGTGCACTCCAAGAACAAATGGGTAGACCGGTGCGCTCCAAAAATAAATGGGTAGACTGGTGCGCTCCAAAAATAAATGGGTAGACTGGTGCGCTCCAAAAACAAATAGATAGATCAGAATGCTCCAAAAACAAATGGGTAGACCGGTATGGTTCCGCAAGCAGTTAAAAGCCTGGTAGTCCAGTACCCTTCTAAATCCTAAAGAATTGTCACATGACCATCAAACATGCCCACAAAATAAGCCAGGCCCACAGAACCAGTAGTAACAAAATTTAGAACCCACCCCTGGTCCAGACTATGAAAATCTGACTGTGTACCTCGATCCTAAACTGTCTCTTTACTTTATGTTTGATATCTGCACAATTCCTCTCCATCTAGAGAATCTAAATTTGACCTAGCTGGACACAAATTATACTGTTAGTATTATCTTTTTTCCTTCCTTACCCAGTGCCTACTTTCCCCTTGCCTCTGAGTAGCCAGGTTTCTGAGCCACAAAATATATAGCTGAACTTCTATAAACTTGACAATTGTCAGTTTTACACTGACAGTTTTCTTGTTGCACCAAAACTAATTTTGATCACAAGTTCTCACACAATTGGATTTTTCTTCTTTTGTCTCTTTTAATTCATCACAATGCTTTGAGAGTTGACTGGATCCAGTAGTTCATTGAATTTTCTACCTAGTGTCTGAGAAATGATAGTTTCAAAATTGGAGACATCAAGCTGGAAACTGAGAGACTGTGAGTTCTGCCTTAGGTGTAAAGTCATCTGACGACCTTGGACCATTCGCTTTTTCTCAGCCCAGGATGAAAGGAAAGAGGCAATGGCAAATCACTTTTGAAAAACTTTGCCAAGTAAACTGAAAGGACTTGTCTAGGTAGTCTCCAGGAGTCAAAATTTACTCAAAGGCTCTGAGAAGAAATGAAGATATTCAGATCTCTACTGTATGTGCAATTATATTATTGGGAATACTGATTGTATTTCAGAACGTCATATAATTTTGTATTAGTTGAACCCTTACACCTTGCATTAAAGTAAAGACATTTCAAACTGAACTTAATGTGAGACTACATGGACACAACCTTGTAGGTATCTTGGCAATAGTACAGAACAGATTTGCCATTGCTTTCTTTTAAGCAAATAAGATACTTTTCAACTCCTCAGCCTGGCATAAACTCTGGAATTTCTTGATGGTGTCTCATCTAAGTAGTAATCAATCCTGCTTAGATTTGGAACTCAAACAGGGTCATCCAAGCCCTGTCAGAGAATAAACCCAATATCTAAAGAGACTACGAGTAATGTATAGTAGAAAGGAGTAGAGAATCACCTGCCAAAATGGCACAAGGAATGGAAGAACAGTTCTCAATGCCACATTATGTTGCATTGACATTAGCTCTAATGGGATGATCTCCACCAACAAGGGACCATAAAGAATTTTTGTAGTAGTTTAAATCTTTTCTAATTTTTTTTTAAAAAAAACCTTTGGTAAAATACTATTGGATGTCCGTATTTTTTTAATTAAAAAAATAAGGGATTATTCAGAGCCCTACTCTCCAATTAGGTTTTCTAACCACTTAGGTGAACTGACAACCAATAAAGCTCATTTCCCAAAATGGCTACACATGTTTTGTTAGGAAAAAAATCAGTTACATCTTCTTTTGAATTAAACACTACTTGGAACAGCAATATGTGTTAAAATTATGATATTTTTATGAGAGAGTATAGGAGAATATGGCTGAAATGAGTATAGAACTATCTTATGCAAAATATACTGATGAAATAAATTTTCATCTGTATATGTTTATGTATTGGTGACAGAAGAAACAAGTGAATATAATCATTCCTTATCTTTTTCCTGCATTTCTAAGCATAAATAAAAATTCAAGAGTTTATTTCCTACTATCTCCATTAAAACAACCCTTATTTCTGGGAATTGGAGTGTCACAATGGCTCAATGGACACAGGGCTTGTCTGCTGGAAAACCAGCAGCCCAAGTTCGAGATCCAAGCACTACATGATAGGGTAAGATCCAGTTCTTGCTCCTTCCAACTTAACAAGCATGAAAATGCAAGTAGATAAATAGGTACCACTTTGGTGGGAAGGTAATAGCATGCTGGCCAAATGGCTGCAGAAATGTCTTCAAACAGCGCTGGCTCAATGGCCTTGAAACAGAGATGAGTACTGCCTCCTATAATTGGCAACAACTAGTGGAGTAAAATACATAGGAACTTCTTTTTTAAATTTCAAGGAATTACAGAACAATCTTATTCATATTAGCTTAAAGAAGGATATATGAGCAACAAGGCTTGTTGTCTCCAGAAGTACACCTCCCAGGTATCTCCAAAATTATTACCAAATTGTCATAGTTAATGTGAAATGGCTAAATACATGGGGAGGAAGAGTAATTGTATTTAAATAAGTTTTAAGTAATATTAAATTAATTTCAGTCAAACTTAATTTTTGGCCTGGCCTATTTCTTCTTTTTGTCTCATCCACTTGCTGAAGTATGATTTTAGCAAGACATTCAAGTAAAATTATAGCCTCTGGCTCAAAAGGAATTGAATAATCCTTAGAAGTAAATCTCAGTGTGTTCAAATGGCTTTACTCTCTTTAACTGTGGATAAAAATGTATATTATTGTTTTGAAATGTTCAAGTTTACAATTGTAAGACACTCTCTTATTTTACATCAGGAGAACACCTTTGAAAGAAAATTCCTTTATCTTTTCTTTATTTTTTGAAATCACTCTTCTTGGGTGGAGACATTCCACCTGTACTATATTTTCTTTAGAGCTAGAAATAGTCTCTCACATTGCATTGTCAATTTCACTTGGCATATTTCATTTTTGAAATATACATGGGATATAAATAAGCAGTTAAAATGCTTTGCCTGCATATAATGTACACATGGCAATTCAGCAAGTCATCTTTAATATTTTCTAAGGGACTATTTCCTATCTTATGAATGTCAAGAAAAAGATAACATGTAACAGTAATGTTCTTAAAGGATGTGGAAATTTGTGACCAAGTCTACATCATTCAACATCATACACATAATACAAAATATCTAGTATTTCCTATCTCACTATAAATTTAAAATAAATAGTTAAATGTAGGACTGCATAGGGATGATTGCATATGAATGTCTGCATGTTAGTTTATTTATCCCAACCCTATGCATTTTAAATACAGGTAGTCCTTCTTTAGCACCTGTTTCAGGTAAAACAGCAAAACTCTGGACAAAAACAGAAGTTAGAGTAAGGCCAGACCTTGGCTGAAATTTTCTCTTCCTATATCTGTAGAAAAATGTCACAGCTTTGGGTTAAAGCCAACTTTAGCCTTCTAGTTGTAAGTCTTATAATGTAGTTCTCTTCCCCTCACACATAACTCCTGGAGGACTTGTTTCAGCTATCATCACAATTTATGGAATTTTGCTTCTCTCAGAAAGAGTGGAGAGATGGTAAATATACCTCAATATAGCGCAAAGGGGCATCCTCAAGTATCTTTCTACTTTACATGTCGGAAATATTTATCTCTTGAAGAAGCAGACTGCATCTCATCTTCATTAGAAATCTCAATTGGGTATTGAAATGTTCTAAGGCAGGAATTATGAAATCAAATGAACTGTTTGTCATGGTTGGCCTTTCTAGTTACTGCTTCAAAACAGATGCTGTCTATCAGGTGAAGATGGTCCCAGAACTTTGGCTGAAATTTAGACAACAGGAGAATTTGCAGTGTACTTTGGAAAGCATTGTAAGTGCTATTCTTTCTAGAAATGACGTTATTGAGAAAATAAATGAAATGGCAATTTTCTGAATAAATGACTAAATAAGAAGGATTAACAGTCGAAGCAGCAATCAGGTTGCATATTATATTATCTTTATAATAAATCCAGCTTCTTCATTGTAGCAGGGCCTCTCTCTCTCTCTCTCTCTGTGTGTGTGTGTGTGAGCCTTCTTCTACTTTGAGCTTTCTTCTACTTTGAGCTACATCATAGCATTATGATGCCAACTCAACAGTTCATTGAACAATCTAATATGCTGTGTAAAACAAGCAGGAATAGGAGGTACAAACACACAAAGAGATACATGTCTCGTATGGACCAAAATTATGTTAAATACTAACCAATACTAACCAAACATTACTGGGCTGTTACAAAAACAAGCCAATTTTTCCTTCTATTCATAGAATTGCAAATCTTTTGGAGTGATGCTGACTGCTTAATTGGTTAATTAAGTGACATCACAGTCAGCCATTATTATAGGAGTGCAAATAATACACGATTAATTTAATGGATTTGACTGCTTTGTAAGCACTCTAAATATAGTTTATTCTGACTCTCTCAACAATAGAAAAATTCTCTATGGATAGAGGGAAGACTAAGATATACAGACATACTACAGTCTTAAGCTACATGATGAAGCAAAGAGAAACAGTGAACAGGCAGCATTACTAAGCTGGTACAAGTAAAAATAATCACTACTTTTAATGTTGAGGCTATAGGCTAGATGTGTTCTAATCCCACCTTAAGCACAAAGGGGGTGACCTTGGGCCAGTCACTGTCTTTCAGTGCTAGGAAAGAGGCAGTGATAAGGCATTTCTGAAAAACCTTGCCAATAAAACTGTAGGAGTTTGCCTGGTCAGGGGTGTCAAATTCAATTTCATTGAGGGCTGCATCAGGGTTGTGTTTGGCCTTGTGGGGGGACATGGCTGGGATGGCGTGGCCAGCTTGACATCACTCGTGTTAGGGGCACCTGTGGTGGCCCAAGCGTTCTGCCAGCAAAAATAGGCTACTGAGCTCCGTTTTTGTCTGCGTCAGCCTCCTGAAACCTTCTGCCAGCAAAAACAGAGCTAAGGAGGGCTGCACTCTGTTTTCTCTGGCAGAGGGTTGCAGGAGGCTGTTGAGTCAAAAACAGAGCTCGGGAACCCATTTTCACTGACAGAGGCATCACGGGTCGGTCCTTTGCTGTTTCCAGGGTAGCCCTGGGGGCCACATCTAAGCACCCCACTGGTCAGATCCACTCCCCCCCCCCAGGCCTTGAGTTTGACACCCCTGGTCTAGGCAATTACCAAGAGTTAGAAACTGACTTGAAGGCACAAAAAAGCATACTCATGGTGCATTTCTGCCCTTAAAAATGGTCAATGTTCCCTACTTGTGCTAGGGCAAAATGTTCACGAGGATCTGCTCTACTCAGCAAGGAAATTAAAATCCGAATTTGAAAAGAAGAAACATATAAACGCAGAGATATATAATTCACACCAGCATCGCCCCCAGTAAACCGAGCTTCAGCTGAAGTTTTTAATGTAATGTCAGAATCCAGCACAGTCAAGAAGTGATTGAGGATGAATCAGAAATGGTCTAAGCAAAACAAAGTAAAGATCTCAAGGCAGGTGATTTCAAAGAAAGATGGGAAGGCAAAAAATATCTGCTGGGGTAAAAGTAGAATTTGTAAGCAAAATTTAAGACATTAGGAAAATTGCTTTGCACTGAATGTTTGTAAAACATTCTCTTCTGCAAAAGAGTCTTTTGTTTTTCTATGCTCTGGCTGCTTAGATTTCATTTTGATCGTCAGTCTTTTTTTTTTTTTTAATAAAAGTTATTTTATTGTTGGAGGAAAAAAAGGATTTTTCTGCTGGTTCTGTTCTTGAGTTACAATAGCAGTTGTGACTGGACTTGCTCGGTGATGCAATTGTCACATGTCACATGCACAATGTCACATTATTGCATCACTTAGGTCAGGTGGGCAAATGTGGCTCTTTAACAACCTGTGGACTTCAACTCCCAGAATTCCTGAGCCAGCTTGGCTGTCTCAGGAATTCTGGGACTTGAAGTCCACAGGTTGGCTCCCAGCTTGGCTGTCTCAGGAATTCTGGGAGTTGAATTCTGGGAGTTGAAGTCCACAGGTTGTAAAAGAGCCACATTTGCCCACTCCTGACTTAGGTCATTCTAGCACTCCTGGTTGTCTTCATTAGGTGAGGATCACACAGGTCATCAAAAAAGGACCTCACAGGGTCATGACTCCCAGCTTCCTATGGGATTCCCCATTGACTTTGCTTGTGGGAAGCTGGCAAGGAAAGTTGACGATCACAATCATGTGACTGGCTAACCGTGACATTGTAATTGAAAGCTGGATACCAAGTGCCTCTATCACATTCATTTGACTGCAGGGAAACTGCAACAGCCAGAGCTTTGAAGACCTTTTGTAGTCCCCCTTATTTAGCACAATCACAAGTTTGAATGGTTGAAAATAGAAGTGTGTTTCTTCAGCATTTGATACTAAAGGGTTTTTTTTGGGGGGAAGGATATTCTTGTACATTTATGTATTTATTTTTAAAATAAAAATTACGATTTTTCTTGCTTAACTGGATGCTATATTTTCTTACAAGAAGTATAAGATTTAATCTTCCTGACCCCCAAAAAATATCCTAGCCATCATTATTTGTTTGAGAATAAGGGAATTTATTTCTTCTTCCTCAAGAATGAATGGATGCTGTTCATCAGTGGGATGATATCCCCAAATGTTTATTGATGGCAAAAGACTTCTTCGATGTGAGTCAGATCTGAATGAAAACATGTTTGCAACTTTGTATCTTGCAGGATAGGACCCATTCCTTCTCTGTTACTGGGCCCACCATATAGAATATGATCTCTCTGATATCTGGATGTCCTGCCCCTGCCTGCCTTTCATACGTTCCCCCTCCCACATTGGAAGATTTGTAACCCCATCCTGAATTCCAGCTTTGTCTAACAGTTAAGGCACCAGACTAGAAACCGGGACACTGTGAGTTCTAGTTCTATCTTAGGTATGAAGCTAGCTGGGTGACTTTGGCTAGTCACACACTCACAGATCTAGGAAACAAGCAGTGGCAAACAATTTCTGGAATCTCACTGAGAAAATTACAGGGACTTGTCCAGACGGTCACTAGGAGCCAAAAATGACTTGAAGGCATCTAGCCATGAAAAAGCCCACATACATATAACCAGTCATGCTGGAAAGAACACCAGTGTAAATTGATATGTTGTAGCTGCTCCATCCCTGGAGGCTTTCAAAAGGAGACTGGACAACCATTTGTCTGAAATGGTATAGGGCAGTGATGATTAACCTTTTTGGCACCGAGTGCTGAAACTGGAGCATGTGCATGAACACACACGTGCACACACACACGTGCCAGAACACCGGAACACCAGAACTCAGAAGAGAGCAGCTGGCCGTGTGCATGCATGTGGTGACCAACTGTTCTTCCAGGTTCCATCACACACATGTGCACCAGCCAGGTCTCTCTTCTGGGTTCTGTCGCATACATGCACGCTGGCCAGCTGGTCTTCGCACAAAGACCAGCTGGACGGTGGTGTTGTGACCCTGGCCCCAGAGGCTGATTTATCGTTGCATGCTGATTCGGAGGATGATATGGAGGAGGAGGAAGCTGTCACGAGCTATGTGCCAGAGGGGCTGTCTTCACTGGTGAGTCAGCAAAAACTGACAGTTACTGACATGCCTATGGACCCCAGCCAAATTGAGGAGGAAACAGAGGCCGGGAACGATGAGGGGAAGCCCCTGTTGGATGCAAGAGAGAGACGTAGGAGACGTCATAGAGAACAGCTATTGCCATGTCCTAAGAGGTGTGCTCAGGAGACGTAGGGCCACACCCTACAAAGTATAAAAGGGGTGTGACTGGGCTGGAAAGGCGTGGTGAACAATTTGTTGGAGTTTTGGATGCAGTGGAGTTACAACTGTTAGTTTGGAGTTTTTTGACAAAGAGTCTGCATTCCTGCATTAGCCTGCTGTCTGTCTGCCAAGACCTTTGGAACATTGCCCGGTAACTATTGGACTGATATATGCTTTGGAAGAGAACTATTTATTAAAGGGCCAGCTTCAGTCTCTCTAGCCTGTGTTTGTTACTGCCGGGCTATTTGAGCCTCTGCAAGGCCACTCGTAGGAGGGGACAGAACAGGTGGCATATGCAAGCCAGAACCCAGAACAGAGCAGCTGGCCGGTGCACATGCGTGTGATGGAACCTGGCATGCAGAGCCCACAGAGAGGGCTCTGCATGCCACCTCTGGCACGCCATCAGAGGTATAGGGCCTCCAACAGGAGCAGGTGTTGGACTAGAAAACCTGAGGTCCCTTCCAACTCTATCATTCTATGTTCTAGCAGATAAATTCAACGAATCCCCACATAGGTCTCCATTATTAGATGCCTCTGAAGGGGCAAGACCAAACCAGGAATCTGCTTTGTTCAAATAGGATGAAAACTTTACTTTTTAAACTCTGCTCTGTTCATTCATGTGAAGTTATTTTTTTTTTCCTGTTCAGCAGCATTTCTGGAAGCAGTCCAAATTACAAGTTGTACAACAGCTAATAAATTAGGCCAGCTGGCATTCACAAAGAAATTAGCAAAAGGAAGTAGAAACAAATTACAGATGCTATGCATAATACTTGTAAAAAGACTTATTAAACTCCAAAGCTATTTTGAATGGTATAAATCTGAGCTTAAGAACTTTGCCAGTAAGCTTCCATGTTTGCATTGCCTAAATCTGAGCAAATAATTAGACACCTCTTCTTTGTGTATGTGACTGAATTAGTAATAAATAAGGAAAAGGATATAATGGTAAAAGAATGTGACACTGAGAACTGCATTCCACAGAAAAATGCAACAAATAAAGTACTAAAGAGTTTCTAATTAATATTACGTGCCATACCAGGTAGTTGAGAAGAAAGGAAGAATATGGTAGAGCAGTGAAATAAAACATTCAAAGTAACTAGTTGCATTTTTACTTCAGTATATATTTTATTTCTTAGACAGCCTATTTTCATAATAGACTACACTGTGAATAAACCATTGAGAGAAGCACAGCCAAAACTGATCCTATGTGGAATCAGTAAACAACTCAACAGTGTCACCACAAGAGTGCCATATATTGCAAAAATAATAATAATAAATAAACATGTCAGATAACTAGTTTAACTAAAGTACCCATCCCTGGTTTAATTCATATTCTGGAATGACAGATGGTTCCCCAGTTTTTTCTTCTAACCACAATATTGCTTCTTTCAAGCCCACTTTAATTCAAATGAAAAGCCTTTGATGGTAATTCAAAGGTTAGCACAAATACCAATACAGACAATAAAGAATTAAAAAAAAAAGATTTTGAATACTGGAAGAGCCATATCCTAAAAAAAAATAATAATAATAAATAAGGAAAAAAAAATCCTTGAAACCAAATGTAGCTTTTCCTCTGTGTTAAATGCACCACTAATGTTCTCATTTCCCCTGCACTCCTTGTTGCCATTATTTTATTTTATTTGTGTCCTTGAGTCAGTATTGACTCCCGACAATTCTTATGTTGACTTTTTTTCTTTTTCTTTCAGAAGTGACTTGCCAATGGTGCCTTCCTAGGGTTGAGATTGAGTGGCTGATTCAAGGATTCCCAGGGCTTCCTCCCTAATGTGAGACTAGAATTTATGGTCTCCAGTTTTTAGCCTGATGCCTTAACAACTATACCAGACTGTCTTTCTTGTTGCCATAATGCATGCATTTTTATCATAAACATTAGCAGGATACCAGATAAGACTTGGATTGTTTTCCCTGATGCCACCTTTTATGATTAATGGGATGTTTGGAAAAGTTATCAGTAAAAGGAAACCACCAAATTATACAATGGCTGGACACCATCAAAACTGACACCAGCCAAAGCATAGAATAATTCAAAGAAGTAGTGCAAGATTGGAAGATGTGGACAGACCTGGCCCATAGAATTGTCAAGACTCAGACATGACTGGATAATATCATCAGCATGATTAATGGAAATGAAGCTGGGGAACTCTAGTAGAGTAATCCAAGTTTTTCTCAAAGCCATCAAGGTAGACGATTTATCATCAGAGAAAACCTTACTTCACTGATAGTTTTTACAAAAAGTATCAAAATACATTTTACACAATAAATGTAGAGCAAAAGAAATAGATACACAGTAGCCAAAAGGGTAAAAACAATAGTGCCAATAATTACAAATGGCAAATAACTTTGTTATTTATTAAAGTCCACAGATTAAATATTTTTGTTCTTAAGCAGAAGCCAGTCATAGCTGACAACTTTGACTTGAAGGGTAATGTTTTGCTAATTTCTTGTTTAAATAAATGTCCACCAAAGTAATTGCTGGACTCAAAATCAATATTGCTACAGTCAGTCAGGCCATAATATTTATAATTAAAAAATAAATCCAGAGGCATGTAAGTTCAACAAATATCAATAGGTTTTATTGAGAAAAACTCTCCTTAAAAATCAAATCTTTATGACAGGATAGGATGGAATGGGAGGGGAAGGGAGAGGAGAAGAGAACGCAAAAAATGAATAAGAAATAGTAAACTAAAGAAATTTAAGCATAGGAAAAGAAAAATAGGGGGAGAAAAATATTGCTACTTATAGTTTACACCAATATCATGTATTTATCATCATCATTTAACTCTTCATATTTATTTATTTATTTATTTATTTATTTATTTATTTATTTATTTATTTATTTATTTATTTATTAGTTTGATTTATATGCCGCCCTTCTCCGGAGACTCAGGGTGGCTTACAATGCTTTTAAGCAATAGCCTTCATACTTTTGTATATCCCTGCTTAGTAGGGCTTTTGCCCCCCCCCCCCAAAGCGATGTTCTATTTTATACAAAGTCAGCAATATCTACAATATCCACATATGGCTTAATACAATACATTGTCTTTCATACTTTTAACTTCTTAGCTCCTTCTTTTTGAGGATCCCATCAACTTCACTCAACCATGATAGAAGCACACTTTTAAATACAGCTATTTAACTTCTTTTTATAAACATTTCTTTCCCCAAAAGGACTAAATACTAACCACCATATTTGTACCAATTCAGTACTTGTCTTTCATATGGTTTCTCTACCTATTTCTCTGTTCTTAGTAAACGTTTTACATTTACAGATTTCTCAGTGACTTGCTAAATAGCAATATCTGGTTTTATTAGTCCTGATCACACTTTTGTTTGTTAATCAACTCAATGAGCACCTTTTTTTTTGGGGGGGGGGGTTTCCATTTTTTCCAAACAAGACAAGCACATCTTTGTTTCAGATATTATTTCAGATAAGAGATCAGAGATCTCTCATTTTATGAAATAAGAACGAAAACACCATCTTGCTAGCATGCTCTTCTCCATGTCAATGGAGATTCTCAATCATGGAGGTCATGGTTGTCCCTAAAGTGCTTTTTCCAAAAAGCAACTGGACTTTCTAGTTTTGTTTTTTATTTATTTGCAAACATTTCAATTCTTATCCCAGAAGTTTCTTCCATTCAGAATTAGTCACAGGCAGTGACCAGACTGCAGTAATAATGAAGTCAAAGCTTAAACATTTTGGACACATAATGTAAAGCTAACAGGAAATTGAAAAGGCTTTGTTGCTTGGAGTGTTTCTCAACCTTGGCAACTTTAGGACAAATGGATTTCAACTCAACATGACTGATTAGGGAATTCTGGGAGTTGAAGTCCATATGTCTTAAAATGACCAAGGTTGAGAAACACTAATTTACAGTCATTCAAAGAGGCTGATTGAAGACAAGCCTGAGACTATCACTGATGACAGAATCATAAGCCTAGAATCAGGGGTGAAATCCAGCAGGTTCTGACAGGTTCTGGAGAACTGGTAGCACAAATTTTGAGTAGTTTGGAGAACCGGCAAATACCACTTCTGGCTGGCCCCAGAGTTGGGTGGGAATGGAGATTTTGATTTAGATTTAATGGCAGTAAGAAGGATTGAGTAAAAAGTTATAATATTAAACTCATTTTAGCTTGTGGAATCAGGTTTTTCTTTGGTACAAACAAATAAATTCAATTAATGTTACTGGAATATATCTTGAAGAAGTCCATACTCTCTATTTTGGTATCTCCGTTAATCTGACAAGTTGATCAAATATTATATTTTAGAACATTGCAAATTTTGATTGATATGCTGCTCCTAGAATCCAGAGTGTATTTTCTCTAGAAGAAAGAAATGGGAAGATGGCCTGATTTGGCATCATTCTTTCATTCAATGCAATATCATGGAGAATTCTGTTTAAATGGAAAACCCAAGCTGATGTGATAGTTAAGACATTTGATTAGAATTCGGAAGATCATGATTTAAGTTTACCTTCGTCTATGGAAACTCACTGAATGACTTCAGATCAGTCACTGCCTCACAGGACTGTTGTGTAGAAATATAAGGGAAGAGCTGCTGATAGAAAAGCTGCATTTTATTTTTATGAATAATAAATTAATAAAATATTCAGGTGAATTCTGGTCACCATGAAGTTAAGAATTTATTTAGATAACTTTTAAAAAGAATCAGCAATAGTTATTCCATTCATGTTTTTTTAAAAAAAGAAAACTATAAAACAATATGATTTTCTTACTATAGATATCCAACAATTAAAAATAATAACAATGGAAATGTTTGAAATATTGAACCATTCTAAATAGGAAAGCCTCCCACACTCCTATTAAAAATGACAGATAAGCCTTATGCTCTTCTGAGATGTTTTGGGAAGGTACATTATATCTATTTTTATAAGAAAGGAAAATTTGCAAAATTCAATCTTGAGAAAGTGACATCTAGAAAGACCACAGCAGTCAGTCAACAACCTAACCTTAAAATAAACCCACAGGCACCATTATATTTGCCTCAGGAATATTTTGAGGAAACAGATGCTACAACAGAATACTTATGAAAACAAAACCAAAAAAATATAAATGTTCAAGGAACTTTTACAGTAAAAAAAAAAAAATTCTGGTCTCGACCTTTGCCAACAATTAAAGTTTTAATTAAGGCCATCTTTTTTTTTTTGAAAGAAAAAGTGAAGATTGCTGTTTGTGTGGTTTTATGAAGTAACAATATTCGATGTGTGAGTAACATGTGGGAGTCCATCACTTAAAACTAAAAATGTGAGAGGTGAGCAAATTGGGTTTACTGGCTGTTAACTGACTAACACATGTAAGAAAAGTGACACATTTTGTAAAGTAAATGTGACAAGTGCTTTTATTTGTTCAACTCCTTGTAGTGAATAATCCTAATATTTCTGAGACCATTACAATGCTCTCTGCTGGAATTTAATTTGTTCTCAGTAATTTAGTTGTTTGGATTTTTTAAAAACATTTTTCTCTCTTTTTCTCCCTCCCTCTCTCTACTTTCCACATGCACACAAACACATACAAATGCACACACATGCGTGTACATGGAGAGAGAGGGGGGAGGGAGAGAGAGAGAGAGAGGTGGGGGAGTTTCTTTTTAACCTTAATCTTTGAGTCCCCTTAGGAAAAAAAAATGTTTCCTCTGAAGAACTAAATAGTAAAGAAATCTTCCTTAAAGTATTTTTATTTATTCAAGATATAATCCAGTTGATATATTTGCACAGGAAGGACAATCTGAGATATGATTCTAATATTAGTATGATCCTCAGTGCCTTTATGAATACTTTTAAGTTCTTTAATCAAACCTTTTTTCTTAGGCTCTGCTTAATTTTGCTCTTTTGACAGAACTTCAAGATCTTAAAAGATATACTCCAGTGATATAAATGAATAAAAGAAAACATAATATTCTAATAAGAGACTCATTTCACCTTCCTAGACTTTTCTTTGGCTTAGTTGGTGATCTTAGATAATGATATTGTTCCCATGATAGTAATAGCACTTAGACTTATATACTGTTTCATAGTGCTTTACAGCCATCTCTAAGCAGTTTATAGTGTCAACATATTGCCCCCAACTATCTGAGTCCTCATTTTACCGACCTCAGAAGGATGGAAGGCTGAGTCAACCTTGACCCAGTCAGGATCAAAGGAATTGAACTCCTGGCAGTGTGAGTAGGGTTAGCCTGCAATACTGCAGAATGCAGAAGACTGCATTCTAACCACTGCACCACCAGGGAATTTACATTTGTCTCCATTATATAATGTTTGTATTTGTATAAATTTCATTAATTTTTCTACTTCTGAATCTTTATGTGAAACAGTATTTAGATATCCTTTGACATTCAATCTTCGAGTGAATGCTGCTGGAAGTTGAGTGGCATATCAATTTAATTAATTATGGTTGGTTACATAGGCAGATGTTTAAACTGGATCTGGTATTTTTATCTACTTATCAAGTCCTTCCCAAGGACCTGGTATAGATAGATCTTTGATAGATCTTTGATTAAAGCAGTGGTGAGTTTCAATTTCTTTTACTACCAGTTCTATGGGCATGGCTTCGTGGGCATGGCTTGGTGGGCATGGCGTGGCATGGCATGGCATGGCTTGGTGGGCGTGGCATGGTGGGCATGGCAGGGGAAGGATATTGTAAAATCTCCATTCCCACCCACTCCAGGGGAAGGATACTGTAAAATCTCCATTCCCACCCCACTCCAGGGAAAGGATACTGTAAAATCTCCATTCTCACCCTACTCCAGGGGAAGGTTACTGCAAAATCCCCATTTCCTCCCGATCAGCTGGGACTCAGAAGGCAGAGAATAAATGGGGGTGGTGCCAGTCAGAATTTTTACTACCGATTCACTGAACTACTCAAAATTTCCTCTACCGGTTCTCCAGAACTAGTCAGAACCTGCTGAAACCCACCTCTGTGTTAAAGGTATCATCACAAGATGTCAGCTGTTCCAAATTATGTGAGGATACTCTACAGTTAGTTTCACAGTCTAAGACTTCATGATTTAAGTCCAAATCAAGGACCTAAGAATTATCAAAATAGCATCTAAAATATATGCCATTCCAAGCAGGAGAGGCGTTTTTTTGTTTGTTTGTTTTGTTAAATTGGGGTGTTTAGTTCTGATAAATTTACTATTTCCAGATATTGAGAAAATCCTTTAGATATCACTTTTAGGGATAAAGTCACAATTGGTATAATAATGGATTTCCTTTTCCATAAGCATTCAACTTTGATCTGCAAGTTCCGATATTTTGTAATTTATTATTAAGCTAAAGTATTATTATTCTAAATGTTATGAAATGTTTTCAAAGTGCTATAAATTCTACTACCTGTATATATAAAAAGCACTCTGCAAAAACTATATACCGGTAGGTAGTGTACAATTGTATTAAGTGCAAACATTATACTAAAAAAAAAAATCCCAATCTCAAGTCTCTAAAACTCAGAAACTGAATTTAAATCTTGAAAAAGGAGAGTCTGAGAAGCAGAAATTGATAGGGTCCCCTATCTCTATCATCAACTCAATCTGAGGATCTCCAGCAAAAAAGAAAATTTGAAAAGAAGGGAGCCATTTCTCTCCTGTACAAGGCCTTTGAACCATTCTTCTCTATGATATTTTTTTTTCAGCTGATAGATTATTTCACATAACTTTGTTTTTTACATACGTTCTTGATTTTAGAACAATGTCTCTTTATTATACATTCTAATTGGGGAGGATTAAGACAGAGAGATAAGCTACTGTGAAGTTCCAGATCAAGTAGAACTATCAAATTCTTCCATTCTTGAGGTTTGTTTAATTGAAGGAAAGAGAATTTGTGTGTAGTGTTAGAGGCTTGCATTTCAATTGCAAACAGCACGCAGAGTTAGCAAATAATGGCCTATGCTGCCTAACCTAAAGAACAAGGTGTTTGTCTTGTTTGTAAATTCTTTGTCTGCTGAATTTTTAATATCCTGATTTTATTGGGATTTACTGCCCTTGAGTAGCTCCCTTACCCTAAGAATAGCTAAAATCTTTTGTATAGTTTGATATTTGTTAAAATGATTACAATAAAGTATTAAGTTAACTTATATTAAGTTTGGACTTTCTCATTATCAAAAGTCTTCTTTGGGGTGAAAAAATGATTAAGGTTCATGAGTAGTTTTTTTAAAAAAAAAATAAAATAAAATAAGTAAATTATTGTGACAGAGCAAGCCTATTTAATTCTATCCAGAATAAATCTCATGAGCTTAGTTAGAAATAAGTTCCAAAACTGTATGTAGTAATAAAGGAAACAGTGCAATTTTTTTAAAAAATCCAAACTCTCCCAAGAGATACCACAAACAATTATGTCCTGGATACTCAACAAGCTTGATATTAATTGAGCCTTCAGCTAAGCATGTATTTAAAAGGAAGTGAAAAATGATTACACCAAGGGCAGGTCACACCAAGGACTATTCAAGATGATACCTGGATCTCTGCTAGGCCTAAAAGAAACAAATTTCTTGTAAAATAATGACTTTTTTCAAACATTTCTTCCAAAAATTCTAATAAATATACTGGTTATCAGTTCAATTATACAGCATCCCTATACTGTACATGCAAAGCCCAATCTTATACTCAACTTAAAACCTTGTTAACAGTAGGTGTAACACCAGAGCCATGGATGAATTTGGTTGTGTGTTTTTCCATCTATTCAACTGACCGTACACGTTTTGAAACAGATTTGATATCTGACCTCTTTATGAGGTAAAAATATACAGAGTATCTAGCAGGGCACATTTGCTGCCTCGATTTCTTGCATTTTGGATATTCTGCAGATACCTGTAAAGACCTAGATTTGAAAGCTTTGCAAAATGGTAAACTTGGGGTTATGTTGCTCACTTGACAGTGATGATGAGTTGTTCTCTCAAGTGAAAGCATCCCAAGCTGGCTTCCATGCAAATCTCTAAGGATTGTGCTAGCTTTCTAGAAGTATGGGAAACAGCTGTGAGTTCATTGTATGGAACCAGGAGATGGTAAAGAAGTCTTAGAGCTTTCGTATGTGACATGTATTTTTGGTCTGAAGCTATTTATGTTTCTTCTGCCTAGGGAAATTTACCCTTCTGCATGGTTGCAATAGGCAGCCTTTTCCCCTAAAGTAATACAGTTGTTTTTAGCTCTTTTCTCCCATAAGATATTTAACTACCTCTGACAAGTATAACAGGATGCTTTTTCAATGTTGATTGAGGGAAGAAAGTTCTAAGTATGAACCCCAAGTGCTTTTAATTCTGTAGAAGAATACAAAATTATTCTTCGTGCCTATTGGGATCTTTATTACACCGTGTTAATATGAAATGACGAAGGAGTAGAAAGAGAAGGAGAAATGAACTGAAGAAGATGCTATGGTAATAAAAGATGGACAAAGTGCAAATCAAATAGCAATGGTACTTAGACTTATATAGTACAGTGCTTTTACAGCCCTCTCTAAGTGGTTTACAGAGTCAGCCTATTGCCCCCAACAATTTGGATCCTCATTTTATCCACCTTGGAAGGATGGAAGGCTGAGTCAACCTTGAGCCTGGTGAGATTTGAACTGCCAAATTGCAGGCAGCCAGCAGCCAGCAGAAGTAGCCTGCAGTATTGCACTCTAACCACTGCGCCACTGTGGCTCATTAATCAAACCTCTAAGAGTTATTTTCTCTCCATGCCTAGCTTATCAGTTGCACCTTAGATGCTTAAGATGTCACTGAAGAATGAATGGCAATGTAGACTGTTGAAAAGTTACAGTAATATTTTTGGAGTAGGAGGGGAGGAAAAGAGGGCTACCAATATGCCAAGTATAACTTGGTTGGATAAAGAGATATTTATTGCACTAACAAGGGCAACAATAATTTGGATACCTAACAACTTGTCCTCCCAGGCTTACAGATGTGGCCTCAAAATCAATAACATTTCAATGCTAGTGATAGCATTGATACCATAGCCCAGTGGCAATGCTTACTTTGAACCTGGCTTGTGTACCACTTTTTAAAATCTAATTTTACTATTTTTATATATCACCACATCCCAGTCATTTCTGCTAAAACAGTAAACACAATGCAAAAACAAAAGTATCAAATTTCACAGCCCTTACCAGCACGTGTTCTAATAATTATGATCAAGCTTAGTAAACCTGGTTATTTTATTTTTTATTTTTTTATTATTGAATTTCTATACCGCCCTACTCCCGAAGGACTCAGGGCGGTGCACAGCCATGAAGTAAAACACATAAATATACAAAATTTAAAATCGAATAAAACGGATTAAATAAATTTGGCTGAATTAATACCCATTTAAAAATACCCATTTTAAAATCCATTAAAATTTAGAATTTACATTTAAAAGGGAGAAGATTTAGGCGAGGCCAGCTTGATGAAATAAAAGCGTCTTCAACTCGCGGCGGAAGGTGCGCAGATCCGGAATCCTCCGTATCTCTGGGGGGAGCTCATTCCAGATCGTCGGTGCCCCCACAGAGAAGGCTCTCCCCCTAGGGGCCGACAGCCGACATTGTTTGGCCGACGGCACCTGGAGGAGCCCCTCTCTGTGGGAGCGTACTGGTCGGTGGGAGGCTGATGATGGTAGTAGGCGGTCCCGTAAGTAACCAGGTCCCAAGCCATGGAGCACTTTAATTTTAATTGACTTTCTAAAACAGAACTGTCAAACTCATGGCCTGCGGGCTAGATATGTCATGTGCTGGCCACGCCCACCCCTGTTTTAACAAAGGAGGGAAAGTCATAATACATCACATGATGACAATGTGACAGTGTGAGTTTGACACCCCTGTTCTAAAAGAAAGGATTGTCAAGGTTTAGTATAAATTTGTTTAATCCCATCCAGTTCCACACAACCTGGATGAAGGCATCTACCATATCTTCATTTCAACCTGAGGTATAGATGTATAACTGCATATCATCAGCATATTATTAACATCTCACTTTGAACTAATGGGTAACCTCTTGAAGCCATTTTATATAATTTTAAAGAGCAATGTGAAAAAACTTTTATTAGTAAGGAACACTACATTGACTTCTTTTTTTCCCCACTGGACAGTGGGGAATCAGCATTCAAGAAAGAGAAAAACTAATGTAGAACAATGCTGACACTCCTAACCCTCACATGAGGTCTACAAGGCTATTGTTATTGATGCTACTGAACATCACTAAGAGATGTGGAAAGACTATGAGGATCTCCACCAGATTCGGCCAAAGATCATCTAACAGACTAATCACTGCAATTTCTAACCTATATACAGAGCTTCTTTCTAACTGAAAGGGGTACAAATCTGTTTTGTCTATAGCTCTTGGTGCTGAAGCCTCGCAAATGAACTGGTAATTGTCTATTTAGAACCATGAATGTAGGTGAGATAGAAGTAGTTCTCCTATCATTTTGGGGATTTTATCTGCTCAAACCTGACCTTTAGTACCCTTGATTCTTAGACCAGTTTTAAATTTTTGATGGTTTGTCACTTATTACTGGGAAATAACTTGTGATATAACTGCTAAATCTCCTCATCTCAATTGTGGAGCTATAATAAACTTTGGTATTTTGTGTAGATAAGGACTACAAGCAAACAAAAATAATCTTAGATTCATTGTGTGAGAGTAATGATGACAAATATATCTTACTCTGCCAACAGTATTGCATCTTCATAATATTTGCCAATGGATCATTTCTGACTTGTGGGAAAATATTATATCTTAAAGATTCAGGATGACCAAGTTGTATAACATTGTGATAAAAAATTGCCTGCATTCATTCTTGCTCAAATGTCATTATCTTAATAGAATCAGAGATGGATGTAACTAGCTAGTCAGGTTATTTGAGATAGATTTCAGCTTGAGGCCCACTGCTGTCTTTTTATCCATTCTCCTCTTTGTTATTAAAAATGTCTAGAATTGGGATGACCATCCGGACATCAAAAATGATTAATACTTATCTAAAGAATAACATTTCCATCCTCATTTAAAGGAAGTAACATCTAGATTTTTGTTGAATAAGAATCTACAAGTTAGACTCTTTGACTAAGGATATAATCATCTAATATCAAATGTGCCACAAGTAAATGCTAGAATAAATCATAATTACTCTACTCAAGTTGAACGTGGATAATGGTTATTATCTAGATGAATTCTAATCAGGATTTCGAACTTTGTTTATAGGCCAAAGCTAATTTTTGCTAAGGAATGAACAAACAGCTCTGTTCTTCTGGACCACTATCCAGCTTCTAATACTGTATTTTTCTGAATTTTCTGGGAAATAATTATGAAACTTCTGAAAAGCAGTTTTTTAATGACTTAGTTCTTTTTTACATTAAAATACTGCTGGGGACCTCTTATTCTATGGCATAGCACTAGTGCTGAGGTCAGATTGGTGATTTGTCAATTTTTCTTTTAAATGGCTACATGGCAGCCTTTCAAGAAATTATCTGGGAATACAGGCTAAAATGTTGTCATGTATGTGCAGGTATTCAGAAAGGATGTGGGAGACTGAATAAACTGCCAGAGGCAGTTAGGAAATAGATAAGGGCAAACAAAATTACTATGTCAATCTGAAGTATAGTATTGAATTTAAGGGCAAGAGAAATCACTGTTGAAGCTTTAATAATATCTGATTATTTGAGTATTAGTATACACTAATTTTCATATTAGTGACCAGAAATGACAGGGCTTTAATCCATTTTCATTCAGCTATACTCGCCAGAAACACAGTAAGATTGAGTGTAAGAGCAGCCACAAACCTATCAGAAAGTGAAAGCTCACAGTTCCCAGTTAGTTTACACTTCAATCATTAAACGGATGCTAGATTGTTAATTATGCAGTGTTAGTTTCTTTGGAGAGCAGCTGCAAATGACAAATTGTGCTTCAGGTCAAAAAGCAAATGTCTCAGACAATAGTGCATGCACAGCACATATACAAGCTTCTATAGATCCAAACACCATAAGTGATAAAGAAGCAAAGGCAAGGAAGTTTGTTAAATTGCCTATTTTGAAACAGAGTTCTTCTAAAGGTCAAATTCTTTAATTGAAACAAGAATGCCTGAAAAATAATAGTGTATTAGGTGACTCTGTTGATTGCTTATATGACCCTACAACTGCATCTGGATGAACTTTTCTGCCCAGTCAGCTTGACATTTAATCTTCAGATCACCAAGTCCTGTTCTTTCTAGTATGCAATGACATTTTCCAATAAGATGGGAACTATTCTAAGCCTTCTTGTCTACTTCATTCATTCCGTAGAAGGGCAATAAGAATCTGACCATAGTCTGACCTCTACACATCCATCAGCTCCTTCCATGGTTGGGATGTAAAAAAGAGACTTACTCATGAAGAAAACCTGTTATCTCAATCAAGAATAAGGGAATGGCTAGGCGTTGGGGGCATGGAGAGCCTTTCTAATGTTTAAACATAATTGGAAATACCACTTAGTTTGGATCAGAAGCATTGAGAACCTAATTTAATCTTAACTGACCATATGTAGATGAATGAGAGGAATGATGGGATGGATGATATCAACATATGATGTCAGTTATGTTTGGTTGTAAATAAACCCTGAAAATTAAGGTAATGTTGATTTATCATGATATAGTAGTTATATAAAAGAATACATGTGCAAATTAGTTATTACGTGGTCAAAAGTAAACAACACAAAACAATAGCCAGTTGTCAAAAGAAGGAGCAGACTGAAGCTATATCTTCTGTCCAAAAGTAAATCACTTCCATCTCTTTTTTTATAGAGTAGAGACAAGGGATAACAAATGCAAGAAATTATAACATTGATTATGATAAATAGAGCACATATTCAATGCCCAGCAGCTGCAGGAATTATTTCATAAAGGGTTTTTTGGCTTTTACTTTAGACTGATTATCAGAAGTTGCATGTTCAATTAGTTTCAACCCAACCTGCTAAGAAATCTGCCACTGAATTCCAGCAATTTGTAACTCCCACTACACAAGAACTACGTTACTTCAAGTTTCTAGATTCAGGTCATAGTGAATAGTCTTCCTGCCCTGGCTGTTGGTTCGTCAACAGGTCATCATTGTCATGCTCCTGAATGTGATGCTGCCCAGATTTACCATTTGACCGAGGCAATGAACCAAATGACACCACAGATAGTCCTGCTTCAGCTGCTGTGATCACCACCTGTAGGTTGCTTTGCTTTCCAGTTTGTCAGATAAGTATAGTCTAAATCCAGAGAGATTAAAGGCCTTTATCACTCCATGTGATTTATATATTTTGTTGAGAATTTCCATGGTTGGCTCCCAGAAAGGATGTATTCTGAATCTCCTGCCTAGACCAACTGCAAATGGACAATCCTTCTGAAAACCACGAGCCACTTCTAAACAATAATGCTTATTTTATAAGGCTGATTTTATAAGACTGAGGCTGACTTCACTGGTTCTGCTAGACAGGGAAGAGCAAAGCATGAACCTCACTGATTGCAACAAGATAAGTGCAGAGGCTAAACATATAGCTAACTTTCAGCTTTTTGCTCAATATGTCAGCTGGAATGAATTGATTTTCACCAACCAATTTAAACAGGGCATATCTAATAAGAAATGGTGTGTGCTTATTTGACAATACATCCCAGAGACCTTGGAAGCCTTAATCTGCTGCTGTGTGGTTATAAATTGAAGACTTGACAAACTAAGAAACCCTATACCTCTTCTCCTTTTATCTTCTCAGCAGAGAAGAGAAGATATCAAGCCAATGCAGCTGAAAACCAGCAGAGCGCCATTGCTAGCTACAGAAAACCATCTGAATACATCTTGTGCACTCAGACAGGAGACCTACTGATGAGAGTAGAAACCATCAATGGGAGACCTCCTGCCTTCTGACTCGGTTTCAAAACAGAAATCTCTTTCTAAATTTAGTAGAGCAGGAAACCTTGCAATTCTATTTTACTTCTCTACATTTCTGATAATATTAGGGATAGTATGGCTGCACATCTACAATCCACATGTTCACTGGGACCAAGAAAACATATTTGACTTCCAAAATGCCAAACTCATTATTGCAAAAACTAAAAAAATATCTCCCTCCCTCCTTCCTGAAGCATGACCTATGAATCAAAAGGATGTTTCCTGTTTTATTACTAAATACAGGTAGTTCTCAACCTACAACAGTTCGTTTAGTGACTGTTCAAAATGACGGCATTGAAGAAAGTGACTTATGACCATTTTTCACCCAACAGTTGTGGCATCTCTATGGTCACGTGATCAAAATTCAGACACTTAGCAAGTGACTCTTATTTGTGATGGTTGCAGTGTCCTGGGCTCATATGATACCTTTTGTGACCTACTAACAAGCAAAGGCAATGGGAAAGCCAGATTGATTTAACACACATGTTACTAACTTAATAGCTGCAATGATTCCCTTAACAACTGTGGCAAGAAAAGTCATAAAATGGGGCAAAGCTCACTTAACAAATGTCTCACTTAGCAACACAAATTTTGGGCTTGATTGTGGTTGTAAATCGAGGACTCTCTGTACTCTGATGTTTTAGAAAAGGAGGTTGGAAGTATTATTCCTGTTCCTACAGAGTTTTCTTAAGGAGACAATAGAGACTCTATAGCTTCGACAGACACAAAAACAGAATCAATGAAAGAATCAAATTCTTCTTGGGCCATTCAGCACCCTGAATGGATTAAAGAGAGAAGAACCAGATTCTTCCAGAGATGAGTGAACAAGGAGAAGAACCATTGAAGGGGAAAACAAAAGTCTGCTCTTCCATGGTCAAAATAAACAAGCTGATACTATTTCAGGCTATTATCAAATCAAGAAGCAGATTGATAATGCCCAAAGTAGAATCACTTCCAGTTCTTTATATAGAGTGGATTGAGGAAAAATAAATGAAATAAATCTGAACATTGATTTTTGTAAAGAGAACTTGCATTTAAAACTCAGTGGTGACAATAATTCTTTCATAATGGCTTCTTTTCTACAATAAATTATTTATCCAAAGTTCTGAAATGCCCGTGTGCTGTAATTTGGTTCTCCCCAGCTTCTTGAGGGGAAATCTGACAATAAGATCTGGTTCTGCATTTTCATCAGGATTAAAGACATTCATTTCAGGGGTTGAGCCACTGCACAAGGGTTAGCAAGTTCAGCCCATTATTTCATGGGTGTGCATAGTTCCCATTTAATGCCTCTCTTCATTGCTTACTTCACTGGCCACAGACTTGGTACTGTGGTATTCCTTTATACCACAGACCAGGGGTGCGTACTACTTACCATTACTACCGGTTTGCAATGGGATCACACACGCGCTTCGCTCCTGCACATGCTGAGCTTCTGCGCATGCACAGATCATCTATGATGACATCCGTGTGGGTGGGCGGAGCTTCCCCTCAGTTTTACTACCGGTTCACAAGAACCGGACTGAACCGGGGGCAACCCACCACTGCTACAGACCATTTTTTTTAAAAAAAAATCATCTGATGTATGTCTTGAGAAAGGGAAGAGGTCTCTGGTAGATGCAACTGATTGGCAGAACCATCTGGCTCCACCCCTTAGAACAAGGATTGGCAATTTGAGGGCCTTGAGACTTCTTGCCATCTGGAGAAGGGAAAGAAAAATGCCAAACTTACTTCCCCTCATGTAACTCTCCAAAATGGGAAGAAAAATATCCTGGCCTTGTTCAAAAATCTCTCAGTTTATATCTTGCTGGACTCATAGCAACCTTGCTATGAAAGCCTATTGCTCATGTAAATTAGATTTCAGAGGAATCCCTTCAGTGTTTCCAACTTGTATTATGGAAATCAGTGGTTAAGCATATTTTATCCTTTATTAGTCACTTACTCATTTGGCCATGGTCTCTTTGACTCGACCTGAGGTTCCACACTTGAAGAAATGATACCAATATGCACTAAATTGTTTCTCACTTGCAAGTTCTTCTTGATTTATATTAAAGATGGAAATTAGTTATAAAAAGGAAAGTTGTCTTCTTCCCCATTCATCAAGCATAAGGAAGTTCTAAAAGACGTGCTCTTTAACATTTTTCGTCTTTAAAAAGCTCAATCTGTTGGAACATATAACATTTATTCATAGTGGGACCACATCAGATTTATTTGAATTAGCTGTGTTTGAATAGTATGTTTAAAAAAAATAAATGCAACATTGTTGGATGGAACCAGCAGCAATGCAAATAAAATGTCTCTCTATATGTGGTAAAAATGGGAAATGTGATTTTTTTTAAAAAAAAAAAAAAAGTATTCATCAGCATTATACAGTCACTTTCCCTGAAATATTCACTCCTTAGTTTTCCAGACCATTCTTCTTCAGTTCATGCTGCAGGTAATCTCCGAATGCAGAAGTAGGCCAACTAGCATGGAGTCTATCAGCATGCAGTGAACCTCTTCCAGGGTAGTTGGCTTAAATGCACATTTAAACCTGCAGTGTGTTTCAAAACTGCCCAGCCTCAAAATAGTTTGTCCAATGCTTTTGGACGGGGACGGACAGGGAGAGAGAGGTGAGGCTGAGAGGAACTTTCTCCTCAGCCCTGCCAGAGGCAGCTGAAGGTGATAGAAACTGTTCCCTGGATGTATGATGACCCAGGGCACAGCACAGAGGTAACACAGGCAGCTGGCAGTTCAAACCACCCCTTTATTGCTCCAAATTTCCCCAAATGCTCCCACATTTCTGGCAAGTCGCAGAGCAAAGTGATGACACACACACACAAACACACACCTCAAGCAGCTTCTGGCTGCAAATAGTCCAGCCCAACATTGTGAGTACCATGGCTTCAAAGCAAAATATCAAGAAATAATGCAAGGAATCCAGGAAAGTTCAAACGCTCTTGGAATTCAGTGTTTATTCCCAACAAATGCCCTCCTCACAGCGTCTTCTTAAGTTTTAGTCCCCAGGTGTGCCTTGTGAAGAGGGGTGGGGCGCTCTCCTCCCGAGTAGTTGAGTCAGTCTGTGCTGTTCTTGCCTTCTCTCCACTCTCTGTGCTCAAGGATCAGGAGGGGGTGGTCGCCTGAGTTCTGTCTCTTATGTTCACCGCTTAGACTCTCTTGGTCAACCTTCCTCCCTTCCTCCCTGTCTACGGCATCCCAATCCTAAAAGGCCCTGGCCTGACTGGGCCTGCTCCTCCCCATTTTCCTCCCAAGCCAACAAAGCCGCCCCCTTAATCTTTGTCTGCTCCAGTTTCGGCTTGTCTTCCTCTGCAGATTCAGGCTCCGAAGGGGTATGACATGATGAATCACTTTAGAGTTTTTGGAATTGGGCAGCATCTACATAAAATTAAACATTTTTTTTTAAATTAAATTAAATTACAAGAATCACATCATCTCCACAAGGTGAATTCAAGTTGCTTTGCACTCCACTCTGTGTAATAGTACAGTGTATCTTATAGTCTTCTTTCTAGTTGTCAACCTTATTCCATTGGGCTTTCTACTTTCATTGCTCCTTGTCTCAGCTCTACTTGTAGATCTTCCTTTGTTTTGTGTAATAAATCTTCATCCTCTTATAAGATTCTTATGAATCTTTACATTTCCTCCCCCACCCCCAGACATATCTGTCATTGAGATCTCAGATGACAAAAATCCTTAGATGGGTAAAGATGTCTTTATGATTTAAAGAAAAAAGCCATTCGGAAAGAGTCAGCCTTAAGACGTTTCACTCTCAATAACTCTTCGCCATCACTGCCTTAGAAGTTCAGGCAAATAAAAAGGAAACCATTAGTGACACAAAATGGCTGATTCATACTGAGTAAGGTTGAATCAGCATGCACATTGTTTTAAAATAATGTATATAATTGTATCGCCATTTTACCTCCTCCTCTTTTTCACCTTTCCCTTGTGGACAGCCTTAATTACAGCTTCTGCTGTTGGTATTCTGGAAGGCAACAGCTGTTTGGAGAATTACTAATGATGGTTAAAAAAATCCTATCCCATATCATAAGTAAACACATAGACTTCTCAATTAATATTCCAGTTATCGGCATTTAACTTTTCCTAATCTAGAACATTATGCTTTCTTTATTCAGAACCAAGTTTTTCATAGTTTGCTGACTTCAGAATTTGATTCCAATTTTTGTAGTATTTCAAATACAATGTTTAAAACCATTGGGTACAGGAATAATACATGTATATTTAACACTCTTTCGGAAGGTATAATAAAAAAGAGAAATTCTGAATGACAAGAAACAGGAGTTATACCTACACAGATATTCCAGAGATAAATTAAGAATAAGAAATAAATTAAGACAGTGGACAAATCTATGCATGCAGTGTGAAACAACACATTACAGAAATAGGAAAACTGGAATGTGAAATCTTGTATTCCAGCAGTGGGAATCCATGTGTCTTTCCCATCCCATCTATGTGCTTCTTTTTCTCTCCCCCAAACAATTCACAAACTAGGATTCCAATGGATGCAGAACAAGTGGAAAATTGAAAGAACATTTGTGCATTATAGGGTATCGTCTTTTGAGAAGTTAAAGCTTGACTCTGTTGTCCTGCTTGATGTCCTTCATAGCCTTTCATTTCTGAATGTCTCCTGTAGGTTGTATATGAATCATTGCCACACATTTTATGTTCTTTGGATGACTTTGGGTGTCTCTTGCTACATGCAGCAGAGCATCTGTTGCAATATGGACCATAGAACATGTGCTTCAATACCAATTTATGCAGCTCTAGGTCTTCATTTGGGTCTGCTATTTCAGTTTGCATAATGTATCATAATCTTGTGGTGTTGGCTTGGATATTTCATAAGCCACAGCAAACAGTGCAGATCCCACTTTTTATATTGTATACTTAGCATATAAGCAATACACTTACAAAAGAGAAAATGTATTCCAGTGAAGTACTTCATGAACAACTTTTTCTTCAAGTTGAATACTCTTGTTAATAAAAAGGTTTTTTAAAAAGGTGTGATTAAATTTGGCCAATCATTTCGCTCCTGATTCAAAAAAAGATGCTGTCATAATTCTGGCCAGTTTAGATTATGTGTCATCGTAATGAAAAATGAATCATTGCCATGCTTCCATATATGCATTAAGGCATCTTGACATCATTCTATCATTCCATCTGCTAGCAGATATTGAAGAAAGGATGATGCACTTTTCAATATTTCTAAAATAATCATTATTCAAGGAATTAGTCAGACTTCTGTTTGTTGTTGATCTCAAGGTTGTTTGATTAATTTGGAAGTAACTCACCTCTTGTTTTCAGTCTTAGCAGCAATGTCAACCATGCATTGTTGGAATAGACTTCCTCTTAGAAAGTTATTACTCATGGTTCATTATTTGATATACATAATAACACATTGTCATTAGTTTCTTGTTCATTATTTGGAACTGATGATGGCAGTCATCATTTCAAAGAGGAAAGTATGTATTGAAATGTATGTATTGAAAACTCTCATAGGAGTAATGGAATTCTGAAATTGTTTGTAATAAACCACATCCTCATTCTTTCAACATAATTTGCAGTGATGTTGGTTCAGTTTAGGTGTTGTTTGGCATAATAACAACTTTGTTGGCAATATGTGCATTAAATCTTCTCTCATGTTCAAATGCTGGACTCTGATCAAGATCAATGACAATAGCATGTGTCAAATTTGTTCTTTGCAAGTTCAAGGGATACAATGTATGGGTTTTGGTGCCATATTAGTTTCTCTAGTAATTCAACAATATCACATTGAATTCCATCATCATGGAGTATGCCCATTCTCAATTCTATGCTGTGTTGACAATCCATGAAGTATATTTGAATAAATTTGACTTGCTTCTTGTGATTTGGCATTAAATGATCAATGTAATGATGGATTTGGCCTTCAACAATCACAGAAGGATTCCATCCATTCCTGGTTGGAATGACTTATTTGACACTAAAGGATGTCATTTGGAACAGGCAGTTTAATCTTCTTGAACTCATTTGCAATAAGTTCATCATTGCTATATAAATTGAAGAGTTCATTAGGTAGAAGTTGCAAATTGCCTAGCCTGATCTTTCCCAGTAGCAAAAATTGGCAGTTTCTCCAGATAATAGAAACTCAGGATAATGAGGCCAAACTTTGGCCATGGCACCAACATCAGCAGAAATATTATTATTATTATTATTATTATTATTATTATTATTATTATTATTATTATTATTATTAATAATAATAATAATAATAATAATAATAATAATAATAATAATAATTTTATTTCTATACCGCCCTTCTCCTGAAGGACTCAGGGCGGTGTACAGCCAATTTAAAAGCACAAGACACAACAATGATTAAAAATTAAAATAATTAAATAGATTTGGCCGGTTTAAAACCCCAAAAAATTTAAAATACCCCAATTTAAAATTACATCATGTCAGTTGTGCATTTTGTCTCACTTTTTCTGTGTTGAGGTCTTCTAGTTAAAGGTGGGTATTGTCAAGCAGAGAAATTCTTACAGTAATTAGTGTTTGCCACATACTCTTAAGTTGCTCGTCCCTTTCCTCTTCTATATTTTCTCATCTCATCATTCTGTGTCTTTCCTTGTGACTCTGGAGATATGCATTCTTCCCTTTTTTCCTCTACCCTTCCTCCTTGCAGCAACTTTGTTGGTAACTATTTTTGGTGTCATCTCTCGACCCTGATGTCAAGAGATGCCATTACCTCTTACCACATGGCATAATTATATTATATTTTATTGTTTTATTTGATTATTTTACCACAAGGTTGTATGTTTCCTTTTTCAACTCAAAACTATTTAGAATCCCTACTGACTTCTCCACTGAGTTATAGGAAGTTGTCAGGGACAATTTAAAAATAGGATCACATGACTTCTTGAGAGTTGGGTAAGACTGGTCTACCTGATCTCTAGCAGCTGAAGGAGGAGCTGGTCTATATGCAATTTCAGAGTAGGAAACAGTTAAAAAAATGAAGCAGGATGGGCAAGGACTAAGATATAGTGGTTAATGGATTTGGCTGATCCCAGAGAGATCCAGTTTCTACTCCATTTGCAGTCACAGCAACTTGCTTGGTGACTTTCAGCCCGATCTATCTCACAGGGTCATTTTGAGAAAATATAAGAGGATGGTGCACTATGAATGTTCAGTGAGTTCCTGAATAAAGATAGATACATCTGCATGTTTCTGTGCCAGAGAAAGGGCCCAAAAACCAATAAAAATATACAAGCTTTTCTTCAGTTGTTGCTTCGTTAAGAGTCACATTATGAGTCAATTCCTTGCTCCTGAGTGGGACAGAAAGAAAGGAATTGTAAGACTGGTTGGGAAACTATCATAGAATATAAAAAAATGAAGATCATGTGCATGCACAGGCAGCCAGTAGCAATGAACCAACCACACAGAACCCAAATTTTATTCCCTTGAAGTCATGGGTCCTGGATTTTGGACCAATGCTATAAATTAGCATAATCTTGATTCAAAAATTGCTTTTCCTATGATGCATTATTTCACCTAGGTAAAGGTCATGGCAAGAGTTTTAGTAGTATATAGATAGATTAATGTGTAGGAAATGTATTATGCTTTCAGCATTAACATTTATTAGATCCTTTCAATAGCAATGATATATCCTTTTAAAGCAAGTGCTCAGTGCAGATTAATCATCACTAAACTTATTAAACCAGCTGTTCAACCAGGCATGTGCAAAAGACGGTTTCTAAATAAAGAGTGTAAGTATAGTAGATTAGATGTATAGGCCCAGAGGCTGTTCCATGTTTGGGAATTGTCCATTCCCTCTTCAATGCACTTAAAAGAAATAAGCAGCTTGGGACCTACCAACAGAAATAGGAAGCACTGTTTAATCTTTCTGCTTTACATTATTTATGCAGTTAAAATTCATTGTTTCCTGTTTTCTCATATCAAGTGTAAAAGATAGGGGACTCCCAAAGACAACAAACTTGTTTTTAACACAAAATGAACTGGAAATCAGAGAGTTAAGCATAGTCTCCTCTGCAGTTTTGTATTGAAAAATAAAATTGTCTGGACAATATGCAGCTGGACATCACATACAGTTTGAACCTGATTTAGTCAAATTGCTTCTGCAGCACTTTCCCCAGCTCTGACCAAAACAAAATGAGGGAATATAAATTACTTATTGAAGAACCAAGGCTTGTGGACTGCCCAGACAAAATCTGTGCATTTAACCATTATCCAAGTTTTCAGTCTTGCTTTACTCACATTCACCACTTCTTCCTCTATTCTGACATTCCACATGCTCTTCAGCTCAGTAAAGAGATTTGTCAGTTTGACATTTGGACTCATTTTATCCCTGATCATCTTTTTATTCTTGGACAATCCTGGCCCTCTTACTACAGGAGCTACCCAGGATGAAATCAAAGCATGCGCAGCTTTTGAGGAACATACGAAAAGTTAAATGTCTCCAAACATGAAATTCACATGCAGTGTTTCCATTAAAACATATATTCCGAAAATTGGTGAGCTGAATTTTGATCCCACTATATTGAAAATTTGGGGAATTATATTCCTAACGGCTATGAAAGATATGAGGTCAAAGGCTCAACCCATCCAAGACCGAGTGGCTGTGGTTTCCGACGTCCCGATATAGTCAGTTGACACCATCGCTGACTATTGGGGGCGAATCGCTAGCCCCCACGGAGAGGGCTCGCAACTTGGGTGTCTTCCTGGATTCACGGCTGTCTTTAGAAGAGCACTTGATGGCCGTGACCGGGAGGATTTTTCATCAGGTTCGCCTGATTCGCCAGTTGCGTCCCTTTCTGGATCGGGACTCCCTACACACAGTCACTCATGCCCTCGTCACTTCCCGCCTGGACTACTGCAATGCTCTCTACATGGGGCTCCCCTTGAGGAGCACCTGGAGGCTCCAACTGGCGCAGAGTGCGGCCGCGCAGGTGGTTATGGGAGCAACATGGCGCTCCCGTGTGACACCTCTCCTGCGTGAGCTGCACTGGCTCCTGGTGGTCTTCCAGGTGCGCTTCAAGGTTCTGGTTACCACTTTTAGAGCGCTCCATGGCTTAGGACCTGGTTATTTATGGGACCGCCTACTACCACAAGCAGTCTCCCACCGGCCGGTACGCTCTCATAGAGAGGGGCTCCTCTGGGTGCCGTCAGCTAAACAATGTCGACTGGTGGCCCCCAGGGGGAGGGCCTTCTCTGTGGGGCACCCACTATCTGGAACGAGCTCCCCCCAGAGATATGGAGGATCCCAGATCTACGCACTTTCCGCCGTGCTCTTAAGATTCTCCTATTCCAGCAAGCCGGCCTGGCCTAATTTTCTCCCCTGTTTTAAAATTCTTTTACATCAAAATTTTAATTTGTTTTAAATTTTGGGATTTTTAATTGTCTTGGGCTAAATTATTTAATCTGGTTTTAATTATATCTTTTAACTTTTGTATTTATGTATTTTATTTTGTGCCTGTTCACCGCCCTGAGTCCTTCGGGAGTAGGGCGGTATATAAATCTAATAAAAGACAAAGACAAAGACAAAGACAAAGACAAAGACAAAGACAAAGAATCTAGCATTGGAAAATTGCTAGGCCCATTCAATTTTTGGCTAAGATTGAAAACAAGCGATGATATAATAACTGCATAATTAAAATGGATGTCTGCCATGTAAGTTTGAAAGTGGTTTGAGTTTGCCTTCTTCCTTGTGCTGAGTAAGAGTGACTGGTGCAAAGTCACCCAGTTGGCTTTGTGCCTAAAGTGGAACTCAAGGATTCCTGATTTCAATCCTGGTACCTTAATCTCTGTACCAAACTGGCTTTCTCAATCATGATTAATTGATTATGTGCTATCAAGTCATTTCCCCTTCTTAGTCACCCCAAAATGTAATGATACCTGGGAGTGACCTTGGGAGACAGAAGGAAGAATGACAGAGTAGGTAGCAGTCAGATAAACAGCAACTGAGCATTGAGAAGGAAAATGGGTATGGCAAATATCTCAGAAGAATCTCTCCCTAGTTTCTTGTAGAGGCTGTAGAAAGGAGAGATGGATTTGCAAACTTGTGAGAGCCTGTTAATGTAACTTTACAAAGAAGAAAGAGCTAGTACTTCTGAGTGTGCATCTTGTCTATACACTCACATAGTTTTTTTTTTTTTAATTTCTATCCATATAGCTTTCTTGATAAAAAATACTGGAATAATTTGCCATTGCCTTCTCTGACGTGATATGAATTGATGTCTTTGCCATTGTCACTAAAGTGATTCTCCACATCTAGAATATTCCTATATCACTGCTACCTGATATAAGTGCTGGAATGACCTTCACATTTTGGGTGACCCTGCTGGGAACATATACTTGGCATATACTCTTGACATTTTTTGCTCAAATCTCCCAGAAACAAGGCCTCAAATTTAGCAGGATTTGGTGAAGGGGGCTCTCAACCATGTATTAGAATAAAATAAATGGTATTTTGTCTTGTTCTTTGGCTACACAGAAAGTCTCTTTTATGAAATCTTAAAGCGTTTGGGTAACACTCACTTCTTTTGAAGGTTAGGATTCCTGGAAACAGAAACTGCACATGAGAAGAATTATGAGCTTGCTTCTGTGAATCCAGATAGCCTGAGGTAAAAGATTCTTTGAGGAGAACTGCTGAGAAAAACATGGTTTAAGGAGTTATTAAAATCTTTGTGTTAATGTTAGAGGTATACAGGGTACTTAATTGTTGTTTATGGTACAGTTAATAGATTTCTCGGTATTTTATACTATTTAAATTATTTAACATATTCTTATAAACATAAAAGAGACACAGTTCTCCCAAAGTCCAGAACACTTGAGAGAGAAGGTTTACTCCATGAGGAATAGTATTGTTTAGGGCCTCATTTAAATCTTTTATATTAATTTTGCAGGAAAGTCTTCAATTTGCAAAGTATGGAAACCAAAACAAAAAACAAAAAGAGAAGGCAACATATATAAAAACAGAGGAACAATTGAAGATAAACTTGTAAACTTGTAGAATACTTTGTGGCAACAGAGAGTGAACGTAAGCTATTTTTAGTTCAAATTTGTTTTGTATAAATTAATTAAATTAGTGCCACAAAAGACATGAAACTAATGGTTTGGTTTTAGCTCTTTTCCTCTACTAATGTCACAACATATTTTAGCAATAACCTTTACAACATAAACAACAACAACAAAAGATTGAAATGGGTTTCTCCTCACTTCCTACAATCTTGATTTGGAATTAATGAATTACTGTCGTCATTTTATTTTATCTGTTGAAATAATATTCTTAGGGAAAGCATGACTATGATCAAAAATCTAACCTGAGATATCATAGAACATACTGAGGAAGGGGGATTAAAGGTAGTGACAGGGAGCAATTTGTTGGTCTTGCCTTGGGTAGCTCTATAATACCACGTAGCCAGAGGTGGTATTCAGCTAGTTCGGACCAGTTCGGGAGAACTGGTAGGAGCGATCTGGCCCCGGTGCTAGGCTGTCCTATTTAGCCACATTTTCAAGCTGTGCGAATGCGTGGAAGGTGCATGTGAAAGCAAAGGCCATGAACATGCATGGAGGTGACAAAGCAAGCGCGCATATGTGTCACATTTTTGGTGCTGGACAAACTGGTGGGTAAATTATGTGAGTCCCACCCCTGCATACAGCTACTAAGTTATTTAAAACTTTTAAGAAGAGATCAGGCATTCAGATTTATCTGAAGTGGTATAGGGTTTCCTGTTTGAGCAAGGGTTTGGAACAGAAGATGCACATGCTTTGATTCCATCCTGGGTAGCTGCTGGTAGTAAGAGGGACAGGATTGTCCAATAATAGAAAGAATCAGCGATGAGTCCAGATACCAGTGAAAAGCAAACTAACAAATATCCCTTGCAACTCTGTCAGTGTTCCAAACTAACACATTCAAAGAAATCAGAACTCCAAGGCTCATATTGGCACAGCCAGTGAAAACCAACTCTAAAAGTTTCCCATGGTTACCATGTAACTAAAAGAGCAATGGTTTCCCTCCCCAAGTGTCACAGGTCACATTGTCCAATCAAAGCTGTGGCAGGCTCCCTTGACCAGTTCTGCTTCCTCCTACTACTACCACCTGTTGGGATGATCTTGGTTCCCATGGGAGAGATCTTAATTTTGTCTACGAGATGGTCTAGCTATTTCTCCCTCATCCTCCCACCATAATACATGGCAACTATGAAGCAGCACAAGATAGCTTCTGCGAGGTTTGATTCAGAATTGACACTATTATTCTGTTAAAAACAAAAGCTAATTTCGCATGGTGGCTTAAGGTACCAGGCTAGAGACCCAGAAAATGGGAGTTTTAGTTCTGCCTTTGGCACAGATCCAGCTGAGTGACTTTGGGCCAATCATTTTCTCTCAGCCCTAGGAAAGAAGCAACCATAACCAATTCAAAAAGCATTGCCAAGAAAATTGTGTGGAATCAGCACAAAAGAAATAAGAAAATTAAAACACCTATACACATGCACACATACACTCCTTGGCTATTTAACATATTCAATCTAAGCTCAGAGGCCAAATGAATGGAGAAGACATTTTTCTTAATAAATGTTCTCTGCCAATTCAGAATACAAAAATGTTGGAATGTCTTCCACAGAATACTATCTATCTCAGTAGTAGGTAGACTTTTACAAATCAGTCTGATTAACACTGATATGTCTTGCCTAATAGAGCAACTGAAATAATTCCAAGATTTACTGATCTATGAAGACAGGATTACATGTGCAGTTTAAAACCTCATTTCCCTTTCTTTCTTTCTTTCTTTCTTTCTTTCTTTCTTTCTTTCTTTCTTTCTTTCTTTCTTTCTTTCTTTCTTTCTTTTTCTTTTCTTTTTGCTGCTGCTGATATGTGAATCATTTCTTCCATTAAAATCCAAATGCTGCACTGCCAAACTACAGCCTGACTTTTTTTCACCCACTTTATAACGTTAGCTATGCTAAATTTATCTTCCATCCCTATTTAACATGTTTTAAAAGTGAGAAATGTCATTTCTGGAAGAAGGACTTCAAACAGAGAGACTTGAAAATGGTGTCTGAATTCATCATCAGCTCAAAATGAGACAAATGCACAGAGTTCTGGGATTTGTGAGTTGATTCCATTTGTCTATCATTTCCACTTAGACTATAAATGCTTCTCTCTCGCTATGCCACAATCAGATCTCCACAGCACAGCATTATGTGGACTCTGTTGTCCACTCTTAAGAACTCTAGATTTTAAGGGAAGACAAAAGCAAATCAACTCCAGAATTATCATATAGGCAAGACAGAATGCCCTGTGAAATATACTGTGAAATCAGAGTTACTTAAGTACAATATTCTGAGATATTCTTACCGCAAAATCATTTTTTAAAAAAATCACAAACTCTTAAACTCCTTTTTTCAAAATGTCAGAAGCCAGGTGCTTCATGGCTAAAGCTATCGAATTTACCACATCTCTCATCATCCCTTGAACATAACTTTTTTTTCCCCAGTTCTGTGGAAAAATTTCAGCAACCAAAATAGGAACAGGAATGGAGGAGATGAACTCTTTAATCAAGCTGATTGTACACAAGCAAAGAAGAAAAAAATGAAAATGATTTAAATTCAGTGGTTCATAGCTTAGGCTATTTATACATTTAGGAATAAAGAACCTTCCTGATTAAACTTTAACGTGATTCTGAGTTTCCATGACAGAAAATCTTCAGACATTGGATTTCTTAAATTTATGTACATTTTTCCAGCTAAGCAAAGAAATCAAGTATATTCAAGGAAGTTGTTATTGTTCTTAATGTCTGCCCTTCTTGATGACAGAGAATACTTGTTTTACACTGCATTCACTTCTGTTCACGTAGCCAAGTTATCAAAGCACAATGTCTCAAGGGATTTTATTTTTCAGAGAACCTGATGCTGACCGTAGCTGAGGAGTGACTGGTCTTAGGTCACTCCTCCTTTATATTAGTACTATTAATTGTGTATATTACTGTATAGTAATCCTAAATGTCTGTTGTTTACATTTTAAAAAAAGGGGGGGAGTCTGTATATATTCTGACTAACGTAATTTTGAAAATTTCCAGGGCAACAGTACATTAATCTATTTCAGCATGTACAACCGGGGGCGGGTATGGGGGAAACAAATACTACTTATTTGGAGATTTCAGGCCTAATCCACTTTCTTGACCATCCGAGCTTGTGAAATATGGCAAAGCTATAGGGAAGGTGATTGCTAGTGTATTTGACAGTTAGTGTATTCTCATTCTATCTTCAATTTTTTTCTACATTATCAATATTTGCTTCCAGGGAGGATCTCTTTATGAATATAACTATATTTATTAAGAACTGTTTCTCACAAACATGCCTACTGAGTATGCATCAGGAAAAGAGGAGAAAATCACCCAAATGGCTATGTGATTTTTTAACCCTCTTTACAGGTTCACTGAGTATTTAAAGCTGCTTGTAACTAGTCACCAAATAAAATTTAAGATTTTATTTTATTTAAAATGGGGAACATCCTTTTTTAAAAAAGTAGTTGTATTCAAATCTTAACAAACTTATAACCCTTAGTACCAGGTTTGAAATCTTCACACTTGTGAAGTCTTAGTGGGTATGACATCATTCTTAGCAATGACGCAGTAGTTAGAGCACAGTGGTGCAGTGGTTAGAGCACAGTACTGCAGGTTACTTCTGCTGACTGCTGATTGCCAGCAGTTCGACAGTTCAAGTCTCACCGGCTCAAGGTTGACTCATCCGTCCATCCTTCCGAGGTCAGTAAAATGAGGACCCAGATTGTTGGGGACAATAAGCTGACTCTGTAAACAGCATATTAGACCTGTAAAGAGAGGACTGTAAAAAAGCACTGCGAAGCGGTATATAAGTCTAAGTGCTATTGCTATTGGTTAGAGATTTACTTCTTTCACACTACAATTCGCACAAAAAAATATTTTGTGATGTTGTCATTTTCTGCGGAAATGATACCACTTACAATTACAAAATATTTTCTTCCATTTGAAATGGTTAAATTACACAAAACAGGGCCACAGAGTTATCATACAGATTAACTATAGTTTAGAGTCTTTTATCAATCTAGCAATTATAGCAACAATTTCATCTTGTAGATTATACATTCATACAAAATAGCAGAAAAATGACAAGATCAGTGTGTATTGTTATATAACCCTATAACTTTTTTCTAATCACAGTAATAACTGATCAAACCTTTTCGGGTATGTGCTAATTACATTTTTTTCATAATTAGATCTCTTGATATATATTTCTAAACCTGGGACAGAATGTAAACTAACTTAACTAAGTAAGAAAAAAATTATAAGCAGCAAAGAAAAACTTGGTGGAATAAAGAATACTTTTTGTCATAAACTAGCTGAGGGCATCACTGAACACAGTTTTAGATGCTTCTCATCACTGTAACATTTGTACCTGTCAGTGTTTATTAGTGGCATTGACAGATTTATTTGATTTTTCACTACCAGAAGAATGGAACTAATTATCAGAAAATGAATCAGATTTGCAATGATTGCAATTTTTCCCCTTTTAATCACTGGGAAACCACCTATTTACCTCATTCAAAAATGCTAGGAATAAAAATACTACTCTGTATTATTTTTGCAATATCTGGCATTTGGAGAGCAAATGGAAAATCATATGTGTTTTAAATATTTTATTCTTTTTTCCCCCATAATGTCATGCTTCAGCTATAGGTGAAAGTTGCTTCTTGTTTTTATAATTTCACTTTCATTTGTTTTTCTTTCATCTAACTTTACATAAAGTGCTACACCCACAGGTATAGGTGGCATATTACTACATAGTCCATCCATATAAATGCATCAGATATCAAGAGTTGGAAATTTCTGCCAGAGGATTTTATGTTTCCGTAGGGGTTATGAACTTTGGTCCCCAACAGCCAAAGCAGAACTGAGACCCCCATGTCAAATTTGCCGCATCATTAAAAGTGGAAACTTACAGTAGCTTCAGTTGCTTAGTCAGCTTATTCAAGACTGTGCAATAGACTTAACATGCATTTATGGACAACATGCTTATTCCAAACTGAAAGAAAAAAAATTAGACTAAGCACTTTAAAAAATGGAAAATCCTATTGTAATCTTGGAAGCAGAAAATGCAGTTTATGGTGGGTGAAATAAGAGTAACTAAATGATGCTGCACAAGTGCTTTTACTACCTTAATGAAAAGGGAAATGGCTAGAGAGTTGCAGTTCAAAGGCAAAAGTGGTGACAGCAACAGCAGCAGCAAAGCCATTTACATAGGGCATATAAAATAAGATCCCATTTCCTATTGTACAAATACAAAGGTCCTAGATTCTTATATCTAGGGTTCATCTCCATTATTGGCTTATTACTGTTTTTATTCCACATCCCCTCAAACAGCATAGATGGTGCTCCCTCCTCAATGTATTTTTGCAATAAATAAAGAGTCCCTTGGGAGTTGGGTGGCATAGAAATTAAATTAAATTAAATAATATTTTGGGGATAGTTGTCTGAGGGAAAATGAGAGGTCAACTCCACTGCTTTCTGTTCTCATTGTCAGGAAATTCCTCCTTACAGAAGAATAGAGTTAGAAGGGACCTTGGCAGTCCAACTCCCTGCACAAGTAGGAGACCTTATACCATTCCAGACAAATGACTGTCCAATCTCTTCTTGAAAAACTCCAGTGATGAAGCACCCACAACTTCTGAAGGCAACCCATTCCACTGGTTAATTGTTCTCACTGTTAGGAAGTTTCTCCATAATTCCAGATTGCTTCTCTCCTTGATTAGTTTCCATCCATTATTTCTTGTCCTGCCTTCATATGCTTCTTTGTGGCAGCCCCCCAAATACTGGAACATTGCTATCATGTCTCCCCTAATCCTTCTTTTCACTAGACTAGACATCCCCAATTCCTGCAATCATTCTTCCTATGTTTTAGTCTCCAGCCCTCTAATCATCTTAGTTAGGGAGAGGTTTTTTGAAATACTAATGGGATCATCACACTCTGCAATGTTTTGGGGCAGCTCTTTGTGGCTAGGTCCACTCCTAAATCTTGGCCACAAAGTCAAGGACCTCTACAGAGTCCCGGGACAGGAAGGACCCTGCTATATTGGGACAATCCTTCTTACCAAGCAGGAGGAAGCCTTCAAAGGACTGGGCCTCTTCTGGTCTCCAGCTTCAGCTGCTTCTGGATTGAGGATTTGAACCTTAATCTTGCAGACCTAATTGAAGTATCTAACCATCTGCCCATGACACAAGGCTTGGAAATCTTAGAAAGTAGACACATTTATACTGGTGTAAGCTTTCATGCCATTATCTGTTCGGCAGTGTGGGGCATCAGGTTTAACAAACATGATCTATGAACTGGCATCTTCAGAAACAAGATAGTTTAAAAGGTAGTCAGGACACCTGGGTATAGGTGTCCTGACCTATATATCCAGTCACTCCCTGCTTTGTTGCCTGTAGTCTGCATAGTAGATTTCCTTGCCTCTGAAGATGCCAATCAGGGTTGTGTCATAATGTCAGGAAATTTATTGTCTAGACCATGGCCAATAAATGATGACGCAAACAGTGTCTAATAGACACATTTATTTAAGCAAGTCTTTGAAATCTTAGAACATAGACATACATGAAATTAATTTGTGGATATCATATGAAAACTGCATGTGCCAATTATATCTCCATGTTAGATGTATATTGTAAAATGCTACTACTACAACAACAACAACAATAATAATAATTTATTCTTAAGGTTTGGACTTGTGCAGCCAGAATTAGCCCTTCTGTCTCTTTCTTCAACTCTGTGCTCTTAGCTATTAGTTTCATTGCCTGCTAGATATATTTTTCGGTGTGTGTATTGGCCATTTAGAACTTTGTCTTGCCATGTCTGTTTTTAATTCTTCATTTGGTACAAAGCCAGAATTGAGAAAACCGCAACAGACATAAAATGTCATCTCTGAGAAGCAACTCAAGAAACAGTGGACCACCTAGTTGGCTGCTGCAAGAAGATTACAATGACATGACAAATTAGCAGCAATGGTGTATTGGAATATTTGCAAGAAATACCACTTGCTTGCAAGCAAGAACTGATGGGTCTCAAAATCGACAAAGTAATAGAAGATGAAGAAGTAAAGTGCTCTGGGACTTTAGAATTCAAATAGACAAGAACCAGCCATATAACACCCCAGTCTTAAAAAATATTAATAAAAAAGAAGAAAAAGTATTGATAGTGGATGTTACCTGTAGTAACACCATCAAATAACATCTACCTATCCCAGGTCCTTGGGAAATATCCACTAAGTAGATAAAAATGCCACTTCTAATCTAAGTATGTGGTTGACTGTGCAACCAACCATAATAATTTATTGAATTTACATGTCACTGACTCTCAGCAAATGCTACTTCAGGTGTTTGATAGGAATTGTGGAGATATTCATTCAGTTCTAGCTACCTATTCTTCAGTTAGCTTGCATGACCCACTGAACCTTTCTTGATTCAGAGATATAATATATTGAGTTTTGTTATTGTATTTAGGGACTTTTTGACAGCACACAAATGCTTCCAGATCTAGATGCGGATATGTGATCTTTGCATGGTGGGATTACCCTGTGTCCAATTTAAAGCATGTTATTTGCACTGTCAGTCAAGTTTGCTATTGTCATCTAACTAAATTTCATTGGCAGCAATGTAGCCTGTTTACTTCCTGTCTATTGCATAAATCCCTAACTAGCTAAAATCAGCCATGTGAATAAGTAGAAAATAGAAAGAATAATAACTAGCAGAAAAAAAAGTATAAGTAGAAATAAATGGCTATAGCAGTGAACAAAACTAGAAAATATCATATTTAAATGATTAAAAAGTTATGGGGAAAATATATTCTCCAAGCACTACTTTGTGCCTGAAAACTGAAATAGAAGAATATTTTATTTTAGTCCAAATGTATATTTATGCATAATGCAATCCAACTATTTTCACTTTGAAAAACTGTTTTTGTTTTGTTTTGTTTATAGCCAGCTATATTGTTATATGGGGAATTCTTCATTTTGGAAGAAAAACGGCAACTAGGGCAAAGCAATAATAGAAGCATATGTACAGAACTAAGCAAGGGAAATAAATAAGGGTATTTCTAAAGGAGGAATGGAATCACAAGCACTAATATAGTTCAAGCCAATTAGAAAAATGGTTCTAGTTTAAGTTCTACCCTTAATCACAATTATTGCTAATCAAGTGATTGGTTCATTTTCCCTACTACAGGATGAAATCTGATTCATTTTCATTTGGAAAATAAAGACATCTCAATAACAGAAAGCATATATTTTTATTCAAAAATCACTTTCTGGAACATTATGGATGGCTTTGAAACCACAACAACTGTCAGCTCCAGCGTTCCAACCGGCCTGGAGCTACCATCCAGTGGGGAAGCCACCGCATGGGACTGCCGGCCCTCTGCTAACCCAGCAGCCACCACAGCACAACCCAAGGCACCCTCTGGACCCCAGGAGTCGCCAGCCACGCCGCCTCACTGAAGCCCACCATGTCCGGCGGCAGAACTAGTGGTGGGTTGCCTCTGGTTCAGACCGGTTCGCAAGAACCGGTAGTAAAACTGGTGGGAGGCTCTGCCCACCGACCTGGATATCATCAGGAAGTTTCTGTGCATATGCAGAAGTGTGCGCGCATGCGCAGAAGCACATACATGCGCAGAAGCACACACAGGCACATGAGTGAAGCAAGCATGTGCGCGCGGTCCCATTGCGAACCGGTAGTAAAGATAAGTAGAACCCACCCCTGAACAGAATGGCAATGGACTCTCTCTGAGAATCCAGCCGTTCAATAAAGAAGCTGCATGGCTGCCGAACAGCTGAGAGGCGGTTGCGCAGCGATGATGTCATGGAGGAAGGCATGGTGGCACCAGGAGACAGCCACTGCTCTCTTTAGCTGTCAAAGGACTCCACAGAGGACTGGCCAATCCGTTGAGGACCTGTCCTCCCTTAGGAACTCCAAGGAACTCCAACTGCTGAAAAGACTGTCAGATGCTGGGTTCTTCCCAGCAGGCATCCACATTTCTGGGTCACGTGGGAGGGAGCTGTGCGCGTGATTGGGTGGTGGGTGGTACTTATTATTTAAAAGGTGGTGGGGAGCATGAGTGAGTAGCCCTAACAAGAATTTCCTTTTGCATTTGTCAGAGAGTGCCAAAAAAGAAGTAAAGCAAGCAGCAACAAACCGGGTTTGTGTTTGGCTGTGTTTCTTTCATTTTCTTTTTGTTTGGAACCTGACAACAGCTTCTCCAGTTTTTTCTCTTTTGCGACTTCTACAGCATTAGATACCTGTTCTCAAACTCACCATTTGCAGAGTAGTCCAGCTTAATGTATTAATGTAATGTTGCTCTTTTTTTCCTTTTTTCCCCACTTGTAGCTGTGTGGGTCATATGGGGGATGCTTGAGAAAATTAGTATTGTGAACTTTCCTGTGAGAGATTCTAGAACACTAGAGCAAGTATCCAGCTCTACAGCATTCAAGGTCATCTGAGCTACCATGTAGGTTTTGCACTTTTCTATATATTTTGATATATAGCTGGGTAATCTGACAGGTGTGGCTAGGGGGACCTTTGCACAGGTTCGCCTGGTGCACCAATTGTGACCCTACTTGGATCGGGTGGCTCTCCTCACGGTCACTCATGTCCTTATCACCTCACGGTTAGATTATTGCAACGCGCTCTACATGGGGCTACCCTTGAAAAGTGTTAGGAGACTACAGTTGGTCCAGAACGCAGCCGCGCGAGCTGTCATGGGTGCACCTAGGTACACCCACATTACACCAATTCTCCGCGAGCTGCACTGGCTCCCTATTGGTCTCCGGTCACAATTCAAGGTGTTGGTTATTACCTTTAAAGCCGTACATGGCTCAGGGCCAGGGTATCTTTGAGACCTCCTTCTACCACATAACTCCCAATGACTGGTAAGATCCCACAGAGTTGGTCTTCTCCAGGTCCCATCAGCTAAACAATGCCAGCTGGCAGGCCCGTGGGGGAGGGCCTTCTCTGTGGCTGCTCCAGCTCTCTGGAACCAGTTATCCCCTGAGGTCTGGACCATCCCCACCCTATTGGCCTTCCGAAAAGCGGTGAAGACCTAGCTTTTCCGGCAGGCCTGGGGCCATTGATCTCACTCTTGCGATCCGGCGAGATCCAGCCATGAATGGTGTGAATGAGTTTTAATGTTTTTAATGGTTTTAATTCTTAAATGTTTTTTAAATGCATTGTGAGCCGCCCTGAGTCTTCGGAGAGGGGCGGCATACAAATTGAATGAATAAATAAATAAATAAATAAATAAATAAATAAATAAATAAATAAATCTTATTTCAAATATACTCTTCATCTCCATTGAAAATATGACACATTGCTTTATTTTTTTTTTTCAATAGCCAGAGAGTCACTGGAGTCCAAGGGAGTTTATTCAAAAACTGTAAATGCCAAAAAAAAAAAAAGTTTCAGAGATAGACAGACAGGGAGAGATATTATATACAGATATTATATAGACAGACAGGGAGAGATATTATATACAGAGAAAGAGAATTATTTAAATCAATTAAATAAAAGTATTATGATTTATTCCATGTTCTATATATTCTTTTTTTTTTTTACAATAATAATTATAAGCAGACAGTACCAGGGTGGTACAATGACAACCTAGGACAAAAAGTATAGAAGGCTCCCAAACAGAATTTTTTTGTAGTTACATTGCACTACAGATAAGTTCATCATCATAAGTTCCTCTATCAGTCATTTGAGGTCTATACTGTTTTACAGTCCAACACATAGAAAGGGTGTTAAGTTGTAGAAATTTCTGGGTACTAACCAAGATCTGGCCTTAAAGCTACTAGGAAGTAATCTGAAGCAGGACAATCTGTATGCTGGACTGAACAATGTCAACCAGGACTGTATTAATTGAATGTAAGCAATTTCTCAATAATTGAATAATTTTTCTGTAGAGACACAAAGCTCAATATGAATATATCTTATTATGAGAGCGCCTGACATGTTCTGCAAACTCTGATCTCCTCAGTAAAGCTTAATTGACAGGTTGCTCAAGGGAACTTGTTTGTTGGAACATCTCTGTCAAGTGCCAGAAGAGATTTTCATATTCTGGGGGGGCAGGTGGTGGGAAAAAGAGATGATAGACCAGCAAATGTTCAATGTAAGGTACAGCTGAAAGCAAAAGGAATCCTTTTTTTTCATTTTGGTAGCAGGCATACCTTTTTATTTTATTAACTTTTCTCTTTTTTACTATTTGGTATGTATTTGCCAGTTTTTGAAGTGAAGATCATTTCTCAGCTATCTCCTAAGAAACCACGCCTAGAGATCTTGTGAACAGCAATTTCCTATTGCTATAACACACCAGATTGTAGTCTCTACATTTTTCATGCTACATGAAGAAACAGATGAAGCAAAAATAAAGGGATTTTATGCACACACAGACACATCCTTGAGGCTAGGAGAAAATTAACATCATAAGTACAGATATAGGATAGATTTTGCCTTATATTACTAGAGTTGAATTATTCAGTGATTCCCATTAGCAAAATGATAGCATGACAATTTTATATTTAGACTTCCTTGTATATTGCATCAGCACCTTATTTCCAAAATAGTTTTAGTACACCTGACAAGAAATATCTAGTTACAGTTACGGTTTACTTGAACATCCCAGTATCTCTTTCTATATATATATTTTTAAAAGTAGGGTTTTTCTTTAAAAATCTGCCCTCTCAAAAAAGGAAACAAAATTCTTATTCATTGAATTTTGCCCTATTATTCATGCCATAATCATCTATATAACATTAATTGTAATCAGCCAACTTAGATTTATATTTCATTCTCCTCATCATTACAACATCACTTTTATCTGGAAGATTGATCTGTCCTGATTAGACAGTATATGTTTAGACAGTATATGTTTATATTCCTATGTGTCTTTAAAATCACTATATTGTTTCCTGGGGCTGTCAGAAATTTCAGTTTTTTTAAAAAAAATACTATTATAACTTATCGAAAAATTATATGATTACATTCTTTGCTATAAATGTAATCTTTATCTGGAAGAGAAGCTTAATTTTTAATAGTTCACATTTTTGTAAAAAATAGTTTACATTTTGTAAAAAAACAAAAAAAACCATATCATTTGTATCATTGTAGTTTAATACACAGCTGACATTTTCAGCTACAGATGCTATACTCACCAGTACAATTTCATGTGCCTCCAAATATGAAAATAATCACATCCAAAGTACAAAATATTTGTTAAAAGAATCATTGTGCTATACTATACTCAGCTGGCTACTTGTAATATTTTTAATGCAAAATAAAACATTACATCCCTTACATTTTTATCTCATACCAGGTCAAACACAATTTAAAGAAACAAATTTGGGAACAAAATCTCTATTCTAAATTCAGGTGATCCTAAAAAGTAATGTCATTCTCCATGATTTGTAATGTAGATATAGACTGGACCTCTTTATCTATTTACATGTGAAAGATACATCTAAATGTTTGTTTGTGTGTATGTGTACACTTAGCCAGCTGAGGCAATTCGTGTGCAACTTAGCAAACTTTGCATTATAAATTCATCCACACATGCACTCAGAAGAATTTAGAAGACATTGAGGACTGCAGCATTGTAAACCACTCTCCCATGAGCACCATTATCTAGCACATGGTTGCTTGGGGTGGGATGGAGGTGAGTGGATGCATATTTAGAAATGTTTCCCATTAAATTATTCTTAGCAAAGAGTCAGCTGTCTGAAGTCTGAAGTTATTTACAATAAATATCAGCATTCCCTGATGCTATGGTCTTGAGACTTTGCCTTACTTACAATATCACTTGCAGAGAGTTAGCTGTCTGACATTATGACCAAGCCACCACCCATAGGCTGAGATGTGATATCAATTCATTTCCAAGTGTTCTTGCTACCTCCATGCTTATCTGGAAAATATAAAGATATGGCAACTCCTCCCCCAATACTGAGCCTCAGCATAAGTAGATCTAAAGTCCTTAGAGAGTGTTGTACAATTATCAGCCTACTGTAGTGGTATATTTCCTGACATTTCTGGGGTTTCTGGAAAGTTGTAGAGATATAGATTTCTATTTCTCTCTTTCTCAGAAACTCTCTTAATAGTTATTCAGTAATAAATATTTCTAACGTTCCATCCTGCTTTAAGCTTATTGCATTTGAACCTGAAACAACCCATTGGCTACCAGCTAGTTTCAAGAGCTAATTTCAGGGAAGCTTTAGTCTTCCTTGAAATTAGGGTGTCCACTTGCATTGGCATTGTATATATTTTAATTGAAAAGGAGATGAGAAAAGTTGAGTGATTTCCTTCAGCTAGGCACTGATAACTTCTTAAATCCAGATCATCACTATCCTTACCCCCCTCCCCCCCACACACACACAATCCTCATGTAGAAGTCAAGAGAAGCAAAGTTCTATCTGGAAAATGACTGAACTGTCTACTTATTTAAACTTCGCAGACCAAACAAATCCTAGACAAGAATTGGGATTACATCCTGGCAAGATGTAGTCTTGATGTGCCAGTTGCCACATTCTTTACCCACAAAGAAACATAAGATTGGTGGATCTGAGTAATTTGGAAAGCCTTGTGCAAATTAGTCAGAACAGCCAGATAGAAAATTTACTAAAAGAGAGTTATCTATCCTAAACAAGATCATTGGTCAAGATTCCATCAATGCAATAAGGGAGAAGTAGTGATACTTCATCTCTCTTAACATCATAGCATAAGCTTGGATTTGAGCTTATTTCTCATCTTGCTCTATTGGCATGCAAAAACTCAGTTCCTAGAGCTCTTAATAAATCAGCCAACAGAAGTCACTCATTAACAATTATAATCAACCTGCATCATTTCTTGTTGCCGTTAGGCAATTAGACACTGAATGGAATTGCCCCCATGATTTCTGGAAACTTCTTAAGAGACTATTGATATCAATGCAGATCCAATATCACAGTTGACTGGTTCTCCACCCCCCCACACCCCCAAAGACATCTTGAATGACAAGGAAGGGATGTGGTCATGATGAAGAGCTAAAATAAATGTTCTTAACATCTGGATGAATAAATAAATGCACTGACGCAAAGACAAGATCCAGAGAGAAGCCACTTATGTATCTAAGGTTGTCTTGAACAAATAAAGGTTATGAACTTCTGAACTCTTTCCACCCCGCCCCAAGAAATGGAGATTGAAGACATCCAAAATAAGAAAATGAGAGACACCCAAAGCTAGTCCAAACATCATTTGGAGCAGCTCTGGTGGTATACAAATTTAATAATAAATAAATATTTTTTAATCACCAACAATCCAACTATCAGAATCCAAAAATCTGACAAGCATGCCATATGTAGAAATTAACCAAGCTGACTTCTCTTTTCCCATAATATCCACTTTAGCACCTCCTTCATTCTCTGGTTGCTTTTTCAGTACCTCTGACTTGGGCTAAAACTGTATTATGTAGCTCCTTACCAGGCTAAATATCAGCCATACAATCAAATCCCAACCAAGCAATTATGTAGATGAGCTCCATTTGAAGGTCCCCTTTTTTCAGCCAACTCATTACAAGCTACCATGACTCTGAGACTTCAAATATAAGAAACCCCCAAACTGTCTGTAGCCAAATAATGTGTCACTTTGCTCATTGTCAATCCTTCATGTCTGGATCCGCTATAACTACAACTTATCAAAATAATCAATTTTCCCTAAGATATAAACGTCTTAAACTTACACTCTAAAAATATTTTTACCATTATTTTATGTTTTTTAGTTTGAACATTGGCTAATAATCTATACATTGAAAAAAAAAACAAAACACCTCCAAACAATATTAAGCAAGATCTGAATATATAGATATAACTGCTCAGTAATAGCTGAACCAGCCTGAAAATGTGACATAACCAAAGTTCAACAATGTATATAAAGGTTTCTTGCTTAAATGGAAACATTTTAGAGAAAATAATAATAACCAATTCTTCTCCAAAAATTGGCAGATCTTAGCTATTAGGCATTGTAAAGTCATATTGGTAACCCTTTAGCCAGGGACAGGGGGCCATGGGGAGGTATCCATGATGTCAAAACAATGGATGCAACAAGGGAAATCAAAGCCCACCCCTTTTGTGTGTATGTATGCATATATGTATGTGATGTTCTTTAAAAACAAATGACTGTTTTGACTGTTTCATCAAGCCTGCAATTTTGATGTTGTTGAGCCTCCTGAAGACACCCCTGCCTTTGGGATAGAAAAATCGCACACTTTGCATTACAGATTTTCATTCAATCTAGATGTCCAAAACCAGTTCAAAATGTAAGAGTTCCTGTCTTCTTCCATGCACCTTCTGGCAGTGTTCCATGACAGCTTGAAATAGAGATGAACATAAGCAACAAGAGCGCTGAGACTGGAGACTAGAAATTATATGGATATTAGTGACAGATGGACAGTGGAATCAGGGGATTAGAAAAAGTGTAACCACAGCTGGTAAGGGAGATAGAAAATGGAACTAAGAGATACAGTTTTTAGGATATGCATGCTGCAGTTTCCTAACTTTCTTTCATTGTGAATGAACGTTTTCAACATGTGAAAACTGAGCAGGGAACAGAACATTCGTGTTGATCACAGATTATAGTAATGTAGCTATTTGCAAATTTTACATTTTTTTCTCAATGAGAATGGTGAAAACTGAAGGTAGACATGGGGGGAAAAGGGAGGGGATCATAAATCTCACTTCCTTGCAATTCTCAAGGACAATTCAAGAATATTTTAGTATGAATTAGCATTTGCAAATATAGGAGAGAATAAATAGAACCAAAGACTTCACATCACCAGCAATTCAATGCTGGCAATGAAAGTTAGCATTAACTCTGTAATAACCTCAGCCGCACCTCTCTACCAATTCTGTAATGTTCATATGTGCTAAAGAAATCCAGGATAAAGCAAATTTTTCAGATGATACAATTGTCTCAACAAAAAAAGTATGAGGTCTAGTGAAAGACTCAGCCTTTTTACCTTGAAGATGATCTTGCAGCAATGGCCAGTATATCTTTATGAGCTGGTAGGATGCCCTGAGAATAGTGCAGTACAATAATCTGGAACTGAAGGGGAAAAGGGATTTGGAGAACATATGGGCCATAGCCACATGACCCCAAGAACATAGACAATTTCTATTAGAGGTTTCAGCAAGCACTGTACACATGCCCTATGCATTCTGAACCCCCTTTTCCTATGAAATCCTGACTGCTGTAGTCCTTAATAGAGGGGCCAAGAGATTCTACAGTCTAGCCTCATATTTTCTAAAAAAAAGTCTGCCACTTGATCTTCTGTCTAATGAATGTTCATGAAATATTCATGAAGAAGAATTTCTTGAAAATACAGAGACACAAAGAACTCCGATATTCAACACAGATCTCTTCCATGCAACTATTCTTTTCCCTTTCAAGAGTTTGATATATTTTCAGATCACCTTTCATGGCAGCCAATTTTAAAAGGCTGCAAAACCCAACTGGAGATCAATCTAGCTGATCAATGGGAGAGTTTTTTTTTTAAAAAAACAACAACACTTAAACAACACCTGGCCTTCTTCCATAATGTGTTTACTTCTTTTAGTGCTGTGAAAATTCATTGTGATAAAGCAGACAAAAAAAGTAAAGGCGGTAAACAGTTTTCTTGGCTCAGGAATACATAAAGATGGATAGTGAACAAGAAGTTTCATGCAAATTTCTGTTATATGCTGAACGTTGCAATGGACAATGTAGGCACCAGGGAAATACTCTTCACTGAATAGACCAAAAAAACATAATAAAGTAGAAATGGGTAATCCATACTCTTCCAGATGTTCTTACTCTTCAGTGAATAGACCAAGAAATATGATGAAGTAGAAATGGATAATCCATAATCTTTCAGATGTTCTTGTTCTTCATGGAATAGAGCAAAAAACATGATGAAGTAGAAATGGGTAATCCATAATCTTCCAGATGTTCTTGCTCTTCACTGAATAGACCAAGAAACATGATGAAGTAGAAATGGGTGATACGTAATGTTCCAGTTGTTCTCGCATTTCAATTTACCACAGTCTTAATTGGCATGGCCAATGAAAGAGAATGTTGCAAGTTGCAGTCTAACAACACCTGGAAGATGTCCACTCTTAGCTTATTATTTGACAGCTTCTGTTTGGAACCCTCAAAGATTTCACTATGAAAATTGATAAGCACAATTTTTCAGTTTGGAATTTCTTGGCTTTGAGAAGTAATCCAGATGAAAAACACAACCAGAAATGCTAATTCTTTCATTATTGTAAGGCTACATTAACATAATCTTATAAATCTAAAAGAATCCTTTCTCTACTTCTCTCATGCTTTTCTGAATACTTGAAAGGATCTCTTCTGAAGTGCTTTCACCAGCCCTCCTCCTTTGAACTTAAATTTTGCTTATGAGACTATTATCTAGCCTGTGGTTCTTTCTCCTATCTCCCAGGGTTAAACTCACACTTTATTACAGGAATTGCAAGTAACTTCTATAATAGGTACTTTAAATCCTTCGATAATGTTCCATATATGAACTTTAGTAAATGCCCTCACCCCAACTATATAGAAAAAAGGGAGTGCAAAATCCAGCTCTACCTCCTGCTTGGCATCATCATTACCACAACAAAAACTCTGCCACTCTCATTTCAAAACTAATGCAGGTGTGCCCCTCAGGCACAATACATTTGCTTTCCTCTATTTTGGAAGTGTAGGATGAAAATAAAGAGTATTTAACAATACTGAAGAGTAGAACATCAACCTCAGATTTCAAATCACATACAACAGCAGAAATATGAACAATACCATGATGTTTGGACTCTTTTTAACAGAGCTTAAGGCTGATTTGGATACAGTGATGTGTTATTGACTCTGATAACTGGCTTGATCATAGATATAAAAAATGTGCTTGGTTTATGATTTTGGAAAGGTTCACTATGCTACATGAACTGATAATATAGTTATTGGATTGAAACAAAAGGGAAATTGGCCATGCAATAAAATTATTGTATGAACCACCCATGTTTGCCATTCCAGACTGGATTATGCCTTAACCTTTGATTTTCAACTTACTAGCAATAGCAATGGCACTTAGACTTATATACTGCTTCATAGTGCTTTTACAGCCCTCTCTAAGTGGTTTACAGAGTCAGCATATTGCCCCCAACAATCTGGGTCCTCATTTTACCCACCTTGGAAGGATGGAAGGCTGAGTCAAACTTGAGCTGGTGAGATTCGATCTGCTAAACTCCAGCCAGCAAGTCAGCTGAAGCAGCTTGCAGTACTGCACTCTAACTACTGTGCCACCTACTAAATGTTGATAAAACTTTCTTTTAGATTCCAAGACACTGATTTTTATTTTTCACAGCTTATAAAAACATAGATTTTAGCCATCCACTTAAAGAATGTATAACACATTCTAATTTTTTGGGGGGGAAATTTGTCACAACATGATGTATAGATAGGTAGTTCTTAGGTTATGATGACAGTTGGGTCCTGAATTTCCACTGATCTTAAAATGCAGTAGCACATGACTGCATCAGTTAGCAACAGCAATACCACAGTCCCGGTTGACATTGTAATCACAGGATTTTTGGATCATTAAGTGCAAAGAAGCAGGAATCTCAGGCAAGCAGATTGGCAAGCAACAGCTAGAGGTAAGAACCACAGGTAGGTAGACAGCAGGTAAACTAAGCAGGCACTGCAGAGGACCAGATTATTTGAGGTACTGCCTCTCCCCAGTGATGGGAGGTCCAGGAGGAGAGGCTTGTTCTGAATTCCATCAGCTAGGGTTTGATAGGGTCTGAGAGAAAAGACTTTTCTGCCATATCCCCCACACTGTAGAACATAATCCCCCCTGAATGAGGCTAAACCAGCTGGAAGGTTTAGCCTCATTCAGACTGGAAGGTCCTCAAAACATGGTTTTCTCAATGAGCTTGGGAATCCCATGGTAAAGTGGAGCCTATTGGATGGTTATTTGTTAGCTAAGTGTTTCATTTTTATATATTTTGTTTTACTATGTAAATCATCCAGAGTCACTATACAAATATAATAGATAAATAAATAAATATTATCAAGGACACTTGTGAAATATACACATACAAAGCTGTATGTAAAAATGATGACTTAGTGGCTTTCTAAATTATGGACAGATGGAAAAGGTTACTTGATTAGCATTTGTGCCATTTGTTCATATTCATCCAGGGATACATGTCAGAATTAAAAGATGTTACAGTTTTGATTCCCTCCCACCACCACATCCCACACCCCACACCCCAAAAATAAGAGGTCATCTCAAGTGCCAAATAAATAAAACCCCCGAAAAGTGAATAAACCAAACAAGATCATATGAATATATGTTATGTCACAGATTAGTTTTCTTAAAACATTTTAATTTCAAAATTTGATGAAAATAATTTCCAAGTTCTAAGACTATAAAATTTAATTTTCAATATGTATGTTTAGAGAGAAGTAAATCCCATTGTTAAAAGATTGTTTAATTAAAAAACTGAGTCAAGCAACTAAAAAAACAGTATTTCCATACCTCATGAAGCTGTTCCAGTCACACCTATCTATCATATGAGAAAGCTGTCCTGAATAGTACAATGAAGAATATAACATTTAGCAATACTTTGTAAAACCTGTGCAAAATATTTGAGGAACTGCCTCCAAAAAAATCATGTAATTAACCTCCTATTTCCGACTCATTAAAGCTGCCATGTCTTACTTCACTTTCATTGTGATGGCTTCAGAAACTGTTCCCACTGTATCTGTTGGCATGTTTTCATAGGCACCTCATTTCACATTTTACTCTTTTGTCCAGTTCTTTTTTAAAAAAATATTTTTAAACTACATACATTTTTTCACTACAGGTAGCCCTCACTTAATGACTGCCTTATTTAGCAACTGTTCAAACTTACAACAGCACTGTTTAATAGTTTTACAACTGTTTTTGAACTTATAACAGTTGCAACATCCTGCAATCAAGTATTCATCCTTTGTGAGCTTTACAGCTGGCTTCCAAAAAGCAAAGTCAATGGAGAAGCCAGCAATAATTACGGTCACAGTTTATGGTCACATGACAATGCACTTAATGACTATGAGTGATTCACTTAATGACTGCAGCAGAACTGAGGTCTTAAATCCAGTGTGTTTACCATATTACTTAATGAATGAATTACCAGTATCAATTACAGTCGTTAAATAACAACTACCCGTATCTTAACTAAATTAGCACTGCAGCATTCTCTTCTTTTTTCCTCCTCAGAAACAGTCAAAACCTAGTGGCTTATTGTTATTTAGATTACAAATTTCAAGGGGAAAAAATTATGTTTATTCACAACATTAACTCGGAGTACAAAATGGTTTGATTTTGATGACTCAGCCTTCCATCCTTTCTAAGGTAGGTAAATTGAGGATCCAGTTTGTGGGGGCAATAAGCTGACTTTGTATAAATATACAAAAGTATGAAGGCTATTGCTTAACGCATTGTAAGCCGCCCTGAGTCTCCGGAGAAGAGCGGCATATAAATCAATTTTTTTAAAAAAAATTAAAACCTGAGGTTTACACAGATCTCTGGCTGAATAATTTTCCATTGTTGTCACCTGCATTATGCCCTAGAAGAAGCTATACAGGAATTTGGAGAAGACCTAAATTTTAAAAAAGAAAAAAGGAAGCTTCATATATAACCCTGTTCCAATTATAAATTCCAGAGTTTTCTGAAATGGCTTGCAAAGTTTTGGAGAGCTACACTTCAAGAGATGAATGACATATCCTCCACAAGTTTTACTGAATGCTTTAGGGCAGAGGTGTCAAACTCATGTTGTCACCACGTGATGTATCATGACTTTTTTTTTGACACTCCATCTTTAGGGAATTCTGGGAAGGAAGCATCTTCTCTGAATCGATAGCTTTTTTTTTTGGCTTGTGGCCTGAAAGTTGCTGAGCAATGCTTTTTCCAACATAGCCATCTAAGTGTGGCCAAGACTGAAAGAGAAGCTTGGAGAACTGCAGAGAAAAGCAAAATAATGTTATTCCACTTTGCTCTGAGAAGCAGAGTAACCATTGTTCTTCTTGTATAGCTTCAATGACATGCTTTGCTTGAACCTTTATCAAATAAGGTTTGAAGATTTGCATAACCCTATATAGTCTCCTCTGATCCAATTATAAGTGAAGTGACGCCAGAGACAGTGAAGCCAATGACTGCCCCATGTTTACTGGGTGGTGTTTTTTTTTTTTTTTTTTGCTTGGCTGCCATCTAAGTTTGTAATATGGGCAATCAACTAATCCATGTGAGTTTATTTTAGCTACACAAATCCAAGCTTTAAAAAGAATGGCTAGATGTTTTTAATCTAGTGCCGCCACCACCCGCCAACTCTGTGGGATACCGCAAAGGAGACTGGTAACATTTCCTCGGTAGCCTGCTGGTCTATAATTAACCTTAAGTCCTTTCTTCCCTTTAATGTAATCTGGAAAATATCAGTTCAGTTATAAAGAACAGGGGCAATTTGCTTGCCTATTCACCTTTCTTCCAATGGCTACTTCAGATAAAATAAAAAGTTTCTGTTCAGTTGCACGTTTTGTAGAAAGCAGGTGAATTAATTTGAGATCAATCACTCTGCCAACTTTCCTGGTTTAACTATTAAGTTGGAACCCTTTCTCCACAGAGTTTATGTTTAGTTAAGTACTTTTGATTACAGTATTAGGGGTTTTGCCAGGGAAATGCCAGCTTGAGAAAGACATGACAGAAATGTGAAATACATACTTTTCACATTAGTTGCAAACACTTCATTACTTTCTCATAAGTGCTTTCAAAAAAGTCAGTGAGAATAAACACACGTTTAATGTTCAGTTGTAGCACACTGGATTCCACTTGATAAAAAGCATCCATGAAAGAGACCTAAAACAAGATGGAGCAACAACCTCAGCAAGTATTGTGAGCCCAACTGGCAAAGGAAAGCTCAAGACTGTATTGGTTGGAAACATGCAGAAGAGACCTTGATCCTGCAATGGATAGACAATGGCTAGAGTGATTATGATGTTCATGATGTAGCTCACACAAGTTCTAGTTCTGAATCCATCTGAGATTAGAATTATATATCAGAAAGCTAATAGTGACAGTACTGAGTTGCATCATGCAGTTGTCTTTTGTTTCTCTTTGCCTGAAAATGTTTATCATATCTAGAATTAGCTGGGAAGCAACCCTGCATTTTTGCCAGCTAGTAAGTGACTTCAAGGTCATGATATCAGGATCAGGGCTGAATGCAGGAAGGGCTAATATTGTGAAAAGACATATGGCTAATACTTTTTAAAAAAATGGCTCATTGGATACTACAGTCATGAATATGATAATTCTTACAAAAGGCATTGCAGTTAGCTTCTTCCTTCCTGCCCACCTTATACTTGGACAAAGGTCACTAATGAGGACCCAGATTGTTGGGGGCAAGATGCTGACTCTGTAAACTGCTTAGAGAGGGCTGTAAAGCACTGTGAAGCGGTATATAAGTTTAAATTCTATTGCTATTGCTATTGACCAAATGTCCCCCTAGAATTCAAGAACTCAGATATCCATGCAAAGTTCTACCATTAGTTTTTACTTGTTTACCAGATAGTTTGAAAGAGATATAAGAAGCTATGTTCCTTCATCCCAATACTTGTATCTGCATTTCTAAAGTTCTCATCATTTCTCATTTAAGTATTTATGATACTTACTTAGCTTATGAGTTAATTCATACCTTTCATACCTACCTTTTATAAGGTACTCAAGGTGGCATCAGCATCCATATTCCAATTTTTCGCCCGAAATAATAACTCTTTGAGATAGCTCTGAAAGAGAGGGACTCACCCAAAGTTGTGCAGTGACCTTCTGAAGTTGCGAATGGATTTCCCTACTTTCAGTCCAATATTTTAACCATTACATCATAGTAATTCCTGAATGTACTTACAATGGGTATAGTAGAATCATTAAGATTGTAACACTGGGCATATAATTATATAATTTCTACAGTCTGCCATCCCCCCAATTGATTTTGTTTTATTTAATCAAGATATACAACCAGAGGTGAAATCCAGCAGGTTCTGACAGTTTCTGGAGAACCGGTAGCAGAAATTTTGAGTAGTTCAGAGAAACGGTAAATACCACCTCTGGCTGGCCCCAGAGTGGGGTGGGAGTGGGGATTTTGCAATATCCTTTCCCCAGGAGTGGGAAAGGAATGGGGATTTTGCAATAACCTTCCCCCAGCAGTGGGGTGGGAATGGAGATTTTGCAGTATCCTTCCCCTGGAGTGGGGTGGGAATGGAGATTTTGCAATATCCTTCCCCTGCCATGCCCACCAAGCCATACAAGGCCCACCAAGCCACAGAACTGGTAGTAAAAAAATTTGGATTTCACCACTGGATTGTTTCCTCCTACAAGTAATCCTCAATGTACGACCACAATTGAGCCCAAAATTTCTGTTGCTAAGTGAGACATTTGTTAAGTGAGTTTTGCCCCATTTTATAACTTTTCTTGTCACAATTGTTAAGTGTATCACTGCAGTTGTTAAGTTAATAACATGGTTGTTTAATGAATATGGCTTCCCCATTGTCTTTGTTCATCAGAAGGTCACAAAAGGTGATCACATGAGCCCGGGACACTGCAACAGTCACAAATATGCCAGTTGCCAAGTGTTTGAATTTTGATCTTGTGACCATGGGGATGCGTCAATGGTCATAAGTGTGAAAAATGGTCATAAGTCACTTTTTGAGGAGCCATTGTAAGTTCAAATGGTCACTAAATAAACTGCTGTAAATTGAGAGCTACCTGTATTCTGCCTTCCCTCTCTTTCTTCTTTCCTCCAGGACTTTTTGGGAGAAATGAAGATGTGTCAGAACTATTGCTCAGCAAAAGGTATCAAAGGAAAAAGAAGAAAGATACAGAAGTACTGTTTTCTGTAGGCCATGGGAGAAAAATAAGAGAAAGGGAAAACACTGGAAAGATGGAAGAGGGAGAGAAAATGTGTATGTGTGCATAGGATTGTGTTTAAGAACCCTGAACTACTTTTTGTCTGGCCATCTTCAATCCTACCAGTGTTTCAGGGATACCCACCAAACATAGGAAGATACCACTGATATATCATTGATGGACTTGGATAACTTTGATCAATCTTGATAGTAGATAAATACCGCCTGCATTTTCCAGCCAAGACTTTGAGAAGTTGGAAAATTATTGCACAACTTTGTTTCTAAATGGCTGAATTTGAACATACTATCTACTACTTCTGCCGCTGTTAATTTAATTATGTTGTTACTTCTATTAGGGTTACTCTAATGCCACAATTACTAATATTTCTGTAACAACTACTTTATTTCTGAAATGAATAAGTACACTTGGTTTAGGGAGCAGCCTTATAAAAATGCAAATAAAAAAGGAAACAAAGATATCATAGGTTAGAAGAGAAGGCTTTGAACTACCAGTAGGTAAGAAGTTGCAGATGCTGGAAATTAAATTTTGCTCTGAAATTAACTCTTGATTGACAGAATTTCATAGGAAGTGTACATAAGGTTGCCCATTTATAATTCTCTTGTTTCCTAATCATTTCTTCTGGTTTTTTCCCCTCGGGTAAACATATTCAATAAGGAAAATAACATAGAATATAACCCCATAGTATCTATTAAACAGAATCAGCATGTGCTCAGCCATCTGAGAGTAAGCAGAAGAAATGTAAAAGGATTTACAACGATGTTACTCAAAAAGTACTTCTGGAATTATGTAGACTCTTCCATTAAAGTTGTTATATTAATAAAAAAATAGAAGCTACCCTCCCCTCTTCCAAATTAGGCAAATGACATCAAAATATATTAAAATGTTTCCCCTTTTATCAGCAGGTGATAGCCTACATTTAGCTATTAGACAAACCTCTGGGCAGTTTCCAGCAGTGAGGAAAGTGTAAGCCTTAATACAGTTTTATAAAATTATGCAAATATGCACTGATATCACCAGTTAGTTCTCAGATGAGCATTACAAAGTTACAGCAGTCCCTTACACCCCACAGTGCTACTAAATTAACCAAAGTGCTTCAGAACAGCATAGCAAATCATTTCCATGGAGTAATTAAATAGTAAACAGGGCATAGAAGCTTTATATGAGAGATTAAGATGATATCAATGCAGAAGGTTTAGTCCCTTTGATATGTTCCAAAGATATTAACATTTATTCCCCACATATCCAGTTAAAAATCAGAATTTATACAAACAGAAAATCATAATATATGTTGGCACTTATTTAATATATTCACAATTTTTATTTCCTTCTTTACTTGAAGTGAAGTTTTTGTTTTGTTTTTAAAATGTATCAATATAATTTATGCAAATTAGAATTATAAAGCAAGTGAAATGGACATTGAGTGTGCTTAAACAGAGATAGTGGGTAAATAAAATGAAAAAAAAATGAATGAACCCAATTACTTTATTTAATTCATAAGAAGGACTCAAATGCACGAACACTAAATCTAAATTCAGTCATAGATTCTGACAAATATTACTCTTTATTATTGATCAACAAGAGCAAAATGAATTCAGCCACTAATATACTTATGAACGTTGATATTAAATAATGGTTGAAACTGTCTGATCAACTTCTAGATTGGGCTCAGAAAAATAGGCAATTTCTTCCCCTCCTTTTACTTATAAGATAATTTTTCAGTTTCAGTTGAAATTTAGGAGTTGGAATAAGCCATAGATTTGCCTAGTCTAGCATTCCATTTCCACTATGGCTAACTGGATTCCTATAGAAATTCCAGGATATGGCACAAAGTATCTTCTCATTTTGACCCTGGCCAATTACTATGAAGGACATTGTTTGTGATATCAGAGATAATATATATCAAGCAGAATGAGAAGCAGAAACTTATCTCTACTAAATTCAATCATCCCTTTTGAAAACAATTAGTCTTGGTCATCATTACATCTTCTGGACCATCCTTTACTGCTGAAAAACACTGAGCAAAAAAAAAAAAAAAAAGCAGAACACCACTTAAATAACTAAATTGTGGTACCGATTGCATTGTTTACAATTTCTGACCATTTGTCTTTAAAAAGTGTGAGCAATTCTCTCTTCTTTCTCTGCATCATATCCTTGCCTCATTCACTAGCATCACCTGTAATGCCTAAGTATGTACGTTGTTGGTCTTCTGCATTTTAAAATTCAAATATCTGTGTAAGCATTGTGCCAATGAGGGGGGCAGGGGAATCTGCAAATTTAGATTGCAAGGGGCAGTTGAAAAATAATTCCTTTCAGGAAAAGTCTTCTTTATTTAATTGTTTTTAAATCTATAATCTTCCTTTTATTCATTAGACCAGGATTTTGCTCCTTCTTTCTGAATCTCAGTAATAACAATCCTGTGAGATGGGCTGGGCTGAAGGAGACTGAGAGACCCAAAGCCATGAGGGGATTTCCATGTCTAACAATGTCTAACAATGAACCAGAATTTGGATCTGCCCAGAGCTATTCTAACCACTACATCATACTGTGTTGTAGCCCTAATTTCCATTATTGTGGCTATGTTAATATAATTTAGGATCTGATGCATGAGGAGAGTCCGGGTTGTTATGGGATGAAAGGGTAATATCCTAGCCTTCCAATTCTCCACATTGTTGTGCTAAATGTGTCTCTACTAATGTGGAAACTAACTAAGAGGAATAAATCTATTTTTCTAATAGTAAAATATTATATTGTATAAATATCAACCTGCTTACCAGACCAACTATAAAAGTAGCACCATGAAGAATCACAGCTTATTTTGTTAATAGTCTTAAAAGGGTTATCAGCAGTTAATTCCTATGATGAAAAATCCACATAGTTTCTGTTTTCAGGAGCCTGTGGTGCTGTGTTACTCATCAATAGCTCTATGCAGAAAATTCACAGATGATTTATAATAATGTGTACATTGTCGGCTGTGGATATTTTATCTCTTCTTCCAATGAATGAACACATAGTTGTAAAAAGTAAACGTCAGTTATGACTGATATGATTCATGGTAGAGAGGACTTATTGCAAAGCATTTAGCCTCCTTGCACTGTGTTTGTCCATCCTCACCAATAAACACACACCAAGATATGTTTATTATAGGAAAATATATGAATGACATTATTTAGGGATGTAACTCTTTCTCTGTCAGAGACACAGGCAGAGTGAGAGGGAGGAGTCAAATCAGGAATTAATTTAGAGTACTAGTCCCAAGAGAACAAAGTCTAACCTTGTTTGAATACCATTGAACCTTGTCTAGTTTTACCCAGGTGCAAACCATTAGTCTGAGAAGATTGTTCAGGGATAAACAATCAGGTCTACAAGGTTCCAATTTATTGTATATACACAAACTAGACTAAAAACATAGATCATAGCAGCACTAAATACCAGATCCATAGAACCTCAAGTTAGATCTTCCTAAGTCCATATGGGAGATGCCAAAGTAGCTCATGGCGAATATCAGGGCTAAGAAAGTCTTCTGGGACTTTCAGCTCCAGAGAGACAAGGTAGTACCATTCAACATAACAGTAGACAAGGAGCAGAAGATAGAAGTGGTAGATGTAGCAGTACCCAATGACAGCAACATCAGGAAGGAATATGAGAAGCTGGAGAAGTAACAGGACCTGAAGGAATGTGGAAAGTAAAGGCCAAAATAGTGGTAGTGATGGTAGGAGCACTCAGGGCTGTCACTCCTAAGCTGGGAGAGTGGCTTCCACAGATCCCAGGACAACATCAGAACTCTATGTCTATATGAGTGCAATTCTACGAGCAGCTAAGATACTGTACCGAACAGAGCAGTGGTGGGTTGCTCCCAGTTTGGCCCGGTTCAGCTGAGCCAGTAGCGGTGACGCTATTACATCACCCAACCGGTTCTCTTTCTTCGGGAGCTGGGCCCTCCCACCTGCCCCCACGTTATTCTGACCTTATATTTCTTCTTTTTTTGCCCAGCTGAGAGGTGCAGCAGAGCGGATTGCCGTACCTCAGCTGGGCAGATTTGCAATGCGCATGCGCAAAGCGATCACGCACGCACAAAGAGAACCAGTAGTAAAGCCAGTTAGAACCCACCCCTGGATACCGAACTCTCAAAATTCCAGGCTTCTGGAAGACATATACCACTTACAGGGGATGAGAAGGGAATTAATTATATTTTCCTGTTCCACAGTATGTCCCATTGAGTTTAGTGAAATTTACTTTAAGGTTACATAAATATGGAAATGCAAATGTAGAGATACTTGAAATGTCTTAGATGCATTTTTCTATGGGAGAACAAACTACAAAGTAATGTTATCTTCCAAGAGATACCTCCTTGAAACAATTAATCCTGTTATCCATGTTTTCATGGTATATAATATATGCAAGCCTAGTAGAGATTATTATCCCAAAATTAAAATGGCATTACATATGTTTCCCATCCAGCAAAATAATATGTATTTATTTTCTGTTTAGCTAAATAGAAAGAGTTTGTGACAGTGGCATAATGAGGTCCCATATTTATTCTCTTCTTCACTTTCATAATAAATCTGCTTATTTCTTACATCAAAAGACCATTCCTGTAATTGTCAGGCCTGCAAACTCAGTGTGAAGCCTGAAATGCAAGCTGTGCTTTTCTAACTGTATACTTCAAGGAAAAAAAAATCTTTAATTAGGACTCAGAAAATATTTTGCGTTGGGGGTGACTAAGCCAAGAGCAATGCCATTTTTAGAACTAATTATAAAAATACCAATAGAACAAATACTGTTTTCAAAAAATGCATATTCCTAGACTTTACCCTAACTAAGTTTTAATGTTACTTTCAGTGAAAACAGGATCCTTTGTATTCATTCTGGCGAAGTGACTTTTTTTTTTTTCAAATATTTATTTATATAGTCAGTTTAATTGTTACCATAATGCAATCATACTTTTAACTTCTAAAGGCGGATAAAATGTTAAGCACAAAGAATAAAATTGTACTACTAGGAACTGGAATCAAAGCCACACAACAAGGAATGTATTGGATTTATATTCTGAAAATGTTAAAATAAGGAATGCTCTCCGAAAAAACTCTATCTGTATCCAATCATTAAGGTTGGATGAGGTTTTTTTACATTTTGCATTTATTATTACCAAGATTTGGCCACAGCAGTCTGCATCAATCATCTCCTGACAAAGGAGAAACCAAATACTATATGTTGTCATGTCTACATCTCATAAAATAGCAAGTCTTTCGTCCGGTGGATTAACAGCCTCTGACTCAGAACTATTGATATATATATATATAAGTATCTAATAGCATATACAACAAACCATGGTGACACCAAAAGAGCATCATACATATGCCTCCATGATTACATTTATGCCCCCTGACAAGTAAGCCATAGCATGTACATTAGAATGTTTTTAATCATGTAACATTATTTTCCCATCCACAAAAGATGCCATTTTAATCTTGAAACCAGATCAAATCTGATTTGGAAAAAAAAAAATAATTATCCATGTCATGAGATTATAATTGGAGTTACTATCACTCAAACATCTTGTCAAAAACAGCAAGCCTGATGCAGACCAATAGTTGGCAAGAGTAGGATGAGATACATGTCTAATAATTTCCTTTAATGGAGCTAAAATCTGAAAGAAGCTAGAAAATATGGTCTCATTGGTAGCCACAGAAATGTCATTCTCTCTCTGCCAAGACCTTGACTCATTATATGCAAGCTACACTTCAAACTGTTAAACTGGAGAGAAACATGTTTGCTTAGGACTATGTCAGAAAAATGCAGAATTTATGTATATTTCTGCACTCTCTCTGTCCTATATCATCTATGACAGAGATTCTAGGAATTGCTTTTATAACCTCATTCCAGCTCTGAGCATTAATCATCTGTCCAAAAATATTCTCCCAGGCATCCCTAAGTTTATGCCAGCTTCAGGTATCAATTTCTCAATACAGAATATTAAGCTTGAAAGACCCCATGGGAAACATTTCAAGAGGAGGAAAAAAATGCTATGCTTTAATAACAAAGTATATTCTTTCCTTAGCATTTAAAAAAGAAACCTCCACTCCAGTGGATTATTTACCCAGGAAGGCAGGACTTCTAAAATGTTGTTAATCCACAGAGTGCCAAAATATCACTGAATGGAAGGGGAATTTCAATAGCCCAAGAGCTGCCCATTGCTACCAAGCAAACATCATTACAAATGCAAGCTCTGTAGTGAGACCTTCTAACTATATTGCCAAATTTGGCAGACGTTGATGCCAACCATTGGTGGAATCTCCAGTTTCCATCTTGGGGCAAAAGACAAGCGAAGATAGTAATATCAATCCTCACCTAGATTTAACACTTTTAAAAAGGAATAGAAACCCTCAAGCAAATGAAAAAAACATCAAATCCCAATGTGATCTACATGCATTATACAGTTTGCATGGAGTCTTCATCCACTAGGGCCCATCGGCTCCTATTGAAGACCCCCCCCCAAAAAAAGTGAATATATGCCATCATGCAGTTTCCTGAATAGAAATACTACATATCTGAAAGCTCAAAGCTGGAGGACTTTAGTTTAAAACTTTTGCTGTATTCCTGTGGCTTTCTTGAAAGATAACTTTCACTTATGAACCTAGATAAAGTTTGTCATTGTTCACGAATTCAGATTGATTGTTGATGGCTTTTATCTACTTGCCTAAATTTATCTGTAAGTCTTCTTTGAGCAACTAGCTTTGGATTTTTAATTAGCCTCTATTAAGAATAGGGATTTTAGTTACTGGATGCTCATTGAAGAAGAAAAAGAACAATAAATGATCTGATACGCCAATTACCCTAGAAATAATACTAATTGAAACTCACTTAATGATTTTTGTCCAGGAAGCTTTTCTTATCTTTACCTCCCTAGTAAATTTCCTTTGGCACTGCTTGTAAAGCCAAGTAGTAAGGGAAAGAGTAGAGTACAAACATTCAATTTAACCCTAATCCTCAAAATGTGAAAATGTGAGGGCAGTATAATTAAGGAAGTCATGTTGACTATAGTCATATTCAGTATAAAAACTTTGCACGCTGCAGCCCCATATGCATTCACTCAGAAGTGCTGTAAATACAGCTGAAATCAACAGATATATATTTTACACCTTTGCATTGAGGAATGATGTGAGAAAATGAGACTAAATATAATTATGTTAATTTACTTGTGTAACTACTTTCAGAGACAAAAACATTTTTTTAAAAAAAGAAAATCCCATGGACTCAATATGCTATAGCAGACGTAGGTGACTGTGGCCTGAGTGCCACAGTCAGTTTTTCATTCCATTTTCAAAACCCTCTATAAATTATTGCATTGGGACTCTGTCCAGAATATCACACTTTTATAGATTATGTGGAACAGAGTTAGCCCAGGTTTTCTATAGATGCTTAATGAATTCACGCATGAATTACAAGCACTGACGATGTCACCTAATTTAGGTAATGAAATGTCTGCAAGAAAGCAACCAAGCTCGGAGAGCACCAAATGGGCAAAAGTCACCAAACTATCTAAGGCAGGGATGTCAAACTTGATTTCATTGAAGGCCGCATCAGGTTTGACCTCAGGGGGCCAGGGTGGATGTGGCCAGGGTGGGTGTGGCCAGCTCAACATCACTCGTGTTGGGCCACCTGTGGTTGCCCAAGTGCTCTACCAGCAAAAACAGGCTCTGAGCTCCATTTTCAGCTGCAACTGCTTCCTGCAACCCTCTGCCAGCAAAATTGGAGTTTGGGAAGGCCGCACTGCGGGCCAGTCCTTCACTGTTTCCAGGGCAACCCTGTGGGCCAGGTCTAAGCACCCTGTGAGCCAAATCCAGTCCACAGGCCTTGAGTTTGACACCCCTGGTTTTGGGATGGAATTTATTTGGCTACCTCACTCATTTGCTAAAGTCAATCCCCAGTAACCCTATACATTTTTTTAGGAAAGAGCAAAGTATATTACTTTTATATTAATAGGGCTGTGCAATGAAATAAGGGCTTCATAAAGTCTTCAGCTGAAGTATAAGTCACCTCTTTTACAAAGGTTGCTTTGGACTTCCAGATATGCAATGCTTCCATATGCATATCTCTGCACAGCCACTCTGTTTTGCTAGCAGTCCAAGCAGAAGTTTGATATATACACAAGCAACGTATAGGATTCCAGAGATAAACTTCAAAGCAGCCATGACAGCCTTGGAAAAGATGTACTCAGTCTAATGCATAAAAGGTATATGCTTTATTCACACTAAAGCACTTTGGAAAGCATTTATTAAAAAGTTTGCACATTAGCAAGTACTGTTCATTTCATCATGAAATACAATAGAGTGAAAGAGCAAGATTTTCCCTAACAGCATTTATATCCATACCAAAACACTTTGACATTATTAGCATTAATTCTTCTGAAAATATAGTATATGGTACTTGTAATATAACCATCCTTGATTCTTTAAATAGTGGTACCTGCTTAGCTAAAGCTTTAATATGGTGACTTAAATGTCAGAGGGGGAAAAAAGCAAAGTTATTTCAAAAGTGTTAGAAACATTGGTTCTTTGAATTCACAGAGTATTTTTTTTAAGTTATGCTGTTATAAACCTTAATACATTATACTGTTTCAGTGCAATGATATTTATCCAATATTAATTTAAGATAATTGACACTCTAGATAACTTAAACTGTTGAAAAGAAAAGAGAAAGAAGTATCCTGTGAACATTCATTAAAATTTGGGATGTTAATATTACAGCATAAGAAAATTCTACTTTGAATCAGAGATATCTGAGCAATGGGATCTTCATGATCCCATCATATTTTTTTTCCATTTAAACACTGAGATTCAGGTCACATAATTGGGTACAAAAATCACATTTCAATCTAGCTGGTCATTTCCCAACTTCTACTCTCCAGTTTCTATCTCAGTCTGAAACATTTCATGTGCAATGAAAAATTATATCTCTTTGATAGATCGTCTTAAGCATTATTAGACACTACAGGATATATGTGCTGGACAATATGAGAGGATGGTGTTAAATTCTGTGAGGTTATTTTCAAATTTGAATGGAAAACATAGATTTCAACTGAACAAATGAATTCAATCAATCGTTATTTAAAACCTGGGTGATTTAACACCAATGTCAGAGTTCCAAGTAACACCCCCAACAAAAGAAGACTTCGAGGCTTGAAGTTCCTTAAAGTTCCATTTTATTAGAGATGTCCTATTGGCACATCTGGGAAAACCTGAATCTGAAAGCTTCCAGGTTTTCCCCACCCAAAGGGAAGTCCAAGTCCCTGCCCACCACCCACATGTCCATCACATGGTCCAATCAAGCACTGTCTGTCCCAACTAGAGATGCTTCCCAGTCCCAGCCCTCCAGGTGCAGGGCAAGATGTCCTTGACTCTCTGAGAAAGGAATGTTATTATGACCATATATCAACCTTGCTCCATACAATCCCCCTTCCCAGTTTCCCACAGTAGTAAATGTGACAGGCCTGAAGATCCAATACAAAAGATAGCTTTCAGGCCTGACAACCGACTCAGTAACTATGGATACGTACAGTGCTAGGCCCAAATACATTTTCTCTTAGTCTTGGTCTACATGTGAAGCTTAGAGGAACTTCATGAGTAGATATAATGTAAACTTCAGGCTTAGGTTGGGAAATCATATTTTTCAAGTTCTCTTTCTCCCAGAATCCTCACAAGATTTTTTTCATGGATAAGAGCAATCTCATCATGAAACTCTACCTCGCATTTGTTCATATGTACTTAATTAAATCTTTCAATATGAAAGAATATTTAAGAAAAATCAGAGGTCCTGACTATTATAAATCCCACTGACTTCAGTGATGCCATACCAGCAATAAATGAAGCCTGCAGTAACATGGTTCATCACCCCTTTATGCTTTACAAGACATTAAAATGTAGAGCTCCATTACATTTCTAATATTTTTTTTTTTTTGGGTCTCCTGCTTCTGCAAAGCTACATGCTGACACTTAAAATTTAGTGAGTTTCTGCAAAAACTCAACAGAGAGCTATATAATAGATATTTTAGCAAGATTATGACAAGGGGATAATGCAGAAATGTGAACTTAATCCTTCAGGTAGCTTGATGTACTGTAACAAACAACTTAGCTCACAAATACTTACTCATGTGGCCCCTTCACAAAAGGTTGATGACAATTTGGGTCATCTTGTCTGTGTCTAGACATGGGTCATCTTTCATATTGACTTATAGTTTGCTTATTATATTACAATCTAATAGGTTTTTTTTAATATGCCAAGAAATCCATTGTATGCCAATTATACCTGTGGATAGACATTTCTGAGATATTCATATTTATTTCAAGCATTTCAATCTGTTTTTTCCTCCCAGTTCATCTTTGCTAAAGACAATAGTTTTGAGTGCGTGCATAGTCTCTGTTCAATAATTCTACACACACACACAAAAATCAAAAATTACAGAATGTTCCAGGTAGTCTTTTACTAAATCTTGTCATACAACATTTCCTTATTTTACAATATTTCTAAATTACTTATTCAAGTCACTCTTAAGTGAAATATAAATAAAACAATATGGACAATAAAACATAAGCCATTATAATAAAACTGTAAAACAACTGCTAATAGAAAAGCAATAAATATAGATTGAAAACAAAATCGTATTAGATAACAAAAGAAGCCCTGAAGAAAGTGATGCATCAACAACTAACACTGAAAGCATAGAAGAGAAAGGCTTCAGAGAGCGAGCTGAAAAAGACACATCTGTATGATGACTGCTGAATGTGATACTCCCAATGAAAGCCTTATTGATTACCAGAAGGATCTAACACATTTATAAAGGGCAGTTAGCCATTCAAGATAACCAATAGAGTGGTATAATTATAGATGCTATTTAAACAAAACATTAGTAATAGAGAAGGCAATTTAAGGTTAAAAAAAGAGCCAGAATTCAAACTTCACATGTTAGAATATTGGTGATGGCACCATGAGCCATTGAGCCTTCCAGAGTTGCCTTGTAGTGAAATGAGCAACAAATAAATTTAACTGTTATTATTAATAATAATCTGGCTGACTGTGCAACGAACCATAATAATAAGAACTTCTTCAAAAACAGTTTTCTCATTGAGATAATTTCATATAGATGATTGATGATGATGATGATGATCATCATCATCATCATCATCCTATAGATAGTAAATTGGTCAAGGCTAAGCATTAAAAAAGTTAAAGTAAAGCAGATCTAACATTCAACTGGCAGTGCTGAACTATTTTGAAATCCTGGATTTCAAGTGTAAAAACAAGACAAAACAAAATAGGTGTGCACACCTGCATGTAAGCTTACAATATTGAGGTGCTTCCGGAAGTGAACTGTGGGATGGGGGGAAAAATAGTGATGAACATCACTTCCCACTTCAAAAGTATTGTCTCAAAATATATTCAAGTGAAGAGCACCATGGAACAACCAAACTTTGGAAGATATGATCTAGGTTTTGCTGTACAAATAGCTTGTCTTGCTAGACAGTGTAGACAAACGGGAGATAAAACACGGACTGCAGTAATGGTCAAACAATAAAACAAGAGTGGTAGTTATCTGGGTGTTTCTTGAAACTGTAGTAATAAGATCCACATTTCACATAAAATGATCCACCTTTGTTTCAGAGTCATGGGAATGAAAGTCATTAAGCACCAGAGGACATGAGAAAATGTTAAGAGGAGGGAAAGGTCATCTGGGGATTTACATCAAAGAAACTGGGAAGCAAAATAGTAGGCTAAGCCATTTTATTTCACCACTGCTTTTATGAGTGTTACCTTTGCCTTGAGTAAAAACTTTATGGCTCTATGTATTTTTATGAAAATGTCATTCTTTTTCCTTATGCTTTTTCTTTCTCTCTCTGCCATCAATGCAGGAGAGATGATTGAAATAAAGGGTATATAAAATTTCTGCAACAATCATCCATCACATTTGCGCAATATAGCTGAGATTTGGCACAACCAGATTTGTTAAGAGTTTCTTCCATATTTTACCCCCTCCTGCAGTTATAACAGTGCATGAAATTCCATTTCTTTCAATACTCTCTCTCACACACAGACACAGACACAGACACAGACACACACACACACACACACACACACACACACACACACACACACACACACTCCCTCTCTGTTAATTCTTAATTTTAGAATGCTTCAAGTAGCAATAAGGAAGACTGGATTCACATTAGAAAAAAACACATTGCAAATTCATTGTGAATGGGAAGACTAGCTGCAGCTGCAGCAGAAATTGAAATATAAAAAAATGCTATCAAAACTCACCAAAAGGAACTTAATAGGCAGCATCCAGGCATCTTATTCGTTGATCTCCTTGCAGCAGAGAGCAAACCCAGTCAGATGAACCTAAGTACTGTTTTAAGCTGTAGAAAGAGGCTGTAGACAACCAGGCCTATTTATTCCAAAAATGACTGATCTAAAATGCTAGACTTCAGAGACATCCAATCTGAGATGCCTTAAAGGGACTCACCTGGCAGAAAATGCAAATCATCAGGATAAAAACCAGATCTTTTGCATTTTAATGATGAAGATCATTAGTTCTGAAAATCTATATGGCCAAGAAAATGTAATAAATTATTAACTCCAGAAAGATATAATTGATTTAAAAGGAGCCCATTTGACATCAAACATACAGAAGCTTTTTGATATATATTAAAAATTATATGAAAACAGGGAAAGAACAATATGTTCTAGAAAGTTTTTGGTAAAATAGCAAGAGGACAATGCATTTTTCAGAGGCATGACAGAAAATCCCACTGAGAAGGGGCTTTTATAGGTAAAGTTCCATAACCAATAAGAAGATACAATTGTTGAGACAGAAATATTTCATGTCCCCAAGTTTTATGGAAAAAAAGTTTTATGTATATTAATCGAATTATTCTGATTTCTGAGAAAAGGCAGATAGTCCATTTGTCCACGAAACAGATTTGCTAGTTCTGTTTAATACATGTTACAACAATTTGTTTCTGGTTTTCACTTGGTACCAAGGAAGGTGACTGGGACTCTTACTAAGAACATATGCAGTTGCAGGAAGTTGCGTGCTTCTCCTTGCTGTGGAGGACTAGCAGTTGAATAAATGTTTGCTATGGTTCATTGGTTACCATCAATAAAATGGTTTGATGTAAAGATAAAATCTGAAAAGAAAGCATTTGAACTGCAAATTGGAAAGGAAACCAAGAAATGAATCAAATACCTCCAAATGTTCATTTTTTCCATATATACATAAAGACATATTTCTAGACTGTCAAGAGTATTACAGTCGGAATTGGCTGTTGTGGTTTAATTTGAATTCCAAAGAATATGGAACATTTCTTTTCCTGATTTTTTTTCAATAAAAAACAAAGCAGTTTCCCTACCACCACCACATACTCTTATTCTACTAGCACAGATATACTGATTAAATACAATTTACCATCCATCTGAAAAAAAAAAATACCTGTAGGCCTGATTATTTTGATAACATGTTCACGGTGCCAACAGTATATTCTGTGCTATAGCTTTGTTAGTACAAATGCCTTGTTTTGCAAGTTGTCTGCTAATAAATTATTTTTTGTCAGCATTTAAATCCCTAAAGTCTTGATTTTTGCCTCCATTGCCATTATCATATTACCCAGCTGCAAAGACAGGTGAGAAAAATGCTTCTAAAGCAGAATCTGTTCCTTGTCTTAACTAGCAATACTTTCTGTTCTTGTAGCTAGAATGCATTTCTCCCCACTGGTGGCGTTAACCAACCCAGTCATTTTTTGCCTTCTGCTCAGGACAGATTCAGATCTGCCTGGGTAGCGTTTCACAGTTGGAGGTTTTACCAGAGTTACCGTAGCCATTTTTGCTTCATTTTGCATAAACATGTATCAGTACAAGCTAATTGTACTGTATCTGCTTATTGTTTTAAGGAGGGGTCAGTGATCATATTTCACAATGGATTTAGATGGTGTAATGTATGCACATATGCTAAAGACACAGGTGTGTTAGAAAGTATTTGCATAAATAAGCAAAAATAGAATGCAGTGCTGAACTCATGTCATCCCTACATGGAAGAACTCCCTATTACTTCATCAAATGTTATTGTGCAAGGCATGCATATTGTTCAGGAACCCAGAAGGTTTTGTAGTTGATTCTATGAAGAAATAATAAGAAAGGAAGATGAGCAAATGGGAAGGAGTTCTGGCAGGACATGTCCACACATCTGGAGGGTATTCAGATTGAAAGGCTATTCTAAACCACATCATCGAGGAGCTGTCCAAGGTGCTAGGGAGAATTCTTTCACATTAAACATGGTTATATTTTTATGCTGAAATGTCTGCAATTAAATCTGGGTATTTTCCATATGCTTCTGATACCCCAGCTAGCCATCTGGTATCAGATGGCTGGCTGGGACCAGGGGAAAAGGTGCATATCTGAAAAGAAGATAACGAGATATATGAAAAAGTGTGTATATGATCAAAGGTTAGAGCCTTCTTCATGAATGCATTCTCCTCTTCAGACCAACTGGTCTTGGGAGGGCATGTCAGGAGCTACAATTCTCTATCTGGGGGGTTGTAACAAAATTGGAGAAATGAATGAAAATGAATAAATCTAGTGCAAATTGATAATGGTTTGTGCAAGTAAAAGGAAAGAAATTGGTTGTAAAGAAATTGGATCTCCAATTGATCTCCAGAGTAAAAACAGGAAAGAGCATATAGGGATAAATAGAGAGAATAAAATCATTAAATTCTAGAAAGGGATAAGGAGCTTATCTATTTTATTATCTTTTTCATCTCTAAAATGTTCTAAATAAGGTTGTTGCTAACTCTCCAATCAACAGTGGAAATCTAGTGACCCTAAGACACTTCTGGTTATGAATAAACAATGCACCTTTAGTCTTCTTCAGTTAGAGGCAAAGGCTGAGAATAGCTCTATTTGCTGCACATATTGAAACATATATGATCTCCAACCATATTTACACAGATACAAGAATAACTGTCAAAACAATAACCACCAAATGCAGTTGGCTGAGATCCAGTGCCCAGAATCTTGCTGAGCAAATCTTTCACCCATCCCAATAATTTCCATAAACGAGTCATGCATTGTCAACAACATGATACACACCATACCCATACAACAGATTCCAACTCCTTCCTTCATAAGGGTACTGAAACACTCTTGCCTTGCAAAAAGTCTTACTTATGGGAATCTGGATTAATTTGGACCCTCTTTCTAGCTCCTCCACATGTGATCAACCCCTTATCTTTGGTTCTGTCACTGCCAATCTAGTTCCCTCACCTGTCAAAACCAACTCACCACAGCCAATTTCCCACAGGCAAGTTGCTATGGGACAACTTGCCAGGGACAACTCGTTGTGGAACAACTCACTATGGGACAAGAGTTATATTAATATCAAAGAAATGGTGGAATAGAATCATTAAAGAAAGGATGCAAAAAGAGGGACAAAATGCAATGTGAATGACAAAAAAATAAAATATTTATTTAATTGAATTGTTAAATTGTCCTGTACCGAGTTGTCCCACAGTGAGTTGGTCATGGCAAATTGTCCCTCAGCAAATTGGCTGTGGTGAGTTGGCTGTGGCAAGTTGCCTGCGGCGAGTTGTCCCATTCTGATTACAGACTGGGCATTCCTTATTCTCTTTGTCTTGATTCTCAGTCCAGAAGATAGACTGAGTGCTTCTGTTCAGGAGTTGAACTTGCCCATTGATCAATATCCCTTGAACGCAAGTTGTAGGCAGTCCCAACAGAAAGACACATCAACATTTTCTGTTTTCTCCTATTATCTTTTACACAGCATAATGGGGTTTTTTTCACCTTTGAAACTTGACTTCTTTATTGTTCAAAGATAATCTTTCAGTGTCCTTTTTATCTTTGTTGTTTACTTTGCTAAGTTAATCACTTCTTTTCTTATTCCTAGCCATTTTTCGCCTTCCTGGATAAAGTCTGTTTATGTCACATGGTCTTTCCAAATCGGCTCTTGCTCCAAGTCTGTATATTGTCAGCAACAACTCCACATCCTTTATATCTTTTCCAAATTTTAAGTTTCATTTCTCTGAATCATTGAAGAAAATCCTCAATTCCGTTCAGTCTCTGTTTTGTCTGCTAAGAAGCTCCTTATCTCATCCTGTTATATAATTACCTTCCTTTCCCCATATACATTCACATCTATATTTGGATTCCTGCTAATTCAAACTCTGCGTACCTACGTTATGTCCTTGCTTCTTATAGTAAATCCTTAGCAGTTTGCTTCAGGTTTATTCATTTCCCCAACTTTCCCATAACTCCCCAGTTTATACTTCAAATCGTGATTGGGATTTGATGTGAAATTTATCCCTAAACAATCTTGTTACCTATCAGGCATTAGCTGAGGAACAGTAGGACTGTACTTTAATGTAGAATAGTTATCAAAAGTAGTAATCTTACATTATTACACTCTATGTCAGTTGTAGAAAATGTTAAGATAACAGATCTGAGAACATAATTCTATTTTTATTTTACTTATTTGTTTTTGGAACCGAGACTGCAACATACGTCTTTTCAAATTGGCAAAGTAAAAAGTGGATGTTTGATCTACAGAAAGAAATGTTTGAATATTGAATGAGAAAGAGACATGTCTTTATATTGCCTTCTAGGTAGCGTTACATGAATTTAATGGAAAACATAGTGTTTATCTTTGGGCTGCCACACATAATTATACTGGGACATGACATCTGATAAAACTGTCCCAAGTAGTCTTTAAATTGCATAGACAGGCGGCTCCATAATGTTGCCTTTTTACAGCACAAGCAATATGGACTTGTCTTTTTTAAACACCAATAATTCAATAATTCCTTGTGTCTTTCACAATGAAGCTAACTATATTCCAAGCTAATTATATTCCTAGCTTTAAGCAATGGGTAAATGTGAACATTTCTGAAACTTTTTGGCCCATGTATCATTTGCTGTTTGAGAAGTTAAGAAAGGTTTCATTTCTAACGTATGATTCTAGTGTTGAAATAGTTCAGTTAATAGACATATGTCATAAAACGCAATTATATTTGATAATTTGGATAACATTTTCAGTAATACTGACAACATGGTTTCTTGTGAAGCTGAGTCATTATTACAATATCAAGCAAGTATATTATCCAATGAAAGTGGGGAGCGAGGTTTTGTGTGTGATGTGTGTACTGAATTTATCATAGTGTTTAGATTACTGGGATTTCTACAAAGAATATCTAAATAGTATATAAAAATAGATGAAAGAATTTTCTAATCTTAGCATCTAAACACTGCACACAGCATAACACACACATACACACCAATAGAGAAAAACACTGCAGGAGGCACAGTGAGGAAAGAAAAAGATTTTAATAAAGGGAATACTAAAATCTTTTAGGCATTCAAGAATATATTTTCTAGACTAAAGAACCTTTCATGATAAATTTATAATCCAACAATTCATCAAGGTTATTCATCGCAAAATGATGCCTGATTTTATAATTAATTATAATTTTATAATTTTTTTAAAAATAAATAAATCATGTGTGTGTGTATATTTTAGGATATTATAATTATCAATAGCCCTTGAAACCTTCCATGCTTCTGAGACCAGTTAGGATATCATATTTAATAATCCAGAAATATCTCCCATGTCCAAATATCTCCTGCTCCTTGAAATACACCACCGTTTTTACTATCTACATGCTTGGAACTACACTTTATACCTGTCATGCCATCTCTTTTTCCTGTTATAAAAAGGTATTGTTTAAAGTGATGTAATTCTTGAGCTACACTGGAGGACTGGGGAAAGTGTAACTTTCCAGATGTTGCTGAATCCAACTGGTATGGTAAATGGTAATTCAAGGTGATAGTTGCAATATAGCAATCTCTATAATAAACACAACGTCCTCATCCCCATTTTGCTATAACTAAGAATGTAATTGAGTTTGAGAGCATATTACAGAAACAATTGTTTATTACCTACCTGTCTATCCAGGCTCCATTTCCTGCACCCTCCTCAATTATTTTGCCTGTTTAAGATTGCAAATCCCTTGAGGCAAGAGCCTGTCCTTGTATACTGAAGTACCTTGCATATTGAGAGTGATACACAAGTAATGTATAATAATAAATAAAATATATATGTACAGCTATAGATACAAATATCAGCATAATATATGCAATAACTAGAGCCCAAAGTACATCACATTACAGCAGGCCAAGTTTTTAATAGCCCAGTGGCATTAGTGCATATACATTTAAGAACAATGTGCATGGAGAAGAAGCTAATTAACATGAAACCCTAATTAGTCCCTCAATATTTAGCAAGGAAGCATCAGCAGCTGTCTTAGATGCCATAAGCTAATTAGCATTTCTAACTTCAGAAATAATTGTCTCCATTGTTCTGTGTCATCATACTTCTTTTAATTGCACTTTGGAGAGCATTGGCTATAAATGGTATCAAGTATTACATTGCATGGCTTGAGGTTTAATGAGCAATTTAACTGCAACTTAAATGCAACAGATCCCCCAGCATTGCCAAATCCTTAGGCAGTATATTTTAGAGTAATGGATCTAGAAAATCAGCATGGAGGCATTCCAAGAGATCAACTTTAGGAAAAACATTGCAAGCTTGCAAGACATGCACCAAACATCTTTTTCCTCCTCCTGAATGTGAATTATTCTATTTGTACCAAGGACAAGGAGAACGAAAGCATACTCATTTTTATCTTGCTTGCAGCTATGTGTATTATCTAGTTTCACCTAATGAATGATCCATCCATTGAAACAAGCAACTGTGCCAATTATTTCTATTTATAAAAAGAAGTGAGTGTTGAAATTGTAATGTTGGGTGAGGAAATAAACCATTTCATTGCTCTGTTCTCTCCTAAACTCCAGGTACTATGCAGGTACATATAAAGCTAGATGAAGATTACAGTGATTGAAGTTCAACTCATCTGTAGGATAATTGGCAAGGGAGAACTACCAACTGTAAATGATTATATTTCTCTGTTGTTCTTGACATCAGTTTTTCTCACCTCTACTTAGAGATGACAGGAATTAGACAATGTATTTTATTAGCTAATTACAGCATTTTGTAACTAATTTTTAAAGAATTTTTAACTAGATTTTATGAAGAGCTTCACAGGTCAATGGGTAGTATTTTTAAAAGTACATTTTGTATTTATAATCATGATCAACTGAAGTCTGATGGTTGGACAAGGTTTACTGTAAATGTGAACTATGCATATGATAATGGTAGATTTTCTCTACAGACATGCAAGTTAAACTTTTGATTCCTAGTTTAAAAAATGTGTACTGTCTAAATGTTTTAAATGATTAATCTGAGGTTGTTTATACTTGACTATGCTTTAAATTTATATATTTATACATTCATTATATTTCATTATAATTATACAATCAAGTGAGTCTAAGCATCATACAACAAAGATAAAAATGATATATACAAATTAATATTATTTTTTGGAACTTTAAACTACGAAAGTCATAAAACTAAAACCAATTTTAAAGAATTAGATGAAGAGCATGTTAATGACACTGAAGCTATCTTAATATTTCACCAGTACCCTGGGGTCTCCAGGCCTGATGACAGAATCAGATCTTGAAGGACTTCTGGAAATTTAAAGGGGATCAGCCTCTCTTTAGGGGTAAGGCTGTACCATAAAGTACAGGCCACAGCCAAGAAAGCCTAAAACCTACCAAATGAAGCTCTCTAGTCAATGGGACCTGTAGCAGTGGTGGGTTGCTTCCGGTTCGCACCGGATTGGGCGAACAGTAGCGGTGGGAGGCTCTGCCTACCCACCCGGATGGGTGCAAGCGCGCACACGAGTGCGCGAGTGCAAGCGCGCACACGAGCAAACCAGTAGCAAACTAAATTGAAACCCACTACTGACCTGTAGCATGTCCTTTCTAGTAGATCTGATTAGATGGGTACATGCAATTGAGGAAAGGCAATCCCTCAAAAAACCCAATGCCACATAGGGCTTTAAAGATCAAAACCAGCATCTTAAATTGGACCTGAAAACAGAGTGGTAACTAAAACAGCTTGTGGAGCAGAGATTCTGGAAACACACATAGCTGCCTGCACTGCTGCATTCTGCATCAATTGAAGCTTCTGTATATTCTTCAAGGACAGCCCAAATAAAGTACAAGTTATTTTATGAATGCCTTTCACTTTCTTTTGTTATATAACTTTATAAGCAGATAACTACTTGGAGCCCTTGTTCTATCCATTTCAGTATCTTCTGATGAAGAATGGCTTAAAATCGTGACTAAATGTAAATTGTGGAAGAAGGAACCTATATTTATCACCTAAAAAGAACATTTGGAGGAGTGGGAATGGAGTAATAAAATAATAGTGAAAGCAAACCATATTAGAATTTATCACACCTATAAAAATGGCTTAAGAAAGTGAAAATTAGTAGACAGTTTTGCTACATTGAGCATAAAAATGTTTTTCAGAGGTATTACTACTGAGATAGTAGAAATCATATGATCAACAAGCAAGCCAGAATTCAGACTTCAACCCCATTTCCAACCACCTTTTTCTCTATGTTGTTAAAGTTGGATTTTGAAACTAGGATAAATTTGCAAATGTAAAGGCTTCTAGATTAGAATTCTAAAGAACTCTCCCTCAGAGCCAATTTAACAAGTCTGCAATTCTTGAGGAAGTTTAATATTTCCCTGGCTATACCTTGGTCCAGGGAAATTAATTCATTATGCCTCTTCCCTAGCTTAATAAATCTACCTTTACATAATCCTCCTGTTATCAAGAAACAAAGTTTACTTACAGGTACTTTGCTGACCTGCAAGATACATGCCATGTTTGTGTTTCTGCAGAAGAGGACTCCCAACTATAATTTTACCAGTTAGCCTTTTCCCTGTTGCCCATCAATATTTTTGCCTTATTGGTATTTTGAAAGATCTTGAAGGCCTGGCCCTTCACTGAGGCCTTTGGCTAGGATAACTGAAATTTCAATTTCAAATCTTTATTGTCAGTGCATAACATATGTACAATGAGGTTGGTTGAGCTCCCTCAGTGCACACACACACACCAACACAATACAACTCACAGTGAAGACAGAAAATCCCTAACCCAATAAATCATATAAACAAAACACCCAGTCCTACTGCACCAGTGTGAACATATTACACATTGCGCCGGCCCTGCAGTCCATCATACTACATAGTTATGATATTATTTCTCATTCAGGAGTCTGACAGCCCACGGATAAAAACTGTTCTTCAGCCTATTTGTGCAGCTGGCTATACTTCTATATCTCCTTCCAGATGGTAGGAGGGTAAAGAAGTGGTGACCAGGGTGAGAGTCATCCCTGAGATGCCTTTTAGATTGTGTTGTGTTGTTTTTCTTTGTTCTTACCCACCATGTTTTCTAGATCATTACTCTTTATTTTTTCTGGTTTTCTTATTTTTAAGGTTTCAACAATTTATAAGGCTGTAGTTACCGAGAATTAAGAGGCAGGGACTGTGCATTTAAAAATTATTATTATTATAGTTGATTCCATGGTCAGCCTAATGTTTATCCTGGATTTGGCATTTTGATCCACCTAGTGAGTCCTTCCCAAGGACCTGGGATAACTAAATGTTGTTCTTTGTCTGTATTAAAGGTATCATTGCAGGACATAACAAGTTAAGCTGCCTTTTGCAATTGACTGGTGGTGATTTTCAAAAGGCATCTTTATTTAGAACAGCTTGTACAAAAATGTGAAATTACAGCTGCCAGCTCTTTAGCTGGCATTGGTCTTCATATGCATTGAGTACTTCCCAATATGTTCTGATGTTTTAGTATATCATATGTGCAGATCCAAACATTGAAGTCTCTTATAATTGACAGATGGAAATTTTGTCAATGTGCAGATTTTCTAAGTGCTAGTCAATATTTTTGTTATGGCATCCAGCATACTGATAACCACTGGGATGACCACACCCGGTTTATGACATAAACTTCAATTTTGATTTTCATATCTTGATTCTTTCTTATCTTCTCCAATTCTTTTTCTTCTGTTTTACTATTCCCTGATATTTCCATATCAATCATCCACACTTTCTTAATAGAAGAGAGTTGGAAGGGACCTTGGACCTTCTATTCCAACCCTCTGTTCAAGCAGGAGAGCCTATATCATTCCTGACAAATGGCTGTCCAGTCTCTTCTTAAAAGCCTCTGGTGATGGAGCACCTAAAACTTCTGAAGGTAAGCTATTCTACTAGTTAATTGATCTCACTGTTAGGAAATTTCTCCTTTAGTTCTAGGTTGCTTCTCTTCTTGATTAGTTTCCATCCATTGTTTCTTCTGGTGCTTCGGAAAATACATTGATCCCCCTTCTTTGTGGCAGCTTCTCAAATATTGGAACACCACAGTTCTTCTTTTCAACTGCAGTTTAATTTAGTGTTCATGAGCCAAGACTTAATTACTCAGTATTCAGAAATTCCACAATATTTTAACCTGCTCATTTTTTCAACTTCATCTTTCCATCAATTTTTCATTAGCATTGGCACATGATAATTTTTACAAATGCTTCAGCAAATCATTTTGGCAACTGTGTTATGTTGTTTATAATCAGTTTGTGCAATCTTCTAGCACAAGCTGAGTATAGGGTCCATTTTTTTCTTCTGATTTTTGCAGCATCTGCACTTTGAATAATTTGACAAGTTTTCAGTTCTGGCCTTGATTTCATTAGTTCAAATAGTTTGCTCTTGTGCAGTCGAAATCAAGCCTTCAGTTTCTTTTTTTAATGCTCCAGTTGGAAGCCATTGCCAGGTTTTATCTTTATCCACTTTTTCCTTGATCTTTTGTAAAAATTGTATGTAATGATTTTTTTGCCAGCATTCTGTTAGTGTCTTTATTGTATTAGTTCAATACTCATGTTTGTTTGTGTCAGAATAGGATTAGTCAAGCCTTTTCTGGTCATTCCCCATAGTATGATTCCAACTGAGGTTTTTTCTTTTATATATATATATTGGCTTAAAATATCCTTCTATAGTCTTAGAACAAATGCAAACGTGAGGACAATACAAAATCATTAATATATATAGTATATAGAACAAATCGGATGTTACAAATTAATAATATATTCACCAGTAGACTGTGTGAATTGCAGCATATATATAAATTTGTTTCTGAACTCACTCATGTTTCACTATTTTAAAAAATATATAAATATGCTTGCACAGTAAGCATCTATGTTTACTAGCAGTTTGATATCTGAGTGGTACAACCAAATCTGGCCAAGTCTACAACCAAATCTGTTGAAATTGGGCGTTGGTACTTACCTGATACGCCTCTTCTCGGACTGTCGGGCACGGCAGTCAGGATGGGTGGTGACTTGGTAGAGTTGCTATTGGACCGGGTTAACTTGAAAGAAGGAAGTCCCTCCTCCTGCCTGCTGACTGACAGTTTTGAGACGAGGGAGTAATTACAGGGAGACGTGTCTAGGGAGAGAAACCAACAACATTAGAAGACCCCAACCCCCTCCCGGAGGAGCTAGTGCCGGGACCGGCCTCCCCACGCAGGGTGGGGCTGACTGCCGTGCCCGACAGTCCGAGAAGAGGCGTATCAGGTAAGTACCAACGCCCATTCTCCTCCAGTCGGGCACGGCAGTCAGGATGGGACATACCAAAGCCATGTGTCCAGACGGGAGGGAGGAGGCCGGTCCCAAGCTAGGAGGTTGAATGGACGCCTTGGAGGACTCTACGGCCGAAGGCCGCATCCGCCGATGCAAACGTGTCCAAGCGATAGTGGCGCACAAAGGGGGAAGGCGATGTCCAGGCTGCCGCCCGACAAATTTCTTCAATGGAGGCTCTGGTAGACCAAGCTGCCGAAGTAGCCGCGCTCCTTGTCGAATGTGCAGTGATTCTGCGTGGCACCGGAAGATCCGAGGCTTCATATGCCGCCGAAATGCACGCCCGAATCCATCGCCCCAAGGTGGTAGAGGAAATTTTAGATCCCAAGGTAGCTGGTAAGAAGGATACAAAGAGGGCGTCCGAACGCCGAAAGGTAGCCGTGCGGGAAACATACACCTTCAATGCTCGACGGACATCCAGGGTATGCCATCGCCTTTCAAGAGGATGTCTAGGGTTAGGGCAGAAGTTCGGGAGCACCACTTCTTGAGCCCGATGGAAAATAGAATTTACTTTTGGGATGAAAGAGGGATCCAATCTCAGTACCACCCGATCCTGGTGGAAGATACAGAGCTCCTTACGAATGGACAGTGCTGCCATTTCAGAAATCCTGCGTGCGGAGGTGACCGCCACGAGAAAGGCGACCTTGAAAGAGAGGTGTTTCAAAGAAACGTCCCTTAGAGGTTCGAACGGAGGAGCCGTAAGAGCCCGGAGGACTTTGGGCAAATCCCAAGACGGATAGCGGTGGATTGCAGGAGGACGGATGTTGGTAGCGCCGCGCAGGAACTGGCGAATCAGCGGGTCCCGCGACATTGGTTCCGACGAGGAACCGGCCAGGACCGTGGAAAGGGCCGCTACCTGTCGTCGAAGCGTATTAGGAGAAAGGCCAGAGACAAAGCCATCTTGCAGGAACTCGATGACGGAAAGAACTGATGCTGATGGCGGAGAGATACGCCGTTTTATACACCACAGAGAGAAAGCTCGCCAGGTAGCGTCATAAATGCGGGTGGTCGAGGCCCGTCGTGCTGCCTGGATGGTTGAAATAGCGCCGGCCGAAAGGGGAAGTCTGGTCATAAACTCCCGCTCAATCGCCACACGGTGAGATGGTACCAGTGCGGATCTGGATGTACCAGCTGTCCCTGCTTGAGAACTAACAGGTTGTCCGGTATCCGCCAAGGAGGCGCCACCGACAGCAATCTGAGATCTGCGAACCAGGGGCGACGGTTCCAAGAGGGAGCGATGAGAATCAGTTCCGCGCGTTCCTGGAGTAACTTCCGTACCACTCTGGGAAGTAGATTGACTGGGGGAAAGGCATAAAGAAGTTGATTGACAGGCCAAGGGCTCCGCAGGGCATCCACCGCCTCTGCCCGAGGACAGGGAAACCTGGTGAAGAACCGAGGCAGCTGGTGGTTGGTGGCACTGGCGAATAGGTCCACCGTAGGAAGACCGAAACGGCGGACCAGTTCCTGAAATAGTCGAGGAGAAATGGACCATTCTGAGTGGTCGACTGGCGCCCGACTGAGAGAGTCGGCTGTGCGATTCAGAACTCCGGATATGTGGGCCGCTTGTATTGATGCTAAGTGGCTCTCTGCCCAGAGGCCTAACCGTCGTGCTTCCTTCATCAGAGCTTTGGAGCGGGTGCCCCCGAGACGGTTCACATGCGCCTTGGCTGTTACATTGTCGGTCAAGATTAAGACGTCCCGACCTAATACTTGGGATTCGAAGGCCTTTAGAGCCATGAAGATAGCCCGCAGTTCTAGCACATTGATGTTCATCCCTCGTTCGTGCGATGTCCAACGGCCCTGGGCCAGGTGGGGCCCCAGATGAGCTCCCCAGCCGGACAAGCTGGCATCTGTTGTGATTTGGAGACGGCTCGGTTCTCGGAACCTGGAACCCTTCAGTAGAGCTGCTGATGTCCACCAGGACAGGGACCGTATCACCGAAGGGGGAAGCACCAGTACCGTGGCCGAAGAGTCCCTGTGTGAGCGTTGGAAGGGCAGCAAGGCCCATTGTAAGTCCCTACTGTGCAAACGGGCCCAAGGGACTATCCCAAAGGTGGAGACCATCTTGCCAAGTAGTCGGGATAAGACTAAGATAGAAGAAGACCCTTTGCTCTGAACTCGGCCAGCTAACCCTCTAAGGCTGTCAACTCGTTCAGGAGATAGAAACACCTCCGATGACAGGGTATCAATCACCGCCCCCAGGTGAAGGATCCGGGTAGAAGGAGATAAATGGCTCTTAGCGACATTTACAGAGAAGCCATGAGACTGGAGAATTTGAAGGGTCCTGGATAGGTCAGACTGTGCTTGCTGTAATGATCTTGATAAGATCAAAACATCGTCCAGATAAAAGGACACTCTAATTGGGAGCATGGCTACATAACCCATAAGGGCCGCCATGATTTTAGTAAAGGTTCTTGGGGCCGAGGATAACCCGAAGGGCAAGGCCCTATATTGGTAATGTTTATTGTTGAAACAAAATCTAAGGTATTTCCGGTGATCGGGAATGATAGGGACGTGGAGGTAGGCCTCAGTTAAATCTACAGAACATAAAAAAATCCCCCTCCCGAATGCCCAGTAAAATTGACTGCAAGGAGTGCATCTTGAACCGGCGGTAAGTTATGTGCCGGTTCAAGGCCTTCAAGTCCAGGATAGGACGCCAACCCCCCGAAGACTTTTGAACTAAAAATAACCTAGAGTAAAACCCTTGACCTAATTCGGAGGAAGGCACTGGTTCGATTGCTTTTATAGTTAACAAGTGATGGATCGCCGCAGAGACCAGGGGCCCTTTGGCACTATCAAGGGACACTGGACAACGAATAAACCTATTAGGTGGACTGGACAAAAATTCTAGGGAAAGGCCGAATTTAATGGTATCCTTTACCCATGCATCAGAAACCGTATCCTCCCAGGCCTGGGAGAAAAGGGCCAGACGACCCCCAAGTTCCTCTCGTGAAGAGCTACTGACGAGACCGGCGAAAGGGATGGCCCCTACCGCCTCTCTGACCTCTCTTGGGGGGATACCTGGGGCCTTGTCTGACCTGATTATCGTGAAAGCTCCCACGTTGTTGGAAGGCGCGATGGGACCTCTGCTGGAAATAGCCGTCTGAAGCTCGAAAGGACTGTGTACGAAAGGAGCCCGACGAGCGACCCTCCGATCTTCGCGACATGGCTGGTAATATCTTCCGGTGATCCCGGGTCTCGATTAGAAGAGGTTCCAGAGCAGGGCCAAAGAGCTTGTCACACGAATATGGGGCTGAAGCCAGGCGCCATTTACTACGAACGTCGGCTTGCCAATATTTCAGCCAAAGCAGCCGTCGAGAAGTGACCGCGGAACCAATGGCCTTGGCAGAGAATCTGGCTGCAGACAAGGTGGCATCCGCAGAATACTCTACTGCGGCTAGTATCTTGTTAATGTCATGGTGTGTTCTCACCTCAGAGGCCGGAATCCGTTCCTGCAACTGCTTCAGCCATAGGATCGAAGCCCGGTTAAAAAACGATGCAGAGGATGCAGCTTGGACGGACCAGGCAGCCGCCTGGTGGCCCTTGATGAGAGTACGTTCTGCCTTTCTCTCCTCCGGACGTAGGGATTCCTCAGCGGGACCCGAAGTAGGAGAAGGGGAGGATAAAGCCGCCACCGGAGCATCCACAGAAGGGATCTGCAAAAGAGAAGCATACTCCGCCGCCAAATTAAATAAACGCCTATCCAGGCTGTTGGGGATTGGCCCTGTACTGGGATTCTTCCATTGCCTCTGCAAAACGTCTGTAAATAACTTAGGGGCTGGAACTATCTCCGTTTGTACCTTAGGCACGTCAAATAAGGAAGAAGAAGATGTGGAAGTCCCAGGTTGAGGCTGGTCTGAGGCCGCAGGGAGGCCAAGTCCTGTGGTGATCTGGGCCTTGTGTAACAGAGATCGGAACATCTGCGGCCGGAACAAACCGACAAAGGAGGGTTGGTCAGGCTCTAAGCCCTCATCCTCCGACAAGTCATTATCTATGACGGCCTGGTCCTCCTCCCCTGACAGTGATCCCTGGCTGTCCCTAGACGGAGAAGCTGCCCTAGTAGGGGCCTGAGAAGAGGCCTGCAAGGGTTGAGAGCTGACTGAAGGAGCCCTATGGCTCAAGTACTCAGAAACTTTAGAAGATGCTCTCTCCTGTAACCCCTGGGCAATACCCTGTCGTATAGAATTAGCGATTAAGTGAGCTAAGTCAGGGGTAACATCCAGCTTCTGACTTTGAGAAGCCTGTAGCTCAGGATTTCCGGTTTCAGTAGAAACAGCTTTTGGATTGTGAGGCACTTGGGCCGGAGAAACTACAGAAGTCTCAGTCGGAAAAACTGTGGCTGTGTCAGGTACCCAGGAATCCTCCGTAACAGAGATATCTGGAGAGAGAGGAGGTATTGGGTCGGGTTGTGGTAAGGCCTCATGCCTGGAAGAAACCTGAAGGGACTCTGAATTTGAAGAATCCTCTGGAAGCCCTTTAGATGAGGAAGCTGCCTTATTACAAGCTTTTTCCATGGCCTTGTGTCTCCTCCGTTCATCTCTGGACATAGGCTGCCCTTGAGAAATACTAGCTCTAGATTTTTTAGATTGAGAGCCCGAGGAAGATTCCCCTTCAGGGCCTCGCTGTGGGTGAGGGCGTTTCCCCTTCTTGCCTTTAGTAGAAACCCTAATATCAGCCATGAAGAAGGCAGAATAAAATGGCCGCCGGGTCAAGGCGAATGGCTCAAGGTAGAGACACAAAATGGAGGCTGAAATAGCCCAGGGCTCCCAAATGGCCTGTCACTCTCAGTATGGACTGTACTCACTGCGCCCAAACGAGGCTCAAAGTTCAGGGCAATACAAAGGAAGGTGCTAGCCAGCCGGTCGTAGCACGTTAAAACAGCGCCGAGGCCGCCCCCACGCCTATCCAATTGAGCCGTTCTCTGTCTTCAGAGGCTCGCGCTGTCGTCGCTATCCCTGAGAGCCTCGCTCCGCTTCCCAGAGGCTCCTGATGAAGGCGGTGGGCAAACCGAGTGCTAGCCAGCCGGCAAAGCACTGGAATAGCGCGGAAACGCGTCGCGCTAGCAAGCAAGCCGCCCGGCGCTCGAATGCAGCAATTAGCGCTCCGTCGGCTGCAGGGCAGAATGGCCGACGCGACGGAGCGAACTCGTGCGCGTGGCAGGTGGATCGCCAGCCGGCAATTTCCACCAAGCGAGGAGGCAGCGGAGCTAAGCAGCTGCAACGCTGAGAGAAATTCAGACTCGCTTGTTTTTCTGCCTTCTGACGAATTTCGCCCTTTCTATAATCAATTTCTTTTTTTTTTTTTTTTTTTTTGGATAAGACTGACAGAAGTCTCCCTAAACACGACCGGTCCTGACTCGACCGAGTCGAAAAACTGTCAGTCAGCAGGCAGGAGGAGGGACTTCCTTCTTTCAAGTTAACCCGGTCCAATAGCAACTCTACCAAGTCACCACCCATCCTGACTGCCGTGCCCGACTGGAGGAGAAGAGTCTGGTGTTATTTTTAATATCCAGGTATTCTGCAGTTGCAAGTAATGGTTCCAAAGCTTTATCCAAATAAAGGCTCCCCTCAAAGGCAAAAAAAAAAAAGGAAAGGAAAGAAAAGAAGGTATTATTTATTTAAAGCTCAAGGCAATTTTTTCCAGGTGTTTAAACTCTGGACTAACAAGGTGATTTATGCATTTTCGCCATAGTTTATTTCTTAACAAAAACCTAACACAATTATTGCTGGCAGGGGGAGTGGCTGCTTTTAAGTTTCTATTACTAGCCTTGGGGCTTGCTGATAAAACTGTTAACTATAAGCATTTTATCTTCTCTCTTTAGCTTTCAAGTTTTCACAATAAGACACAATATATTGTTTTTGCTGCAGATTTAGATGAAGAGTCAATCTCTCATTTTATATTGGAACACTTCCTTTTTTTTTTCTTCCTTCACCAGCGTGATTGTGCCTTCTTTCATCTATCATAATGATCAATTTGTCTTGGTTTTAAAACAACAGTGCATTTTCCTTCAGTTCTGATTCTGTTCTCAAAGGGCTGTAAAGAATAGCAATAACAATATCTACCTTTGAATGTAAAAAAAATAATAATAAAACTCTTGTGGAACTCTCAGATTCCTTTAGATTTCTATATAAATGTTTAGGAAAAATCTTTTCTGAAGCATTTAATTATTGATCCTTAAAACCAATACCCAAATGATGAGCATGGGGAGGTCTCCATAAAAGAAAAATAAATACACTGGGAAAGGTACCCTATCACTTTATCATGTCCACCAGGAACATGCAATGACACTGAATCTGCAAGGAAATGATGATATCACTATATGGAATAACCACATAAACTTATTAATTCTAATTAATACATGGAAAATTGGTATCCCTGTGATCATTTGCCTGCAATTCTAAAGTCTTCTTTTAGAAACCAAGAGCCAGTTTGATGTAGTAGTTATAGGCATCAGGCTAGAAACTAGAATATAGTTGTTGTCCTGTGCTAGGCATGAAGACAGATGGTTGACTTTAGTTCAGTTACTTTTTCTCAGCAGGAAGGTAAGTGGAAGGAAACCGCTTCGAAAACTGTGAGAAGAAAACATGAATGGATTTGTCTGGCTCCAAGGCACAAAAGAAAAAGTTGAACAAAAACATTCTGTCTTAAATTTCCTCCCCATACTAAGTTTAAAAAAAAATAGTGGCTAGTTTCTATATGTATTTCCTTAAACACCAAAAGAATCTATTCAGTGACCAAAAATCAGGTTAAAGCACGATTGTGCTCATGTGAAAGTTTCTAAGCATGTTAAATAAAACATAAGCAGAAATTCCCTGAGGACCTTTGCACTCAGCATGTTGAAGGTAGATTTGACTCTTGTGCGTGTGTGTATATGTGTGTGTGTGCACGCGCACATGCATGCATGCACACTTGCGCATAACATAATTCCTGAATAGGGGCTAAATAAAGGTGATCACCTGAAACTTAAAAGAGTCATATAGGTTCCTGAATTCATTTTGTGGCATGGCTTTTTTTTTTTACTTTGGGAAAGTGAGAAATGCACAAAATCAATATATATAAGAGCCAAATACCACTCACTCATCACGAAATCTCCAGAATGGTAAAGGTGCTCGCTAAGAAAGGATTTTTCAAAATGACCATCAGATCATTAGTATTTCATATACAGTATTATATTCACACACTTTGCTGCTAAGGAGTTAGACGTTCTACTCCCCTTCTCCACCTGAAAAGAACTCTGTCCCAACTGCCAGTTGCTTATATTAACACACACTGATGCTACCCCTTTGTTAAATTGGGTGTGGCCAGTACGTGACTCATCCAGCCTCCAGACTGGGACATTCTACTTCCCTCCCCCTCTGCTCCAACTGCCAGTTGTCTTAATTAACATGCCCTGATGCTATGGAGTTACACATTCTACATTAAGTTTCAGGCTTTAAGTGTCAATTTATTACTCCCGCTCACATAGTTTCATAGTGAAGCACGGGTGTCCAGCTAGTATACTATAAGCCCCAAAAGAGGCTTAATTTTGTTCATAGAATCAAAACAGCAAAAAAAAAAAAAAAACCCTTCCCATCTCTAAAGTACTGTAAAAAAAAACACTCAAAAATCTTGATCCTGCCTCTGTTGTTTTGTCTTCTTTGCATCACTGTTCTGCCCTTATGGCTCTTGGCCTTTGAAACATATAGTAACACTAATCATTGGTGTTTTAGGAGATATATATGAAAACATGAAAAAGTGGAGAAGACGGTTATGATCTACTTTGTAAATGCCATTTGTTTGCCCCCCAAAAAGTGATGGTCAGTTGGTTATATAGCTTCACAATGGCAAAAGCCAACAGCAAGAGAGAGTATATAAAGAAAGTAAATGCACAACATGTTAATATTCTGACAGTGGTGATCATTTCAATCACTCTCCTGGGAGAGGTTATAATTTATGTTCTTAATTAAAAACATCTCCTTTTGCTGCAGTCAAGAGCCCCAGGAGGAATCAAATGATGCTGCATTAAATGAATGCTTCACTCTGTCTGCTTAGTTTGCACACCTTGGATTCATAACAACCTTCTATTTCCTCCTGAATTAGTTTGAGCAAAGCTCTTACAGTTCATCATTAACTGCAGCTGTAGTTCTTTTCATTTTAGAGCCGTACACAGTTTTATTAATTTGAAAACAGTATCTTCATACATAATGACAAATTTGATTCAACCACTATTTTTTTTCTGACACAATAAAGAAAAAATCAATTTGTTTGTGTTTACATTTCCACTTTTGCAATAGGATTTTTCTGCCTTCTGTATCTGGATAGCAATAATCCCATATTTCTATGAATTTCTGTGAATTCCAATGTACATGGCCATGAGAGTAAAGTTTCTGTCCTGCTACAGCCCGTTTCTCTCTCATTAACTCTGAGCAAACTGTTCCAACTTCCCACCCCCAGCAGATTTTAAGTGAGTATGATGGCTGCAGGGGAACTTTCTTTCTACTGGTTTAATCAGAAGGAAAGCAAAAAAGAAGGAAAACGCTATCCAACAAAATGAAATGTAATATGGAGAAAAGCAAGGTTTTACACTTAGGCAGGAAAAACCAAACATACAAGTACAGATTAGTGAAACCTGGCTCAAAAACAGTAACTGTGGGACCTTGAAGTCTAATGGATGATTGCTTAAATGTGAGCCAGCAGTGTGCAAGGAATATAAATCCTTCCATTGCCCAATATCCTGTCAGAGCTGAAGAAGTTTCTTGAATGAGAAGCAAAACGTCTTCAAAAAAAAAAAACATAATAATCCAGTTGCCTCCTGAAAAACCACCTTTGGGACAACCATGACTGAGAATCTGTACAGACTTTTAGCTATACAATTTGGGATGAACACCCTTTGAATGGTGTGGGAGTAGGAATGGATTTCCAGAGAAAAAGATTGCAGACTACAGGAACCAGAAGCACTACTCAAGTGACCCTGAGGACACAGATAAACTTCAAAGTGCTTCAACGACCCTCTAAAAGGATGCAGATTATCAGCTGTCTGCAAGGAATATAAATCCTTCCATTTCCAACTATCCTGTCAGAGGCTGAAGAAGCTTCTTGGATGAGAAGTGAAATGTCTTCAAAAGAAAAAAAGAAAAAACAAGAAAATCCAGTTGCATCCTGAAAAAGCACCTTTGGGACAATCATGACCTGGATGATTGAGAATCTCTACAGACAGCAAAATGTATACTCAGCCATAAGGGCTATGGTTTGTTTTGGATGAGGAAACACATTTTCACCTTTTTTTATCAAGGGAAAGGAATAGCGTTTTGCTATTTTATATATTACTGTGTAGGAAGAAATATCCTTCTGGGTTCAGCTCCAAGTGGGGAAAAAGACACTGGAAACATGGAGACTGGTTTAATGGTGGACAGGATCACATGGCTTGAGTTCCTGAACAGAAAAAGACAGATACAGTGAGTCCCCGGGTTTTTTATGTTCTCCCTGGCTTTGAACTTCCTGGGGCCCCGAAAGAGTATCCTGATTGGTTGACAGACTCCCAAGGGGTGGGGGGTTTTAGCTAGCCTTGCTGGCTGATGTAATCTTCCCAGGTCACATATTGTGAGTTTCTGCTGCTATTGTGTTGCAGATGGGTCCTATTGTGTTGTGATGGTCCATTGACAAAGATTGAGTTTCTGCCTCTGGCCCATTAACAAAGGGTGGGGGGCAAGAAGGTGGGAGCTGCTTTAAAACATGCTTCTCCATTTCTCATCCAGGGAAACATAATATTCTGCCTTTTCCTAAAATATTTCATTCCTCTAGGAAAGGGCTGGGTACTAACTTCCTACAACTGGAAGTGTAGCATGAATGGCAGTTGAAATGGAGAGATTGTTAACTACCTGGTGTTCTCTGTATTCAACTATTGCCTGCTTGGGATGAGTAATGCAGGGCTAGAAGTTGTATTTGAATTTGCAGATTTCATATTTGCAAACATGTATTCAACACTATGCAGACTGTCATTTTGATTTGAAGATAGTGGGGATAAAATTAAGAAATACAGGTTGGATTTGGCCTGCTTAGACTTATTTCCAAATTAAAAGGGTGGTAGGTGTGACAAACCTGTAATGTCCTTGAAATGGTTATTTTATTCATGTGTAGTTCTCTCAAGATTGTTGTTTCACACTTACATAGTTTTTTTTTTCACAACCATGCTGCTTTATAGATTTTGAACGGGCATTTTTTTTCTTTTTTGCAGAAACTGAAGTATCAAGAGACTAAGAAATGTTAGTTTAATCCCCGCCATTTTAGTGGAAAAATAAATAAAACATACCTTTAAGCTTCACACACCAAGAAAACAAGAAGAAAAATACAATTTTCAAAATGGAAGCCATTTTGGTGCCACTAACTCTGCCTAACTATTTGAGAATACTCAGCTCCCTTCCCTTTAAACAAATATAGCCATCATCCACAATAAATAAACAAATAAAGGCCACCTAAAGAAGCAGACAAGGATCTTAAATCAACTTTACTTACAATAAATCTCAGTTCCCCAAGTTAGACTTCAACATAGAATTCTGCTCCTTCTCTTGATTGCAAGGGGGAAAAAATTGAAGGTAGAAAATAAATATAAGTCTAGGATTCATTACACCTGTCTAAAGTATTTGATTTAGAGAATGCATTAAACTGCCTATCACATTCTATTTTGAGATAGTAAAACTGCACATCCTTTTGTATTTATTACTAACAGCAGTACAAAACATCAAACAAAGAAACAATTTGTGTGGTTGTTTCTGCTTCAGTTCTGATACTAAATATCGAAATGTTGATATTTGATCAGAATATATACATACATACATACATACATACATACATACATACATATATATATATATATATATATATATATATATATATATATATATATATATATATGTCTATCGAAGCACCTGGTCTACCCCAATATGGGAGGGAGTATCCTGCTTCCCTTTCGCCTTTCAGCCCCAATCCAGGAGCCCTCAAGCAGTCGCATTCATGACAAACCATTTTATACCAAATTTATATTTGCTGATAAAGAAATAAAGGGAGACTAGTATAGATCTATTTCAAGCTATTTAGCTCTCATCAGCTAGCCATATCCTTGCTCGAATCCAAGTTCAAATCCAAGTAAGGGTATGGCTAGCTGATGAGAGCTAAATAGCTTGAAATAGATCTATACTAGTCTCCCTTTATTTCTTTATCAGCAAATATAAATTTGGTATGTGTGCGTATGTATGTATGTATGTATGTATGTATATACACACACACACATACATATATATATATGTAAAGGTTCCCCTCACACATATGTGCTAGTCGTACCTGACTCTAGGGGCGGTGCTCATCTCCATTTCAAAGCCAAAGAGCCAGCGCTGTCCGAAGAAATCTCCATGGTCATGTGGCTGGCCTGGTTTGCAATTTAAGAATTTTAAATGCATATGCTGTTGCCGTGGCCACAGAACAAATGCTTTATTTTGAGAATAAGACACAAAGAAAGTATTCTTTAGCTTAATCCAATTTAATAGATCAGTATGCTCCATAGCAGGGGCATTGAAGCAGGATAATTCCATTTTGTTACTGTTGATGGGACTGTAAGTAAAAGCCCAACAGAGAAGAATATGCAAAGCTCTAAATTATTGGTTACCCTGTAACTAGATATGATTGTATTTCTTTTGCTCTGCTCCAGTAGGATAGATAGATCAAAAGTCCTGAAGGCTACAGGTTCAATGTGTCAATTAATAAATCTGAATCTTTCCCTATTAAAGGAAGTAGTATCTGTATTGAATCTTAACAAAAATGTATTTTTAAAAAATATTAATTTTAATGAAAATAATGGTACTTCTGGATTTAAATATAATATATATTGACCAGCAATTGCCAGGTAAATGTCTAGAAATAGACCAGAAATATGGTCTATTTCATAGCTGTAATTTATCTCTGAGTATCCTTGCTCTCCAACTGTATAGTTCATCCTATTTCATCTCTTGAACAGCTTTATCCTTCACAAGAAACCTCCCAACCTATCTAATGTTCTGCTAGTTCTAACTGACATATCTGTAGTGAGAACAAATTGATGCATATATATATATATATTAATTTGATTTATATGCCGCCCTTCTCCGGAGACTCAGGGCGGCTTACAATGTGTTAAGCAATAGCCTTCATACTTTTGTATATTTTATACAAAGTCAGCTTATTGCCCCCACAAAATGGGTCCTCATTTCACCTACCTTAGAAAGGATGGAAGGCTGAGTCAACCTTGAGCCTTGGAGAGATTCGAACCAGCAGTAATTGCAGGCAGCTGTGTTAATAACAGGGTGCTTAGACCACTGTACTTGTGTTCTTCCATCTGAAAGCAATCGGGCTGGAGTAAGAGATTTAGACCAAAATCTAGGCATTGCCTATATATGAACCTCTATATTGCCTCTACATGAACTTTTACATTCAAAAGTTGCAGAGTGAGATGCTTAAACCTGATGACAATCGATGGGCTGTACAAAAGCAATCAACTGAAAAGTAGGCTAATTCAATTGCAGATCCATCTTCAAGGCACTAGAATATTTGGCAGAATCTAATCCTATCATTGATACTTGCAAAGACACCTTTCTAATTCCAAGTCATCTCTCCCCAAAAGAATGGTAGACGAGTCCATGTGCCTTCCAAGATGTATATTTTAATATCAGAGCAGAAATGTGTAAGATAAGTGTGTCCCTGAATTTACATCTACCTTGCAAAAATTCATATGAACATTAGATGATGGTAAAGGATGATGATGATGATGATGATGATGATGATTGTATCATTTGGCTACTCTGCTGTTATCTTGTCATCATCCTAATTTTTGCTACCCAGAACTGGTAACCTAAGATGTTGGCATTTGTAGTACCAATATTTTACAAAAATATAAAGAAAAGATATATTAGTGGGTACTGGAAATTTCCCTCCTTTCTGTCTTGGTATCATAAAGTAAAATATTAGAAAGTGAAGGGTCCTTAAAAGTCATCAAGCCCAAATGCTTGTTCAGTGCAGGATCTGAAGAACTCCAATGAAAGCGAACATACTAATTCATGGAGCAACCTATTCCACTGGTTGACAGAACCTATCAACAGGATAAGTAGTAACTAATCAACCTCCCTTTGGTTTTTCACAGTGCCTTTGGACAATAAAACCACTGCCATCACAATATGATAACTCTTTTGCTATCCAAAGAATATTGTAACTTCTAAGCTATTTTTTTTCCTTCAATAGGTCGGGTGTAGCTAGTTATTTAACCATTTTATAAGTCTTAATTTCCAGTTCCCACATCATCCTGGTAGCTTTCCTCTGAACTCACTCCAGTATCTCAATGTCTTTTTTAGACTGCAGTGCTCAGACACAGATTCTGGATACAGATTTTAACTGTGACACAACCAAGGTGAGATAAAGTAGAACAATTACTTCCTGTGATCTGAACACTTGTGCTTTTCATTGTGTTCTCCTCAGATGCAAGATTTTAGATTACTCTTTGTTAAAACTCATGCTGGCTTTTGTTAATTGTTACATTTCTGTTGTGGGGATCACAAATACACTGTTTAATGATGTGTTGAAAGACTTCATTGAGGATAGATGTTAAGTTGCCAGAACAGTGATTTCACCATAATTCTCTCCTTTTTGCAAACAGGGATACCAGCTGAGTAACCTTGGGCTAAACACTTTCTCTCAGTCCTAGGAAAGAGGCAATGGCAAACACTTCTGAAAAACCTTGCCAAAAAAACTGTAGGAAGTTGTCCAGGCAGTCTCTGAGAACTGGACATGAATGGATGAAAGAAGAAAACAAAGGTCTTTTTTAGAATTTTAGAAGTTCTCAAACATTATATAGTGGTCCTGCAGTCTCAACGTGTCTCAAGTTCTTCAGAACCCTGAAATGTAACCCATCTGGCTCTGATATTTGAATTAATTTAAATTAACTACTTTTTTCTTCTTCTTCTGATCTAATCTGACTTGTAATTCCTTTTTTCTCTCATGGTCCAGTGGTACATAGCTAGGGCTTTGTTCCTCTTCTAAAAAAGATGAACATAATATACAGAAATTCTGCCTTTCTTCATCACTCATTACCAATTCATATCTTTCTCCTCATAAAGGAAGGAGAAAGGCCTCATTGCTTTCCCTTTTATTTCTGATGTGCCTGAATAGACTTTCTTGTTGTTTTGGCATTTTTCATAAGATTCTGCTCATTCTGTACCTTAGCCTTTCAGATGCAGTCTCCACAATATCTGATGATTGCCTTGTACCCATTTCCTTTTCAGAATCTTAGAAATTCTGGGTGAAGCCATACTAGTCTCTTTATATGTCTTCCATTTTTTCCCCAATGTTTGCAATTGCACTTTATTATCTCATTTTATGGCATCTCATTCCAATCCATATCCTATCTCAACCCTTCTTCCTTTCTATTTGAAGCCATTAGATGTGACCTATATTCAGTCTGAATTAATAAAAATCTCTCCTCTGAAATCCAGTATACAGTCTGATTTTTCTTAATATGAAATCAAAGGTATCATGGTTCTTTTCTCCCATAGATCTATTCCCCTTCAGTTCTTCAACCAATTTCTTCAATGAACAATTAAGTCCTTGCTCATTTCCCCATTTCCTGACAGAAGGCTAGAGGACAGGAATTTATTGGACTTCCAACTCTAGGTAAAATTAGATTTTAGTAGATGTCAGGAAAACAGAAATCTCCCATTGCTTCTAATGCATCTTTAAAGTTTCATTATTTATCACATCCACATCTGCCTGTCCAGATAGATTATAATAAACTTCTACAGTTATATCACTTTTGTTTCTCTCTCCTATTAACTTACTCTCAACAGAATTTCCATTCTTCAGTTGGTCCCTTTTCTGTACTGGGATGTACAGTATTTCTTAACATACAGCATTTAATACCATCCTGATGAAATTGGCAAGGCGTCTGGCAAACTCATTCACAGTCTTGATGAAACACAGCCCATTTCTTGCCAAGAGTTTTTCACACGCTATAGGTAATACAGTCTGTGGTCAAGTAACCAAACCCTTCTTGGTGATACCATATACAGACCTAGTTTCCCATTTCTATAATCCTATTCTATCTTTTCCCCCATTGTTATCGACTGATAAAAGCTATCCTTTGGGATAGGATAAGAAACATAGCAGTAGGCAGTTCTTGAATGCTCCTCATCCTGAGTTAGCCTGTTCCCATGATGTGCCTAACTTCAACAATGGGATGATAATGTGTTATAAAATCAACCAAACCCAACCAACTGCCCCAATTTGTCCACCTAGTTTTGTTCATCAACCTACCTACCTACTTACCTAGAAAGATCTGAAGAGAAACACTGGCTGGAAAACAAGTTTCTTCATTAACTGCCAAGACCCAATAGGATACAATTTAAATACTGCTCTGTGCAGTAGTCGAAACATATATCGTGCTGCCTGCCTAGTCAGTATGGAAGGAATTATAAGATGAACTCTTGCCAGTGCTTTCCTGGCATAATAGGTAAGATACTACCTAGAGAAACTAGATAGGAATTCTGTGGTCTTCATATTGTACATTTTAACCCAATTAAAGTGATTTTATGTGGCCAGAGTTAAAAAAAAAAACTTGGAAAGTTAAATGGTTTAGAGTTCACATAAAGGATTTTACAGTGCAATCCGGTCTGGAGTCTTTTCAAGGAAATCAGTGGGATGCTTATGAATCTCTATAATATCAGTTTGATCCATTCCTACCTGTTCTTTAATGATGTGATAATGTAGAAGCTATTTAAATGTTGCATAACTTTATTTTATTTTGTTGATGTAGAAATTTAAATGAGTAAACGAACAACTAAATCTCAATTATTTATTTCTTTAAAAAAAATAGTGCAAGTAGCTATTAGAGAAAATATAATAGTGGATTATTCACCAATTTTTATCATGTGCCATTTCAATAAAATCTCTATAATAGCTATATCAGGATGTGCTTAGCTGGCATTGCTTTGCTTTATAATATCATTAATATACCATGTGCTAGAAACAACATTAGTGCTTCATATATACAAGGATTTTATTCATTACAACTTCTATTGTTGAATACGTATCTTTAATATCTTTAGTTGTGTGCCTGCATTAATACTTAATAATACTTTTAGAAGATATTGTAATTGTTTGGCCACTGTTGAAATTTGTGATGAATTGTGTAACATTATCAATGGCCAAGTCTATTTTGTTAAAAATTCAAACTGAACCTAAGCAAGCTTTTGTAATCAATAGCCATGATACACATGAACATTTAGTTTTATACAATCTTAAGATTTTATCAACACTAACTGAAATAGCTGGTTCCAAAGTAAATTAGCTTAACTATTTTTCCATCTCAACTGTGAGCCCCGGAAATGATAGTTTTATGAGATAAAGTTTCTGCAAAAAAACTACATATCCCAAGGTGATTTGATTTGACAGCCAGTGTGACATATAACAGATAATTCCTTACTTTTATTGGAAAATAAAGCCGTCTTACCATTACAAGTATGGCTACCATATCAGGGTTATCATTTCTAGATCTCTACTAGATGGCAAGAAAGAAAAAGAGAAAACTCTAATTTTTCTCTCGCCCATCTAGTAGTCGTTTAGATCAGTGTTAAGGGATCAGTGTTTAGATCAGTGTTTCTCAACCTTGGTAGCTTGAAGATGGGTGGACTTCAACCCCGGCCACCCCAACGATGCCCTTGAAGTGATGTCTCAGTGCCTGGAGGCTGTGCGGATCTGGATGGGGAGGAACAGGCTCAAGCTCAACCCTTACAAGACTGAGTGGCTGTGGTTCCTGGCATCCCGATATAGTCAGCTGACTCCATCGCTGACTATTGGGGGTGAGTCTTTGGCCCCCTTGGAGAGGGCGCGCAATCTGGGAGTCCTCCTGGATATGCAGCTGTCCTTGGAGGAACATCTGATGGCTGTAGCCAGGGGGACCTTTTGTCAGGTTCGCCTGATTCGCCAGTTGCGACCCTTTCTTGATTGGATTCCATGTGCACAGTCACTCATGCCCTCGTCACCTCTCGCCTGGACTACTGCAACACTCTCTACATGGGGCTCCCCTTGAAGAGCACCCGGAGGCTCCAACTGGTCCAGAATGCGGCCGCGCGGGTAATTACGGGAGCTGCATGGCGCTCCCACATAACACCGCTCCTGTGCGAGCTGCACTGGCTCCCAGGGGTCTTTTGGGTGCACTTCAAGGTGTTGGTTACCACCTTTAAAGCGCTCCATGGCATAGGACCTAGTTATCTTAGAGACCACCAGCTGCTACCGACAACCTCCCATCGACCCATGCGCTCCCACAGAGAGGGCCTCCTCAGGGTGCCATCAGCCAAACAATGTAGGCTGGTGACCCCCAGGGGGAGGGCCTTCTCTGTGGGGGCACCTTCCCTATGGAACCAGCTGCCCCCTGAGATAAGGAGAATCCAAGACCTCAGTGCCTTCCACCGTGCCCTTAAACTTTCTTTTTTCATCAAGCCGGGCTGGCTTAACATATTTTTAAATTTTAAATTTTTATTTGGTTTGTCATTTTAAACTGGGGCCAAATTAATATATATTCTTTTAATTGTTTTTAATGTTTGTATTGTATGTTTTTATCTGGCTGTACACCGCCCTGAGTCCCTTGGGAGAAGGTGCGGTATATAAATTCGAAATAAAATAAAAATAAAAATAAAACTCCCAGAATTGCTGGCTGGGGGATTCTGGGAGTTGAAGTCCACCCATCTTCAAGCTTTCAAGGTTGAGAAACACTGGTTTAGATAGTTGTAGTTGAAATATGGTAGCTTAGGTACAAGGTTATGCTAATACTATAACTGTTTTTCCATCTAGATCAGTATTGACTACTTGACTACTAACATAATCTTCAAAGAATCACATTCACTGTATTTTGTTTATAAAAATTTATAAAATCACTGAAATCAATATGATTCTCAGTGCTACATTAGTAGCACCCATATGAATCTTGGCTAACATTATGTGGCAGTTTTGAAAAAAAAAAATCTGGAAAATCCCAAAACAGGAAAATATTTTTTCTTGAACACTAATGCAATAGCACTTACCGTATTTTTTTGTGCATTCGGCACATGGCGCATTTGCCGCTGGTGTGGCCCATTCAGCATGGCCCATTTGCTGCTGCTGTGGCCCATTTGCCATGACCCATTTGCTACCCCCACAGCCTCTTCAGCGTGGCCCATTCACTGCAGCCTGTTTGTCGCAGCCCATTAACCGCCACCCATTTGCCACAGCCTGTTTGCCGCTTCTGCAGCTCCTTCAATATGGTCTGTTTGCCGCTGGCGCAGCCTGTTCGGCACAGCCCATTCGCCGCTGCTCATTTGCCATGGCCCATTTGCCACTGCTGCTGCAGCCCAATCTAGAACAGCTGATTGCCGCTGCACCAACCCCTCCCCCCTGCTGCAACATTTGCTGTATAAGACGCACCTAAATTTTCACCCACTTTTTCTGGGGGGGGGGGATTGCATCTTATACTCCAAAAAATACCGTAGACATTTTTACCTCTTCATACTGCTTTACAGCCCTCTCTAAGTGGTTTACAGAGTCAGCATTTTGCCCCAACAATCTGGTCCTCATACTATGCCATGTCCAATGGGTGGTTAAAAAAAAATTAAAGTACCAGTACAGGTAGTCCTCAAGTTACAACCACAATTGAGCCCAAAATTTCTGTTCTTAAGCGAGACAGTTGTTAAGTGAATTTTGCTCAATTTACAATGCTTCTTGAAAAAAACTGAAAAACCCCAAAACAGGCAAATATTTTTTTTCAGAACTCTAACAACACTAGCACTAGCACTTAAACTTATATACCACTTCACAGTGCTTTACAGCCCTCTCTAAGTGATTTACAGTGCCAGTATATTGTCCTCCCCCAACAATCTGGGTCCTCATTTTGCCAACCTCGGAAGGATGGAAGGCTGAGTCAACCCTGAGCCAGTGAGACTTGCTGCCAAACTCCTAGCAGCTGGCCATCATCAGAATTAGCCTGCAGTACTGCATTCTAATCACTTTGCCACCATGGCTCTAATACTCATATCTCTCATCTCTGAGAGTTTAAGGTAGAGTTTTCCAATCGTGGCAAGTTTAAGACACGTGGAACTCAGTTCCTAGAATTCCCCAGCCAGCCTTCAATTGCACGTTGTGATCACATGTGTCTTTTTCAGCCCTCCCACCCCAAAGGGCATTTGCTTTTCCTATTTCAAAATAAGTCCCTATGTTTACAAATAGGACAAAAGTTGTATTTTCCCTTCCATAACCAATTAAATGTTCCTTTGACTTCCCCTTTATATTGCATTTATTATAAATAAAAAGGGGACTATACTATGCCTCTGTTTTCCCTGCTCATATGCTTCAGTTCTCTCTTGTAAGGCAAAGTGCCCAGTGTTAAAAGTGTCATTTTTTATTTGCTCTTGCTTTTCTTTATCTTGTTCTTAAGAGCTTCCGCTTCAGTATAAAAACTCTTAGAAATGAGTGATAAGCTTGTTATTAAGTTGGAGATTTTGCTTCTCTTCAATAACAGACACTTAAATAATGTTCTCAATCTTACAAGCAGTGTTCTTTCATTTGGGTGTTTATGCACAAGATGAGGCACATCTACAATGTTGGAGAAATAGGGAAAGCATTTTGTTCCGGGTACATGACATGCCTATAACTGTTGTGCTATAAATGTAAGAGGTGAAATGAACATTAGAAACCAAAGGATACGAACATCGGTTAAAGACTATGAATGCCAGTTATTACTGCTGGGAGTCGGGACAAGGAAGGGCTGTCAAAAATGTCTGTTGATCTAATTATTTAAAAAGACTTAAATTGTGTTTTATAGCAGATGCTGTTGAAGACAAGATAAGTGAATGACTGGCGTATTACAGACATTGTGGAGCATATTGTAGAAGCATGACAAGCCATAACTCTTGAAGAACTTCACCCGCATATTAATGCCGAATTCAGCAGAAGGAGGTGATGAAGTTAGGTGTTTTGACAGAATGAATCTGGGCTCTGCAAGAAAGAAAGAGATCATAATTTGAAAGGCTGACTCGTCTCCCTGAAGCTGAGGGAATATTCAGTTACAATATTTTTGGTTTACTATGACGATAACATTCTAAAACTGCCACTCCTTTGCCCAAAGGAATGTGGATGACAAAAATCCTGACCCCTTTGGATAAGGCATTTTTTGTGTGCAATTTAATACCAAAATTAAAGGTGTTAAAAGAAGTATCAATAGAGGGATCATGGGAAGTGATAATACCACACTGGTCAGGCCACCTTTGAAACACTGTGTCCAGTTCTGGTCACCACATTACAAAAAAAGATGCTCAGGCCCTAGAAAGATTGCAGAGAAGAGCAGCAAAGATGACGAAGGATATGGAGGATAAATTCTATGAAGAATGGCTAAGATAACCAGATATGTTTAGCTTAATGAATAGAAGATTGAGGGGAAGCTTTATAGCAGTCTTCCAATACCTGAAGGCTTCCACAAGGAAAGGGAGATGGTTTATTCTCCATAACACCTAAAGATAGGAAAAGAAGAAATGGGTGGAAGCCAGTGGTGGGTTGCTACCGGTTTGCTTCAGATCAGGCGAACCGGTAGCGGCAGCGGGAGGCTCCGTTCACCCACCCTGACACTTTTGCACATGCAACACCCACGAGTGAACTGGTAGCGATGGGATTTGAAACCCACTACTGATGGAAGCTCACTAGAGGGGGAATCCAACCTGGAAATAAGGAGGAAATTCCTGACAAGAGCTATTAAGCAGTGGAACAGCTTGCCTCCTGGAGTTGTGGATGCTCCATCATTAAAGGTTTTCAAGAAGAGATTGGACAACCATTTGTCTGAGATGTATTAGGACTCCTGCCTTGGACAGGTGGTTGGACTAGAAAACCTCCAATGTTCCTTCCAACCCTATGATTCTATGATTCTATGCTGGATTCTTAAAGCCTTTGGAGATGCTGTCTCATGCACTTATCTGATGTAAAGTAGCAGAGTGCATGTAATATGGGGCATATTATATTCTTTTATCCTTTTTTCTTGTACTTTTTAAGTTTCATTTGTATTAGTTTTTACTATTGCAATCAACATTCTTAATAAAAAATATATCCAAAGTGAATCAATGGAAAGGCAGAGACAGGCATTTATAATGTGTTTTTAAGAGGGGTTAAATATTTATAAACAGTGCAAATCAGTTGCAGTTCACAGAAAGGGAAAGTTAAAGACTAAATACCTATCTATTTTCCAAAGCAGCTCTCTTCTTCCCACACACATATTCTTTTTCTTAGTATTCATAAAACTAACCGCTCCGTGAATATTTTAGTATTAATATACTAGGATCTCTTTTTTTTTTGTAGTATCAAATAATTCAATATAATTTTCAAGTTATTACCAATTTATAATGTATATCAATTGTACAATTTAAGCAACTTGTTATCTATTTACATCTCAGGAATCTAATTTAACATTGATATCGAAAGATTTCACTTTAATCATTGCAGCATTAACAGCCTCTAGTTTCTACTGTATAAATATCACTGCACTTGGCTGTTATTTTTTATTTGATAACATAATGAAACCATTTTAAACAGTCATAATATTAATGCCTATAATCAAAATCTTATTTCACTGTATTCTCTTATAGCTCTTAGGTGTTGATACAGTATATTATTCACCTTCTTCAATCAAGCCTTTGCGTTTTGTAGTTTTTACTGAATTTTAAATTATTTCTCTGATTGTATTATCTCCCTCCACTGTGCTATTTAGGATCAGAAATGGTAAATGTTTATTTATTTTCCTTGGAGGAGGAAACAATAGTGCAAGGAATACTGATTTTTAAAAATAAAGAAAAAGATGATGAGCAAAAGAATAGAATGAGAAAAAGAGTTGTTACTGGATAGATATGATTCTCAGGGAAATCAACACCCTCCCCATTCAGAGTTTACAAAATATTAAGTTTTGGGCTTCATAAATGGGCGTGCTTATAATTCAGATCAGTATATTTATGTTTAAAACATAAAAAGTCACACTTTTAATTTCAGTGCTTTGATACAGACAAAAATTATATTACCACTCAGCTTGAACTGATGATTTATTGCAAGGTGTGGTCACTATATGGATGATATTCTAAGTAGCCTCTTTTTGCAGTCAATTCATATGACCCACATTCTTCTGTTGAGCAATGAAACAATATGAATTCAGGTCATAATGAACAGTGGCAGACGTGGTGGCACAGTGGCTTAATGGCACTGGAACTGTCGACCAGAAATGATCTACACTCTGGTGGTTCGAGTCGAGCTCCACGAGATGGGGTGAGCTCCAGCTACCTGCTCTTGGCTCCTGGCCGCCCAGCAGTTCAAAAGCACCCAATATTGAGAGTAGATAAATGGCTACCACTTTGGTGGGAAAAACTTAGCTGTGTTTGTGTGTGTGGAGAACAGAATCGGACTGAACCTGGCCAGACATGATGCAACGCAATATGAGGTGACTAACAAAGGAGTCCCAAAGAGCCAGCAACCCGAACACTGTGAGTCAGCTGCTGTATGCTAGTTCACCCCCTGTGGTGCACCAAATATAGGGACTTGGTGCACCGAACAGAATGAACTAGCAATTTAGGCTGTCAGGACTGTATTGTGTCTAGCATTTGTAAATTTCCCTGACATTGTATGCCATACCCTAAACAAATAAATAATTCACTAAAATGGGGCATCTGGAAGCAGAATGCGCTTAAGATACACTAGCAAATAACATTTTTATTAAATTAATGCTTCCAATGAAGATTCTCAAAGTAAATTACTTCTCCCTATAAAATGACAAAATTCATATTTCATCTACCATTACTTCAAATTATGGGACACCATATTGTGTGTGTGTGTGAGTAAGAAATTTTCATAATCAACAATTAAGAGATAAAATATTTTTCAGAAAATATCCAAGTAACACCAGAAGAAATCAACTGGGCAAATCCTTTCGCTGCTTCAGATTTACTCCAATTAGAGAAATAAGTTATAACAAAATTATAAATTATAAAACAAAATATCCTACCATCGGCTTCCTTTACTGTTTGTATTGGGCCTACAAATTATAATGTCTTAGAATTTTGGGAATCACGATGCAAAATACTCAAAAGATACAAAGCTGAGGTTATTATATTTAGACAGGCAGATAACCAATCATTTATTTTGGCCATTTGTAAATCTGAATTCATAAACATCCTATGAGTTTTGATGGATATGGTGGTCTAGATTTTTGGAGGATTAGATCTTTTTTTCTGTGAGCCATGGTGGATGATAAATACAAATCTCTTTTATATTAAATATTCATAGTACATAGATGAGAACTTGGATGTAATCTATAGGAGCAATCTATATGTAACTTGGTACAGGTTTCATGTAAGAGTATTATTCTATGACTGAAAATATTTGATAGGTATACAAATCTTTACGTAATGCCAATGATTTATAAATTGATGAGTCTATTTCCTGTCTGCATCCTTTCTGCAATATCTTACTAGTAATTTTATTCTATTTGCTTTCTGTGTTAAGTTGTGAATGTTCTAAATATTACTAAGTATATATTTAAATACATATTTACATGACAATTTTACTGAATATTTAGTCCTCCCTTGTCTCCAAGTATTCATAAGTTTTTAGTTCAAAATTTTTATTTAAATATGGATTTTCTCACGTTTCAAAGCCCTTTCTAGGAATAAATGTCTCTCTAAAAATTCAGATCATATGCGGGTAATCCAAAGTAATAAATCAATATGTTTGCCAGGAGATTCTAGGATGTAGAAATGACTACTCAGTTGAAAAGACCATATAGGGAATCTTTCAAAAGACCTTATAGGGAACAAAATGCCTTATTATGTGTAAATGTATAAAATTTAACCATTAAGGCGAAAGTATACATTAACCAATGTGAATGGACTCATTGTGCTGTGCATGGTTATAAGTACTGTAACCATCATGATGCTTGTATTTGCTCCTGTAGGACAGCTCTAAATATTGTTGCTGAATAAAGTATTATCATTACCAGTTAATCCCCATCTTTTCATTGGTTGTGGTATTATGATACATTTCATAGCAAGATGATATCAGGATTTAGATCCCCATCCCATTCGTGTTGGATGCACCATTTAAGTCACTTCTGGGTAGAAAGAATTAGCCGGCAACATCACTGTTGCCCAGGGAATGCCCATGGGGGCTCCTTTCATGTCCCCATGAAGGAGCTGGAGCATATGACAGGAGCTCACCTTGCCATGCAGCAGCACTCAGATCTCGAACGCCGGCTTGCAGCTTCCAACCCAGCATCCTAACCATGAGTTATCATGCTGCAAGTTTTAGATATTTTGATATGTTTGAATTTGAGCTATCTAAACATGTGCAAATCAAAGAATCTCAGAAAAACTTGTTTCATTAAGGAGTTTACTACTTTATCATTCCTTCAAGGTATCTGGTATCTGAATAAGGGGCCTCACATACCAAATGACATCATTATACCTTAGAACTTTCCTAGGCAGGAAAGGAAGAGGAATTATAACATGACTGCAATGTTTGCAGCCAAAATAATAAGGTAGGGGAAGTATGAAGGACCCGGACTTAAACTTTCTTTCTTTTCTTTCTTTCTTTCTTTCTTTCTTTCTTTCTTTCTTTCTTTCTTTCTTTCTTTCTTTCTTTCTTTCTTTCTTTCTTTCTTTCTTTGCAATCCTGTGATTGCAACATGGGTGTCATTGCCTGCCTGTGATTCCAAAAATACCTATTTATCAGAAGGTATTTTTCTATTTCCAAGATACACTGCAAAGAAAACTTTGCATCTAGGGCTGCAAATAAATATGCATATCAGTACTTTCTTTTGCTAACTTTCTAGTTAATTGTTTCATCTAAAAAGGATTTTTGCAGCCCTGGATGATGCAGAGTATCTTGGAAGTACAGTAGTTCAAAGGTAAAGATAAAAGTAGAAGTAAGGGAAGCAATGGCTCAATGGGTGAAGATGCTGAGCTTGTCACCTGGAAAGCAGACAACCCAGGTTTGAGATCCAAGTGTTGTGCAATTGGGTGAGCTCCAATTACTTACCCCAGCTCTTGCCAACCTAGCAGTTCGAAAGCATGCAACTGTGAGTAGGTAAATAGGTACCACTTTGGAAGATAACAGTGTTCGGTGTGCCTTGGCATATAGTAATGTTGTCACATGAGCATGGAAATATATTTGGACAATGTTGGATAAGAAATGGAAATGAGTCTCACATGACTGGTCAAGGGAAATATTTACCTTTATCTTTAAAAAATATTTAGAAATAGGATGGGATATGAAGCTTGATAGGGACCTGTAGGACCACAGGTGTTCTGTAATTTATTCCTACCTTAATTGCTCCAGTCATAATGAATGAAGAATATCTTCTCTAAGATTGTATTCCTGCCTGGCTGTGAAAGCAGTATCTTGAGTAATTGCTGGGTAAGAGTAATTGATTAACTTCAAAGTTGTAATTAAGAGGTCATCTCTACTTTATTGCATAACCATTATTTTTTAAAAAATATTAACATTTTAGGTGAACATTTTTAAAAAAAAATGCGCACACACAAGTTGTATCTCTCTTAATATGGTTCAGGCTATGACATATGCATGTGTGTATCATCAGAAAGCATTAACATGCCTTTTCCCCTCTTTGAAAATACAGTTGTGTTCTGCAAATGAACAGCTTGAATCTGTAGGGCCCTCTTCTGTGCTTGACAGAAGATGGAATTGTACCACTGGGAAAGCAAAGGCATGGTTTGGCATTAATTGTGGCAAACAGACTTGGGAAACAGAAAGCATCTGCACATTTGTAAACAGGTTAGAAAGCGTAGTAGCAGCTTTAGTTTATAGTCACAGAGATTCACTAAGCATTATATGATATGTATATATTTCCAGTTCATGTGTTAGTTCTTGACTGGAAACTATAAATGTCTTTATTTATTTGTCTTGCTGTGTGAGCCATTCATACTTGATATTTTATTAAGCTTCCATTGTGGATATACAATAAGCCATTAGTTTCACCATTGCTGTACATTCTCCCAATCAAATATCATCAGAATTATATCTTCTTTTCCAGTTTTGGACAAAGTTTATAGTAGGAGCCACACAGTGGCTACTCCTGAATTCAAAAATTATCCATTTTTGAAAAGGCTATTTTTATTAATAAAAATTGGTACATTTCTTTTTTGCATAGACTTCATGGGATTTTACAGCAATATAGTATCATTCTCTATAAATTAAAAACATTGATAGAAAGTTTCAGTGTTTGACATGTATTTGGTATATTGTAGTTAGCTTATGTTATTTTTCTGTTTTTTTCCTTTGGTGAGGCTTGAATTGCTTTTTCCTATTTTTGTTATTCTTGTTTTATTTTTAAAAATGTGATTAAATAAAATGAAAAATAAAAAATAACATACTCTGATAGAACATACATAACAGGGTTCTTGGATTCTGGGAATTGTAGTTCAGCTCTTATTAAAAAATTCTTGATTCTTCAGTATTGGTTTATTGACATACTTTATAATTAGATATTTTTGAGACCGTTGAATACTATGAGTTATTTATTTGTTAAAAATGGCTAACAACTCCCATTTTCAACTTTAGCAATAGAACTTAGACTTATATACCATTTCACGGTCCTTTACAGCCCTATCTAAGCAGTTTACAGAGTCAGCATATTGCCCCCAACAACCTGGTTCCTCATTTTGACAACCTCAAAAGGATGAAGAGGTGAGTCAACCTTAAGCCGGTCAGAATCGAACTGCTGGCAGTTGGCAGAATTAGCCTGCAATACTGCATTCAAACCACTGCACCATCATGGCTTTTAGGACATTTGCAAATATTTATAAGCAGTAGAAATATGAAATGCCACCTTGTGTATGTGTGTATATATATATATATATATATATATATATATATATATATATATATGTATATGTATATGTATATGTATATGTATATGTATATGTATATGTATATGTATATGTATATGTATATATTATTACTTCTTCGTAGGGTTTATGTGTGTTTTTCTTCTAGCCAGGTTTTCCCTACGTAACCAAGGTTTTTTTGGTTACGTAGGGAAAACCTGGCTAGAAGAAAAACATATATATATATATATATTCTCAGGTTTTCGCGGGTGTTTGTATGTAGGTCTTTGGTTATTCGGGTCTTCTCCCACGTAAAATTGGAAGTGAGCTCCTGGAAGCACGAAGCCGAGAACACCAGCCTGAAGATGACGAATGAGACTTCGTTTGCAAACATCCTAAAAATCATGATACTGCAGTGGTTATAATGGAGTATTGCAAGCTGATTCTGCCAACTGTCAGCAGCCTCACCCTCAGCCTCTGAGTGGGTTCAACTCAGTTCCAGTAGCAAGTTGTTCCATTATCCCGGTTGTACCATAGATGAGGCAGTATCAATTGCTGCTATTAAGAGTATAGAGTTCTTCTCTTTCAAAGTCCAACAGGTTGAATGAGGGCAGGCAGTCCTTCAAATAACCTGGGCACAAGCAATGTGAAGTCTTATGCATTGCAACAAATATATTGAACTGATCCTTGATAGCAAAGAATAACCAACTTAGCTGCCTAAACAGAGAGGTAATAGAGCATATCCTAGAAGTCCCACTGCCACATAGGCTGCTACTTTCAGAGGCAGTTGCAATTTCTGGGCTATTTTCAAGGGCCATCCCATTACTAATGCATGTACCACCAGTGCCAAGTCTCTCTTTCTCTCTTTCAGGAAAGGGTGTGATTACTTTATTAGTCATCAATCTGTGTCATCAGTGTAATATGACTATCCAGATTACTATAACTGGCATTTTCTGCATGCAAATGTATGTATACATAATGAGCATGTAATCCTTCTTCCATCAAGCTGAAAATGAGATTACTAGAGCATAATTAAAAAAAAAATAGAACATTGAATTAACTTTATATTATTAATTGGGAGACAAAGATAAAACCTTAGGGAGTTCATATATGTATCTCACTTTTGATTCAACCACAATTAAAGTAGTGGAACAGATTTCTTCCCACTGATTCTTCTGATGTTTGGACAACTCAGAATTCCCTGCATGTGGCTTGAACAGTATATTCCTTGACATCAGGTTGGAGAAAAATTAGCACCAAATAGAATTAAGTTCTACAATTATTTAATTTCTTAAGACATACATGTGAAAATTGCTTACAAAGTAAACTGTGTCCTAGAAAGAACATTTTACGACAGTCAAGAAAAGAAATATGAAACCAACCTTGCCTTTTCTAAGAAACTATTTTGTAGTAGTTATTGGCACAGTCATGGAACATTTAATCTCTCTTCATTGTTTAAAAACAACAGAAAAACTATAGCATGAGTGTTTAATACATTGGATTTCTTTTCTTTGGATGTGGAAAACAATAATGATTAACGGATTAGTATTCAAGCATACAAATTTGGATTGTCTATGATATTAGTAATAGAGATTTATCACCTCATTTCTACTCTGCTGCTATTGAAGCAATCTTTCTTTTAGGTGTTTATGTTTTTCAAAAAATAATACACATACATTATAATGCTCATAGACATATAGAAAACAGCGGTATCTACAATGTCAAAATGAAAATGTGGTTTGATCTGAGATTACAAATGTTAAAATAGGTGGCTAATAAGTGAAATTCACAATCATAATGCAAGGGTACCAAAACTGATGGTGGAAGAATGTGTAGATATATTAATGCAGGATCAAAGAAGATGCCAGTGTTTGAGGATACTGATGGATCCTCTTTTAACTATTCTTATATACATCAGCTTGTTTTCTGTTTCCAATCTGTTCAAGAAAAAACATAAGATAGCCCAAGCTATTTGCATTCTATATGGTAATCTTAGCTTCCAACTGCTGAAATCTCAGAATTGCTTTACATTACAGATAACCTCACATAACAAGGAAAAACTACCTATTTCACAAAGTTTACCCTAAGCTACAAGAATTCCCAGTTTTGTTTATTATGTTAGACATTTGGTGATCGAAAGACGAACACAAAACAGCAGGCAATTTTTTTTGTTCTATTATCTCTGTGTCTGCAGTGTGAAATAAAACTTTCCAGTGCAAGAACTATTTTTCTCAACTCTTTCAATATCCATGGCTGATATTTAATTAAATGATGAACTGTAGAAAAACAAAATAAAAATAAAAATTATACGTAGATATGTTTGTGTATGCGTATGCTTCCCATGTACTTAGATATGTATGCAGCATTTTATTCAAAAGTTTTGATAAAATGACTTCTTTTTATTATAATCGTCCAGATGTATTCCTCTTAGTCATTAATAAATCATAAGTAACACATACTTCCAATCAAATGACTAATTGGGAAGATGACTTTATTTTACCAATATAGAACACATTTATTAGCACTAAGAAGGGTGCAAAGAATCCATTTCTGTTACTCAGTCATTAATTTCCAAGTAGTAGATGTGTAATTAATATCTAGTATCATTTCTAACTGGTTGAAATTCAGCAACTATGTGAAGTTAGTCCAGTCTAGACCACAGATAGGAGACCATCAAGGAATACCATAGACCATAGATCAGAGCTATAAACTAGACTGGGTGTTGAAAAACATCCCAAACAAAAGTAATGACAAACACACCTGATTTATACCCCCCAAAAAATTGCATAGGAAAATTCATATAATCACTAGAAATTGAAATTGACTCATGGAAATGTTTCCCCTTGTTTATGATTTGAAAAGCAGGATTTCCTAAAATGATTTCAGCCTTAAGCTACTATGATAAACTGTCCATTAGGACCTTGGAGTCCTAGAGGACAGTCACTTAAATATGAGCAAGCAGTGTGCTGTGGGTGGCACAGTATACAATATTTGTATTGTGTGTTTTTAATTCTGACTGTTCACCGCCCTGAGTCCTTCGGGAGAGGGGGTGGTATAAAAATTTAATAAATACTAATACTAAATACTAAATACAGTGGATCAGTGGTTAAGACACTAGGCTTATCTGCTGGAAAGCTAGCAGCCCAGATTCAAGACCCAAGCACCATGTGACAGGGTGAGCTCCTGTCCTTATCCCAGCTCCTTCCAATCTATCAGTTTGAAAACATGCAACTGCGAGTAGATAAATAGGTACCACTTTGGTGGGAAGGTGACAGTGGTCTGTGACATCATGCTGGGCACATGACCACAAAAATGTCTTTGGACAGTGCTGGCTCAATGGCCTTGAAATGGAGATGATCACACACACACACAGTCAGCAATGACTAGTGGAGTAAAATCCGCAGGGACTCCTAATGTGCTATAGTCGCTAAAAAAGCCAGTGCAGGCTGCATTAACAGAGGGATAGAATCAAGCTCACATGAGGTGTTAGTACCATTTTATAATGCCTTGGTAAGAGCACACTATTGTAATATTGCATCCAGTTTTCATCACCACAATATAAAAAAGTGCAGAGAAAGGCAACAAAAATGAATAGGGGAGTGGAGGCAATAGTGGCTAATATCTATAGCTCGGGTGTAGGATGAGGGTGAAGGTTCATTCTCAAACTCAGAGAACGAACTTTTACCCTCCTATGAAGAATGGTTGCAGGAATTGGGTATGTCTAGTCCAGTGATGGTGAATCTTTTCGGCACCGACTGCTGAAAAGGTCCCACGGAAACGTTGTGCGCGCTCATCAGTGCCACACTCTGGAAAAGCTGAACTTCTGGGTTCTAGCGTGCATGCGTGCCTAACGATCAGCTGGCGGGTGTACATGCACAGGCCAGTTTTCAGCACTGCCACATGCATGAAGGACAGCTGATCGTCATGTGCGCATGCATGCCAGAAACCCAGAAGACGAACAGGCAAGCCCACGCATACCGGGCAACATGGCTTTGCATGCCACTTTGGCCACACGTGCCATAGATTCACTATCATGGATCTAGTCTAATGATCTAATGGACAAGAGATGACATGATAGCAGTGTTCCAATATCTAAGAGGCTGCCACAAAGAAGAGGGGAGCAATGGATGGGAACTAATCAAGCAAAGAAGCAACATAGAACTAAAGAAAGATTGCCTGGCAGTTAGAAAATTAATCAGTGGAAAGACTTGCCTCCAGAAGTTCTGAGTGTTCCAACACAGAAAGGTTTTTAAAAAGAGATTGGACAACCATTTGTCTGAAATGGTATAGGTTTCTTGCTTGAGCAGGGGATTGAACTAAAAGGTCTCCAAGGTCCCTTCCAACTCTATAATTCTGTTATTTTGTCCATCTCTAATCTCTGATAGGGAGAAATCATGTTCTGAAAGGGACATAGGGTGAAATCCAGCAATATAAGTAAATGCTATGTATATTGCAAATTGTCAGTCCAGTGAATTCCTCATCAGATTCAGCTCTGTAAGCCAGTTAAAGTTTATTGTTCACTACTGTATAATTGCTAAAATTCAGAAGCCAGTTGGTCTTTCAAAGGCAAAGAAAGGTGAAGAAGTTACTTGTGTATTCTTCATATCTATGTGTATTTAAACTTATAATCAAAAGTCCTGAGTTCTTGGTCTGACTCCTGTTACAACATTCCATTGTTAAGAAAGTTTTCTAGAGGAACAAAGAAATGGACAAAAATAAGGAAATAGCTGTACCAAGAGATTGGCTGAAAAATAAATAATGTGAAACAAAACACACTTAGCGAAAAAGAACAGATGGAATATGTAACAGACACGAGGGAAAAGCAGTCATGTGGGCAATTAAAATCCTAATGGTCTAATGCTGAAGATTTCTATTAAAAGATGCAGAAATAAAAGAATGAAAAAGATACATACACATTGCTTTGAGAAAACAATGAGAAACTGCATACATCTGCCATAAAATGGTCTCAGATATATGTCACTAAGCAAAGATAAAATTCCTTGATATGTGAGAACAAGCAAAAAATGGTTTTTCTAAAAATTGCCAGCTTTAATATTCAAGGTCATTGATCATGCTCTAACTTCACTGACTTTTTCAGAGCTGCTACCACAGAGAACACTGATATGGCATATAAATGGAAATTTTCAATGAATTTGAAAAATGTTGCATGATTACAGCATAGATATGACAGAAAACAGAAATCTGGTTCTCATTATACTGAAGACTGATTCACACAAACCATTTTTGTTTTCTTCCCCATATATTTGAAATAGCCTGTGATAATTATTGACCATGTAAATGTGGCTAGTGCAAATAAACCTATAGGCTTAAAGTGCATATAATGTAGATCAGGGGTGTCAAACTCATGTTGTTACAGTGGCATCATGTGATGTATTGGGACTTTTTTTCTCCTTTGCTAAACTGGACATAGGCGTGGCCAGTGCATGACACATCTGGCCTGTGGGCCAGGAGTTTGACAGCTCTGCTGTAGATGAAGATTAGATTGTTCTTAAAAACAAACTGAACAAAATTCTTTAAAACTCAGTAGCTAAGTGAGCTTTCTCCTCTCTTCAAATTTATAACATAGACATATAAAGCCTATTTGTGTAATCTGGTACACAAAGCATTTTTAATCTGTATGGGGATGGGGGGGGGAGTTCTGAGGTTTTTATAGTGTTGTTTACCTTGTTTTTATATTGTTGATACAATATTGTTGTATTCTGCCCAGAGTCACTGCGTGTGAGTTGGGTGGCCATAAAAAAATTATTTAGTAAATAAATGGATACATTGTTTTCGGCCAATTCAGTTATCACAGAATGCATGAATATATGCATCGTGCATGGGACAACTGCAAAACTAGAATGCAAACTTTTAGTTAATAAAGTAGAATTTGTTGAGAACTTCTTCACTGTACTATTTGGACATCCTAAACCTTGTATATGGTTTCTACAAGATGGTATTATTTCCAGATATCTAGCTCCATATAAATCTCGATCACAGTGTATAACCACTCCATGCTGAGAGCCTATTCCCCAAAGTGGGCTGGAATAAAAACAAAATTAATTCAAATCAATGCAATTTACAATTACATTCTACTAATTAAACTTTAATTTAATACTCACCATGTATTTAATATTTTACCCTTTAGTCACATTAAAAATTCAGCATCAACTTTGGCAAAGGCTCTGAAAAAATGGCCAAAGCTTTCTAAGGCCCAAAGCATTCCAGGACAATGGGTTATGTGTCCCCGACCTAGAGTTAGATATGAAGAAATTGCAGGGAGAAATAAATTTGCAGGAAAAATAATTTGCTTTTGGCAGTTACAAAACTCATCACAAAGAGGGCAGAAAAGCAGCTGCTATGTTTTTTATAAACGTTTTATTCCCAGTGCATTTCAAACATTTATCAAGGAGCAATGTAAAATATAGTGCACAGATTAGAAAGTATAGCATAATTGGGCACGTCTGTCATATTTAAGATTTTCCTTGATAATCATGTCAAATACACCAGGAAGAAGATATATAATTGGGGAGAAGAAGTTGGGCAGGAGACAGACGTAGCTGATGTCATTTTGTTTGTTCCTAAGGGTCACTGTGTCATCTTCCCTGGACGATGTTTGTCCACATATCTTTGTTGTGACATATTCCGGAGAGGAAGAGTTATGATAACTAGAGCATAAGAAACAATTGACTAAACTGTATTTCAGGAATGATGGGGGTGTAGCACACTGTTTCTAAAATAAACAGCCACTTCCAGTGTTATGGCATGCTGAGCAGTTCAGGACAGGATAATATCAGAGGTGGGTTTCAGGAGGTTCTGACCAGTTCTGGAGAACCGGTAGCGGAAATTTTGAGTAGTTCAGAGAACTGGTAGTAAAAATTCTGACTGCCCCCGCTCCCATCTATTCTCTGCCTCCCAAGTCCCAGATGATCAGGAGGAAATGGGGATTTTGCAGTAACCTTCCCCTGGAATGGAGTGGGAATGAGATTTTACAGTATCCTTCCCCTGCCATGCCCATCAAGCCATGCCCACGAAGCCATGCCACACCCACCAAGCCACGCCCACAGAACCAGTAGTAAAAATATTTGAAACCCACCACTGGATAATATTTGAGATCATGGCTAGTCTAGAGAAAAGAAAGACTAAGGGGTGACATGATAGCAGCGTTCCAATATTTGTGGGGCTGCCACAAAGAAGAGGGGGTGGGGTCAACTTACATTTCAAAGCACCAGAAGGCAAAACAAGAAACAATGGATGAAAACTGATCGAGGAAAGAAGTAACCTGGAATTAAGGAGAAACTTCCTGACAGTGAAGACAATTAACCAGTGGAATGGCTTGCCTTCAGAAGTTGTGGGTGCTTCATCACTGGAGGTTTTTAAGAAGAGACAGGACAGCCACTTGTCTGAAATGGTATAAGATCTCCTGCTTGAGGAGGGGGTTTGACTAGAAGACCTCCAAGGTCCCTTCCAGCTCTATTCTGATTGATTGAGATCAAGGATGCACCACCACCCCCTCCACAAAATAAAACAAAACAAAAAACAGATAACCATTGAACAGGTACAAAAGACTTTCTTTGCTGTCATCTAGTGGCTATTTGAATCCTTGCACTCCATATACAGGTAGTCCTTGACTTACAACAGCTCATTTAGTGACCATTTGAAGTTACAATGGCACTGAAAAAAGTGACGTATGACAGTTTTTCACACTTACAACTGTTGCAGCATTCTCATGGGATCAAAATTCAGATGCTTGGCAACTGGTTCACATTTATGACGGTTGCAGTGTTCCAGCATCATGTGATCACCTTTTTCCACCTTCTCACAAGCGGTCAATGGGGCAGCCAGATTCACTTAACAACCGTGTTACTAACTTAACAACTGTAGCAGGAAAGGTCATAAAATGGGGCAAAATTCACGTAACAATTGTCTCACTTAGCCCAATTTTGGGCTCAATTGTCATAAGTCAAGGACTACCTGTATGGTGGCCCTATTTTCAAGTGACCGCTAACCTAAGCAACCTGGTGGGCTTCAAGGAGTACAATTTGCTCACATGTTGGATTATCATATAAAATAAATATAAATAAAGCTCATAAATAAATATGAGCTACTGCTATGGGACTAGCAGAAGAGTTACTTTAAGGATACTGTTGGGGCCACAGCCTGGCTCATTTAAAGCAACCTTGCTTCCTTCCTTCTTTCCTTCCTTCCTTCCTTCCTTCCTTCCTTCCTTCCTTCCTTCCTTCCTTCCTTCCTTCCTCCCTCCCTCTCTCCCTCTCTCCCTCTTTCTTTCTTTCTTTCTTTCTTTCTTTATTTCTTTCTTTCTTTCTTTCTTTCTTTCTTCACTTACAATTATGAATCCATAAGCAAATGTCTATAGAGCTGAAGAAGCTTCTTAGATGAGAATCATCTTCAAAGAAAAACAAAAAAGTCCAGGTGCCTCTTGAAAAAGCACCTTTGGGACAATCCATAGGCAAGACTTTATCTAGCCTGAGACTGGAGTGGAATGGGGGATAATTTAAAGCTAAGATTTCATTGTGGACAGTGTATGTTACAAAATCAGAGCAAAGCCAAGATATTCATTTGACCCTTCTACCTTTTGAGCCCATTTTTTTCTGAGAGATACTTTGGGAGATATGAAGAGGCAACAAGCAATTCATTGGAACTTAGCCTGATCTAGATGCATCTGGTGTTTTCTTTTTTGTTCTATTATCATTAGGGAGTTGTTATGAATAGTTTGTTCAAATTATTTAATGTTTAGCATTTCAAACAGCTTGTTTCCAATGAGTAGATAAATCACAGCTCTCTTGGCTGAGAATTATAAAGATTTTTTGTCCAGTTCACTGCCCAGGCACTTTTCAATTTCTATTTCTGCAGATGGCCATATGTGAATGTTGAAAAATCCATCAATGTAACATTGGTTAGCAGTAATTTGAATATTATGCGGAAAAAGCAAAGAACATTGAAAACCAGTGAATGAGACATATTTTAAAATTAAATTTAAGTTCAAAGAAATATTGGATTGTTATTATGGTGCAGGATTTCTGGAGGTTGTTTCACCTAGTTATATTGAAGCAAGCATCTGGACATCTAACAGAAATGTGCTATTTAGTAAGAGAGATGGTTTTTAAATAAAATTTTAAAAATGAAAGATGCATTTGTGTTCCTTCAGACCTGCATTTTTTTTTCAAATAGCCCTCAGAAATAAATTACAAGGTACTGTGACACTGTTGTTTTGTCTTTTTTCCCCATCGCTGTTGTTGAGTGATGGCCTGTGTTTAAGATGGCTGCTTTTCTAGACCACAGCTAATAAGCTTATGAAAAAAAAAAACCCACAATTAAAGTTAATTATTGCAAATTCAGCAATAGAGTATATAAGTAGATTGTGTTTATGGTGAATACATCATATCCAGTGGCGGGATTTAGCCAGTTCGCACCACTTCGGGAGAACCAGTTGTTAACTTTCTGAGCAGTTTGGCAAACTGGTTGTTGGAATAAATCATTAGGGCAGAGAACCAGTTGTTAAATTACTTGAATCCCACCACTGATCATATCCCCTGGTAAAGGACAGGAAGGCCTGGAGGAACATTGTCCATGGGGTCGTGATGGGTTGGACATGACTTCACAACTAACAACAACAAATCATATTCCAGGTTACCAGTCCACCACAAGTTAACAAGACTGACTACCCAGAAAAGAAGAACTGAGCTGATTAAAGAGTAGCCATGTTGTTGCCTTCCAAGCTGATCTAAGAATGTCTCCTATAGTAAAAGATGCTGAACACTTTTATGTAGAACTTGTGATGATTCCTCTACTCCTGGTGATTTTTTTTTTTTTTACAAAGATCAGTACTCCACAAACATATAAGAGGTCAAACATTGATGGCTCATAAGATTTGGTTTTCATCTTCTAGGTTAAGCTCTTTGTTTTGTTTGAGGATTTCTGCAAAATGCTAGTTTAGATGCTCACCCATGGTTCTTAAATCCCTTTACTCTGTGTTGTAATGTGTGCAGTCAAACAACCCTAACAACCCTAAAAGAAACATGCAAAAATGAGTCCTTGGTAAATTGCTGATCCCAGTCCTGTGTGGCTTTCAGCCTTTTGCTGCTCCTCTCTTTTCTACAGAAGATGTTAACTTGATTAAAAAGTGAAAACACACCAACTGTTCTGCTGTTTTCATGAAGGACACTTTCTAAAATTGATGTCATGACTCAGCATCCTTCAGCATCCTGAGCCTCAAATTGCTCCCAACATAAATTTACTAGCAAATAAAGAGAAACCCATTTTGAAATGAAACACAATATAACCATCTGACAGCAGTACACTGTCCCTGCTCTGATGTCAGGGACAAAAGCCTCACTGTAAATCTGACGAAAACACATTTTGTTGTTTTGCACAGCTATCCCGCTGCCCTCTTGTTTTAGATTGGTATCATTACATAACTTTTTATCAGAGCAGCTTCTGGATGGAGCAGACTTATAACACTTTGGAGGTTTCGCAGGCCTGTTTAGCATCCTTAAAATTATTCCCCTATTTCAGTCTGGCCTTTAGCAATAACTAGACATCAAAACATAAGGGTGAGTCTCTTCTGCTGAACTGTGCATTTGGGGAGGGGGAGTTTTTTATTAAAAACCAAGAGGAAAAAAATGTCTTGGCCGCATGTGTCCTGGTCATTCCAGGAATCCTCAGGAACAAGTTTATATTGTTTTTTTTTTAAACTGTTTTCATTGTAAAATTCTCAGTTTTTTTTTTAAAGTTAAAGCAAGATTAAAGATGTTTTGCAGTCACATCATATGTTTGTGAAAGGAAGTGCACCTGCTTTCTCCCCCATCACTGTTTGTTTTGTTGTCTTTTCTGAGCAAGGTTGAATAATAGCTGGACTCCATTCCTACTAGTTTTCAGTTTCTCTAGGGATCCATCAGGAGTGAGTTACAGAGTTTGTGGTACAATCCTGTCACCCTGTCACTGGCTGTCTTTCGGCTAGTCACTCTCTTGATCCAGCCTACTTGACTGAGTGGTTGTCATGGAGAGAAAATGAAAGTGGGGTGGGTGGGGATGAGGGGTCCCTTAGGAACTATTCTGAGCTTCTGGAGGAAATCAAGGAGAGTGGGACAACACAACTCTAATGAACAAATATTTCTACTGTATACTTAGGCTGGCCAACAATATGGATTCAAAGGGCAAATAAAATTCTGAGCAAACGTACAAAGCATCTGTTGGGAACAACTCTGCGCAGCGGCATCTCTCTTTTTTCCCTGAGTTTGCACAGTTGCTGTGCAATTCAGAGAAAAGGCATGTGATTTAAAGTGTTCCATACAGGTGCTGTATGCTTGTGCTCCAAATCATGGTTTGCCCTGCAAATCTGAATCAATGACTGGTTGTGATATTCTCTTCAAAATATTATTTTCTTGATAATTTACTATAACATTTTGACTGTTCTGATATTGTTAGAAAGGGTTTTTTTTCCCCTCTTCTAATAGGGTGAGAGAGATCAGAAAGAACCAAATAAATGAGTTTTTGTATCCTATAGTATCAGACTTGTTGCAACTACCAGCTGGCTTTCTCCCATTAATTTTTACCAATACAATGCCAGACCTACCTACAAAAGTTCATGTTTTGATGGATGGAATATAGGAGGGATGGGAAAAATAAGATCATATGAAGTTGTATTTCCTTAGCTACTTCACTTCTGCCGAGAAAAAATAATTATAAAATTGTTTTTTATGAAAGGGTTTGAAATGTGGTGAGTCATACTACTCATACAATTCACATCCTATTATTTTGCATGACTTAATTATCTCCCTCTGCTCACAATCAACAACATTGACCTTTTCCTCAATTTGTTCACAAGCATGACTTTAAAAAGAAAGTATTCTGATGGGTGTAAGATAGACATAATTGTGTCACACAAACACATATTTGAGATGGCTGTTTTGCTCCATGGTTGCACAAGGTAGAAGGGAACAGCAGCTGTAACATGGATTTGTGAAGACGAAGGAAAGGGTTCTTTCTTTCAGCTTGTTTTCCTTCCCCTTTGACACTGCTTGATGGTAAATTAAAGCTTTTCCTTCCTTTTAAAAAACTACTCAGCAATATTAAGGTAAAGGTTCCCCTCGCACATATGTCCTAGTCATTCCCAACTCTAGTGGGTGGTGCTCATCTCTGTTTCAAAGCCAAAGAACCAGCGCTGTCTGAAGATGTCTCCATGGTCATGTTGCCGGCATAACTAAACATCAAAGGCACACGGAACGCTGTTACCTTCCCACCAAAGGTGGTCCCTATTTTTCTACTTGCATTTTTTACATGCTTTCTAACTGCTAGGTTGGCAGAAGCTGGGACAAGTAACAGGAGATCACCCCGTTATGCGGCACTAGGGATTCGAACCGCTGAACTGCCGACCTTTCAATCAACAAGCTCAGCATCTTAGCCACTGAGCCACCACATCCCTCAGCTAAGCAATATTACATCAGCCATATCAGGTCTAATTTGGTCCCCAATAATTCCTTCGCCCTACTTTCATAAAGAAGATAGAAAAAACACAAAAAAACATAACACCTTGTAAAGTCTATTAGGATTTTCCAGTAAATTCCATGAGGGTTTTTTTTTTTTTTTTTTGCATAGTCTACCTCTTAATTTTTCATTGCAATTCATTCAAAGGCATTCATAAACAGATATGCCAGCCTAACGTTGCTGTTAAGCAGACTTTGCCCACACTGTGCTATTTCTCCAGTTATACCAAATACACATTCACAGAAATATACACCTCTAATTATCTGTTTCTGAGCAATTTAAAATCAGTATTCAGATTCAGTCTTTACAGGTGCGAATGTGTTTAATGTTCCTCTAAGGCTTTGATTATGGCTGCAGCTCATTTACTACCTATTCCAAAAGTCCCTCTTTTTTTCTTACAAAATCCTAAAACAACACAGTCCATTACTTGTGCAATGTCTTGAGAAGAAAATCTGAAACCTGAATCTGAAATAAATAGATTCCCTTTGTAAAGTATGTGCACTTTTGGTACTAATCCATCTGAGGAACTGGAATATTTATTCAATATAAAAGAAATCTGAGAAAAATACAGATATGAATACCATTGTTACATTCAATATGGGATTTTAGTGTGTCTTGGGTTAAAGAACCTTTCCCTGGCAGAGCAAATAAGGGGTCACCTGCCAACTATATAATTGCAAATGATGGAAGCTGTTTACAGGTGCAATCTAGATAAAAGCTGTTTTCAGCTTTGAAGCACTGTGTCTGTAATAAAACTACACTACAAAGAATAACTGCTAAGCATTACCATCTGAATGAGGAGTAATGATAGGTTATGGGATAGTAGGCTTAAATTATTGTGAAAGATGACAGTTTTACAAAATAAGTGCCCATCTAAGTGGATTTCTGTGGAAGCAAGTCATATTTATTTCAATAGCACTCACTTTCTGACTGCTCTAAGAAGTACTACCTTAATTCAATAAAAAATCAGGAGCAGAGAAAACATATCTCGTTTTCCAAAATGGGAAATTTCTACAAAATGGGTCTATCTGTCCAGCTCACAGTTTGATTTAGAGATGACATTCTCTCTCACCTCTTCCCTAATCCTGCATCCTTTGTGAAAAACATTATCCGTTTTGTCTGCCAATACTACAGGTTCTCCTGCATGCTCCTTGATAACCAAGAAGTAGAAAAAAAGGTAGATGGTAGAATAATTCCTAGAGAACAGTAATTCTATTTGACTTCAGCATTCATCCATTTAACACTGGCTAACTGGTTGAAGTAGTTATGTAACTGAATTTTTATTTTGGGGTTTTCTGGTTCTTGTCTGTAATGCATAAGCCCGTAGCACTCGGAAGAAGCAACTTTCAGCTTCTGAATTTAGTTTACAATCTCGGATTTTAAGAGCCACTACAGATATAACTTACCAGCTACAAAGTGATGGATTGCATTGAGCAGAACTAATATGCCTGAAGACAAAGAAGAAACTATCTTTATATATTTTGGCTTTGCAGAAGTAAACCGTAGGCTAGGCTAGGCTAGGCTAGGATAGGATAGGATAGGATAGGATAGGATAGGATAAACTATCATTAGCAATTAGTCTTCATGTTTCTCAGATGGCTTTATTGTAAGTGTGAGGCTGCCTTTTCAAGTGCCAGGTGCTGAAAGTTATCAGTAAATTGCTAAAAAAGAGATTGCATTTTTCAAAGGTGGTAAAAATTAGCGCAAAAAATAGAATTGTCAATCTGGTTAGAAAGGAGCAATACCTTTTATCTTGCCTCAATTTGTAAAATATCAGAAGTCAATAAATTCTTATAATAATTTTTTTTTCTAAGAGATTTACCAGATTTTCTGATAAAAATTGTTTTGCAAACTTTCCTACTGATTGTTCTTACATTGTGGTCTCTTGTCAGAGACCTCCAAATTTCCAGATACAGGAGTGAGTACTAGATACATTCGTCTGACTCCCAAGTGTTCCCAGGAATGTCCATAGACATCAATATAGCTAATCAGCTTTATCAAGATTGCATATTAATTAACAGCTAGAACTTCTGCATGCTGTGATGCCCTAAGCATATTTAATTTAATTTAATTTAATTTAATTTAATTTAATTTAATTTAATTTAATTTAATTTATCGAATTTCTATGCCGCCCAACTCCCAAGGGACTCTGGGCGGCTTACAGCAAAAAATAATACAACAAAGAACATAGGAAAATTATTAAAAAAACATTTTAAAAACATTAAAAGTCCATGCACACCATTCATGGCCGGATCTCTCAAGATTGCAACAGCAAGATCAACAGCCCCAGGCCTGCTGGAAAAGCCAGGTCTTCACCACTTTCCGGAAGGCCAATAGGGTGGGGGTAGTCCGGATCTCAGGAGATAACTGGTTCCAGAGAGCTGGGGCAGCCACAGAGAAGGCCCTCCCCCGTGGGCCTGCCAGCCAGCATTGTTTAGCTGACAGGACTCGGAGGAAACTAACTCTGTGGGATCTTACCAGTCGCTGGGAGCTATGCAGTAGAAGGCGGTCTCAAAGTTGCTACAAATAAACACATAAGGACACTATGTATCATCTGCCAAGCTTCTCCAACTTCTTAGGTCACCTTCACTGCCCTCAGGACCTGCCTCTATGTGTTGTCTTTCCATTCCAACAGAGCAGGTGAGTTGCTCTTTTACACAACCATACCTGCAATGTTACCCCCTGCACTTACAATCTCTTCTGAGTTCCAGTCTTCTTTTTCTTTTCCTTCGTAGCATTCAGACTCTTACTTCCTAAACCTGGTAAAGATTATAACTTATTTACCTTCTCCAGAAGACATAACATTTAAAATAATCCCTTCTGTTACTTTCTGTTATAAAGTCAGAACAAGAGAACATGAAGCGAGCAAAGAGCATTGTCTCCTGGACATTTTCCAGCCAATCATCTCAACTTGTTCCAAAGCAAGCTAATGCTTTTGCATTACCAACCATGTCACATGCTTCATTGAAGTTTCTTTTGGTGGTTTCACTATGGAGATAAAGCTGGAATGGGACTTTGGGAGGTAAGATTGACAATGAATTGTATTTAAAGCTTTGAAATGTTTCTTCATAGCTCTATGAATGCTAAATAAATCATGTTCTATTTTCTTCTTTGTGAAGTCACTTGCACAAAGGAGTTCACTTCAGAATAACAGTCAGTTGCTTTCAGCTCCTCCAGTCCAAATAGTAAAAGTCATGTAAATGTGAACCCAGCAACATGAGCATCTGTTTAATTAAGCAACAACATGAGTACCATGCCACGGATGAGATGCAGAGCAGACAGATCTAAAAATGGATATCATAATATTCCCTATCCTGAAATTCTCCAACAACATATTCCAAAACCATGCCAATGTTGCAGGTAACACAGGGTGCTATTCAGCAGGTTCTGACAGTTTCTGGAGAACCGGTAGCGGAAATTTTGAATAGTTCAGAGAACTGGCAAATACCCTCTCTGGCTGGCCCCAGAGTGGAGTGGGAATGGAGATTTTGCAGTCTCCTTCCCCTGCCACGCCCACCAAGCCACGCCCACAGAACCGGTAGTAAAAAAAAAATTGAATTCCACCACTGCATTAACACATTAAGTTTTAATGTATATGTCCTGCATTTATTTCAGTGGGTATTTTTAAAATCAATTGGTATAACCTAAATTGTCAAGTGGATGCTGTTATCGAACAGCAGTTCAGACTTCCCAGGAAGTCTGAACTAGATTTACCTCAAAACTTTCCTAAAATTATTGAAACTTCGGATGTTTAGCTCAAACTTTAGGAATCAGAGACCAGCCAAAGCAGCTTGTTTCCAGGAGAAACAATCCATAAAAAGAAATGGAAAGAAGTCCACCACTGATTTCAGGAAGAGTGAATGGACCAGATTCACTGCCAAGACAGGCTTTCTAATGGTATAGGAGTTATAGCTTTTTAAAAAAGCATATATTAGGAATACTTACATTTTAAAAAAGAAATCCAATGCCTTAGAAAACTGCATACAAAACTCCATATGTTAAAGTTTCATAGAAATCTTTGCATAATAGGGAAAATTTTGGAAAAAATATTCCAACTTTTTAAAAATTACACAAAAATGACATAACAGAAAAGCTATAAAACTAAGACAAATTAGATTTGGACTGATTTGCATATTCTTATCTCAGCACAAGTTTAAATCTGAAATGTCATCCTTTTAAATGCTTGAAAAATCCAAGCTGATGCCATAAATATTGGTCAAACTCTGAATTCTGCTGAAACAATATTTGATTTATTATTATTCATATACATACACACACACACGCGCGCACACACACACACACACACATATATATATTATTGAACCTTTTAAACAAGATGATTGAAAACTAATAGAAACCAATATAAAGTAAGGAAGAAAAAAAGAAAGAAGAAAAAAAAAAGGAAAATATGAGAGGAAAAAATAAAAATAGAAAAGAAAGAAAAAGATATAAAAATGGCTTCTGATATTCTTCATTGCAGTTATACATTTTAACCTTTGAAACAAGATCTGCTTTTGTTACAGTACATAGGATTTCATTCAGGTTCTGAGCAATTTTAGTGAGATCTAGCTTGTTCTAATTTGAGATTAAACTTGAGCTGTGGTGGTGCAGTCGTTAGAATGCAGTATTGCAGGCTAATTGTGCTGACTGCCAGCAGTTCGATCCTGACTGGCTCAAGGTTGACTCAGCCTTCCATCCTTCTGAGGTCAGTAAAATGAGGACCCAGATTGTTTGGGGCAATATGCTGACTCTGTAAACCGCTTAAAGAGGACTGTAAAGCACTGTGAAGCATTTATATAAGTCTAAATGTGATTGATTTTCACACTATCCACACAACATTTGTAAATGATGTATAACAAGTTATGTTGGTCTATAATTTAAAAAAAAAATCAATTTGATTTGTATAAAAACTAAACCAGTAGCCAGCATTGTAATCCAATCCAAAGTGGGAACAGACAAGGTATGTAGGTTTAAATTTTTGTTACCTGAGATAAGTCCAGGTACAGTTGGAGTCCCCATATCTTTCATTTCATAGAAATGATATTTCGTAGTTGGCCTCAGTGGTGGGATTCAGCCAGGTCACACCCGTTCTGCAGAACTGATACCTAATTTTTTGTTGAGTTCAGCAAACTGGCTCCGAAAGATTGTATCAAGCAAGGAATTGAAGGCATGTGAATACATGCTAGACTGGCCATTTTGGAGCCAGTTCGCTGAACTCAACAAAAAATTAGGTATCGGTTCTGCTGAACTGGTTAAATTATTTGAATCCCACCACTACTCACAATATAAAACCTTCCTCTCACCCTGAGTTCCTAGAAAAAAGCCTGTTTCAGCCTTCTCATTCAGCTCTGTAGAATAAGGCTGAGAGAGGCTCTGAGAAAAGGAACCTGGCCACTTTATGAAAATATAACTTGGTTTTGTGAAACAGCTTTTTAAAAAAAAAAAAAAAAAAAAAAAAAGCTCTCTTTCAGAGGTGTCAACAGCTCTAGTAATCAAATACCTGTTGAAGGAACTAGAAAGGTCCTCACAACCTCCACTACAATTCCTTGTAATGCTTACCTGAGTGTATTAGAAATATTTTTTTTTTGTCTCAGCAAGAGTTTCCCATCATCTTTTATAGCTTGCTAAGATTATTTTTGGGAGTTGTATACATTTGATCTTGATTTGCTGGTCTATGACTATAGTAAAGATTTGACTTGACTTAGACTTCATAGCTGAGCCTTTATAATCCACATTTTCTCTTGGCTATTTTATTATATGCCCAGAATTCCTGCCATTCTTAACTATTCAAGTATACTGCTGCTCTGTGCCAATGACAGAAACATTTAAAGTTGTAACCAAAAGTGTCTTTCTGTTCTTGGCACACACTTTTAGCCAGCACAGGCTGCGAGGAGGAGGAGGAGGAGGAGGAGGAGGAGGAGGAGGAGGAGGAGGAGGAGGAGGAGGAGAAGGAGAAGGAGAAGGAGAAGATTCCTTTTCCCCGGAAGCATCCATGCCATCTCCTATTTTGTTTTAAAGGGTCCCCATACAGTATGTAAGAGAACAAAAACTTTAATTTCATGTCATAGAGGAGAGCCTGTTATATTTCCTGTGGCTATTTATTCAGCACATGCTGTAACAAGGAACAGGAGGAGGGTGTGGGTGTGTTTATGTGTGAGAGAGAGGGGGAGGGAGAGGAAAGGAGAGGAGATGGAGGGAGGGAGGGAGGGAGGGAGGGAGGGAGGGAGAGAGAGAGAGAGAGAGAGAGAGAGAGAGAGAGAGAGAGAGAGAGAGATGGATTTTATTTTTCCTCAATTTTGCCACTAAAAAAATAAGCAACTGGTATACTTCAGCCCAGTTACAAAAATGATTCTGTATTGCATATTGAGGAAAAACTTTTAATTTTCTTTCCTGAACAATCTCCAACAAAAGTGTATGTGACCAGGCTGCCGTTACATATTGGACATTAACATCTGAAGAACAATATAGAACTATATATGTTCAGGTTGCCGTTCATAGGAGCTCAATATGTATGAGAGACACATAGAAAGGGACTTTCACTCCCATGAAGCTGCTCCATATGCTGTTCACTGACCCATAGAGATTCATTTGAAATCTTCAGTACTTGCTGCACAAACAGTGGGAAGAAGGCCAGCCTGAACATGTGGTGTCAGGAAGCACCTTATTCTTTCCAATCCAGTGAGATATTGAAAATGAATGTAAAGGGAGTTGGGACTCCATCTGTCAATCCCTCCCTCTGTTAGTTTGTTCACCAGCAGGACGGGAAAGCAGAAAGATAAACATGCCTACGCAAAAGGCAGCATAAATAACTATTATACAAAAGAATATGCAGTTGCTTCCTATGACCAGACTCCATGCTCTGCATTGTTTCCTTTAGTTGTTGTTATAAGCATGAATCTCTTCTGCATGTACAAAAGGCTTTTAATTTAGAATAAGTAGTGATGGTAAAGAAAAATAATCTCACTGCTCTTAGAAATTTATTTAGTTTTCTACAAAAATCCCTCAAATTATTTTGCCCAAAACGGAACACTCTGCTTATATAAATTCTACCCTTATTGAACTGCAGCTTTATTTAGGCATTTAGTTTCTACTAAAGCCTTCCCCTTTGTAGCCCTGACTTCACAGGTTTGCAGTTAGAATCCTTGGACAAATTACAAATCATCCATGCGTTATAAGCAAATTCAGACCGATTTGCAGTAGAATTATAAACCTTTGTAAGTGATACGGAGGGATTTGGAGCTCAGAAATTATCTGAAGAGGATTCCAAATCCAGTGATGTTACTTAACGTGGAAGAACTTTCTGTATCTGTTCTATGCCTTCTTGGAAATTCAGCTCTTTATCTAAGAGTTCATATTCATACGAAAAAAATCTACTGGGTAAGCTTTGCAACTTGCTTTCTAATATTATAAAGATGCTTTAATTTGTTAAGATTTACTATCCCTTGAGAGTTTTCAAGCCATAAGATGATTCCTTTACCCAGAGGTGGGTTTCAGCAGGTTCTGACCAGTTCTGGAGAACCGGTAGCAGACATTTTTAGTAGATGGGCAAACCGGTAAATACCACCTCTGACTGGCCCTGCCCCCCATCTATTCTCTGCCTCCCAAGTCCCAGCTGATTGGGAGGAAATGAGGATTTTGCAGTAACCTTCCCCTGGAGTGGAGAGGGAATCGAGATTTTACAGTATCCTTCCCCTGCCACGCCCACCAAGCTATGCCAACAGAACCGGTAGTAAAAAATTTTGAATCCCACCACTGCCTTTACCCCTTCAGTCAAGCCCAGACAAGTTATATGAATGATGACATTGGAGACTGAATTCTTAGTTGTCCTTTATATTTGCGATATCTGAACATTTAAATATATTAGAAAATTAATCTTTATTTTTGTAAATCACATTTTTTTCAAGATAGAATTTGGTACAGTTCAGTCTTCTAGAAGCCATAGCTATTCACACTATAAAAGCTGGAGTGTGGAGGTCACTTATGGTCTTTTTCTAATCAATCATGGATAGTTTTGGCTAGATAGCCTGACTTAAACACAGGAATACAGCTCTACAGAACTAATTGATCTCCTCTAGGCAATCATACAGCCTCTGAGAAACAAAGTGGAATTAGGCAGAGGAATAATTGGGAAAAGGAAAGTCTGGCTTTATTACACATTTAAGAAGCAATTATTTCAGAGAGAATAGTCTCTTGGTTTCACACACTGTGCCATATTTATTGCTTTTATTTATTTATTTATTTATTTATTTATTTATTTATTTATTTATCATTAGTGCTATTACTTTAGTTGAAGAAATTATTTGTAACATTCTAATCGTAATGTGGATATTTAAAATGTTTGCTGCATTTATACATAATGTAAGCCTCCAAGAATGGTTAGATAGAGATGAAGGATAAAGTAAATTAATGAATACATAAATAAAGGTTTAAATACTTTCGAACTCTAGTATTTGTACTAAATATTCTCTCAAATCTTAACAGAAGTTGTGGAAAACAGAAATAAAGAGAATTACCTCTCTTATTGATTTCCTCCAATAATTGTCCATTTTTCCTCTAGAACAGTGCTTCTCAATCTTGGCAACCTTAAGATGTATGGACATCTTCAGTCAGAGCTCCACATTCTTAAATTTGTCAAGGTTAACCCAAAAGTGCTTTTTCAATAGGCAACTAGATTTTCTTGTTTTTCTTTGAAGAAATTTTGCTTCTCATCCATGAAGCTTTTTCATCTCTCGCTGAATGGTGGGGAATGAAAAGATTTATGGTTCAGCTGGTCATTTGCATTCTTTTAAAGAGTTGTTGAGGCTACTTGGGGGTTTATCTGTGTCCTCAGGATCACCCAAGTGGTGCAAATGGATGTGGAGACTTCTTGGAACTGCTGAAAGGACTTTGTTGTGGAGCTGTGCTTTTGCAGGATGTTGCAGGATCCATGACCTGGATGACTGAGAATCTCCATAGACATTTTGCCAAGGTTAAGAAACACTGTTTTAGAAGACACCTCCAAATTTACTTAAACTGAACTTTAGCCACTCTAATCTTTTAGTTAGAAATTTTGAATCATTCCACTCATTTTAAAAAAAAACCACCTCCCTCTGGTTCTTTCTGGAATAACTTTCCACTCACCCATCTTATTCCTAGTTTTAGGTATGATTCAAAGAGGAGCATAAACTTGGCTATACTCCCATGTTTGTGTATTTGTAGTTCGAGCACCTTTGTGCACCCATCTTAAAATGAATCATTAGAACAACACTGTGAGAGTTTGAGACTAAAGCTGCAGGGAAGGATTATGGAGTGTGCTTTGTTGAACAGGCAATTTTCATTTAACATCAAAGGTAAGGTAAGGTTATTATAATTCCCATCAGTTCTAGGAGGTCTTAAATATTTGAAAGCCAATAAATTGTCTTCCCTCTCAAAGGCATTTTTTTCCCAGCAGCCAATTAAAGTGAGGATGGCATGGCACTGTGCGGCAAACTTTCAGGCACTTCTAAACAGAGGAAAGTACCTTGGACCACAGCCACAGGAGTAAAGAACAGCAAGAACTGAACATTGCAAATTACAGCACAGCACAATTAGGTTACATAAATTTAGAGTGCAAGAAGAGCTGAGCTGATCATAAAATATGTATGTGTAAATGAAACCCATTATGAATATATGAAAATTTATAGTAGGTGTGAGCAGAAAACTGATTTGAGATCCTGCCAGCTGACCTTTAGTTGCAAACACACTGAGGACCCCTTACCATTTAACAACAACAACAACAACAACAACAACAGTATGGATTCGCAGTCCACTCCTTTGGCAAAGCTCTTGGATCTTCAGCGGCTTTAGGTTGAGCCAAAGTGCAACTTTTGTGGCAAGGTTGTTTCCTCTCATTTCTGTTCTCTGGTAAGAATAATGCTTGTCATGTTGCAGTAAAAAAAAAACACAGTAATTTTCTGGGGGGAGGGGGGGAGAGTTGGCAACCCTGTTTAAATAATTGCTTCCAAGCGAGCAATGGTAAATATAAAACACAAGATGAAATTAAGTTCTGTTGCTGAAGAAATGTGAAAGCACCTGAATTCTCAGAAGTTACTATCCGTTTCTTAGATGCTTTCAGCTCATACTCTTTTGCTGATCTTTCTTTCTTCCAAAACTGCAACATTTGTTTTGGGTTTTTTTCCCACCTGCAGAGATCTCAACAGTAACACTTTTGACTTACCTTCTCCAAAATGGCTCTGACTGAGCAGGGCACTCCAATTAATTTCTAGCCATTAAGGGTTATTTGCTTGTACTTTCCCTAGAAAAATATGTAGACGGTACACTAAGCTACTGACCATTAAAGAAGAAGTCATTCTATATCTTAAAACATGGGTATGGTGGTCAGAAAATGAGTATTTCAAAGTGTCATTTAATGATACTTTTGGTTACTCACGCTTCTAGACAAATCCACTGTTCTTCTAAGGTAGAAAACCACAACTAGATTCCAACTTCTGGTGGCAATTATTAAACCAATTTGCTAATTCAGTGATTACCTTAATTGTTGCAAAAATATCTTCTGTATTTTCTATTTGTTCCAAATAGATACATGACAAAATAAATACATGACAAAGCAGCAGGGCCGGATTTTCCTATAGGCTAACTAGGCTTCAGCCTAGGGCCTCAAGATCAAGAGGGGCCTACATTCAAATTGTTAGCAAAATTAAAATTACACTTTCACTATAGGTGAAAGGGCCTCATAAGTGGAATAGCCTAGGGCCTCTTTTCATCTAAATCCGGCCCTGCAAAGCAGCAATAACAAAGCAGTCATTCCAGAAATTTAGCTTAACCTCTAACATAAAGTACATTTATTGATGATGAAAACAGTTGCTATATTTATTTATTTGTTTGTTTGTTTGTTTGTTTTAATTGGTTGGTTGGTTGGTTGTTTAGTTGTCATATTTATATAGCCACCCATATCACAAAACATGTCTCTGGGCAGTGTACAGTAAAATATTAGAAAAAAACTAACAATTAAACAACATTCTACAATTAAGAGCACACATCAAGATTGCTAGTGATAGAGTACATAAGATAATCCAATAACCATTCAATTCAAGAATTACTGAACAAGAAAAGTCACAGCTTGAATGACCTACTGCCTCTGTTCATTTTAGTTTGGGTCAGTTTCTATTGTTTCCAATGGGTTTCAATCCTAAGTGTCATTTGTCTGTACACCTAATTAAGGGTGCATTAGAGTTTTCATTACATTTGTTTGGACTGATTCCACATCTTTTTTTTTGTTTTGTTTTAAGGAAGGAGGAGGAAGAAGAGGAAAACATGGAATATGCTTAAAAATAAGCTCATATTTGTGTCTGCATGTTTCTCCATATATATTCTTTCTCCTTTACTCACAATATCTGACCTAATCTGTCTCAAGAAATAATAACTCAAGAATATTTCCAGATCTTGGTTATTACACAACTCTCCCCAATTTGGACTTAGCTGAATTTATATGTGGGCTTGTGAATATATATCTACAGAATATCAATGTCTTCATATATATTACTCTAAAATATATATCATATATTGTTCTGGTGCGTTTTGAATAGATCTTTCATTCACTACCGTGCATCAGGATTCTCTAACATCTTTTTGTATATTGCACTTTAAAATATAACCTTTGCTTTAAAGTTGACACTTGATGGTTCCTACTGTGCTCCGTTTCCAACTAATTTGTCCTTGCAGCTACTAAAAACTCGTCTCTGAAACCTAAGTACTTGTATTTGATTTGGGTTATAAGCTATGTTTGACAGCAGATGAGTCTTAGCTGATAGAATCTCAGGAGAGGGGGGGGAAATCCCATACAGAAAGGAAAAAAAGCGTAGGATTCTCCTTTCTGGCATCAAGCTTGTTATGCGCACAGATGTTTAAATGTTATTTATTTACTTCTAAAGAGAAACTGTGAGTTCTAAGATCTCCCAGCAGCTAGAAGTGATACTACCTAAACCAATGAGTCTGTTCTTCTGTGAGAAGCAAGCCTAGAACCAACACTTTTAATTGCTGAGAAAATAAGTCAGCTGAAAACTCACCTAAATGATGCTTTAGCAAATTGGGAGTGGGGTGGGAATAGGGAGAAGAGCAGTGTTTACCAAACACAGAAAACATAAGTTCTAAATATTGTGGGTGGAAGAGTGGCAGATTGTGCAATCAGCAATCTAAGCTGTCGAAGCTGAATGACAGAAAGCGGTTGTGTGTGACTGTATTGTCACCGAGCAACTGCAGCTGCACTACACTCTTTCTTCCTTTATCCTTCTCTTATTTATTTTTGCTTTATTTATTTATTGTTTACCAATGCAAGGAGCAGAACAAATTAGGCTTACTCATAGTTTCATTTCATTGGACAGGGATAACAAAAACAAAGGAGACATATTTGTCACTTACCTCTACCCCTGTTACTGGAACAGATGGGCAACTGTTTCCAAATGGAAAATACATATGGATGGTGTGCCCTCTCCATCAATATTCTTGCCTTCAAACTAGGTAAATATCTACCTATTTGTTTTTAAACTCATATTATTGGCTGAATATGCCTTGAATGCTGATGTCATTGGAGCAAGTTGACTATAGAATAATTGCACCTTTCTTTGGGTGGTGCAAAGTGTAGAAGGAATGCTCCTGACATGTGTTCATTCTCACTCCCCTAAGTAGCCATGTTCTCCTTGGTGGCATAAATGCTTGGCGGCACACCTGATCCATAAAATTGGCTCTACAGGTTTAGACTGCAATGAGTAACTTTGAATTACAGTGAGTAGATCCTTTAACTCATATCCTTGAAAAGTTGGGACACCGACTGTAATGTTTTACTACAACAGTGATTTTTTAAAAACTAAAATGTAAAAAACTCTATGAATGGGGTCCAATCAAATGAAGCAAGGGGAGGAGTTAAAGGTTAAATGAAAAAGAAATGTATTTTCACCTACAGGGAGGTCATATAAGATGACTGACAGGAAAGGGTAGGAGCTGTAGCAAAAAAGCTATATAATCAGCTTTTGTTATTGCCTGCAGTCTGGAATGGATGTTCTTTTAAGGTGTTGCTTTGAAAGAATCGGCCATCAGATAACAGCCATGCCATCTTTCTATAACTTGGACAAGAATAAAAGAAAGTAATTATGTGTATAAAATCTCACCACTTTTCTTCTCTTTGGGCAGACCTGGAGTTTAGCTGGAAGAAATCTGAAGCTGGTTACTTTTTGGTACACAGTTGCTGATTTACTGAAGGAACATAGGTTATCCTTTGATATTCCTATTCTCATATTTGGGAGGGGGGCATTTTATAATCAACTATTCAGGGACTCCAGATATAGCAGAGAGGAAGATTTATATAACGAATTATGGCTGGTTTGCAGCAGCTCCCAGTTTGGCCTTCAGTATCTGAAGAGAGATTAAACGGCTTATTCAGACTTAGAAGTTTAATAATGCTCGTAGTGAAGATCTACCTCCTGACCTGTTCAGATGCCATGCTGATTGTTAGGCCCCTTTATTGCCAAGTTTATTTACTCATAAAAATAACTCCTACCCCGTTCCAAGGGGTTGCGAGTTCTCTAGTTCGGTTTACCAAGAAAAAGGACACCCCATTTAATTTGAAACCAATTAACCTAATCAATATCATAACAAAAACAGGTATGCCAAATACCTTTTGCATAAGGTGGAGAACTAAGCTGATGATAAGTGTTTGTTAGCAGTACAGCAATCCAGTTTAGGTGTGGCAGCTTTACTATAAGTGTTTCATTTTATGCCATCTTTTGAAAAATTACACAGTTAAAAGAACTCAATTGCTTATAACTGTCATAGCTCTTAGTGCAGTCTTTAATTTAATCAGCAGAGACATACTTTGGAAGAAACCTGTGGCTCAGAAAATGGAATGTAAACTTTTTTATCTCACCAAGATCTTATCGGGGCTGTGGAATCGGGAGATAAATGTTCCGACTCCGACTCCGACTCCGACTCTGACTCCAGGTACCCAAAATTTACTCCGACTCCGACTCCAGGTACCCAAAATTTACTCTGACTCCAACTCCTCGACTCCGCCTCCACAGCACTGGCTGTGGAGTCGGGAGATAAATGTTCCGACTCTGATTCCGACTCCTCAGTTTTTTGTACTTCCGACTCCGACTCCGACTCCAGGTACCCAAAATTTCCTCCGACTCCAGGTACCCAAAATTTACTCCGACTCCGACTCCCCGACTCCAACTTCACAGCACTGGCTGTGGAGTCGGGAGATAAATGTTCCGACTTCGACTCCGACTCCGACTCCAGGTACCCAAAATTTACTCCGACTCCGACTCCTCGACTCCGACTCCGACTCCACAGCACTGGATCTTATATTCAAACGCTTGGTCAAGCGTATATACAACGATCCCTTACTAAGAAAATCCACACTGATTAAGTCTAGACAGGGATACCTTTCCTATGTAGTTTGTATATCAATTTTACTCCAAAACTGATTTGTTGGTAAGATATGGAAAGTTTCATGGAGCCCCATTTTCCTAAAGATGAATATGTGGTGCTCCAGCCATTGATGAATTGCTTATATTTGGTTTGATAGTAAATTATATTTTACAGCAAGCACTGATGGTTTAAATTCTTTTTTAAGATCCAAAATACAGAGATACTCAGCACAGATTCTTATACTTTTTGTGGAAGGACCACGTCCTTTACATCAAAAGCTACCCAGATGAGAGTGGACTACTTAGAACAGATTTGGATCACCTGAAGGGGCAAAAATATGTTATGAACTACATGCTACTTTTTTCCTTGTATTGTTTTTACAGCTTTTTGATTTGGCTCAACAACTCATCAGCAGACTAATTGACTGATTTAAGGTGCTGGCAATCCATTTAAGCCTGGAGATATTTTATTTAAGCTGCTTTAATGTTGAGCTGTGATTACCACTGTACAGGAGGATCTGGATGGGGAGAAACAGGCTCAAGCTCAACCCATCCAAGACTGAGTGGCTATGGCTTCCGGTGTCCCGATATAGTCAGTTGGTGCCATCTCTGACTATTGGGGGCGAGTCGTTGGCCCCCACAGAGAGGGTTCGCAACTTGCGTGTCCTCCTGGATGCATGGCTGTCTTTAGAAGAGCATGTGACAGCTGTGGCCAGGGGAGCTTTTTATCAGGTTCACCTGATTCGCCAGTTGCATCCCTTTCTGGATCGGGACTCCTTACGCACGGTCACTCATGCCCTCATCACTTCCTGCCTGGACTACTGCAATGCTCTCTACATGGGGCTCCCCTTGAAGAGCACCCGGAAGCTCCAACTGGTCCAGAATGCAGCCGCGCAGGTGATTATGGGAGCGTCATGGTGCTCCCATGTAACACCTCTCCTGCATGAGCTGCACTGGCACCCGATGGTTCTCTTGGTGCGATTCAAGGTGTTGGTAACCACCTTTAGAGCTCTCCATGGCTTAGGGCCTGGATATTTACGGGACCGCCTTCTGCCACCGAGAGCCTCCCACCAGCCAGTAAGGTCCCACAGAGAGTGGCTCCTCCGGATGCCCTCGGCCAAACAATGCCGACTGGTGGCCCCCAGGGGGAGAGCTTTCTCTGTGGGAGCCCCTGCCTTCTGGAACGAGGTCCCCCCAGAGATACAGACTATTCCGGACTTACGTACTTTCCGTCGGGCCCTCAAAACCTTTTTATTTCATCAAGTCGGGCTAGCCTAATCTCTCCAATTGTGTATTTTAATTTGGATTTTTAATGGGGGATTTTAACTGTCAGGCCAAAATGTTTAATTTATTTTTAAATTGTTTTTAAATTTTGTATTTGATGTTTTTTACTTCTGGCTGTTCACCGTCCTGAGTCCTTTGGGAGAAGGGCAGTATATAAATTTAAATATTAAATTAAATTAAATTAAATTAAATTAAATTAAATTAAGTGGTAAGTGTGGCTATGCTTATACTCTTAACAGTTTGGGGGAAGGACATCCATTGCTATATCATAATAATAAGCATCAGATAATCAGCTTTGATTGACAAACTAGTATTACACTGAAATCAGCCCCTACCCTGACTCCAAAATGGAGCAAATCAATTAGAAATCCAAAAACAAGCTATCTGATGAACTAATTCAAAGATCTAGAGATTAACGGTTGAGTGCTTCCAGGGCATTGCCAAAATCTTGCAAAGAAAATTGCATGGCTTGTTTATGTACATCCCTAGAGTAAGATTGAGTTGAAGGTACCCTACTTCAGAGGTGGTATTCAGCAGGTTCTGACCAGTTTTGGAGAACCAGTAGCAGAAAGTTTGAGTAGTTCAGAGAACTGGTAAATACCACCTCTGACTGGCCCTGCTCCCATCTATTTTCTGCCTCCCAAGTCTCAGCTGATCAGGAGGAAATGAGGATTTTGCAGTATCCTTCCCCTGGAGTGGGGAGGGAATGGAGATTTTACAGTATCCTTCCCCTGTCATGCCCACCTAGCCATGCCCACTTAGCCATGCCATGTCACACCCACCAAGCCACGCCCACAGAACCAGAAGTATTTTTTTTAATCCCACCACTGCTACCCCCCCCAAAAAAAGAAGATATTTCACCAGCAATCGGTGAATGATTAAAAAAATAAATCATTATATCACTTTGATTTCTGTTGATTGGACTGTAAGCTAAAGGGAAGGGAAACCAATCCTCTGCCTTCCTTCTTTTCTTTGAAGCAGTCAGGTTGCAGCCATTCAACATTCCTCTTCCTATTAGTTATTACTTTATTCCCCAAATTTTATTCTCCAATCTCCCAACATTTCATAACACATCCCATAAAATAAGCATAACATTGGGCAAAACCTAGCAAAAAAAAAAAAAAAAGCATCCTTCCTGTTTCAGAATCCAAACTCTCAATGTTTATACATGAGAACAAATAAGTGGATACAGATTAAGGAGCTCCTAAAGAGACAATCCCTTTTGGGTGATGCCTTCAGTGGTGGTGCCTTCATTGGTTCAAGATATCTCTTTTAACTAAAGGGCAGGAAAGATTCTGTGTCTAAAAAGGCCTTTTGTAGCCTAGTCCTGCAAAGAAGCTAGAAACTGTTATTGTCTTCTATACCCTCTTCCCAACTGTGTCCTGGAATTGGGACAGCACAGGGCAATAGCATTTTCTTGGTGCTCTCTGAGCTTGGATGTTTTCTTGCAGATGTTTCATTACCCAAACTAGGTAACATTATCAGGTAAGCATTCTTTTATGTTTTGGAATTCAATACAATAACATGCATCCTTTTCCTAACAGCTTGCTGTATAGACAGCAAGAGAAACAGGATATATTTTGTTATAAAGAAAAGGGATATGTAAAAAAAAAAGAAGAAGAAGAATAGGTAACCCAACACAATTCTTTAAAAAACTAGTTTCGTGACCTGATAGATTCAGCACATATGCACATCCAAGGCAATGCAGCCTCAACTGGAGAAAAAAAAAAAAGCTTTAAAACTTGTAGCTTCGCAGCATGTTCTCTATTTTCACAATGTGCTCAGACATTATTAAAAGAAGAGTATGGAAAACATTGCTAAAATCTTTTCTGGCGTTCTTTCTTTTTAATAGCTAGGAGATTCATCTAAATCAATTTTCTCTGTCCATTTCTGACATAGTTGATATCCTGATATATGTTAAATGGCGACAGCCTGCCACTCTGGTTAGTTTTGTTTAAAGAAGTTTCCAAATTAATGGGAGACTACTGTTTATTCGACTGCAGATATCACTCAAGCAACATGAGTTCCATAAAAAAGGAACAGAACACTTAGTTTTTCTAACCAAGGAAACAGTCTACTTTTCTTATAAGTCAAGGACTCTGGAATGACCGATCAAGAAGCTGTGGAAACTGTGATAGACCGATTGTAAGACTTTCAGGTGTTTTGGACCAACCATGATGGATGAATGGCAGGAGCTGTAACTGAAGACAGGAGATCTATACTGTCTTTCCTGCAGGTGCAACAGAGCAGAGCAGAGTTTTCTCAATATGAAAGAAAGAGTCTCTGCAGATTTTACTCCACTAGTCGTTGCTGACTATAGGAGGTGGCACTCATCTCCATTTCAGGGTTGTTAGTCAGCACTGTCCAAAGATGTTTCTGCAGTCATGTGGCCAGCATGAAATCACGGAGTGCTGTTTCTTCCCCACTAAAGTGGTACCTATTTATCTATTTGCATTTGCATGCTTTCAAACTGCTAGATAGGCAGGATCTAGGCAAAGATGGGTGCTCACCCTGTCGTATGACGCTTGGGTCTCAAACTCGGGCTGCCAGTTTTCCAGCTGACAAACACAGTATTTTAACTGGTCAGCCATCACAACACCTGAATATGTAGACACAAACCCCATTAACTAGACTTTGCTTGCTGAGAAATTCCAAAGCTACATGCTAGGCATTTGCAGCAAGGAGAGCAAATCCATTGAACCAAATTTAGTGTTAATGCCAAGCCTTCAGAATAGACCTAAAGTGTTAAAGCTCACAAGATAATATCAAGCCAGGAAGTAACTTCTATCACCAGGAAAAAGCCAGGGTACTCTTACAATATAATCAAGTCTATGAGTTCAGATAGCATTGACGAATTTGGGCAAGAAAATTTAATCTAATCACAGATTTAATTTGCATGTCTTGTACTTTCAAGAGCCTGACACATCTTTCTTATATTTCTTTCAGTGATAAAATAGAGCTGTAACATTTCCTATTCTATGGAAGAATGATTGGGGTTTTTTTGCTTCATAGACTTGTCACACTTAGTTGTCAAATAACTGAAAAAGCCAGCTATTCAGTACTTTCAACACTTGTTTCATCTTCAGAAATTAGCAGGTAAAGTCCATTTCAACATGGCATAAATATTATCTATTAATGATTGGAACCAACTATTTCTCTTACGAAGATTGACAATATTCCTCACCTACCACATGTGAGCAAGTTGTAGCCTTAAAGATGTTGCTATTCTACAATTCTCAGGAACCAGTGATGCAGATATTGGGAATTATAGTTCTGTGAGATATAAAATATGATAGTTTGACCATCCATAACTAAAAGCTTAACACCTGTTCTACTTTTCTGTTCTAGTTTCACTTTATTGTCTGATTTATTGCCATAATAAAATCATCAAGTTATAAAATGGTCTACCGGTGGCATCTCCCCCCGGCGAGATTAGCTAAAATGTTTCCCGGGACATCTGCCTGCTGTTGGAAGTGCGGTCACAGCAATGGAACCTATTTTCACCAATGGTGGACCTGCCCGCAGGCGGTTAAATATTGGAAAAAAATACGGCAATGGATTTTGGAAATTACACAGATTAATTTGGAACTAAGACCTGAGATTTTCCTATTGGGGGCAAAACCTTTGAATATTAAATCAGATATATGGTTCTTGTTGATTCACATTATCACTGCAGCAAGATTAGCATATGCGCAGGAGTGGAAAAATCAATACTTACCGATAGATTTGAAAATAATATATAAAATTAATGAGTGTGCGGAATCAGATAGATTAACTAGATTGATCAATGGTAAAAAAGATTCAGAATTTTATAACAGTTGGAAAGTATGGTACGATTGGGTCCAGAAAAGGTGGGATAGAATAGATATATGATGATGTATATATATATGGTGGCAAATATGTATGTATAAAGGAATGATTTTATACTTATGGACAATGTAATCATATTATACCATGGTGGCAGGATTGTATATTTTATTTGTGTATTAGTGCATAGAATATATTAATAAAAATTATAAAAAAAAAATCATCAAGTTAAATATATAAATATAAATTTACATAGACATAGCTCAGAACAGAAAGGTGAACTCATTGAGGAAGTAGTATCTAAAGCAGTAAACATAGAGAAATCAAGAAACAACATGAAGTCCAATAGCAATAGCACTTAGACTTATTTACTGCTTCACGGTGCTTTTACAGCTCTTTCTAAGCAGTTTACAGAATCAGCATATTGCCCCCAACAATCTGGATCCTCATTTTACCGACCTTGGAAGGCTGGAAGGCTGGAAGGCTGAGTCAACCTTGAGCCTGGTGAGATTAGAACTGCCAAATTGCAGGCAGCCGGCAGTCAACAGAAGTAGCCTGCAGAACTGCCCTCTAACCATTGCGCCACTTTGATGCTAGATATTTTCTATAGCAAGGAATCTGATGAACATGAATAGTGTTGTTGTAGCAGCTTTGATTGGTTCACATTGCTCTCCAGATAGCAAAATCTGGCCTTTGCCAAGCCTTGTTTTCATCAGCAGCTTACTTCTAACTAGCTCTGCCCAGTCCAATTGTTGTGGCATCACTATATTTTTTCCATTTTCTAGCCTTCATTATTTCCAAATATGCCTGCATAAGGATTTCAGACTGAGTCCCAGGAAAAATGGAGAGAGATGCCTTGGAGAACAGATTGTGAGGAGAAGAAAATGGCTGCATGCAAGATCTGGATGGAAAAATATAGAAAAAAGATATATGGAAGAGAAAGAAATGGAATTAGATAAAGATTTACACTAAGTGCCCTTTAAATTTGCCAGCCTAATCCTTTTTCCATAACCTAGTTTTATAAAAAAAAAAAATTCCCTAAAGGAAAGTTGCTGTAAAGACTAAGAAAAATTCTGGGCCAAATAGGATCACATGGCATTACATTACAAGATGAATTCTTGTCAGAACCAATTACTACTTGATTTAGATTACACCCCTGGATAGTGACGTTATTGCTGGCTCAGCATAGTTGCTAGATCCTGAAAATACTGCATCTGGTTCTTGGGATGTTTTTTTTCCCCGTCTCCCTCCTCATCTGAGGAAGTCTCTTGAGATAGGCCCATCACATTTTTTGAACCAGCCTGGAACAGTTCATATCCTCATTTAATAAAATTCCTCCTCGTGTATTGATTCTGTGGTCCCTCGCTGTTTTTCAAACAATAGTTTGGTAGGTTTGTACAAAACTATTATTTCAACCACTCCAAGATTACAGGATTGAATCCACACTTAGCTTCAGATACAACACTATTTAGAAATGTTGAAACAATGGGACTTAACATTAATCATAATTAAAATGAGGCTCATTGAACTCAGCAGGGTTATTCTAAATCTGACTAGTCTTACTTCCAATCCATCATCAACTTCAAATGTTATTAATTGCACTGATACCTTCTTCTGACTACTGCAGGCCTTCCATGTGTTCATAAACTATCTACAGATCCAAAAATATCTCTTTTCACAATGCTGATTTACAACTTTTAATTTTCAGATTAAGTATCTGACCTAAGTATCTGATAATAAACATGACATACACACGCACAAGAATAAGAGCCGTGCTGGTGCAGTGGTTACAACACAGTGTTGCTGGCTAATTCTGCCAATTGCTAGGAATTCAATTCTGATCAGCTCAAGGTTGACTCAGCTTTCCATCTTTTGGTAAAATGAGGCCCCAGATTGTTGGGGGCAATTTTCTGACTCTGTAAACCTCTTAGAGCGGGATGTAAAGCACTGTGAAGCGGGATATAAGTCTAAGTGCTATTGCTAATAAAAGGTGCTCTCTTAATGGTGGATATTCCCATTATTTCTTATCTTAATTGTGTTTTGTGTGATCCAAACCTATCAGAAACCATTGGGAATTGTATCTAAGATACGTTGTGGAGTAGTTACGAGTTTCAGATTTTGGAAATCCAAATTGGTAGCCATTGAGAATTTAGATGACACAATAAGTAACAAAATATACTTCTAGAGCTATATGTAACAAGGCTTAAATAATGACCCACATATACTTCCTGATGGTGTCGGTGTCGGTGGGCGGGGCCTCCCGCCGGTTTTACTACCGGTTCTATAGAACCGGTCCAAACCAGGGGCAACCCACCACTGCTGTAAACATTACCATACCAGTTCCTCATCTTCCTAGATAGATCTTCTGAATAGCTAATTTCTTTCAGACTAACTGTAGCCCATTCTCCTTTTCTTTCTTTAGTAGTTTCACATTGTCTTTGACAAAACACATCCCACTCTAACTTGCCCATACATTTTGAGACCTACTTTAATAATTTTTGCCTGTACGTTGTTCCCCTCTTGATTTTTCTGAAGGACAAGAATGGACACATGTACGATTCTTTGAGCTCTGAGAGGGAAACATGAGATCTAACTCTGCCAAATAAACAATAAAATAATCACATCATGTGAAATATGAGATCAATTTGAATAAATGATATCCACCCTCAGGTCATATTCTCCCACCCTGTTTTCTCTTCAAGGATGTGATTAGAGATTCCCATTTTCATTTTTGCAAAGCTATAATTTTATGTGTCATTCAAACTGTGGTCCAACTTAACCAAAGATCTGTGAAATCCAACCAGCATTATAAACTGTTATTTGAAGTTGATAATTTCTCAACTAACTATAGTTAGGAGGAACAGTTGTTAAGTTAGTAACATGGTTGTTTTGGGGATCTGGCATCCCCATTGACTTTGCTTGTCAAATGACCCTGGAAGGCAGCAAACATCATAAATATGAGTCAGTTACCTAGTGTCTGAATTTTGATCACATGATCATGAAGATGCTGCAATGGTCATAACTGTAAAAATAGCAATAGCACAATATACAGTGTTTTACAGTCCTCTCTAAGTGGTTTACAATGTCAGCATATTGCCTTCAACAATCTGGGTCCTCATTTTAGCCACCTTGGAAGGCTGAGTCAACCTTGAGCCTGGTGAGATTCAAACTGCCAAATTGCAGGCAGCCAGCAGTCAGCAGAAATAGCCTGCTGTACTGCACTCTAACCACTGCACCACATGACTCTTAGTCATAAGTCACTTTTTTCAATGCTATTGTAACTTTGAACAGTCACTAAACGGACTGTTCTAAATTGAGGACAAGCTGTATTTTATGCTGTACAGTACATTGTTTTTCCAAAGTCCAAGGAGCTGGCTATATTGTTTTTTAGATTACTAACATGTGTTTATTTGGAATAAAGTTTTTAAACTTATATTTTACTTCCAATACATTAGCTTTCCATTTTATGGAGGGCTGCCTTGTTAATTTTTTTTTTCAATAAATCTAACTATATTTAGGTGGGAGAGAAATTTAAAAAACCAAAGACATATTTCTTGACCAGATAATGCAAACCGACTGGAATGAAAATGGAAAACTGGAATGAGAATAAAAATAGAATGGTGTAGCCCAGAAGAAAGTGTTCCAACCAGGACCTGCCTTTGCCTTTTCTTCTCCCGAAGGAGCCTCATTATCAACATAACCAGTTCTGAAAGTTTTCAGCCAGGAGTTTATGAGAGAATTGGTGTCTTTTTATTTATTTATTTATTTATTTATTTATTTATTTATTTATTTATTTATTTATTTATTTATTTATTTATTTATTTATTTATTTATTTATTTATTTGATTTCTATACCACCCTTCTCCCGAAGGACTCAGGGCGGTGTACAGCCATATTAAAACACATAGAATTACAAAATTTAAAACCAATTAAAATCAAATATATAAAATGGCTCAAAAATTTAAAACATTTAAAACATACACACACCCCTTAAAATATATATATTTGGCCAGTCCGGCTTGCTGGAACAAAAGAGTCTTCAGGACACGGCGAAAGGTGCACAGGTCAGGGCTAAGACGAAGCTCTAGGGGGAGCTCATTCCAGAGAGCGGGTGCCCCCACAGAGAAGGCTCTCCCCCTTGGTGTCGCCAGTCAACATTGTTTGGCCAACGACACCCTGAGGAGCCCCTCTCTGTGGGAGCGTATTGGCCGGTGGGAGGCTGTTGGTGGCAGAAGGCGGTCTCGTATATACCCTGGTCCTAAGCCATGGAGCGCTTTAAAGGTGGTCACCAACACTTTGAATCGCACTCAGAAGACCACCAGGAGCCAGTGCAGCTCACGCAGGAGGGGTGTTACATGGGAGCACCGAGTTTTCATATGCACACTTTTCATGCTGAGGTTGGTAATACCTGGACAGCTTCAGTAGATCGTCACAAGAGAGAATATATTAGATAGATGTTTCTAGGCTTTTTTCAGGCAGCCAGCAAGCACCCTGCTGCCCATTGGGAGACTAAGAGAATATATTTATATTCAGTTTAAAAAAAAATGTGTTTGACACAAATTGGCCTTTATAATCTTTCATGGGTTTTTTAAATGCTTATTTTAATTAAAAAATATCCTGCTTAAAATAAGCCAAAACTTGTTTTTTAAAAAATAATCTTGGTGAAGAAAACAGAGGAAATAAAATTGTAGAAATGTTACAGTGACCTTTAAACTTATGGCAGAGGTCCAAAGCCATTACACTGTCTTTTTGACCTAGAGACATAGCTTTGGTTCATTAAGAAAATATAGAAGCCCATTACCTAGAGGAAAGTGGGAAAAATACTCTGACAGGGGTCAAACCATGAAATTGTTCTGTAGAAGGATACAACAGCCAGGCTAAATTTGAGTTAGGAGCCAACAGAAATCTGCCTTTCTAACAGATCCATACTATTTTCCCATAAAGACTACAATTAAATTTGAGCTTATCATCAGAACTGGAGCATGTTAATTTCAATACCATTTGTACTTAAGAGTTAATGGCCAATGCCTTTTCGTTAATTAAGTAACCTTCAGATTTTCTGAGATTACCGGTAGCAGAAAGTAGAGCTGGAAATTCTGAAAGTTGTAATAATAACACATTTGGGGTTCACCAAATCCATTATTGGACAAAATATTGTAGAATAACCTAATAAATATTATTTTAGTACAGACAAAGGATATTACAAGACCGGTCACAAATTATCCTTAATTAACCTTTGCAAGGAGACTTATTGGTCAGGATTATAATATTGTGGAACAAGAAGTTTAACTCATCTGTATTATTGCTATCTTGAAAATCACCTGTTCAGCGTTAACATATATTGTATAAAATTGGAACAGCATCAGAACACATTCAGTGAAGTTTGAAGAGCATGTTTCAAGCTAAATATATTTCAAATTTTACACATCTCCAGTTCCTGACTACTTTACCTCATAACATTGTTATGAGGATAAAGTATAGGAGAGAATAATATAAGTTGCATTCCTCTGAGAAAGAACATTACCCAAGAGGCCTAGAATGTTTCTTCAAATTAAACTCATAAAGAATCTTAAGGCACATTAAAAAGTAAAGTTAAAATCTTTCCCAAAGACTTGTTGAACTAGTGTTGCAGATAGTACCATGTTTCTCCAAAAAGACGACCCACCTTGAAAAGAAGCCCTATCGGGTTTTTGAGTGCATGTGATCAAATTAAGCCCCACCCACAAAATTAGCCCTGTTTAAGACCCCACTCACCCCAGGGTGAGGGGGGTGACGCGAGGCACACAGGTAAAAAATAAGCTAAGGTGGGGATGGGGGGTGGAGCTGCCCTACTTACCAGGCGTCATACACCCCAACACCTGCCACAAGGCTGTGTGCTCTCTCCACTTCTCTTCTCTCTATATACCAATGACTGCATCTCAAACGATCCATCTGTTAAACTACTGAAGTTCGCAGATGACACAACAGTGATTGGTGTCATTTGAGACAATGATGAATCTGCATACGGATGGCATACGCACCACTAGCCTCGTGACCAGAACTATCTGGAACTGAACACACTCAAAACTGTAGAAATGGTGGTGGACTTTAGGAGAAACCCTCCCATACTACCACCTCTTACAATACTAGACAACATAAGAGCCTGTAGTACAGTGAACTAAAGCACTGTTATTAACATCTGCTGCTTGCAATTATTGCAAGTTCAAATCTTACCAGGCTCAAGGTTGACTCAGCCTTCCATCCTTTCAAAGGTAGATGAAATGAGGACCCAGATTATGGGGGCAATAAGATGACTTTGTATAAATATACAAAAGTATGAAGGCTATTGCTTAACGCATTGTAAGCCGCCCTGAGTCTCCGGAGAAGGGCGGCATATAAATTAAAGCAAAAACAAAACAAAACAAAAAAACAGTATCAACAGTAGAGACCTTCAAATTTCTAGGTTCTGCCATATCTCAAGACCTAAAATGGACACCTAACATCAAAAACGTTATCAAAAAAGCACAACAATGTTCTTTCTGCACCAACTCAGAGAGCTCAAACTGCCCAAGGAGCTGCTGATCCAGTTCTACAGACTCTGTCATCTGCACCTCTATAACTGTCTGGTTTGGTTCTGCAACCCAACAAGACAGACACAGACTTCAGAGGATAATTAGAATTGCAGAAAAAACAATTACTACCAACCTGCCTTCCATTGAGGACCTATATACTGCACAAGTCAAAAAGAGGGCTGTGAAAATATTTACAGACTTCTTGCATCCTGGACATAAACTGTTTCAACTCTTACCATCAAAACGATGCTATAGAACTGCACACCAGAACAACTAGACACAAGAACAGTTTTTTCCTGAATGCCATCACTCTGCTAAACAAATAATTCCCTCAATACTGTCAAACTAGTTATTAAGTCTGCATTACTATTAATCTTCTCATTGTTCCTATCACCCATCTCCTCCCACTTATGACTGTATGACTGTAACCTTGTTGCTGCTATCCTTACGATTTATATTGACTGTTTCCTAATATGATTTGATGGCTTATTTGTTCCCTATGACTATCATTAAATGTTGTACCTTATGATTCTTGATGAACGTATTTTTTATTTTATGTACACTGAGAGCATATGCAGTAAGACAAATTCCTTGTGTGTCCAATCACACCTGGCCAATAAAGATGCCAAGCCTCGCAGCACGCTCGACAACGCTACCACGCGATGGCAGCAGCAAGGAACATACAAAAGATTTCTATTCTATTCTATTCTATTCTATTCTATTCTATTCTATTCTATTCTATTCCATTCTGCCTCGCCTTCTTCTGCGGCGACTTGCCACCACACGCACGCATCACCTTGGCCTCCAAATTAGGACTAGCAACTCTGTCACTAGACTTGTGACTTCACTTTTACCTGGTCTTTAAGTGAATCACCACAGTCATCACGCAAAACATCACTAATCATGATTTGCAATTTGACTTTGGGCTGCTGCTTGTCAGAAGCTGCTGTAAAATATACAAAGTTAAATGACTGTGAACCTTTGTAATGGTGGCAAATGTGAGGAATGGACCTAAAGTTACTTTTTGCAGCACTGCTATAAATTTGAGTGGTCACTAAACAGGGCAGTTGTTAAGCATGGTCTAAGTAATAATATTGTTCCAGTATATTACAATAAGGTTTAATTTGTAGTCAAATGTCAGAGAAGTTTTTGCTTGCTCTGGAAAGTCTGAGCGAAGCAAAATATCCGTACAGTCGTAATCTCCTTTTTCTGTTTTCATATAACCAGTATCAAAAACTATATCAAAAATATCAAATATGGGACATAGATTGTCCCCACTTTCTGGATTTGACAAATCTTCTCTTTAAAAGTTCCAAATTTCATTCCATTGTGATTATACTAATTTATCTCAATACCATAAGGCCTTTTATAAGAAATGTATGCAATGATCCTATTTTGATTCCATGAAGAAATAGTTAAGAATGGTTTTGGATTAATTAATTTTCTAACAGACTGACACACACTTGAAATTAGCTTTCTCTAAAGCATCTTCTGCAGTAATGGTTCCCTGGTCAGGCATTTTGCTCTAAAATAGCTAAGTATTGCTTTTTAATCTTTCAGTGAATTGGGCTCCATGGAGCTACTAGTCAGGAAAGTAACCTTTTTCATAACAAAGTGGAATCAGGAAAAAAGTCAATAATTCAGTGTTCACTTTTTAACAAACTTCTCTTAACTACAAACACTTGCAAAATTGCACCTATCCAGCATAGCAATATCTAATTTTACACAGTTACTAAAGATAAATGATTTTTCCTGATCAAATTATATCAGGATGAATAATTTTATACTATATAATTGGTGAGCTGGATAATTCAATAAGCCCATTTTCTATGCTTGACTTCCTTTTACAAGTCAAAATTCCATAATGAGGAAGGCAGCTTTGTCAAAACAGCTGCCAAATGGCAATAGCATCATAAAAAAAAGAATTAATCAGTAAATTAATTAAACATTTGGTGTATGTAAAACCTGCTTTATGTTGAGAAAATGTGAATGGCCTACAAAATGGCTTTTGTAACAACGTATTCATCAATGGCCTCTATAGAATAGGCAAGATTTTCCTGCAGGACATAAAATCAGGTGTTCTGTGTAATTTTTTTTTCAAGTTCCTACTTCTGCAATTTCTCTAGGCCTGTGATGACAAACCTATGGCATGCGTGCCAGAGGCGGCATGCAGCAGCCTCTCTGATGGCACGTGAGCCGTCGTCCCAGTTCAGCTCTGCTGTGCATGTGCGCGTGCCTCCTGCTGGCCAACTGGTCTTCGGGTCTCTGCTGTGCATGGGCGGGGGTCGAGGCATGAAGGTGGCGTGCACATGCGGGGGACAGGGCATGTGCAGGGGGCTGCACACCAGAGGTGAAATGTAAAATTTGTTACTACTGGTTCTGTGGGCGTGGCTTGGTGGGGGAGTAATATGACTGAGTGGGCGTGGCCAACTTTTTTTTTTTTTTTTACTTTTAAAACCATTTTTTCTACAACCTCTTCGGCTGAAGAGGTTGTAAAAAAAATGCTTTTAAAGCCTCTGATGATCCCAGCTGACTTGCCTGATCGGCAGAGGCTTTCTTTTTTTAAAAAAAGCCTCTGACGATCCCAGCTGACTTGCCTGATCAGCAGAGGCTTTTTCTTTTTAAGCCTCTGATGATCCCAGCTGAGCCACGTGATCATCAGAGGCTTTTTTTTAAACTTTTAAAAGCATTTTTTCGGCCAAAGAGGTTGTAGAAAAAATGTTTTAAAATTTTTTAAAAAGCCTCTGATGATTGCGTGGCTCAGCTGGGCAATGCGGGGGGCAGGGATTTTTGCTACCAGTTCTCCGAACCACCTACCTCAATCGCTACCGGATCGAGCGATCCGGTACGAACCAGGAGCATTTCACCCCTGCTGCACACACAATGGCAGGAGCACAAGGCACATGCATGGGGGCCATGCATGCATTGCATTTTCGGGTTCGGGCATTTGGTCCGAAAAAGATAAGCATCACTATTCTAGGCAAAATAATAAATGAAAAATGTGCTTGTTTTTCTCCCCATTTATTTTGACAATTAAGTTCAAATTCCATTTCATTTTGTATTAAAATGTTAGAAAAAGGATAAATCTATAACAAAGCACCAACAGCATATTAATTTGTACTGTGATAGTGGTGAATATCTGTAACTTGGGTGTAGGATGAGAGTGGAGGGTCCCAATGACATCACCTGATGTGAGCTCCCCATCACAAGCCCCATCATAAGACCCTCATCTGATGTGATCCTCACCTGACATGATCTCCCCATCACAAGAACTACTGACCACACCAAGTTCTTATAAGTAGAAGCACATTGACATCCTGCTGAATATGTTACCTAGTCTGGTAATGAAATGTTCAGAAACCAGCCCACAAGCTCCGAGAATGAACCTCCATTTTCATTTTGTACTGTATTTAATTATGATGTACCTTGACCTGAAAGTGAAGAAATGTATTTACAGAAATTATTCTGTGTGGACAATGAAAAGCATACATTCATGAAGACTGCAGCTATTATAAGGAAAAGGAAGACTTCTCCTGAAATAATTTCCTAATTCTGCCACTTTAATTTAAAATTGGAGTTACGATTTTTTTCCCCTATAGTAAAATGAAATATTTATTTGCTTATTATTTGTATATTTAAAATGGATTGGTTATTAGTCCTTCTGTTCGGAGGACATAGTGAAGCAAGCTGGAATAGATTAGTGCATGGATAGACAACATTTGGAGGCTCAGGCATCACAATTTAGCCACCCAATTTCTGACAATAGGAGACTGCAGGTACTCCTCGAATTATGACCACAACTGAGATCAGAATTTCAGTTGCTAAGCAGGGCAACTGAACTTAAGTAAGTAACACCCAATTTTACAACCGTTTTTTGCCATGTTTGTTAAATGAACCATAGAATTCATGGTGAATCATGTAGTTGTTAAACAAATCTGATTCCTTCCATGGATTTTGTTTGCCGAAAGCCAGCTGGGAAGGTTGCAGATGGCAGTCACAAGACTCCAGGATGCTGCAACCATCATAAAGACATGCTGGTTGTCAAATGCCCAAGTTTTGATCACATGATCATGGGGAGACTATGACAGTTGTAAGTGTGAGGAATGGTTGTAAGTCGTTTTTTGAGTTCCATTGTAACTTTGAATGGTTACTGTATGAATGGTTGTATATCAAGGACTACCTGTATCTAGTAACTCTGTAGGCCATCTGGTGATAGGGTAATTAAAAGGGTGGTTTAAGATGGGACTAAGAGCAGAAAGTACCTCTTAAAACAAAATAAAACCTAGGGAAAAAGTCAAAATCTAGTTGACAAAATGTAGCCATTTGCAGTTTTCATTTTGTAATTTTTGCACTTGTGTATCTGTACATAATCTTAAGGTTGCCAACCCTGAGTCCAATCATAATACATGCATCTATCAGCATTTCCAATGGTTAAAGAGGGGGCAACACAATGAAAGCAACATCACATCATCATGATGCATGCTGAGTTGTCTATGACAACTCCTCATGGCCTCAGCCAACATGCTTGGCCAACTCACCATGGCCAACTCACCATGGAACAACTCATCATGGCCAACTTTCTGCAGGACAATTCACCACTGGATTAGAGTTACCCTAATATTGAAGAAATAGCGGAACAGAATCATTAAAGAAAAGATGCCCAAGGAGGGACAAAATGAAATGTAAATGCCAAAAATTATGTTTTAAAATTATTTTAAATAATTAAATTGAATTGTTGAATTGTCCTGCATCAAGTTGTTCCATGTCAAGTTGGCCATATGGAGTTGTCCCATGGTGAGTTGATCATGGCAAGTTGGCTGTGGTGAGTTGTTCCATTCCGTGATGCAAATGCTGCCCCTTTTGTATGTACTTTGCACACATACTCAAAATCATGATAACATGATTTTGTCAAAAGCAATAAGATTGTTGGATGCCTGTCTAGATCCCATTCATTCTACATTTAATCATGATGTAATTCCAGGACCTCAAAATTCTTTTAAATTTCTAATCGCATTGAAATTTTCTGTTGAAGTTAACTTTGTTCTGTCAAGAAAGCACTTATCACAGTTGTGAGCTTTTTTTATTTACACTATAACACCAACAACCCCTGGCAACATCATCTGCTATATTCTCATGCTGTTGCCTTCCCAGATGACAAATGAAAGAAGCTTAAGTTGTCCATAAATGCACTGTTATTGAAATGTCAAAGAATAGTTTCCAGGTGTGTAAAATCTCCGTCCCATTAATGTAGAAGGAAATCATGCAATTTCTGTGAAATTTCCTACCCCATCTCTTGATAACCAAGAGATGGGGTAGGAATTAGTCATGAGACATATATAGCACATTTCATGCCAATATAGTTTACTCAAGGATGGGTAGATAGCACTTCAGTTTAACAATAGAGTAAGACCCTCTGAACAATGAAATGCCAAACAATATAGGTAGTCCTTGACTTACAACAGTTTGTTTGTTTGTTTGTTTGTTTGTTTGTTTGTTTGTTTGTTTGTTTATTTATTTATTTATTTATTTATTTATTGGTTGGTTGGATTTATATGCCACCCTTCTCCGGAGACTCAGGGCGGCTTACAATGCATTAAGCAATAGCCTTCATACTTTTGTATATACCTGCTTAGTAGGGCTTTCGTCTCCCACTAAGCAATGTTCTTTTTTATACAAAGTCAGCTTATTGCCCCCACAATCAGGGTCCTCATTTTACCTACCTCGAAAGGATGGAAGGCTGACTCAACCTTGAGCCTGGTGAGATTTGAACTTGCAGTAATTGCAGGCAGTTGGTGCTACTTAACAGCATTTAGTCTGCTATGCCACCAAGGCTCTTAGTTACAACGTCACTGAAAAAAGTGATTTATGACCATTTTTTGACAATTATGACCTTTATAGCCCCCCCATGATCATGTGATCTAAATTCAGATGCTTGGCAACTGACTCATACTTATGACAGTTGCTATATCCTAAGATCATGTAATCACCGTTTGCAACCTTTTGACAAGCAAAATCAATGAGGAAGCCAGATTCACTTAACAACCGGGTTCTAATTTATCAGCTGTGGTGATTCACAATTGAAGTGTGGCAAGAAAGGTCATAAAATGGGGCAAAACTCACTTAACAAATCTCTCACGTAAAAACAGAAATTTTGGGATTAATTGTGGTCGTAAATCGAGGACTATCTGTACATCCGCAGTAGACAGACCTGTCCAGATAGATGATGGAGGGTTTTACATGAAGATGAAAGCCAGTTTAAGAACCAATGGTGCAGCAATCATTACATCCAATATCTATCTTCTAGAATCTGGGGAGAGTAAAGGAAAAGTAGTATAGTTTGTTCTTTGCTTCAAGGCCAAAAAAACAACCTGGTTAACTGGAAAAACCAAAGTATTGGTATTTTTGCTGATACTGACGGTTGTGGAAAGAGATCTACTAGAGAATGGGGAAAAATAAAGAAAGCCAATAGCAATTAGGAATGTAATGCATCCTTTTAAGGCCCCATGTTGAGCTTTCATCTTTGCCATCTTCTCTTTCCTACAAGAACTAGGAATATTTATACAATAGCTAAAGGAACTACTTTGAAGTGCCATGTGCTGAGCTGAGCATAAGTTATGATTTTGCTTCAGCCCAGCAGGAGATTCAGCTACAAAGAGGGAGAGTTTTGAAGTTGCTGGTCCTGCTTTTCTAAATAGATTCTTTCTAGACTCTTAAGTGCAAGCCATGATCTCTTTCCTTTGGGTAGGAATCTGGATTTCATCCGAAAAAGTCTGAATAAAGCTTCTAATGACCCACAATGGAACACCACTGTTTTGAAAGGGTAGATGCAGGTAGCTGAACAGCCTTATGGTTTTGCTTCATGTAGATGCGCTGACCAAAGATGCAATTAATAAGATGGCGTTCTGTCATTTGTATTTGAAAAAGAAAATGTTTAATACTCTCAATTTCTTTTAATTCACCATTAAAAATAGGATTAAAGACTTTTTCAGATTCCAATTACTGATTATAACAGCAAGAGCTGTGTCTTTTTGCTTTGCTTTGTACACGGTCTCCTTTATAAGATTTTTATCTGGTAAATATCCTATTGCTAATATACTGTCTATATTGCTTGCGCCACAAAATTATATTAAATTGCATAGATGTAAGGCATGATTTTAAGTTTTTATCTTCCTTTGTAGATGGTGCACAGAACATGAAACACAGTAGTTCTTATTTATTTATTTTTTTGAAAAAATACATCTTTCAGAAGCTTTTATTGTTTCATATATTGTAAATAGAGGACAAAGTGTAAAAGAGGCAAGCAGATTTAGGAACGGCCTCAACCTTTCTGTCACCAGTACACATTGGATATATTGTCACTGCTGCCAGCTACCTTACACACTAGAAACATCCAACCCCTGGAAACATAGAAACATCCACGCCCTTGGAATGGTGTGGGAGTAAGAATGGATTTCCAGAGAAAAAATTGCAGACTACAGGAACCAGGAGCACCACTTGGATGACCCTGAGGACACAGATAAACCTCCAAATGGCCTCAATGACTCTCTAAAAGGATGCAAATTACCAGCTGTCTGCAAAGAATATAAATCCTTCCATTCCCCATTGTCCTGTCAAAGCTGAAGAAGCTTCTTGGATGAGAAGCGAAATGTCTTCAAAGAAAGTCCAGTTGCCTCCTGAAAAAGCACCTTTGGGACAACCACTGGAAAGCTTTCTATCTTGCACGATGCCATGCTCTCCCATCTGCAGGATTGGATGGTAGATATTAAGAAGTACCATTGGTTGAAAGGCTCTAACTCTGTAATTCTGGAAAGGTGGAAACTACAGAATGTGTTCTTCTTGATTGCTTCCTTTAAAGATACTTCCAAACCAGATTCAAATTATCTGATTGGTAGAACTTCTGGGTGCCCCAATTTGGCCTATGTCCAGATGCTACTCATAGTTAAAGGAACCCTTGTTACAGAGCATGTAGATAGCTTTTGTCATCAGCACAGAAGATCCAGCAGACTATGATGAGCCAATCTCCTCCAATGCATTCTTTGTAACTATAATTCATTTAAAATTTAAATACCTGGTTGATATTAATAATTTTAGATACTTTTATTTGGTTGTCATTTTAGATATTACCTTATTTAACATAATGTTGGTGTTTATACTACAATTAATATAGGCTGTATCTAGACCTTGCTTTTTTTTAAAAAAAAAAAAACTTTATTAAACATAAAAAAGATAAAATGTCATATCGAGTACATATAAAATACATTTATATTAATCCACATAACATTACTTACTCACAATTAAAGATGAAAAAGTAAACGAAACAAAATAAGTAAAAGAAAAGAAAAAAAATGTAGAAAGTGACTTGTCACTTTATCACGTCCTTTATCTTATTGAGGGTGCGTGTTTATTGATATTATTGTCTTTCAGAATTTTACATTTACTCTCCCTTTTTTTTAATTATCCAATCGTACCATCTATTCCATACCATGTAATATTTTGAGTCTGCCTTGTCTTTTAACTCAAATGTTAACTTGTCCATCTCTGCACAATTATAATTTTTTTTTGGATTATTAGTTGATCCGTTGGTAATTGATCCATTTTCCAATATTGCGCTAGTGCCAATCTGGCTGCCGTAATTATATGTAATATTAAATATTTTGTTTCTTTCCTATGGTTTTCTTTTATCATGCCTAATAGAAAAAATTCTGGTTTCAACTCTATTTCCTCTGCTGTTATTTCTGTTAGCCAAGTTTTTATTTTTTCCCAGTATTTCCTAATTTTTGGGCAAAGCCACCAGACATGAAAGAATGTGCCCTGTGCTTGTTTGCATTTCCAGCAAGTTGGGTTTAAATTCGGATACATCTTCACTAATCTCGAAGGTGCCAGATACTATCTATACCACATTTTATACTGATTCGCTCTATAAACTACTGATTTTGTCATGATATAATTAGTTTCCCATACATTTTCCCAGTCCTCCAATTGTATGTTGTGTCCAATGTTTCTTGCCCATACTATCATTTGTCCTTTAACTACTTCCTCTGCTAGGTCGAATTCCAATAAATATTTATAAATTTTTGAAATTAATTTTTCTTCCTTGGCTTCTAATAGTTTATCTAATCGGTTTGGTTTTAGTTCAATTCCTCCTTCCTCTTGATCCTTTTTGTATCTTATTTTTATCTGTAAATAGGGCCACCAGTCTATCAATATTCCTTGTTCTCTAAGTTCTTCTTGTGTTTTTAATACTCCCTGGGAATCCATATTTCCTTATATCTTATCATTTTTTGTATTGCTAGTGTGTTGGGGTGTATTATCACCTCCATTGTGGATAGCCATCCAGGAACTTTTATATAATGTTTGTTTTTTATTTCTCACCATGTACAGATTAATGAGTCTCTTAATATATGATTACTGAAATATTTATATGTTTTGTTTCCGGTGTTCCATAAGAAGGCATGCCACCCCATCAACAAATCGTGTCCTTCTAATTTTAGTAGTCTTTGATTTTCCAAATTCACCCATTCTCTAATCCATGTCAGACTTGTTGCTTTATAGTATGTTTCCCATACTTTATAGAAGTTAGATATGGTGCTTTACAATGTATCTACACACACACACACATGTATATATACATTTTGTTTTTAAGAAAGACAGATGGATTTCCCATTTAGACAGATTTCTGCTTCAACTCCCTACCCAGTTCCAGTCCTGTAAAGGAAATACTAGTTGGCACTTTTATAGGTCTGTCTCAGTAGTACAAACTAAGAAAAAGAAAAAAAGAAATTTGACAAGACAACACGCTACTAAGGGTTTTAAAAATATCTACCCCTCCCTCTCTTTTGGGTTACAACTTGCACTTTTTTCGCAGTATTTCAAGTGAAGTGAAATGAATCATGTGTCACATTCAAACAGTTTATAAAAGTTTGAGCAGTGAAAACAATGGTGAGTTAGAAGTGCCCATTGTTTACAAAGAATTTACTCTGGTAGATATACTTCCATCCATATGTGGATTTCAATAATCAAGCGTATGTTTCAAAGAATCCATCGATCTGTATATTCACAATGGACAGGTAGTTCTTGTTTAGAGCCCACAGCTGGATTCAGCAACATGATTGTTGCTGTTAAATGAAGAAGTCACTAAGTGAAACTGTAACTGTGCTTATAATCTTACATTCCTTTGTTTTGGAGGCCTGCAAAAACCGTAAATAGAAGGATTGGTTGTAAAGTAAGTTTTCATCACTGTGTAACTGCGAATGGTTGCTAAATGAGGTAGTGGCTAAACAAAGACCTGTAATATTCATACATACTTCAGGCTAGTGGATTATTCCAGACAACACTGCTTACTTTTGAGTAGACATAGATAGGGTTGGATTACTATGTGCTTACCTCAGGACTAGATAATTTTTTTTAAAAAAAAATCAAGAATACATGTCTGCCATGGAAAATTTTCCTATTCACAAATGGCTGGCATGATATATCAGCAAATGAAGTAGCTAGTGAACGAGATTTCCAAGACAAGCATTGCACATACAAATACTATAAACTGGTCTATTTTATTAAAAGGCTACTTTAAAAAGTCATCTAGCTGTAATGGAGATTAAGGGACATCTTTAGTAGACTGATGCTTAGTCACATCTTATCTGAACATCCAACATTACTACTATTACTACTTTTAGAATTTTATCCTTTCTAGAGAAAGCATATTTAAATTGTTGAGAAGAGGATGGCATGGAATGGCATGGGAAGCGAGAAGAGGGGAGAAGAGAAGAGAAGAGAAGAGAAGAGAAGAGAAGAGAAGAGAAGAGAAGAGAAGAGAAGAGAAGAGAAGAGAAGAGAAGAGAAGAGAAGAGAAGAGAAGAGAAACTACAGGTAAACTACTGTATTTTAAGTTAGCTGTGATAGATGAAACAGTATATAAGGACCAAAGATGAGAAATTGTACATAAAATGTGATAGACTTGAAACATATGCAGTTGCATATTAATGATGACATCTGTTATGTACAACCTAGAAATCCCTTAACTATGGAACACCACATAAGCACTGACAAGAGATTTAAAAGGCTTCCATTAATTCGTGATGGCAGCAATTAGCAAAGAGGGTGTTAATGCTTGCTAGTGCTCAAGCTGTCGATTTCTGGCAATTTTTCATTGTGGGAATTTCTTTTAAACTTTCACTGTGGCTTATCTCAACATAGGAGTGCATTCAATCTGTAAATAGTTTCTCCCGCTGCCCTCCTTCTCCTTCGGTGAGATATTTTAGAACATATACAGTTTTCTGGACACCTTTCCAAAACCATCAGGTTTAAAAATAGTAGGAACTGTAAATCGGCCAATTCACTGCAGAGTAGGAGAGTCTGTATGAAATCTTAAGAGGAAGTATTTGGTATCAATAAATGTACCAAAATGTAATCACCACCATCATAATGGGCAGATGGAGAAAGACAGGTGTTGTCCACCAACTGTTTGTGCAGTGCAGCAGAAACAGCCTACAGAGAATCAGTACTACCAGAAGAACTGACAGCCTCCTGCCAGTTATGATTTAAAAATCCAGAATTGTTTATGAGCATTTGCAAGGCCTCACTTCAAGTTCACTGAGAGAAATGTCATAAGAATTTTTAAACCAGTAATGTAGGAATCCATGAGTATCTGCTATTGCAAGAATTGTTGTATTATTTTGCAAAATCAAACTGGGTCGGGACCAGAGGTTTACTCTTTCGAGCTTTCAGACTCACGCTGGAGCCTATCTTCAGGGAATTTTTCTCTACTAGAATATGTGCTTTGGGCTATTCTGTGAGTTGTATTTATGTGAAGCCTTCCTATTGGTTGATTGGTATGTTGATAGCTGGTGATTGGCTGTTGTTTCCTTGTTCTGCCAAGCCCCTGGCTCCTAAGTACCTGATAAGCTGGTAGTAAACCAGCTCCTAATACTCCTGTTAATGGACAAAGGGCCCACTTCCAAGGTTTCAATCATTTCCCTGGCTATCTTTCTACTTGCATGGCCAACAATCTTAGAAGCTGTGAAATTGAATGTATGTCTTTATTCATTGCAATGTGAGCTACTAGTGAGTTTGGTCTCCTTGTCTTACTGCTCGCTGATGTTCTTGCAACCTGGTGGTTAGCTTCCTCCCTGTCTGTCCTATATGGTCACAGGGGCAATCCATGCAACGCGGTGGCTTGGTGGCTAAGATGCTCAGCTTGTCGATCAAAAGGTCGGCAGTTCAGCGGTTCAAATCCCTAGTAACGAGGTGAGCTCCCGTTACTTGTCCCAGCTTCTGCCAACCTAGCAGTTCAAAAGCATGTAAAAAATGCAAGTAGAAAAATAGGGACCACCTTTGGTGGGAAGGTAACTGCATTCCATGTGCCTTTAGTGTTTAGTCATGCCAGCCACATGACCATGGAGACGTCTTCAGACAGCACTGGCTTTTAAGCTTTGAAACAGAGATGAGCACTGCCCCCTAGAATTGGGAATGACTAGCACATATGTGCAAGGGGAACATTTACCTTAAGTTATTGCTTACATGCTAGGCTATTCAGTATTAGGGCAGTGGGGCACTACAGATTTTAAGGGAAAATCTGCTTCACAATACACGTTGGTTTCTGTCATAAACCAAATCATAAACCTTTCTCTTCTAAGGATTCCATTAGAGTGGCATAGAGTATCTATACAATTCCAGTGAAAGATGGCACTGCACAACTCATAAAGGTACAAATTAAAAAGCTGCAGAAAAAAAGGACATTTACAGAGCATATTTTTATGGTGTGTTACCTATATGAGAATGGGCATTGGCAAGTTTTGACAAAGATAAATATTTATTTTAAGTATCCATAAACAGAAATCAGGTTTAACAGCTGATCTAACATCACATACAACATTTCCTGCCTATCTAAGCACCTCAGCCACTGTGGATTTATATACCTTTTCCCACATTTCCTCACTTCAAAAATATAAATTGTTGTTAGAATTAACAACATTTAACAGCCCTACTTTCAGAATCCCCCAGGTGAAATTTATGTTCTTGAAATCCCACTTCTAATTAAATATTATTTTAAGATTTATAATCATTATTTTTTTTAAGTTTTGCATATTTTGTTTTATTTTGTGTTTTAGATTATTAATACAAGTGGTGATTCATAAAGTTTATTATCTGGTTCAGGGGGTTCAGGGGGTGAAAACATAATTAAAACATGCTAGGGTGAAGAAAATTTACCACATATACTTGACAATTGCATTATAGTATTAAAATTATCACAGATAAAGAAATTAAGCCGTTGGTCCTATATTACAGTTACTTGATAATAAATCAATTCTAAAGTATTACTTCTGAGTGGGGTATAAAAGAAATCTGTCCCTGGATTATAATGTGATATGTCACAGCAAATTTTTTTGTGGCACCAAGAGACACATAAATCACAATTCAAAAAATGTGCACAAAATTATATATTGAAGAAAATTGAATGCAGAAACCCCTCATGCCTTTAGGGAAATGTTATGCCAAAAAAAGCTTATATTTGGGGACTTGCATAGGAAAGATTTATGTGTATGATTCTTACCAAAATGTTTATTTTGGATAAAGGTTCAGATAGTAGCGAAATATGCACACAAAATTCATTTGCTAAAGAATCTAAATTCAGTTGTGATGCAATCCATTTAAAAAATTGCAGAATGAGCTATAACTGAATGAATGCTGTATTGAAATGAGCTGGATACAGTTTGTTTGATGTATCCCTATTTTAATGCGTGAAACAACATTGCATTAATGCTCTATTATTTGAAGTGATATGATTCTGATAGTTGAGAGATAACTGGATTATTCTAGATAACTGGAATAAATATGATCTGATAATCTTTACAAATTAAAATAGCCTCAGGGAGGGAAAAAAATCCTAAATGCTACAGTGTCATTTCTACTATTTTAAGAGTGGCATAAAAAGCATTTCAGAACTCACTACAGTCAGTGGAAGTTTTATAATAACTTCATACCTGAAAATAGAAAGAAAAAGTCAAATGATTGCTCAGTGCTAAGACTTTAAGATGATCTTGATAAAACTATTGATGCTATGAAGATTGGAGTTTTGATAAATGTATGCGTGTCCTCAGAGCAACTGAAAGGAAGCAGAAGATTAGCTCAGTCAATAGCTTCCAAATAGAAAAGCAAAAACACACACTTAGGCTTAAGCTCAAGGCAAATGAAGGTATTGCTATGTCTGTGTAAATTCCTAGGATTTATTCTGTCTCTTCAATCATTCCATATTCCAAGGGAACTTTAAAGTAAAGTTAGCCTGGGGAAAAATATATATTTTCAGCACTTTGCTAAACTATAATTCCAAACAGACTAAAGAGGAATGTAAAATGAGTAGAAAATGTGTGTGTTTGTTTATAATTGTCCATGCAGTTGGGGGGGGGGGGGGCAAATCTTGCAATTTTTCCTGCTCCTATTGATTGAGTGAAGAAACTCAAAAATGAAAAGGATGTTTGCATCAGGGGTGAAATCCACTTACCTTCGCTACCAGTTCGCAAATGTCAGCGTGCATGCTTGCTTGCTACGCTCACGCTCGCCTCCTCCATGCATACACAGAGCTTTTTGCGCATGCGTAGAGGGTCAAAAATGGGACATGATGACGTCCGGGTGGGTGGGCGGAGCCTCCTGCCAATGGCGCTACCGGTTCGCCCGAGCCAGATAGAACCGCTGAATTTCACCACTGGTTTGCATGTATTTAGTTAAAAGATGACCAAAGCCTGTATATGAGTTCACGATTTTTCATACACATCATTACTACAGAAACATTTCTGATTTAGCCACATATTTTTCACAAAGCGTTTATATTTGGAATTAAGGACGGTATTCTTTAAAACAGGAATGGCTGTTTTCTAACTTTGCTTATATGGCATTTGTACTAAAATGACATTAAGCATCACCTGCTTTTTCACAACTGTTCCAAGTTAAAGTGATATATCAGTGTGATCCACCTGATATAGCTAGGTGTTAATAAGAAGAGCTAATGTAAGCTGTACATTTAAAAAATAAAACAGATGACTAATTGTTTTTGCTTCACAAGTGTCTACTTTATCAAAGGAAATTTATCCTCCTTTTTTTTAAAGTGATACTTTTCATTAGAACTTATTCATCTAATGCAGGGGTGGCAAACTTGTGTGTCACGTTGTCGTCACGTAATGTATCGTGACTTTTTTCCCCTTCGCTAAAATGGGTGGGCGTGGCCAGTGTGTGACGCATCCGGACCGCAGGCCACAAGTTTAACACCCCTGATCTAATGCCTTTAAGCTAAGATTATTGCAAAAATAATGAATTCAAGCATACAATACTGGCTTCAGAAGCATCTCCAGGAGCTGAGCCTTCCGACAAATTGACAAAAGCAATATTGCAACATGAAAATAGGAAGACATCACAAAATACAAAAGGGCTGAAGTTTGCTTTGCAATGATGCAATGGTGCTTCTGTTATATCACACACACACATACACAAACACAGACACACACACCTTACATATGAATCAGTAGTGGGGTTCAAATCCCAGGGCTACCGGTTTGCTATCAGTAGTGCGCAGCACTTCTGCGCATGCGCAGAGCGTTTTTGATGACATCTGGGTGGGTGGTGGAGGCTCCCCCAGCTGCCACTACCAGTTTGCCCGAACCGGGGTGAACTGGGAGCAACACACCACTGATATGAATACTCTGATTGGTTTTTACCATTATACTGAAGAACTGTAGGCACACCATAACTGGATTTTAAAAATTTGGAGAATCATTAAATGGCAACAAAGAGTTATGCCCATGCCTTGATTCCTAGAGGGAATGGAGGAAGATGATGGGCTGAATATGAGAAGTTAGCATCACTTCACTTTCAGATAGGGTGCTGCCAGAGGAAGTGAAGATGTACTGTTACTAGATCCAGCAATTCTGGCAACTTTCCCTTCATGGGATGGATTCTTGAGCACATTTTTTTGTTGAGCACATCTTGTGGATACAGATATAAATTATCTGGGTCCTTTTCATTCAGGATTAAATATGAAACTGAAATGGCATCACTCTGGTAGATCATCATGTGCTACCCCAAACAATATTTGTCATGGTGGGCAGCTTCGGTTTCAGTGAATTTTCTTCTGTGCCATTGTACATACTTTTTAGGCCTTCTTTAGGGATTAACTGTGTTTAAAGTAACAGCTTATTCTCCATTTTCTCACAGTTATTTTCTATTTCCTAGCATAAATTCATTCTGAACCTGCCTTATCAGATTTTAATGCTAGCTGCCTGGAGGAAGAAGGAAGGATGGTGTGAATGTGCAAATTGGCACCATCTAGAGCAACATTTCTAGAAAATCTAAGTAAACCTAAATGATAGAAATACCTAATGACAGTCATGATATTATATACATTTAAGATGGAGAAACTTCTCAGATGAAGGATCTCAGGATCAACTGCATCAAAGGACAGTACTGTATCTTAAATGGTCTTATATAGTTTCAATTATCCTTCCAAGCCCTGACTAGAGATGCAGAACCTGAACAGAATTCGGATGTTACAAAATAGTCTAAAATTGAATTCAAGTGATGCAGAGTTTCTCTTTGTCCTTCACAATTTTCTGGCAGCTCTGGTATTTTGTAAGGGAGAAGTACTACCCATGAAAGATCAGGTTCATGACATTACTGTCCTCCTGGATTCATGGCTACCTGCTAGATGAGCAGGTGGAAGCCAAAGCCAAAGCCAAACCCTGTTTCAGGCCAAAGCTGCACAAATACATGAAGAAGTGGTTACAGTGGTTTTCAATGCTAATTTTGTGAAACAGATGCTCAATTGGTAGAGAAAGTAAGAGCACAAATGCTCATGCACACATGGTGAGAAATAAGTCAGAAAACAATCCAAATCCAAAGCAGTAGGCACAAGAGTAGTGAAAGCGAACTCCAAGTGATAAATATTGTGAGAGGTTTGTAAAATAGACTGGGTCCAAAGACAAATTATAAGACTTTAACTCAGGAGACAAGGTGCATAGACTTTTTGTCAGAACTGCCACCTCACACCTGCCATTTGGTCTGCCAGTCTGCCATAAATGCTTGGGGGGGGACAGTGTGAGTGGGAATTCTTGAGGGGGGAAGTAAAAGTTACAAAAGTGAAAGTGCTTCTTCAAGAGGATTTCAAAGTCACCTCCTATGAGAAGAAGGCAGCTGCGAGCCAGTCTATAATCAGATGGCTGTTTCAAAAACATCTCATTGAAGATTGATCAGACAATGTAGAGGGTGGGGGCAGCAATGGAAGTGCCTGAGCGGGGAAAAGTTTTCACTTGGGGAATTGGTGCATGAATTTTCAGTTCTGGATTTCCATTACTGTATTTCACTAGGCTTCTAGTAAATCATACCTTTCTCAACCCAATACTGTTAAGGATCATTTGTTACTTAGAGGCTCAAACTGAGGCAGATCTGACAATCTGGAGGAATTGATACCGACAGAGAAGGAAGAGTTTGCTGCACTTCTTAAACAGAACCAGCACTGGTGTTGCTTATTAGGAAGTTCATTTCTTGCAAGGACTTTCATAGAGCACCTTAGCTCTGCTGTCTTCTTTGCATGGAGAGCTCTTGCATTGGGAGTATTCGCCATCTTTATAAACCAATGGCAAAAGTTGATTGTCAGTCAGCTCTTTCTCTAAAGTCTGTAGTTCTTCAAGTGGTGTGTTTCCCAGCAACTGAGGGGTGAGCTTCCCTTGTCAATCTCCTTCCTGAGTCAAGCCCACCATGGCAAGTTTCCTTGGGAGGATCAATTACAGCCCTATCTGGAGTGGAAAACTGTTAGGTAGACCAGATCAGGGATGAAATTCACTGAAAAGCTAAACTACTTTGAGAATGGCTATAGTACAAAATCTTGCAAGTCTGGTTGTTCTGTACTTCCTTCCACCTGTTATGTGAAATGGAGAAGTATCTCAAGAGATGTTATTTCCTTTATTGTTTTGGCAACAGAACTTGCATATCTCCATCAAAGTCATCTTTGTTACTCTTTGAAGAGTCCTTGCTACAGTGACTTTTACCCTAACCACCATTCTGCTGGCATTCAGAATTCAGCAACCTGCATGTGGATTGGTGCATGATGACATGACCATGTCGTCCTGATCTTTCTGGACTTGCAATGGTTTCTAAAAGATGTCTGATTGCATGTCAGCCCTTAGTTTGATATTATTAATTCATAATCACAGTGGCAACAACTTAATTAGAGGAGAAGGCTCTTCTGTTCAGAAGCATAAGCCTTTTTCCTGCCAAGGAAACCTCATAATTTGTCAAATTATAATGCAATAATTTCTCTCCGTGTGTACGCATCATTGCAAATCTCACTGAGATACATAAAATTCCCTATTTTCCATGGTGAAGAGGGAAGCCAGAAGGTTTATAACATATGCATTGACATCATAAAGCAGATATTGTACAGTAGGTACGACTGTACAATACTACTACTCTGAATTCTGTATTTGTTGAGGATATTACGTTGTAAGTATTTATTGTAGCATGTACAAGATGATGTTATCATATAGTGTCACTTTGAAGATGCTACTGCTATCAGTTAGTCTTTATAGAAATTGAGAGTCCTATGCACTAAGCACAGCCTTTTGAATATGCTTAATAGTGTAGTAAAATCTGCAAACTGTACATTTTCACTGAAATGCCTTCTAAATTATCTTCTTAAAGGGACCTTATTCCATTATTTTCAGCATAACAGGGCTCTATCTATGCCACTCCTAAATGGGTGCTGCTATATCAGTTACATTCCTGAATGCCATGGCCTTTGAAAGTACGTAGAAGCCCTGGGGTGGCAGAGTTAACAACAATAAATGTCTGGCTTCCCACTGGTCACTCATGCTGTTTATGTATTTCTCAGATAATCTCTATGGCATAGAGCTGGAAAACAGCATTGCCTCTGTGACTGCTGGAAAGCTGCCAAATTGCTTGCAGAACTAAGATTGCCATGGGCATGGCAATGAACAAAGGTTGGCTGCCAATACATACCATAATGAGGATTTGATGCTCAGTAATAGAAACAGAGCACAACTTTCTAAGTATTTTGCCCTATTCTGCATGTTACAGTGTAGTATCATAATTGAAGCTACTTTGGCACATGGGTGCCAAACCCAGCTCACCAGTAGATAGCAATATAAACCCTACTGAACCATTCAAGTTTTAAAGATCTCAACAACTTTGTCCAACCACAACTTTCTTAGCTCTCATTCTATTTTCCTTCCTTCCTTCCTTCCTTCCTTCCTTCCTTCCTTCCTTCCTTCCTTCCTTCCTTCCTTCCTATATTTGTAATTTGATTCTCATTCTCTCTATATTGCCAAACTACATTGATTAAAAAGGTAAAGGTTCCCCTTGCAGATATGTGCTAGTCATTCCCAACTCTCATCTCCGTTTCAAAGCCGAAGAGCCAGCATTGTCTGAAGATGTCTCCATGGTCATATGGCCAGCATGACTAAATGCCAAAGGCGCATGGAACGCTGTTACCTTCCCACCAAAGGTGGTCCCTATTTTTCTATTTCATTTTTTATATGCTTTCGAACTGCTAGGTTGGCAGAAGCTGGAACAAGTAACGGGAGCTCACTCCATTATGCATTACGCACCCCATTTCTCATTCAAAAGAGGAGAATATTTGTAGCTCAGAGTTGAAATGAGAGGTTGTTGGTGCTCTCTGAACTTGGTTGTTTTCCTGCAGATATTTCTTTACCCAAACTAGGTAACATCATCAGTTTAGGTAATGAAATGCCTGCAAGAAAACAACTAAGCTTGTTTTCACATCTTTTCACATTTTCGCATCTTTAGTAAAATTTCTACTATGGTAAACAATTCATCTATTTACTCAAGTTCCTCATCATTTATGTCTAACTTGCAATCATCACTCCATTTTCTAAGTCAAACACAATTATCTTGGTCTTTCCTACATTAATTTTCAGAGTCATTGTTTCTTCTTGTATTTCTTCTTATATCATATAATGTATCTAACAGTTGGTGCAAATTATTCAAGCTTTCAGCCAACAACACAACATTGTTTTCATACAAAGTAGATGTACATTGAAATCCCCAATGCTTCTAATGTCACCATAAATATCCTTTATGCATTTTTTTACAAGTGTATTAAAAAATGAAGGAATGTCACACCTCCTTATTTTATTCCCTGTTTAATATTGAATAATTTGCTTAGCATTCCATATTTTTTTCCATTCAACACACTACATAATTCAAGCCTATTTTTGTTATCATACTTCCTCTAAATCAGCTAATGTAAAATAAACTTTCTCACATTTATGCTATTCTCAGTGACCTATACACCCTCTGTTTGGCATAAAGTCACAATGTATTTCTCTTTTTTTTTTTTTTTTTGTTCATTGTCTCTTTTGTTCTATTTAGGTCAGAATTGTGCCAAAAAATCTTTCAGGTGCAGCTAACAAACTAGTTTATATTTATTCTTGCTCCTTCTCCCTTTACGTAGGAGAAGCGTTCTTCAATTGTTAGGGACAGATTAAGTCATCACATGCACATTAAGTTGTACATGGGCAAATTGCAGCCATATGTTAACATTTTTCCAGTTATACCAACTATACCTCCACCCACCACCATTTCTCACCGTGTTTGTTACTTCTTTTCATCATTTCTTTTTTTTATTGTATAGTAACATTTAAAGCATTTGTTTCAATTCATTTTTTGTCTACATATGCTGACATTCCCATGCAAATCTTTAAATATACCTTCCAGCATTTCATTTTCATCACAAACTGATTTCATCCCCAGTTTCTACACTTTCATTATTAATTCCATTCATTTGTGAGAGGTTTCTTACTTAGTTCTTTTCACCCTCTTCCAAATAGATGTTATTTCCATCAAAATCACTCTGCTTTTTTTTCTCTTTTAATCCTAACAATTTCTGTTCTCTTTAGCTACATTCTTTGCAATTAAGCTTTCCTCTCTACATATCTTTACAATATCTTGCTTTCTATGCACCTATACAATATCTTCCTTTCATCCTCATTTTTACAGCAATCATTCTCTCATGTATTTCAGCATTTTTCATTTCATCATTCCACCCACACCATACTTTTTCATACTTCTCATAAAGATCACTATACATGCTTTTGTGATACTTGGAACCTAATTATTTCCCACTCTGCTCCTTCCACATCCTTTCCTTTCCATTCATTATCCTTATTCATTATTAGATTCTATATGATGCAAGCCAGAATGTGTAATCTAGGGATTATCTTGCAAGCTTACATCCCACTAGTTAAGAGCTATTTGAGGTACATTGGCACTTATTCAGGAAGACTAAACTTCTTATAAAATTGATAAGCAGCAGCGATGTGAAGGAGTTTGAAAATAGTTGACCTCTGGCATAGACTACTTTTTATTTATAATTACCAATTACTAACTGATTCAGTTAAAAATCTACTTATTGATAATATATTAGGCCCAATGACAAAATTGATGCCTTAGATGTTTAAATTAGTTCTATTGCTCTTTTATGGAATAGATACATAATAGATACTCCCTTTCAATATCTGTATGTTTATTTCAGCTGAACGCAAGTAACATTAAAATAATCCAAATAAAAATATAATATTAAAGTAATAGAGTACTATTATAGTATATTAATAGCAGTGAAGCTACTTACAATTAAATTCATTGGAATGTTAATATAGTGAAAAGAGTAGGTTATCTCAAGTTAGGCAATATACACTATGGAATAGAATTGGGCTACATGGTATGTAATACACTAAAGTGCCTATTTGAAAAAGAGAGAAAATAAAAGTCATGTGAAGAATCTGGAAATGTTGGTAGAAAGGTAAAATAAGCTTATTTTATAAAGCATGCAGTATATGTCTACTTGTTTCAACTGCACCTGACCCCAAACAAAATGTCTATTCCATATAAAATATTTTATTAAACCAATTCTTCAAGAAGGTTGACATTAGGGTAGATTCAGAAAAACTTTCCTTGGCATCTCAAAAATTCCAAGGTAGTCAGATAGTCCATCAATTCTATCTTAATATTAACTTAATAGGTTGGACACTAGATTTAGATTGCTTTGCATTTCAGCATCAGAATTTCTTGTTTAGAATGTCTGTTGCTTTTTCACATTGTATATTGGTAGCAAGTGCTCTGTGAAAGACAATAGACTAGCAATATTTTCAGACATCTTTTTTCCAAGTCATCTCATATTCATCAAGAAAATTTAAGAAAGCCAATTTTATTGAACAAAAGTTTAGTTTAAATCAGACACCGCAGCTCACTAACCAAGATCAAATTTCTAATTCAGTATCCAGATGGAGCTGCATTTAACACATCCATGGAGTTGCTCTCAAAACTTAAATTGAACTTATTCTGGTATACTGTTGTTGGAATATGGGCCTAATTGAACTCCACAGAACAGCTGTACAAAACTTGGCTGCAAATAATTTATGTAAACAAGAACACATAATCCTTTTCAGCAAAGGACCTACCTTTTATAAATGATATACAAAAATAAAAAAGGGCCATAGAGAAGAGAAAAGTTCAGCCTACCACTTCTTCTTACCCATGGTATAAAAAGTAAATTTTAACACTTTCCCTGTACACAGGTGTTACCCTGAATTTTATATTCCTTAATCTAGGTCTTTTAGAAAACAGCATTTCTTTTTTTTACAGAAGATTTCTTATTCGTACCCTATAACTACCATTAAGTGTTGTACCTTATGATTCTTGATGAACGTATCTTTTCTTTTATGTACACTGAGACCATATGCACCAAGACAAATTCCTCATGTGTCCAATCACACTTGGCCAATAAAAAATTCTATTCTATTCTATTCTATGCCCTGATACGAAAATTGTCATGCTAATATGGTTCCTCCTATTGGATATCCATTGGGTTTTTCGTATTTATCAATGTTAGATTGTGAAGAGTTGACTCACCTTGGGATCTTTATGCTAACCACTCAGAAACTCCATATTCTGTTGAATTAATAATATACTAAGGTTTGTTTCATTTGTAGTGAAACACTTTTGTAAGGTTGGAAGAACGGCCATTAACAAATACTGGATTGAATGCTGCCACCTATTGGCTTTTTAAAAAATCCTTTAAGAATTTATGAACAGCAGTAAGCTGTGAGATACCAGCAAATGCTTGCAGAGACTAAAGCTTTGGTGAGAATATGGGCTCTTCCAACTAAGACCAAAGTGAAACAATATTTCCTTCTAGCACTATCCATCCAACTAAAAGTAATATCAAAACAAAGCAGCACATTCACCTTCAGTTTCTTCGATTTAGAAAAAAAATTCTGTTTGGCTGATCAATCATTTCTGAAGGTGAAATAACAACAGCACACTATCCTGGTAGTAAAAAATATTACAACTGAAATAAGCATTCATTATTTCTAAAACTGCCTTCTCCAACTCGATCTCATCCATGTATGTTGGGTTACTCTTCCCAGAATTCTTCTGGCTTTGCTGATAGGAAATTATTGGAACAGTAGTCTCCAATGATTTATTTTTTTCCCCCAATATATCAAAAAAGATATGCTACTCAAAAGCTTGGAAAAGCTTTGACAAATTCATTCAATCTATGTGGTTCTTTTTTCCCTCAGTTTCCAAAAGATCTTTCTCCTTAAACATTTTTAACTTGTTTAATTTTTTTTTCTTTAGCTGAGCCAACCATCACATGAATTTCAGTCTCCGTGACATTCCTTTTGTTACTTGTTAACTCTGTTACTGTTTCACAGAAACAGGTAGTTAAAAGACTCCTCAAGATTTCAGCTTTCTGCTAGCTAAGTTAGCAGTTGTCTTTCAAGCAGCATGTAAAAAGGTTCACCGGGTCAAGAAGGATGGAAAATAATTTGAAGAATAAGAGAGAAACCAGCAGGATTAGGATTCTCAGAAATTACTTGTAATGTTAAACTATCAAAAACAGCCTGCGGTAATATCATGCCCTGCAGTGTGCCAGTTGTCTCCTATTTCTATGATTCTGGTTTTAAAAAGTTGAATTGTTGATACTACAAACTTTATCACAGCATTCCTATTTTCTAGATGTTTGACCAGCCATAATTTAGTACCATAAATTGCAATATGTTGTTGTGCGCATTGCTTTTCTTGTTGTGCCCATTGTCTCCTCCAGTGGTGTCAAACTGGTGGCACATGGGCTGGATCGGGGTGGGTTCTAATTTTTTTTACTACCGGTTCTGTGGACGTGGCTTATTTTGTTGGCATGGCTTATTTTGTGGGAGTGGCTTGATGGTCATGTGACAATTATTTAGGATTTAGCAGAGGTACTGGTCTACCAGGCTGTACTGATCTACCCATTTATTTTTGCAGGCACTGATCTACTCATGTATTTTTGCAGGCACTGGTCTACTCATGTATTTTTGCAGGCACTGGTCTACTTGTGTATTTTTACAGGCACTGATCTACTCATGTATTTTTGCAGGCACTGGTCTACTCATGTATTTTTACAGGCACTGATCTACTCATGTACTTTTTCAGGCACCAACATACTCATTTGTTTTCTTTTAACACTGATCAGCTGTAGGACGGCCCTTTGAAGCACCATGGCAAGAGTTTAAACAGTTTTTTTCCCTCTAGCCATCAGCTGAGACTCAGGAGGCAGCAATAGATTGGGGGTGGGGCCAAATAAAAGGTAAGAATAACACGGGGGTGGGGGTGGAGGAGTGGGGGGCAGGGGGCCAGAACCAGTTCAGTGATGTCATATTGTCACTGCCACCGGCTCGGCCAAACCGGGCTGAACCAGGAGGAACCCACCACTGGGCTGGATGCCACACCCACCCCAGATCTGTGATGGGGGGAAAAAATGTCATGATATGTCATGTGATGGCAATGTGACACATTGCGAGTTTGACACCTGTGCTCTATGTGTTTATATTTTAGAATTTTGGGTTTTTTTCTAATAATTGTTCATGTTCAAACCATGACGAACCATTTTCCAGAAGTATATATTGCTCTTGCAAAAGATGATCAGTTATTTCATGATTTCCAAGTATCATTTTGTCTACAAATAAAACTATTGAAAATATTGGCACATACATGGAGCACATTGTAATACCATTCAGCATGTTGTTTTCGAAGTCCTTTCTTGCTGACATAATAAGAGAAGGGGGAGAATTTTGAAACTGAATACTGAAAAGGAGTGTTGGTCTACCTGATACGTTCCTTCTCGTTGAGTGGAGACAGCAGCCAGTGTGGGTAGTGCTAGTCCAATCAGCATGAAGGACTGAGTCTGTCAATCATTATTAGTTCCGCCCTTGTTGCCGGGCAGGCCAGCTTTTGGCAAAGAATCGAAGACAGACTCGGCATGTGGGATAAGGAGAAATACCAGAAGGCAGAGAAGACAGGAAAATACGCAAGGTCCAGCCAAGAAAGGGAGGGTCTGGCTGCTGTCTCCACTCAACGAGAAGGAACGTATCAGGTAGGACCAATGCTCCTTCTCCATTGAGAGTGGAGACAGCAGCCAGTGTGGGACATACCCAAGTTCATTGTCCCTGATTTAGGGTGGGATCATGCTGGGCCACAGCACCCTCCCCGGCAATGACCCTTTGCAGAACCCGGCGTCCAAATGCGGCCTCCGCCGATGCAAACTGATCCAGTTTGTAGTGACGTATGAAAGGGCCAGGAGAAGTCCAAGTGGCCGCCCTACAAATCTCAAGCAAGGAAGCCTGAGTTGCCCATGCTGCCGTTGTAGCCACGCTGCGGGTGGAATGAGCTGTCAATCTCATAGGGCGCGGAAGTGACCAAAGGTCGTAGGCCGAGGCAATGGTGTGTCTTATCCAGCAGCCGATGGTAGATGATGAGACTTTACATCCTTGGGAGGTAGGTAAGAAGGATACAAATAGCGATTCCGAATGACGAAAGGGAGCCATCCTCTTCATGTAGATCCTTAACGCCCGCCTGACATCCAGGGCATGCCAGCGTCGCTCCCGGGCATGAGTAGGACGGGGGCAGAAATTAGGTAGAATAAGTTCTTGCAAACGGTGAAATGCAGAATTGACTTTGGGTACAAAGGTAGGGTCCAAGCAAAGGACAACTCGGTCCGCATGAAATACACAAAGGTCTGAACGTGTGGATAAGGCAGCGAGTTCAGAGATGCGGCGAGCCGAGGTTATGGCCACCAAGAAGGCAACCTTGTAGGTGAGAAGTCTGAGACTGGTGGTTCGAAGCAGCTCGTATGGAGAACCCGTAAGTGACTCCAAGACCAGGGGAAGATCCCAGGTAGGGTATCGATGTAGCACGGGAGGGCACAAGTTCTTGGCACCCCGGAGAAAATGGCGGATCATAGGGTGCTGGGCCAGAGACAACAAGGAACCACAGGTAAGCACTGAAGATAAGGCGGCTATTTGTCGACGTAGAGTGTTAGGAGTGAGACCTTGGGCAAGGCCCCTCTGCAAGAACATTAGAATATGTACAATAGACAGTTGTAGAGGCAAAATTCCGACCTGGTCACACCAGTTGCAGAAAACCCGCCAGGTGGCAGAATAAATGCGGTCCGTAGAAGGAGGTCGGGAAGATTGTAATGTCTGAATGACGTCCGCCAGAATGTGCACGGCCCTCAACATGCTCCGCTCAACCTCCAAGCGGTCAGATTGAGCCAGGCCAGGTCCGGATGAGACAGAGCACCCTGAGAGAGAGTGTCATTCTCGAGGGGAATGCGCCACGATGGGGTCACCGATAGGCACACGAGGTCGGCAAACCAGGGTCTCCGGGGCCAATGAGGAGCCACAAGGATCACTTCCGTCCGCTCGGAGAGAATTTTGCAGATAACCCTGGGGATGAGGGATGTCGGGGGGAAGGCATACAGAAGGCCCGATGGCCATGGAGTCTGAAGGGCATCGACGCCGGCTGCCTGAGGGTGCGGATATCGAGAGAAGAACTGCGGGAGCTGGGCGTTCTCTTGAGTCGCGAACAGGTCGATTATTGGATGGCTGAAGCGAAAAGACAGGTCCTCGAAGATGCGCGGGTGGAGCCGCCACTCCGCATTGTCTATCCGACGGCGACTCAGCCAATCCGCTTGAACGTTCTGCACCCGGAGATGTGTTCCGCTCGTAGTGAACAAAGGTGGCGCTCTGACCAAAGTCCCAATATCATTGTCACCGCCAGAAGAGACTTCGATCTGGTGCCCTCCAACCTGTTCAGATGTGCCTTGGCAGCAACGTTGTCCGTCAGGACCAGGACATGAGTTCCGGAGACCAGACGACGGAACGCCTTCAGGGCAAGGAAGACCGCCTGTAGCTCTAGCCAATTGATGGGACGACGAGCTTCCGAGGGCGTCCAAGTCCCTTGAGCCAGTTGGCCCTGGCAATGGGCCCCCCAGCCCAGGAGACTGGCATCTGTCATCACCACTACTCTTGGGGTTTCGAGGAAGAAGCAACCCGCAGCGAGGCCAGGGGAACGCCACCACCGGAGGGACCAGCAAACTGCAGGAGGGACAGAACCGTCCATGAAGAAGTGCCTCTGCCCGCCTTCTGTAATGGCAAGAGAAACCATTGGAGTTCCCTGTAGTGCAGCTGTGCCCAGGGAACTATGGCTATAGAAGATATCATCTTCCCCAATAGTTGCGATAAGACATATGGAGACGCAACCCTACACCTTTCTACCTGGGAGGCTAACCTTCGCAGACTGTCCTGCCTATCGGGAGATAGAAAAACCTTGCCCTGGAGAGTGTCAATAAGGGTGCTTAAATGAACTAAGCTAGTAAAGGGCAAGGGATGACTCTTCTCCAAGTTAATTGAAAAACCGTGAGCCGCTAGGGTCTCAACAGTCAGACAAACATCGAGGATAGCCTGCTGGGCGGAGGTAGATAAAATCAAAATATCATCAAGGTAACATAAAAGCCTAACCAAACGGAGTCGAAGAAAAGCCGCCAGAGCAGCCAGAATCTTCGTAAAGGTACGGGGAGCAGAGGAAAGGCCAAAGGGCAGGGCCCTATACTGGTAATGCACCCTGCCATAACAAAACCGCAAAAACTGCCTATGGGAAGGGAGGATAGGGACGTGCAAGTAGGCCTCAGTAAGGTCAATGGAAGAGAGGAGATCGCCCCTCCGGACACCGTCAAGTATAGACTTTAAGGATTGCATTTTAAATTTACGGTACACCACGTACCTGTTCAACCGCTTCAGATCCAGAATAGGTCTCCAACCCCCCGATGATTTTGGAACTAGGAACACCCGGGAATAGAACCCCGAACCCTCCTGACCAGGTGGAACCAGCTGAATAGCTTTTATAGTCAGGAGGTGCTGAACCGCTGAGTCCATAAGGGACTTCTGTTTGGGATTACAAGAAATCGGACAACACACAAAGGTGTTGGGGAGAGTAGAAACGAATTCAATGGCCAGGCCTGATCTTAGGGTGGCCTGGACCCACTTGTCTGAGGTGGAGCGCTCCCAAATGGCGGAAAAGAGGGCCAATCTGCCACCTATGGGAGGATCAGAAATGCAATTAACGACGGCGCCAGTAGGAACGACCCCCTCCCCCTCAAAAGGGCCGTCGAGAAACAAAGGGCTTGCCCCGAAAGGACCTATCCGGATAACCCTGTTGCCTGTTAGAGGGAGTAAACGACCTAGGGGAAGAAAAGGAGGAGGGCCCCCCGGTGTCAGGACCTCGAAATTGCGCACGAGGTGGGTATGGACTGTAACGGGATTCTCCTCTACGATAGACAGCAGCCAGCACTTTTTTCTTATCCTTATTCTCGGTGAGGAAGGCTCTAATGCATCCCCAAAGAGACGGGACTCCCCGAAGGGAACGGATGCGAGATGCCATTTATGACAGGCATCTGCCTGCCAGTGACGGAGCCAGACCAAACGACGAGCCATGATGGAGGAGGCCAGAGCCTTGGAAGCAAAGCGAGAGGCATTAAGCGTAGCATCCGCTGAAAATTGCAGGGTCGCAATAATTTTGTTAAGGTCTTGCTTGACCCGTATATTGTCAGGTGGTAGTTTGTCCTGCAGCTGACGTAACCAGAGGAGCATGGTCCGATTGAAGAAAGAAGCAGTGGTCGCTGCACGGATGGCCCAGGCGGCACCCTGATTTGCCCTCTGCAACACTAAGTCAGATCGATGCTCGTCAGGGTGGAGAGCTTCATCAGGATCGCCCAGTACGTTAGCATTCGGAAGTAAGGCAACAATAGGAGCGTCCACTGAGTGAATTTGTAGGAGAGTGTCCAATTCCGTGGCAACCTGAAAATTTTTCCGGTCGTTAGCTGAAGGGCGGACGGCTGTCGCCGGGGAAGACCATTGCCGCTTAACTACATCCAAGAAGAGCGGTGGAGTTGGAATGGAGGTGATAGGCTTGACAGGTTCGGCAAACATGGGGTCCAAAGATCCCGCTGCGGAGGCCGGAAGCGGATCCACGACAGGAGATGACAAGCGAGCCGTATTGACTGCTTTGAATAAAAGAGATTTAAACAGTGACTGTGGGAACAGCCCAGAGAAGGACGGTTGTTCTGGAGGAAGATTTTCATCCTCAGAAGGGCCTGAATCACTGCATTCAGCCTCCACGACAGTAGAGTTCTGGCTGGCATGGGAACATGTAGGAGAGCCTGAATGATCTCAGGAGCTGCCCTTTCCAGGGAAATGGAAGAAAGGGACCTCACAGATCCTGCCCGGCTGGAAAGGCCGGAACGGGCAGCCAATGATTTCTGCACTGCGGCCTCAATCATAAGTTGAAGTTGTTCAGACGACAACTGGGCTGGAACCTGCACAGGGGCTGGAGCTGAAGGTGGAGATAAAATAGGTCCCGGCAAGATGTCCGGATCTGAAGGGGCCGGTGGAGGAGCGGCCTCTGAACCCCACAAGTCAGCCGTGGAGACAGTCACAGGGCAATCCTGGAGAGACAGTTGATCCGGAGTAACAGGCCTAGGAACTGTTGCAGGTACCGGAACTGCCACCACAGAGGAAGGAACAGTCACCGCAGAGGCAATATTTGCAGAAGCCTTATTGCAGAGCTTGGTCAAGACTTTGTCCCGCCTTTTCTCCGCCTTTGAAGTCAAGCCATGAGAATGTGACTTGTGGTGGGGCCGAGCTGAAATTGTAACCGGGGATGGCTCCTGAGAGGCCTCCCGGGCTGAAGGCTGCAAAACAGGTTCAGAAATAGGTTGCCCATTAGTAGTATTACTGGCCCTCCGGCCATGTTTAGATTTAGACAGGGCTTTGGGCATGTCACCGGTAAAAGAGATCACAGCTGCACTGGGGGGAGCGTAGGAAACTCCATAGGAAGCAGCGTAGAGAAAGCGGTGGTAAAATTACAATGGGAGCACAAACACTCCACTAGACAGCCCTTGAGTAATTATAGCCTTGTAGAAAGATTAGGGAGCGTGATAACTCCACAAGCCAACAGAGTACAAAGTCAATGGCCCAGCAATATCAACTGAACAGTAGAGTGCTTCAAGGGCCAGAAGGCAAGTGAGCTGCTCCAAGTAGGCCAGGCAGTTGCTCTCCTTTGCAATAAATTCCAGCAGAAAGGTTCCTGGTAATAAAAGGCAATTCAAACGGCCAGAAAGAAGTGAAAAAGGGCATCCAAAATGGCCGCCACCCTTACTATGAGGCCAAGGCAGTACTGGCAGAGACAAAATGGCCGCCGCCTTAGGTGTCAATCAAACATGGCTTAAAAGTAAGGCTGAGAGGCGTCACGGCGAAAAAAAGGGTATCCAAAATGGCCGCCGCCCTTATGACAAAGCCAAGAAGTACTGGCAAACAAAATGGCCAAAAAAGGGCATCCAAAATGGCCACCGCCCTCATGACGAAGCCGAGGCAGTACTGGCAAGCAAAATGGCTGACACAGGTATGAAGACGTCAATGAGGCAAATTCAAGGCAAAATGGCCACCGCAGCAAAAAAGCTGCACTATAGCTGAATAAAAACAGTTAAATGAGCCCAAAAGGCAGCAAAATTGAAGCCAAGGAGTTAGAGAGTCAAACGACCCCAACAACGCGCCGGGCGATCAACCACCCCCAGGAGAGGTAAACGAAGCTGAATATCCCCAGCCTTTCAAAGTAACAAAGTCCACAATACCATATGCAATGTAGAAAAACAGTCCGAGAGTCAGTCAACCGATAAGGGAATAAAGCCAGTAATCGTAGTCAGGAAATCCAAGGTCAAAAAGCCAGAATAAAGTCAGATTAAAGCCAAAATAGCCAGAAATCAGGAGGAACTAAGACCCACACGCCTGTCCACTGAAGGACTGAGTCAAAAGCTGGCCTGCCCGGCAACAAGGGCGGAACTAATAATGATTGACAGACTCAGTCCTTCATGCTGATTGGACTAGCACTACCCACACTGGCTGCTGTCTCCACTCTCAGTGGAGAAAAGGAGCTTGCAATTGAATCATCAAGATCTATTTCCTTTTCACTCAAGGTACCTATTTTGTTTAATACCTGCAGAATAATTCTTACCTAATAGGCTTTGTTTGGTTATAGTCTAGCATTTAGTCAAACATTATTTGATGATATTTTCCAACCACATCTTTAATTTGTTGTATGGTTGTACTTTTATGAACTGAAAGTTGGTTATGCCATTTTGTTGAAAGATAAAAATAGAATTTGTAGTTTGGAGAGCAAGAGCAAGAGAGAGAGAGAGAGAGAGAGAGAGAGAGAGAGAGAGAGAGAACAAGAGAGTGAGAAACTAAGCTACGATTAGTACTAGCATGTGGAAAGTCTTCCATCATGTCAACACCAAGTAGTAAGTCATAGAACATAGAGCAGAACTTCTCCTGAAGATTGTTGGTTCCTGGAAAGTTAATGAAATTGAATTTGTCATTTAAGCCTGTGATATGAAGTGCAACATTTCATATTTAAACAACATATAATTTGAAATTATTCTTTTTATTAATAATGTAGGTGGGATCATCACTTAATTATATCTCACTTGAATTATTGTGGCAGCCTGTTATCCAGATTAACCTATAATTTGTGTCCAGAATGCCAGTCTTAATACTATTCTGATCCTTTCTTATTTTATTAATTCTTTCTATCAGCACTTGTTACATTTGAGGAGATTCATAAAAGATTCCAGACTGCTATTGACACATTATGTCCTGGATATGGACACACGTACTATTTGACATGGCATTCTACAGAAAACAGGCCTGTTTTGGAATCAGCCCATCTACAGAGTACCTGAAGCCACTTCCAGTTGAGATTATTTTCAAGAATAGTATGGTCCAGAGGAGCTTCAGCATGGTTGTGTAATCATTAGAAAAAATCATATGCTATTTGGAGATTCGTCACATCAGTTAAAAGAACAGCCTCCACACAGTTCACCTAAAGGCCAGGAATAAAAATAATGAACATGTTGCTACCTTAAAGAGTTTCTGAAGTAAAAGTTACCCAGTTGCCTAAAATTTCTATAGCTTCTCCCCACCCCTGGGACACGAAAAATCTTTTGGGAGAAACTTGCTTTCTGTTAAAGTAGGTGGACAAGACCGATATCTCTGTAGGAAAAAATGGAATGTTCCAGTGTTCAGTGGAATGTTCTGTTTCCAAATTACCATATTTTGCACATCTATACAATGGTATGGAAGCTAAGATCTACAACAGTTGGGAAAGCCAATGCAGGCTACCATTCTAAAAGCTATTAAAGATAAAGAAGATTTAAGATAATCTGTATTTGTGCAGGTCAGAGCATAATTCTCAAAGAAAAGATTACATAAATTTAGAACAATCACTCAGCTTCAAAACTATCAAGTAGTTTTGGACCAATTATCCACTAATTCAGAAGGCTAGGAGAAATAATTGCAATTTTAAACAACTGAAAATATAAATATAATTTCATCTCTGCACTAGAGACAACTGGTTTTGCATTATTTCACATTTGTTTAATCTAGCCAAGCCAAGACTAGAAAATGAACCCCGTGTTCAATTGCAATTATTTTAAAACACTTTGTCTACAAAATTTTAGAAGAGAAAGAATTTAGATGTGCAGTCTCTTTATTTTCCCCAATGACATGGACCAATATCACTGTAAGCCTCTGATTTGACATGAACAACTCCTGAAATCAAGGCTCAATAATTCAGCAGTTAAAGACACTGAGTTTGTCAGTTGGAAAGCTGACAGCACGGGTTCGAGACCCAAGCTCTGTGCAATGGGGTGAGCTCCTGTTACTTGCAATGGAAGTAGGTTAATAGGTACCATTTCAGTGAGAAGGTAACAGCATTCTGTATGCCTTTGGCATATAGCCATGCTGGCCACATGATCACAGAAATTGTCTTCATACAATGCTGACTCCTTTGGCCAAGAAACAGAGATGGGCACTGTGCCCTAGAGTAGGACATGGCTTATAGGGAAACCTTTACCTTTTTAACACCTAAAATAACTTTCATCAGAGATTCTGGACATTATTACCAGTTACTCACATGAGCCAGGAAACAATAAACACAAGTCATACAGCCAACTTTATTTTGGGAGGTCAAATACTAATGTTTGTATTATTCCTTTTGTTTCTCATTATTTGTCTTTGTAGAGACACTTGTAATCTCCTTTTTTGAGAGAGTTGGGCAGTTTGAAAATATGAAATATAGATAAATAATACAGCACCTTGGTCACTTCCGATATCTGTTGCAGAATGTCCTGTGGGTAAATAATCTATTTATACACTTGGATATATAGGATTTTGCCCATCTGCCTTGTGCGTATACAATATGTAGTTCTTCCAGCCTGATAGTTTTGTGACTGTCAGATCAACTGTAAAACCTGCATAAGGCTGTATTTCCTTGCTCTGTCAACAACATTCAGACTCCATTTCATGGCTGAGATGAATGTCAAGATTCTTCTTCTTACAACAGATCTCAATCAATAGCAGGCAGAAAAATAGCTTAATGATGTGAGGCTGCTTTTTTTATATATATATACATATATATATTATTTTTTTTCCCAGATACTGACAGCATAACATCACTCCAGGAGTATGGTATTGGGAGCTCAACTTTTTTAAAAAGTGTGCTGAGATTCAAAGGGCTGCCTTTTGCTTAAAACTAAATTTAATCACCTCCTGCTTTGCAACCGTTTGGCAGATTTGGAAAAGTTTTCTCTCGTCTCTGCTCTCTGAAGCCAAGCTAATAAAGTGCTAATTAAAGAAAATACACAGAAGACATGACCACTAAGAGCCTGAAGTAATTGGCTACGAAAAGGCAGGGCTGAGACACGTCACTTTATCCGTTGCTCCTGATTAGCCTCTAAATCAAATCCCAATATTTCAGTGCATGTTAAGGGGATTGGGGAATGGGAGTTTGGGTTTTCTCAACAGTACCAAGATCCCTGCTGTAAGCAAGGAAAATATGGCAAATTGCAGTGTGTGTCTATGTGTGTATCTGTGTGTGTATACGTGTTTCTCTTCTCCATGTTCAGGTTGTTGGTTTTTTTGGCAGCATTTGTGTTAATAAAGGAAGTCTCTCAGGCTCCAAAAGAGAGAGTCCGTTATAATTCAGCTGTAACTTAGTAGAGAGATCAAGAAAGGAAGGGGGTAGAGAGAAACCAGCATTTACAAGTAAATAAAATCCTGAGACGTTCTAAAAAAAGGAACCATATGATTAAATTCAGCACATCAGAACTGTAATTAAACTGAAGGGTTTGCTCATTTGCCTTGAAGCTTACATATTTCTGAGTGGATGTTAGTTGATTTTCCCCTTAAAATATATAGCTGCTAAAGAAGTTGATTACAGTGTACCCTGGGATACCAGTGCGATACTCTGATGTGCAGATATGCCCACCAACACCTCATTTGTTATCCAAGAGGCTTCCTGGGGTCCCTGTTGTTGTTGTTGTTTTTAAAGTTATTAAGCACACGACAGAAAGGAAGCAAACTGCAAACTACTGTCTTCAATATAAGCTGTATTCTCAGTGAATATTCTGGTTCCACATCCCAGAGGCGGTATTCAGCAGGTTCTGACCACTTCTGTAGAACCAGTAGCAAAAATTTGAGTAGTTCGGAGAACCGGTAGTAAAATTCTGACTGGCCCCATCCCCATCTATTCTCTGCCTTCTGAGTCCCAGCTGATTGGGAGGAAATGGAGATTTTACAGTATCCTTCCCCTGGAGTGGGGTAGGAATGGAGTTTTTACAGTATCCTTCCCCTGCCACGCTCACCAAGCCACACCCACCAAGCCACACCCACAGAACCGGTAGTAAATTTTTTTGAATACCACCACTGCCACATCTCTTTTTCTAAAAATATTCCAGAGTCATTTTTAGAAAATAAAAAGGTGTCGTCGCAAGCCCATACTCACCATTCATTTCAAAAATATGAACAGAAGCAGAAGAGAATCCTGGAGGCTAGAAGGAATATTAGAGAGTAATACTATAGGTCCGTGATGGCAAACCTATGGAATGCATGCCGGAAGTGACACACAGAGCCATCTCTCTGGGCACACCAGCCATTGCCTGTTGCTCTTCCAGGTTCCAGCATGTACATGTGCGCCGGCCAGCTGGTCTTTACGCATGCGGGAATTCCGGAAACTGGAAGAGCAGTTCCCCGGTGCGCATGTGTGCGCCGGGAAGCTAAGCTTCCTGTTTCTGGAATGCATGCTGGTCTTCTTGGGCTCATGCACACCAGAAACCAGAAGACCAGGTGATCAGCGTGCACATGCGTATGCATGCCGGGAAACTGCTCTTCCGGTTTATGGCACTCCCCCGTGTGCATGCACATGCTCCCATTTCGGCACTCAGTGCCAAAAAGATTCATCAACACTGCTATAGGTTATTAGCCCTCTGAGGTAGGCTAAGTCAGAAAAAGATGGTGCAGAAATTCCAGAGATGCTATTGTTGTAGATCAGAGGCCAGCAATGATGGTCCCTTGATAGCCTGTGGACTTCAACTCCCAGAATTCCTGAGCCACCCATGCTGGCTCAGGAATTCTGGGAGCTGAAGTCCACAGGTTGTCAAAGAGCCATTATTGCCCACTTCTGTTGTAGATTATAATAATAAAATCTGGAAAGCCTATCAAAATTTCTGTACTGTTTTAATCTTTAAAAAGTGATTAAGATGTGGTTATGCTTTATAAGGTGAAGGTGAAGGTTCCCCTTGCACACATGTGCTAGTCATTCCCAACTCTAGGGGGTGGTGCTCATCTCCGTTTCAAAGCCGAAAAGCCAGCGCTGTCCGAAGACGTCTGCGTGGTCATATGGCCGGCATGACTAAATGCCAAAGGCACATAGAACTCTGTTACTTTCCCATCAAAAGTGGTCCCTATTTTTCTACTTGCATTTTTTACTTGCTTTCAAATTGTTAGGTTGGCAGAAACTGGGACAAGTAACGGGAGCTCACCCCGTTACGCAGCACTAGGGATTCGAACCGCTGAACTGTGGACCTTTTGATCGACAAGCTCAGTGTCTTAGCCACTGAGCCATCACGTCCCATATTATGCTCTATAGTACTTTGCAATAATAAAATTAAGGTTCACATTAAATGGAATATTTAGTTGTTAATTTCAGATATAAACTATTAGACAGCAATGTATCTCATATATACGTTGACTTCTCATTTATTTATTATTATTATATAATATATATCTGGTGCTCAGATTTTTTCACAGAAGAGACAATGGACCCAAAATTTCTTGTTAGCCTGTCTCACATCTTTTTGAGACGCCTTGCTCTCACTGAAATACGCTATAATACCTCTTTGGAAAAGTGGACTTGGTGGCCTCAAACTAACTTTATCAGACTTCAAAGAAGAAGAAGGAAGATGGAAGAAGAAGGAAGCCAAGCAAGAAGAATTTGAAACCTGAAACAGCTGGAGAGAACAGCATGTCATAGTGAGTGGCAGAGAAAATAGTATCAGCAACAAAAAGCAGAATGGGTTAGAATGAGTAACACTATAACAAAAAAGGTACAAGTAGGGCAACCAGGTAAGTGGCAAATAGGTGGAAGTGACAAATCAGCAGTAGCCAGACAAGGACAGTATTGATGAGAAGCATCTCCAGAGCTGGAAGTAATCCAGTTGAATCTCACAAAGCCCCAAATACTAGCAAGTGGCCCAATGTATATATTGGTCCTGGATCCTACCAAGCTAATGATGCTTTATTGTTTATGGGAGAGCAGTCTTTATCTGGCCTCTCTGATGAGACCTGTCTAGTATTGTTGTAGCTCTGACATAGCTCTCATCCTCCTCAGAGCATGCAAGCCCCACAACATCAAGGTAGTACTCACTGGGAGAAGATGGTGAAAATGGGAGGAGAAAGAAGTATTGGGTATATTTGCTGTCCTGTTGTTTACAAAAATAAAAGGCAGGACAAACAAAGAAGTAATACCCAGAAAAGAGAAAGATCTGGAGAAAATAACAAACTATAAAAACCTGAAAATAGAAGTAGAATGACTGTGGCAAAAGAAAGCAAAGTAACAGGTGCTTTGGGTGCAACTCCAAAATATCTGGCACACCATTTGAATACCATCAGCATTGACAAAATCACATCAGTCAATTGCAAAAGACAGTTATACACTTGGAACAGTTTACATCCTGTGACAATGCCATTAATATTATTAAACAAAAACATCTGCTTATCCCAGGTCCTTAGGAAGGACTGAGTAGATGAACAAAAATGCCAAATTCAGTCAAAACATGTGGCTGTCTATGTGACCAACTACAATAATAATAACCCTAGCCCTATAAGCTGCCTGAATATTAAACCCACATAGTTGGGAAAAATAAGAAGTAAAAATCAAGGAAGGCAATAAGATTTCAAGAAAATGTAATTCTAGATCTAGGTAAACCCAGAATTTTGGAAATTGTAAGAATACATTATCAATCTCAGTTATGGTGAACCAATTAAGGTAAAGTTTCTTTGAAAAACTTTTTTCCCACAGCACTGAAATCTGGAGTGAGTTGCCTTTTCTCAGATAAATCAAACATCTTGTCTCCATTTCCCACAAACAGTTAATACTTTAAGTCTGCCACCATTCCAAAATTGTACATAGCTGTAGATTATCCCATCAACAAAATGTTCAGGGCAACTTTGAAATGGAGGGTTTTATTTTTTAAAAAAGTGTTATAATAATGGATTTCAGTTAGCCCCACATAGACAGGAGAAATAAATGTTTACCCCAAAACAGAGAAATCACAATTTTAGATATGATGTGGAGCAATTGGTTGTGAAACCAAGAGAGAGGAAACGATCTTTGAATAAATCAGAAAAATAGTTAAAGATGGAGTTGGACTTTGGGGCAATGGAGATAGAGAAGATAATAGTATAAAGAGAAACAAGAGAGGCTAAATTATTTGCATCTCTTTTTCACTTTGGAAGACGTAGGGTAGATATCCATGCTTATTCTTACATCTTTACAGATCTGAATCTGTATCTGAATCTACATCTTTACTGAAAATGGAGAAATCACTACTCAATCTGATTTTTTTTTTTAAATACAGCAAATTGATGATTCTTTAATCATCAGTAGCAGAACCCCTTTGTACCATGGGACTAAAAAGTAAATAGTGTAACACCCTTTTTAAAAAATGCTTGATATAGGCTAGTGGGAATGAAAGTAAAAATCTAATATATGGATTAATATATTGGAGAAGGTTATCCATCTTTGTTGTTTTCCTTTCCCAGTGTAAAATTCTAAATTAAGTCTCATTGTATTCTTACTATTACTTTGGAAACTAATGTCTAAAATGAAAACAGAAGCTATTGATTCCAGCAATATCACAAGAATCATTAGTCCATTACCATATCCGTGTTGTGACCACAGTACCTGCAGATAAAGCTTGCAAATCACAATGAAGTTTTAACTTGGCACTTATAATACAAGCCTATCCATATGTACACAGTATGCTTCCAAAGAAAGATGTATTATAAATCAAATGAATAAGTAGAAAAAAAAAATCAGAATTACAGAGATATTAGATGCTCTCTGGTATGAAATGCTAATTTGGCTGTAACTCTTCTTTCCCTTTCTGCCATTTAATCTACCATTTTTGCTCTGCTACCTCAATTATGTAAATATACGTTTGAGCTCAGATGCTACCAGCAATCCCCATATGTTAATATAAAAATAACATTAGCTTTCCCATTCTTTGTGTAACCAATTACATAGATGGTGAATAAACATATAGTGTGTATCCTCATCTCTTTTTCACCCTCCAAATGCATTTGAACATTGAGTTTTCATTGACAAGAGTTTTTTAGCATTTAAAAATGACAGTAAGAATTTTCTGTAGGAGCAGGTAAATGGTCTCTTGACTTTTCTGATCAGTAAGTAAATCATCCATTTCCAGGAGAGAAATGAGTGGCTGAACCTATCATTAAGATGTTGCTATTACCTACCTGAAGCTTACAGCATCCTCTTACCCTCATTTTTCCATTAGTAATAACAAATGCAGACCTTAAAACTAGTAGCCAGTAGAATTCCTCTTTTATTATGTTGACCTCCTGGCTCTTCATATATCTTTTTCTGAAACAGCAGTTGCGTGGCATTATAGTTTTCCCAGAGATTAAACTAATTTATTATTCTAGTAGCATGCCCAACTTTGCAATTCAGTTTGTTCCTCTAGAAATAATGTTTAACAACATTAATTCTAGCCAAACCAAAGATAAAAAGCCATCAATCATCATGGTAATTATGTGAATAATATCATGAAGTGGTGTCTGCTGGTTGGCAGCCAAGGAATTCACCAAAGCAGAAGTAAATTAGTGTGTGACACTTTTGTGCCTTCAAAAGAGGGAATTGGTTTTTATTAGTTCTAAGTGTAACCAGGAAAACATCAGAAATAATTGGGCAAAACATATTAGGGACATTGTTGTTTCAATGGGATCAAGCCCATTCAATTATGGGAAAGGAAAGATAGCACGTGAATTTGTGCAGAGATAATCAGAAATACATTCAAACTTTGAAAGCAAAAAGCTTATTAGGCTTTATGACTTCTGGAATGAAGCAATCAGAATTTGTCTGCACACATTGGATATATGTCACAAAGATAGGTAGGTAAACTTTATTGCAGTCTCCAATCATTATATATACCCACATATACACAAAATACATTTAACATATATTAAAATGGCAATTAAAAGAAGCTAAGGGCTTTAAAAGGGAAGGGAAGGGTTAAGGATGTCAAAGAAATAGTTTTATTGGATAATATTTGTTATCTTGGTCTTGTAGCAGCAGGGCAAAAAGGAGTTTGAGACAATGAATTCTCTGCCATACTCAGGAAATGAACTGACAAGGAATATTCCTCCAAGTGAAATGTGGATGATGCCATGCAAAGTTGTTTGAGTTTTACCTCTAGTATAATTTTGATCATATTGGTTTTTAGCTTACTTTATTGTAAGGCAGGCAAAGATGCTACTATTAGCATGCTGTTTTCTGTTATTCATCTTTCCATCACACTTCTATACCTGAATGGGTGCAGCATGATGTAACTTAACTGTTAAAGTGAAGAGGTGACATTACAGTGAAATACAAGACATTCATCCATACTTATAACCAAACAAACATGGGTTTACAACAAAAAAATAACACAAAAAACCACAAATAAAACAGAAAAAAAGGCAAAAGATTTCTGGAAGAGACAACCATCCAATTTAGAAGAGAAAATTGTATGACTAGCTATCTATTTAGTAGACTTTTACACATATTTAAATACATATTGAAGTAAATATGTCATCAGACTGAATAAAACTATACAGATATAAAAATAATGGAGATGAATTTCTTTGCACCGGGCTAATCTAGTAATCTAATCTCAGAGTGTGCGTATGTGTGTGTATGTGCATAAGATATTTTCACACACACAAAAACCCCTTCTTGAATAGCAAAGAGTTGCAAAACTTGATCCTTGGTAAAACCTGTCTTTCAAGTTACTAGAAAAGTATCTCTTTCAGAAAAATATTGTTAACGAGTTCTTTCTTTATTCCTCATTCTCAGATCTATCCATCTCAAGCCATTCTGAAAATAATTGATCTTTCAGTACTAATTTATATAACTATTTGAAAAGATTTAAGTCTTAGGAAAAGTCTTTAAAGTGATAGGACGTCTATAGGCAAGAAAACCAAATGCATTATTTCTTTCCATAATCAATTATTCCAGAAGAGGCAGGGAATCTTTAAAAAGTTTTTGAGGCACTCCTCCAATTCCATTTTAAAAATGTTCATGGTTTAAATCCTCTTTTTTATGGTTCTCCTATTATTTAACATCTGGTTCATTCTTTCCAGTTCACATCTGGCAAAATAATATTTATTTCACTAAAGAAAAAAATGACCATCTGTCATCTATTGCAATACGGTGCCCATTTTCAAATTCAGCAACAAATTCTTTTTGCTTTTACGGCTTTCTGACAGTCTTGCAATCACATTTCCTAAAATGAGAAGGTATAAATAAATATAAGAAGTATAATATATTTTTCAGAATAAGTCACTGGTTGCAAATGTATTTGGTTTTAGGGGTCTGGGACTGAAGTTTGAACAATTTTCCCCCTTTGATAAATACAGTAGCTCAACTAGAGTTGTTCTTTGAGGGCTAGATCCAGAGCTTGGGAAATTACCTGACCTAACAAAATTTGTTCCTGGAATAAAACAGACTGATAATTCCTCCAGTTAGGAAAGAAATCAGAAAAACAGAGCTCTGCTGCCCTGTAATGAGATATTAAAAATTGAAATGCTTGTTACGCTTTCTAGTTATTCACCAGAATGAAGAAAGTAAATGTCAGATGTAAATGCCTTATTCTCTAATGTGTAAATAGTATATGAACGGGGTATCAGGGGTTAATTTATTCTTCACTTCTTAATGTATTCATAATTCACCACTCCCATATCTAGCTCCACCCATTGTATATATAAGGAGCTGTATGCACCCACTTCCTTGCTTCTATCTGTGAATATTCAGTGAATATAGAATGCCTAATGTAAATAAAAGGAGATATATTTAAACCTTTAACTCTTACTAAATTTATTGAGTCTGATCCTGAAAATATTGCAACAAGCTGGTAGCAGAGGATGGTTAATTGACTCAATAAAAACTTAAAAATGTCTAAGAAAGATAAGCCCAACACCAGGGCATACAGCAAAGAAATGGAAACAGAACAAGAAATAATCAACGAATCCACAAACGCGATTTCGAGAGAATCCGAAGAATACACCACTGAAGACGAAGAAATAATAGATGAAAATGATGATCAGGAGGAAATCGAAATAGAGAATAACGAACTCAGGTCAGAGATATTAAAACTATTGAAGAGCCAGAAGAATGATGAAAGCCTCATCGCGAACCTCCAAGATATGCTGAAGAACAGCGGAGCAGCGAGAGAGAAGCACATCACTAATGAAAAATCAAAAGACCCAAAAATAGTGAGTGATATGACTGCAGAAAAAATTATTGTGAAGAAGAAAAATGGTGATCCCGCGCGAAATTTTGAATGGCAGCCATCTTGGTTTCAACAGACCTCCAGGGTGAGCGAAGCAGAGCCAATCAGAAAACTCAATTCAAAATTTCTGGCGCGAAAAACATTATCAGACAACGAAAACGAAAAAGAAGATTCAAACACCTCAGAAGAATCAGAATCAGAAAGTGAAGGTGATTCAACAAACAATCAAATAAAATCAGCAATGAAAACGCTTTTTGCTGCATTTGGGCCAAAACTAAGAATTACTAAAAAGCTAACGAAGAAGCGAGCGAGCAAGCCAATGCCTCAAGACCTGCCCGCTCCCATCCTGACTACGAGAGCGCCGACGCCCGAACCCAGAGAGCCCTGCCGATACCGCCCCACGCCACAGACCGAAGCAAGCACCAACGCCCTCAAAAGAAGAGGAAGAGCAGCTGCCATCGTCAGGACTCCCAAGGTCGAGCCAGAGACCGACTGAGGAGGAGCAGAACGAGCGAGCCGCAATGAGGAGAACCTCTCACGACGACTCCAGGGAAGAAATGGACAACGCGCATGCGCAAGACTACGCAGACGGTCCGGGAAGACATGAATTGACGAGAAGACCATGCAGGCTCGTTGCGAGCATCCCCACGCCGTTTTGTAACTTTCTGCATTTACGAGACCACGGACTACCTCAGGTTGTAAGTAATGGACCTAATAATGTCGGAAATTTACCCAGTGACTTCCCAAAGCTAAGGATAGATGGCATTAATTTACAAGAATGGTATCAGCAGCTCCAGGTTGTCTTTATGAAGGAAAACTTACTGTTTTTTATCACTAGTCCCCCAAAAAGACCTTGGACTCTAAAAATAGACTGTTTACACCATAGAGCATTTTTCTTATTAATATCTAGTGTATCTCCTGCAATGTATCACAGCATTAAGCAAAATCTGACTGTTTCAGAAATTATTCAATGCATGTTCAATTTGTTTCACAGTGACAGTGTAGCTACCACCACAAGGATGTCTAAAGATTTCTTTTCATCTAGGATAAAACCAGGGGTTTCCATAAGTGAGCACTTAATATCTTTAAACAAAATAAGAGCTGAACTGCATTTAAGGGGGGAGGTGATTTCAGACCAAACAATGAAAAGTGTTATTATCAACTCACTTGATCCATCATGGGACAATTATATGTCACATTTAGACACAATCAATCTAGGATACTTATCCATAGAAAGTCTATCCAATAAATTAATAGCAGAAGACAATTCAAGAAGGAATCGTTCTAACAATCACATAGAACACAAACCATATAGGAAAGTAGCTTTCCAAGAAAAATATAATGAAACATTTAAATGTCACAACTGTGGATCCAGGGAACACAATAGAAGAGATTGCCCCAAAATTTCAAAAGAAAGACATAGGTCTGAATATAGAAACAAATACAATTATAGGCAGTCTTCCATGGATAGACATAGATATAGAAGCCCACCAAATTACAAAGAGAATAGAGGGGGCAGAGATAATTCAAAGGATAGAAAATCTGGTTCACTGAATGGATTAAATAAACAAGACAACACTAACATACAGCAGAATGAGAACAGTAATTGGCTTATTGATTCTGGAGCAACTAATCACACCACTAATAACAAAAATATATTGTCTTCATTTGTAGAAGATAAATTTGTAATAAAGGTAGCTAACCAAGAAAAGGTTCAAGTATTAGGTAGAGGGAATGTAACCTTGCCTGGTCTAGGAAAAATAGAGGGGGTATTGCTAATACCTGAAATACCTCATAACATACTAAGTGCCATAAAACTAAGTAGAGATTCTGATATTAACATTGTTTTTTCTAAAGGAAAAGCGACTTTGGAGAAAAATAAAATAGATATAGGCACTGTGATGATTAAAGGAGGCCTACCTTATCTAATAACAAAGGAAAAATGGTTGCACAACATTGATTCAAATATGGAAGATTGTATTGAAGTAGATGATGGAAACATTAGCAACAGTGACAATGATGAATGTAAAATATCTCATGATCACAAAGATGCACACAATGAAAAAAAAACAAAAATAGGTAAGCCAATTCATGATGAGTGTGCTCACATCTTACATAGGAAGTTAGGACATGCCAGTTTTCCTGTAGTACAAAAAATGACTGAACACGCAGAAGGTGTTAAAATAAAAAATTGTGAAAACTATTTGGAATGCTCAGCATGTAAATCTACAAAACTAAAAACTAGCCTCAGGCCAAGAAAATCTACTAGATCAACCAACAAAATTTTTGATTTAGTACACATGGACTTAGTTGGTCCACTAACTCCATCAATCACTTATAGAAAACGTTACTTCTTGACCATAGTAGACGATTATAGCCGCTATGGATTTGTTTATACATTAAAACACAAAGATGAAACCTTTCAAAAATTTAAAGAATTTTATAAACGCATAGAAACACAACACAATATCAAAATAAAACAAATCATGACAGATAGGGGATGTGAATTCATGTCTAAAGAATTCTCCCAATGGTTAAAGGACAAAGGAATGTTACATTACACATCTAGTCCATTTTCTGCGTTCCAGAACGGGATTGCAGAGAGGAAGAACTCGACATTACAAACCATGATTAGATGCACATTGGAAGATGCTGGCTTAAGCAAACAATTCTGGTCAGAAGCCCTACATTATTCCAATTACACACAGAATAGAACCTGGTCCAGCATTGTAAATAAGACACCATATGAAGTGATGTATAATAGGAAACCAAAATTGGCACACATGCACATATTTGGAGTCACTGCAGACGTACACATACCTAAGCAATTAAGAAGAAAGGGAGAAAACGTGTCCAGAAGACTCAGATTTATGGGATATGAGACAGGCACTAAAGGGTACAGATTCATTGATAATAATAACAAATTTATAGTCTCCAGAACAGCTGTGTTCCATGAACAGGCCAACTGGTCTAAAATACATCTTAATGAAATATTTCCAAGTAACAACAAAGATACAAAATCTCAAGAGAAAGGGACTATAGAAAAGCAAAATATCAACAAATATAAAAACAAAAACAAAACATGGACAAATAGCCAACACAAAATAAAGACAGACACACTAACAAAAAAGGAAGCAAGATATTTGCATGATAACAATAGTAAACCTGAAAAAACAATTAGAAACACCAGAAATCAGATGCCAAATAAATACAAGGATTATATAATGCATATGGATGGTGAGTCAACGACACCTAATACATATGAGGAAGTGTTAAAACTCCCTCGTAAAGAAAAAGAAAAATGGGAATTAGCAATGAAAAAAGAGATGGAAAGCTTACAAGGATTAAATGTATTTACACCTGCAATTGCACCAAAAGATAAAACAATTATTGGTACCAGGTGGATATATAAAATTAAGAACTTAGAGGGAGGCAATACCCTATACAAAGCTAGACTAGTTGCACAAGGTTATGCACAGAAATATCCGGAGGATTATACTGACACGTATTCCCCCACAGTAAGAACTGAGAGTGTCAAAACAGCTCTAGTGGTAGCATCAGCACTCAATCTCGATGTATTCCAATATGACATACAGACTGCGTATCTACACGCAAAACTAGATAAGGAAATATATGTAAGAGCACCTCACAGTCAATACACAAACAAGAATGAGACTTGGTTGTTAAACAAGAGTTTATACGGGTTAAAACAATCTGGTAAACGATGGTATGATTGTTTAGTAAAAGTACTTAAAACCATGGACTTCAATGCTACCACTGCTGATAACTGTTTCTTTGTCAAAAAGGGTGATGATTACATAGAATTTGTATTGATCTATGTGGATGACATTTTATACATAGGAAAACATAAAGAGAGAAGAGAAACTTTTGTAACTAAGCTAAATGAACATTTCTCATTGAAATCTTTAGGTAAAGTAAACAAATATCTTGGTGTTCAAATTAATAAGACTAAAAGAGGATTCAAACTTACTCAGAGAGATAAGATCATAGAGCTCTTAAACAAATGCAATCTAAGTGATGCCAAACCTTGTGATACTCCTATGCAGACTGACTTTCTAAGAAATGCTGATGAATCATCCCCTGAATTCAAAGATAACACATTTTATAGATCAGTCATAGGTTCACTTCTTTATATATCTAATTGGACAAGACCAGATATCGCTTTACCCCTCAATTTATTATCCAGACATGTCAGCAAGCCAACAATGTACCACTGGGAAGCTGTTAAAAGAATATTAAGATATCTGAAAAATACACTAGACTTTTGTTTAATGTTAGAACCTAACGATAATAAAGAACCAAAGCTTACATGTTACGCAGATGCGGACTGGGCTGGAGACACCTCATGTAGAAAAAGTACATCTGGTTATATATTCCTCTTAAATGACTGTCCAGTTTACTGGTACACTGGTAAACAAGAATTAGTGGCCACTTCAACGACAGAAGCAGAATATGTTTGTTTATCTAAAGCTGCAAATAACCTTGTGTGGTTTAATGATTTAATTTCAGATGTTTGGAAAAAACCTGCTTTGCCTTTTGTTATGCATGAAGACAATAAAGCAGCTATTGAAATATCTAGATCTGACGCCATTGGACAAAGGTCCAGACACATAGATATAAAATTTAAACATGTGAGACAATTATCTCAGGATGGATTTATTAAAGCAGTGCATTGTTAAACTTCAGAACAATTAGCTGACATATTGACAAAGCCTTTACCTTCTAAGCAGCATAAATACTTAACTTCTAAGTTGTATGTTTTGTACTGTCCTGAATCTGAATGTAATTGGTGTTGCATAACGAATCAGCATTTAGAGGGGGATTTGTCAGATGTAAATGCTTTATTCTCTAATGTGTAAATAGTATATGAACGGGGTATCAGGGGTTAATTTATTCTTCACTTCTTAATGTATTCATAATTCACCACTCCCATATCTAGCTCCACCCATTGTATATATAAGGAGCTGTATGCACCCACTTCCTTGCTTCTATCTGTGAATATTCAGTGAATATAGAATGCCTAATGTAAATAAAAGGAGATATATTTAAACCTTTAACTCTTACTAAATTTATTGAGTCTGATCCTGAAAATATTGCAACAGTAAATTATCCTGTTATGACAAGCGATCTAGTCTAAATTAAGTAATATAGAAATTAATGCAGGATTTATAAAGCTGTACTCCCTTAAACACTTGTTTGGGGACAGAAGAGTTTGTTGGGTTAAAAAAAAATATATGCTTGGCCATTTTTGGAAAAGTTTGTGACACACTATGGAAGTGAAAGTTGATCTTTGAAGAAGCAGGATAAAAGGAGTGTTTGAATTTTGGTGTTGGAGGGACTCCGGTGAGTACCATAGATAGCTAAGAAAACAAAAAATGGAAAACAACCTAGGGTTTTCACCCATTGCACAAATGACCAAGCTCAAATTATCCAACTCTGAACACATTATGAAAAGACTTCAGTCTCTAGAAAAGTTTTTGATGATGGAAAAAGTAAAGGAAGTGTGGGTGGGTGAGTGGGTGGGGATTATGCACTTTTGGAAGAGCTGACGGATCAATCAAGACAGTCAAGACTGATCAAGTATGAAAATGAACTGATGGTTTTAAAAAGTGATGCTGTTCCTTCCGGAATATACTGGAGCTGACTAAGGAGAAAGGCAGCTGTGTTTAGTTATTGGCATTCTCTGTAAAATAAATTGGTTGTTCAACCAGTTAACTTGCTCCCACTTTAAGGAGATTGAGAAATAAGTCAGAATAAATGATAAGAATAGGATCCATTTTAATATGCATGTTCTTTTTATCTCCCCCATCCTAAAGCTATGATTGGAGCATCCAGTGGTAGTTGATGGAGGGGGTCACTCTAATCTTTGTCAATCACTAAATCCATTACTCTTCCTTTCCACACCAACGAATGCTTTTCTCCCCTTTTTGGTGAGCCTATTATGGTGCCACTACTGAGAGCAGAACTCTGAAAAACAAATAAGGATTAAGGAAAAATACTCCTGGATCTAATTTAGAGCAAGATAATTTCTGTTCATTCCTTCATAGTTTCAGGATAACCATGATCTTCTTTGTTCTTTCCTCATCCTTCCGAGAATATATTTATTGTTCTCTAGCTGGATTGCAAATTGGAATTGTCTTTTGTACTTGATGAACTAATGATATCCAGGTACAACAAAAATTGCCACAGAAACTACTTTTAAATTTGAAAATAGTTTGGCTCTGTTGCTTTATTATTATATGTCACAATGGTTCATCTACATACCTATGAATTTATATTTCTGTAGATTCAAAACAATTTGCTTTATAGGGAGATGGACACAACTATTATTCCACTAGGTATTTTTGGGGTGGGGACTCACATTATCCCCTTCCATAAGAAAAATGCATTCATATTTCTAAATGTTTCTAAAAACAATAATAAACTAGAGTTTCAAGCTGTTTTCTCCTTTTGTCTCCTCCCCCAATACTTTTAGTTTGTTGCTTGTCTAACATTCCCTTGGCAGCTGCTCAAATGAACCAATTAATTTTGTCATATTGACTGCAAGCATTTGTAAAATATTATTGACACATTCTTGGCAATCAAACTTCTCAGTAAAAGAAGACGTCTCTCAGTAATGAAGATATAGGGAAGCAGAAAATCCACTTCTATGAAAATGAGGAGGTAGAATAATGTTATTGATGTGTACAGAATGGATTAGAATGTGACAATTCCAAGGAAGAAATGTCAGCACCAACGTTACATGTGTAGAGGTTGTAAATAAATAAATAAATATGCAGCCTGTATGAAATGCAGCACTGACAGGAATAGGCAGCTTGCTTTCTAAAATTCTACACACACACAAAAAAAAGGATAACCAGCACCGAGTAAACTTGAAAAATACTGTCAAATACACTCTATGCGTTTTTACAAAGAGAATATTTTTTCAGATGGTCAATAAAGACCAGAGAACAACTTGAAGAATTCTGTGCACAAAATGTCTGTGTAATAAAGACAGTGCAAGATTATTATTTCCCTAATTGTTTTATTATATATATAACTGTTTCAGTTATTTTATGAAAGATTGTTACAAAAAAAAGTGCAAGCAACTGAAGACATGGGAAATCTATAAGGCTGTTCATCATTTTTCAACAACCAATACTTTTTTCCATAAGGAATTGACAATTTATGTATTTGTTATATTTATTTTATATCCATCATTTCTTCCAGGAGCTCAAGGTAACATACATTGCATTCTCCTCTCCAATGTTTTCCAACAATAACTCTGAGAGATAGAACAGAGTGAGAAAAAGTAATTGGCTAAAATGATCTAATGAACTTCAATAGCTATGGGTAAATCTGAACATAGGTTTCCCTGATTTTCATCCAATACTTTAACCACTATCTATAATGAGTAACATCAGCTTCAAGACCTCATGTTGTCTGAGGGGGGAAAAGGTTATGTTTCTGGGACTTCTGGAGGAGTCATAGCAAGCAAAACACTTCTCCATGGAGAAGAGAGACTATGACCATGGCAAAGACTGAAGACTAGTAAGTAGACTGGTTCTTTAGAACTTATCCAGATAAGCCCCAGTTGATTGCTCCTCATGAGCATTTTTATTCCTGAATAAAAGAAAAATTAAAATTAAAGTTTTTGAACTAAGAAAAGTATGTATGAACAAATTTGAAACATTGAAATATTTAATGTAATATTTTGGAATTAACTGTATAAAGTATATAGCTTTTCGTGGGAGCCAAAATTATTTTAATTATCACATCACAAAAGAGATATCTTATGATTTAAATTCAACACTAGAGAAAAAAACAGCAACCTACCTTTAGGATTGGGATTTACAAAATGACACAAAAGACCTTAACGTTTGAAATATTAAAGGAGAATACGGTAGTGTAGGATTTCTCAGAATAAATCCCAATGAGTACAAGCCTAGAGACCATAGAATTGATCTAAGTATCCTTGTTTCTTAAAGATTTATACATTAATCTGAAATCACCATTAATGGTCCAAATGATCACTAATGGAATTAAGCAAAATTATGGCCAACCTATTAAAATCACACTTTTAGCCAGCACAAAGGCTTTTCTCCAAGACTGCCAACTTTTATCATGGTCATGGTTCCATATTGCTGAATTATCCAAAACCTTGTATTCTTTTCTAAGACCATATTGACATGACTCTATATTCTCTTTTTCTTCCAAAACAAGAAAATTACATGGCAAATTTATAATCTGTCTACGTCCCATCTGTTATATTGTCAGAAATTATTTTCTTCGCTGAGTCTATTTGTCCTTCATTCATCTAGTGGCTGATGCAACTAAAGCTATGCTGCTGTTTAAGAAACCTGATTGCATCAGACACAAATTAATGTGAAGACAAAACTGTTTCCAGGATTACTGGATTACTGGAAATAAACTGATCAGACCATCAGTTTATTTAGTTCAGTATTGTCTGAACTAGTCCCTTAACTGGCAGCAGCTGAAACCCCAATGTTCTTTTTTTCTCCAGATAGAACTATGGATTAAACCAAAGGTTTTTGGTAAACAAAGGATATCACCTAACACTGATCTCCATCTTTTCTGTTATTTATTCCAGGATGGCACTTTAAGCAGTGGTGGGTTTCAAAATTTTTTAGTACCAGTTCTGTGGGTATGGTTTGATGGACATGGCATGGCTTGGTGGGCGTGGCTTGGTGGGCGTGGCAGGGGAAGGATACTGTAAAATCTCCATTCCCACTCCACTCCAGGAGAAGGATACTGTAAAATCTCCATTTCCTCCTGATCAGCTGGGACTTAGGAGGCAGAGAATAGATGGGTCAGGGGCCAGTCAGAATTTTTACTACTGGTTTTCTGAACTATTCAAAATTTCTGCTATCGGTTCTCCAGAACTGGTCAGAACCTGCTGAAACCCACCTCTGATTTAAGTGATATAATCTTAAGTATTAATTCATCCTCCTTGCAAGATAACATGGAGATACCTAGCAGATACTCTTTGGAGCAGATACCAGGAATTAAGACCATGATACGCATGCATATACCTTACATATAATATCCATATGCTCTATTAGAAATAAAAGGGTGGTTTTGGGTGCATCTGTTCGTATTAAGTATAACATCCTGAGGGACACTCTATGAAGAAAAAAAAATAACTCCTTTTGCTTTTAGGTACAGAGAATAAAATGGCAGAAACAAGCCTTCAAAAGAACATGCAGCTATTTATTCTCCCTAGGCTTCAAGGCAGTTTTAAAGAAAAGTAGAAGTAAATACTACACATTTAATTTTTATAAAGCTTACCACCTGCCAGTTGGAATTTCTGATGAACTCTCATAAGCAGTTCTGTAATGTCTAAACAATTTCCAGTGACAGATGGTTCTAATGTCTGTATAATGTCTACTTGTTACTCAAGCTCGCTTCCACATATCTCACTAAATTTGCTCTGTGAGCCGGGAATTGTGGCTGTGCGCCTCTCTCAATATTTAAAGACACTATAGTGTTACTATATTTGCTATTGGTGATCCAGTCTGATGAATAGGCAACCTTTTTTTATCCTACAAATATGCTAATATTATATATATATATCCCCAAAGATCACCAGGATAGGGTATTGGTTTCCATCACACCACTCTGTAAACCAAGCACTAATAAACTGTGAACAAAGGATGAGAAATTGATATATAAATGGGTTTCATAAATCCTTAACCCTATTCTTTAGGGGAGACTTAGAGAAAGCAATAAAAAGTATTTAAGAAAGAATATTAAATAGTAACATTATAAGCTACTTAAAAGATATTTGGAATGGATAATATTACTAAGATTTTGATTTACTATTACAGATAGGAGTAACTTTTCCCTCTATGCTTTATGCGAGTCTACTCACTTCGGTTCTAATATTTCTTGAATATATCCTAAATTCCTTGCCTCGTGAGAATTATGTGAAGGCAAATTTATGATATCATAATACAGTAAAACCCTGCTTCTGAGAAGAAAAAAAGAAAAAATATAAAGCGTTTAAAACAATATTTTAAGCAATTAATATATATTATTCAATATACGGTTCGAAAGGACTATAAAAGATTACCTATTTTAAAACAGATAAATGGTATCGTAGTTTTGCTGAATTCAAAAGTATTAAAAGGATTCATTTGTATCCCAGACTAGATTAAATGTAGAGACCATCATCGGTTCTCTAGTCTTTGAAATGTTCTCTAAAAGAAGACATAGGAGAATATATGTAGACCTCATGTTACAAAGCTGCCATATGTCTCATTATAGAAAACACCAACAACCTTTTTCAGCTAAGGGTCATGTTGATATTGGAATGATGTGCCACAGGCAACTCTTCTGAAAATGAGCAAGGTAGGATCAAAAAGATGGATGTAGCTGATTCAAAAAAGTGTGAAAGTGTATGTTTAAAAGTCCAGGATAAATCCTGCTATTTTAGTTAGTAATTCAGCTAAAACTAATGTTTTCAAAATGTTATGGCCTTTACAAAGCAGTAGGAAAATGTATCGCTGGATTCCAGGACTATTAGACAATACAGTGGAAAACAAAAAAGTGCAATCATCCTTCGTATGCTGTGGAAAACATACCTATATCTTCAGCATTTGTTAATGAGGCTATGGATGGTTAATTTGATCAACGGTATAATTTAAATTTTGCTGTCTATTTCAACACATACACTTCAGATATCCTTCAGGTTTTGTTCAGTTGACAAGAGCAGGAAAAAAAATCTCCTCTTTCCTGTTTTCTTATCAGTTGTAAAAAAAGAAATTAATATTTACATTGTGATGCCAAGTCCACTAAATTTTGTTTGGAGAACAATCTGAACTTCCAAAAAAAGGATTGAATGAGTTCAGGTCAGTCTGAAGAGAGACTTGATGTTGGAATCTGGATCAAGATTGAGTAATATAGAATCCATTCTCCCACAATCTGGCTTTGAAAGATATGAATGATGACATTTGGAAAAATTACTCCTTTTCTTAGAAAAATAGGATGGAATTTGCAAGTAGCCTTATTTTTATGAGAAAATTAACTGTGCTACATGTCATAAAATGTGGTAAAATATTATTTTAAAAAATAAACTCCTTTGAATAGATAATGCCTATAACCGTTTGTTTAGGGGGGGAAAAGGAATGAAATTTCAGTGGCAGTAGCTTCTTTTGTGTGATTTACCTGTGATAAATTCCAAACCAAAAGGTTTAAGAGCTTTTCTGCTTTTCTATTTATAAGAAACTATCATACTTCCTGAATATAGTGGAAATGATCTTCAAGGGGGTTGAGGCAGAGGTATAAGAGATTATTTTAGTTGATTTTTCCATGAAATAAGGAAGCCATTAGGTCAGATCAGCTATATAATGTAATTCTGGAAAGAATATTGTGCCCACAATTGTTCAGAATAAGGCAGGTCAATAGCTGAAATAAAATACTTTGACTTCAGCTCAGAATAAGAGTGTGTGAATGAGACCAGCCTACATGGAGGAGCAAATGATAATACTAAAAATACCTTCACTCCAAGATGACCCTCCTTGTCTGGCAGCAAGAGTCATTGTGATTTGAACTATTAAACCTTTGAGTTCAATACTATATGCTGGTGCGGGCTTTCACAGCTTGCGTCAATCAAATGGAGATGAGCTTCTGGGTTAAATGGCTGCAGTCTAGTTTTCTACCATTTTCTAGCAGCTCTAGCTGGAAATTTCAAAGCCAGATTGATGTGCTTTGTAGTGTAACTGCTTCACTTTTTATCTGGTAATGCCAGCCATTGTTTCCGTTTCTCATTTTACTTTACAACCTAAGTGCCTAAGTGACACAGTTAACACAGGCTTTCATCCTTGATCAAGACTCATCAGAATTGACATTTTGCCCAAAGTGGATTTTAGAAATCAAATCCTACGTACAAATCAATTCATTAAAATCAAATTGATTTGGTTGTTTAATGGTTTGAATGAAATAAATCTGATTTATCAAACTGACTCAGTGAATTGAATCACAGTCAGAACTTCACAGATCTATTAGTTATACAGCTATAAGGACAGGGAGTGACGGATGACAGCTTTCAAGCTCTAATTATGGCATGGCCACATCTATGAACAATTTATTTTTTAAAAAAACTTCTTCTTCTTTTTTTTGGAGAGTTGAACATATACTGTAAAAAGTCCAGAGAGGAAGAGAGAGTATGATCAATATGTGCAAGGTTTCATGCTTGTCTTCAATACACCCATAGTTCCAAACACTATATAAATTCAATTGAAATTTTTTTTTTCCTTAAAAATATCCAAGAATGCTTATGGTACCATCATCATGGCTTTATGAATAGTCACAAATTATCATGTTTGTCTTTATACTGTCAATATATGCCTCCAGAAGTTGTGGGTGCTCCAACATTGAAGGTTTTTAAGAAGAGTTTGGACAACCATTTGTCTAAAATGGTATAGGCCAAGGGTGTCAAACTCACATTGTCATGGCAGCATCACATGACATATTGGGACTTTTGTTCCCCTTTGCTAAACCGGGCGTGGGCATGGCCGGCGTGTGACGCATCTGGCTCGCTGGCTGGAAGTTTGACAGTCCTGGTATAGGGCTTCCTGCCAGGGATTGGTCTAGAAGACTTCCAATGTCCCTTCCAAGTCTATTATCCTGTTATTTTGTCAATGATCCTTGACTGTTTATCCTTTCATGCTAATATGACAAGGGAAATCAATTAAGGGCAGTTTTTCAGGGAATAACGGTGCAATAATGGGAAAAGGGTATTACCTTCAACTTATGATTGCATTTTTCACATCATAATAGTATTTATTTGAGCACCTTTTAGAACAGGGATGTCAAAATCACGTGACGTATTGTGACTTTTTTTCCCCCTTTGGGGGAAAAATGGATGTTGCCAGTTTGTGACGCATCGATCACGAGTTTGACACCCCTGCTTTAGAAGTTAAAGGGAAAAATAGCTTAAAGTCTGCTAGCTACAATTCATAGAAGCCTACCAGGTGCATCACTATTGGCTGTTACCATGCATTGTATATCCATGGAGCTTTTAATCAAACCTATTTCCTTGCATGAATATATTATGTGGATATTTGCATAAATATCCATATAAAACCCCTTCGCACAGTCCCTAGACACATCCAGAATGCCCAGCACCAATAGGTCTCCTGTTAAATTAGGCATAAGAGGATGAGATCAGCTAGACACTGAATACCACCATCCTTCTGCACCTATTTAATTTGCAGAAACTTAATTTAGTGCCTCCGACATAAATCTTAGTTGAAAAATGTTATTTAGCTCTGAGATATCAGTGCTTTGGGCAAATTTTCATTTAGGGAAATTTAGAAACAGATTTTAACCGGTTACTCTAATATCTTTTCTGACCTAGGCTCTCTTAAAGAGCAGGAAGCAGAGTTTTGGTGCCGGCAAAACCTCTTTTATTTACCCGACTGTGAATTCCTTTCATTCACAGTCAGCAAGCCTGTCCAAACAGTTTTTCAAACAAATATTTATCAACACAGACCTTATCTCGCTTGGAAAGCTGCCAGGTAAATAGTTTCCAAACGTAGTACAAGGCATTGGCCCAATGTCTCTCAGAGTCACAGAATGAATGAATTGTTTCCTGCAAAAGCCCACTCCCCGTTCGCTTCTCTTTTGTTTCCTATGGAAGGGACCAATCATCTCCAAGGTGTGGTTTTACTCCCAAGTCAACCCTGCTTTTTTAGTTGTTCTTTTCTTCTGGCAGCTCTGCGAACAGGCTCCAGCTGTTCCTCTGCCTCACTGTATCTAGCTTCCTGTCTGTCTCTGACCAGAGCCCTCATCCAAGCTTTCCCCGGCCCCCAGGACTGGCCCATATTCCTCTACAACCTCCTCACTGTTCAACTCTGCTGCCAGCTTTGCTGGCCACCAGCGGGCCACAGCAATATCCTGTGTGTGCAAGTTTCAGTTTATTAGATGGTTTAAACAAAAGAAGACAATGGCATATGTCAATCACTGCTGTTATGAAGATAAAATGATCAGGTCAAAATTTATGTCAGGGATGGTGAACTATGGCCCTTTTGTGACTTGTGCACTTAACCATGCTTAGGAATTCTGGGAGTTGAAGTCCACAATTCATAAAAGGGCCATAGTTCCCCCACTTCTGATTTATGTGATGCCAATAAGCCCTGGTTCTTTTTCCCTTCTGAGCCAGCGGGAATAAATAGGGGTTTACAAATTGATCACCTAAAAAAAAAAATCAGTAACCTGTCAACTCAAATTGTAAACAGAAACATCTCAAAACTGCTTGTTAAAAATGATCATCACTTCCAGGATGTGTCACAAAACCTAATGATTGTCAGAGACAAAAAAACATGCCCTCACTTCCACTGATGAAGGCAGTAGAAGTCTTGCTGGGTTTAATTTCCCCTCACCTGCAGGGAACTTCCATTGGCATATCCCTTACTTGCAGTGGCTTTAAACTCGTATGCATGCATCTTCTTGATGCCTTTTATTATCTTGATTTATAGTGAAGAGAATCAGGTTGTTGATTCCAATTTTACAATGGATAAAATCCAAAGGAAATTTGAAGGTTTGTGAAGAGAAGTGGAGGTTTTCAGAGACACTGTTCTAATGTCATCTTTTGAATATAATTCATATTAGGCAGCCTATAACTAACAATGCCAATTTCTCAATAGCTATACATGTCTTCCAGGCTATTTGAGATAATTGCCAAGAATTCTAAAAGTGCAAAACTGCATAAGAGAAAGTAAAATAAAATGATTTTTTTTAAAAAATATTGAAACAAGTTTTCAAATTAAGCCTAGATAATAAGTAAATGACTTTAGAATCCTCAGACTTGCTAATAATCTACTTACAAAAAAAAAAAAAAAAAAAAAAAAACCTAGATGGGTTGTTGGTGTTTTTTTGGTACTATAGGAGTGATTAAACTTTGATAAAGCACTTGCAGCTCCTAAATTTAAAGAAAAATGTTGATGAATTTTGTGATAACCAGCTTTTTCTTGAGTTGTTAACAGATGGTGCAGCACTTATTTTCTGTGGTCACTTTAAATTTTATTTATTTATTTATTTATTTATTTATTTATTTATTTATATATTTATTTATTATATTTATATACCGCCCTTCTCCCGAAGGACTCAGGGCAGTGAACAGCCAAGATCAAATACATAAATATAAACGTTAAAACAATTTAAAACCAGATTAAATAGTTTGGCCCACAATTAAACACATCCCATTAAAATCCAATTTAAAATTTAAAACCGTTAAAATTATTGCTAGCCCGGCTTGCTGGAATAACAAAGTCTTCAGGGCACGATGGAAGGTGCGCAGGTCCGGGATCCTCCATACCTCTGGGAACAGCTCGTTCCAGAGCGCAGGAGCCCCCACTGAGAAGGCTGTCCACCGGGGGGGTCGCCAGTCAACATTGTCTGACCGATGGCACCCCGAGGAACCCCGCCCTGTGGGAGCGTACTGGCCGGTGGGAGGCTGTCAGTAGCAGAAGGCAGTCCTGTAAGTACCCAGGTCCTAAGCCATGGGGCGCTTTAAAGATGTTAATCAACACCTTGAATCGCACCCGGAAGATCACTGGGAGCCAATGCAGCTCGCGCATTGCCCTTAAATAAGGGCAACCTGGAAATAATTTGACATGCAAGTGGGAATATCTAAAGAGATTCTCAGTCATCCAGAAAAAGCACCTTTGTGACACACATGAGAGAGGAAAAAAATAGCTGAAGAGGAATGGAGGGGCTTACAAATGAGAGAAGAGGAAGATGACTATGATGAATATGAAGATTAATGCTGGTATAATTCCTTTCACCAAAGATCTCTCTCTTTAGCAGACTGCAGCTTCCTTTAATTCCCACACCTCCATTAAATCCCCAAAGAATGATTCTACCTTTTGGAGTTCTTTAATATCAATGTTACCATCACCACTAAAGGGAAAGCTTTAATGAATTGTTGGAGCATTTTTTTTCCCCTTTCCCTTGAGAAATCTGGGAACTGTTTCCAATTAGACGAATAATTTTGAAAGGTCACTTTTGCACAGCTCTGTAAAAGAAGGCTGGACTCTGCTGGAAAAGCACAGAGGGAAGAAGATGAAGCAGCAACCAAGGATGGGTGCCGACATGAGAAGAGAGGCACACATGCTGGCTGCTGCTAATTGCTGAAGGAACTGGAACAGCATGAAGGGCAGAGAAGAGCAAAGAAGGCAAAGAAAGAAAAGCAAGTTGATGGCAATAAGAAAAGTCAAAGGGAGAAATAGGCAGGTGACTTGCCCCAGAACCAGAGTTGCCCCAGAAGTAATGATCAAGGGGCAGGTTCTCTTTTCTCATGTCCATCACAATTGTATTAGGGTATTAGCCACATGATTGTTTTTGTCAGTTGGAGGTAAAGAAATAGGCAAAACTGATAATGTGTCATGGATCCACCTTTAGACCCTTCTTCATATGTGAGTTCAGAGGAGAAGGGTAAATTTGAATCTGCAGAGGAAAGTGTGGAGCCAATTATTGGTTAGGATTGGGACTCAGGGAATGCTAGCTTGATAAAGCAGTCTCAGCTGAATCATCAGACTAGTGACAGGCTGAGGTAGGTAAGCCACAATTGCAGCAAGTTGGCCAGGAGGCTCCCCAGGCAAAGACTGGAAATGAAGTCCACACTTCCTCCTGCTCCAAGGACATGCAGAGCAGAGAGGAGACAGGCACAACACTGCTCAGCTAGACTGCTCATGGGGAGGCAACCTCGCCTCTTATGAAGGGATGCACCGCATTGCCTATTTAACCCTACCCTGAGGACTTGAGCGTTGCTGGAGCAATGTGCAATGTGCCTCGTGTGCTTTGCTATGTATCCTGGCCTGTTTGACTCCTGGACTGCTTTCCTGGACTTTGTGTGTGTCCATTGGACTTGGCTACCCAGTGACTCTTGCTGTACTGAGCTTGGAATCTGGACCTGTGCAACAGGAATGCTTTCTGAGGACCTGTTTGGGAGTTTGAATAAAGACCTGTAGAACTCTTGCTATGTGTGGGTGGGTGGGTGGAGAGCAGGGCAGCATATAGTATTGTTCTGTCCCCGTCTCCACACACACACACAAACACAGCCAGCTGAGGGTTAAGAAAGCACTTGGCATGCACACAGGTTGTTATCTAAAACTTGGCAGCTATACGAGCATCGACTACCAAGGGCTTTACTTCATCAGATAAACAGAAAATACATACAAATTGCAAATAGTCCAGTTCCAAACAAGAAACCTTCGGCAGCTTTTAAGCGTTGTTCAAGTGACTAGCCAGAGTTAGTTTTTGTCTGTCACAGAGTCTTAAATGGCCACCACACTCTCTTATATAGTCTCTGGGGTGTGGTCCAGTGACTCAGCCTAATCCCTGGCACGCCTCCTCAACTGCTGCAACCGTTTATCACGCCTTTGTTGGCGTGGATCCAGGAACGACAGATCGCCTCCATCGCTCTCATCGGAGACACCTGGCTCCTGGCTAATCTCCTCTTCCTCAGCCAGCACTTGAGGCAGAGCCAGAGGGGAGGGGCCTGGAGAGGGAAGCCTGGCCGACTCCTCTTCTTCATGTTCGGAGCCTTCTTCCTCCGATGAGATAGGCTCGGAGGGCGGGGCCACAACAAGTATAAATGGTAAATGTCTGTAGAGATTCTCGGTTATCCAGATCATGATTGTCCCAAAGGTGCATTTTCAAAAGGCAACTGGACTTCCTTTGTTTCTGCTTGAAGATATTTTGTTTCTCATCCATCTCTCTTGGATAAGAAGCGAAACGCCTTCAAGCAAAAACAAAGTCCAGTTGCTTTTTGAAAAAGCACCTTTGGGAAACTACTACATAAATAGGCTTACCAGAATTGGAAAAAGAAAATGTCCACCCATATCTTAAACCCTAAGACAGTGCATATAATAAAGAAATGCCTTAGCACAATATGTTCCCAAGGATGCAATCATTACTGACAGAAAGTGGCAGCAGGCAAGCTACAAGAGTAATGAGAATACAAGTAGCCAGGATGAGCATTTTGAGTTAGATAAATTCCGAGGCCTGGAATTTCCCTGTTTCAGCTGTGTGGTCTTTATTATTTAATTTAGAATGAACACGGCTTGATGAGCTTGAATCAGCCCAGAGAGCGTATGTCATTTTCAGCGTATTGTCATGGACTGTGTGTCTGTCACCATAATTACTGAGTCAATTGCTTATTTGAGTGCTACTGGTTTTCTATACTGTTAACTCGTTCAACTAGCTTATCCTTATCAGCCAGCAGTGATGAGCAGTTTGATGAGACTTTTACAATTAATAGTCCTTTCAATAGAAACGTCTGCTTTCCTAGCAGTGTACATAATTTCACACATCACTGAAACCAGACCACCAGTCTCTTAGTAGCTTGCTTCATCTGAATGGAAACGACTCCATATACTGTATATCATCTAGTTGATTTTCATTATAACTTCTAAATGTGTTCAAATCCGAAACCGGGGAAAACTTTCAGTCATATGTGTTGCTTTCAGTTACTTTCACGGGTGGGTTGCTGGGGGTTCGCAGGGGTTCGGGAGAACCTCTAGCTAAGATTCTGTGCAGTTTGGAGAACCTCCAAATCCCACTCCTGGCTGGCCCCGCTCACCCCACCCCCTCCCAGGAGTCCCCTTGCGGCCCACTTTGGATGCAGGTAAGTGCAGGGCAGTGCGGAGGATCGGAGAAGGTGAAAAACGGGCCTATCGGAAGTTTGGGAAGGCTGGAAATGGGCCTGTTTCTGGCCTCCAGAGGGCCTCCAGAACCTGGGGAGTCTATTTTCGCCCGCCTGGAGGCTTGAGGAAAGCCTCCAGAGCCAAGGGAGGGCAAAAACGCCTCCTCTGCCATGGTGCAGGAGGCCAACTAGGCCATGCCCACCATGGCCACACGCACCCAGCAACCAGCAGACAACTCCTTACTAAAATTTTTGAAGCCCACCCCGGTTATTTTACTTTACAGGTTTCTGATAAGCTAAAGAACAAACTCTTCTGTAGATGAAGAAGAACTTAACTCTTGAGTCTCACCTGTATAGGACTAGAAATTTCATTTTCTAAATTGGAAGGATCACTTTTAAGACCTTTAAGCTTTCTCTCCAGGATTGAAGAATTAGTTTAGTTCATTCAGAGTTGTGGCTCCATTACATTTAGTGCTCTAAGTGGAGACTTTCCATTGCAAGCAAGCATGCTGTATTTGTCGTCTTTCTGTCTTTCTTTTCTATAGGATTTTCTGTAAATTTGGTTTTAAAAGAAAAAATGGCTTTCCCACCAATTTACCTTTGATATGAGACGATCTGGTGAAGCCTAAATTTGACATGGTTATATTAAGCCTACTCTGATATACCTATATTAATTATACAAGGTACCTTTATTTCAGATCCAAATTTAGATAGGATCTAACAATTAGAACAGCTTTGTTAATCTGATGCTTTCCTGATTCCTTGGGACCAATAATCTCAGAATTATCAGACTTTAGTCATATTGACTGAGAAGTCAGGAACTGTGATTTCAAAATTATCTGGCTAAATCAGTTTTGAAAAGTTGACCTAGGCTGTGTTCTACAGCAATTGATCTCTCTCTCTGTCTCTCTCTCTCTCTCTTTCTCTCTCTCTCTCCCTCCCTCCCTCCCTCCCTTCCTCCCTCCCTCCCTCTCTCTCTCTCTCTCTCTCTCTCTCTCACACACACACACACACACACACAAATCCTTTTCAAGGGATACCTTGAAAGACACTTTCTAGCCAAATTAATAGCAAAATGCTTTAGTTTTAATTCATTACCCATTACTAGTACACTCATATGTTCATTGACCATTGTGGATAAATAATACAGAAAAATACAGAATGCTAAATAGACAGACCCTCTGTTTAATTTAGCATGTTTTTTTTTTTCAATCAGAAGACAAAGATTGTTTCACTTAACTAGATGATTTTTGGTTTATTGTTTGCTTTTTGGCTCTCCTGATCTTTTCACCAAAGCAAAATATTTCAGTAATTAAGGCATGGTTTTAATGGCAATTTTAATTAAAATAGAAGCTAGAGATATTCCTAGGACAAGAATGGCCACATTTTGTTTTTAATGCAGGAACAACAACAAAATCTGTTGTTTTCACATTGGCGGCTTACAACTTTAGAAGCATCCAGGCAGCAGATTAAAATTTATGGTCTTATTTATGTTGACCATGGTTCTTGCTTGCAGGTTATCCCCGTTGAAAATGTGATTGATTGTACTGGTAGCTAAACTACAATGGGGCATGGCATCCATTCTCTTTACCCATAGCTTAAAAAAAAAAAAAAATACTGGTGCAGCTGACATTATTTTCTACTTTTATTGGCAATCTCAGAAGAGAAGTGAAGGACTGAACAGAGACATTGCCTACATCTCTCTCTTATCCTTAGAAATGGTCACTTCTTGTCAGGGCTGTGGTATATTGAAGGATTATTGTCTCTGCTCAACTCTATCTGCTCGGTGGATAAATTGAGAATTTCAATCTTCCCTGCTGTCAATTCAGAAACCTTTTATGAGAGCCAAAGTCACTTTTAAAAAGATACGGTAAAGAATGAAATAAAAAAAAGTATTATTTATTTACTTCAGCAAAAGGCACTGTAAACTCATTTTGGTTTTACATTGCTGTTACGACCTGTTCGTTCTTAACTATACATGATACTGTGCAGAGCTTCAAAGCCCATGCTATAAAATAACAAATAGCTACTATTTTAACTGACAAGTTCGTTATTATTTTTAAGAGGTTCCTCTGAGTGAAGTTCCATAAGCCTGTCAACCAGAGGATATCTCAACCTCAATTGTGTGGAGCAGTTATCCATACTGGCGTGTCAAAATGCTGCTAAATAAGCCAAAGGAATAAAATTCTATGTGAGGTACAATATGCATTTTTGCCCTAGAAAGACTTTCACAATAAAACCTTACTAAAATATTGATTAAAATAGAAACCAGGGGCACTCAAGGACAGCATGCAGCAAAATATTGTAATGCAGATTGCTTCTGTCAGTAGTTAGCCATGACTTTTTCCGTAAAAGCCCATTTCACAATAAAGTATAAGTGCTTGCTGAAATATTGTTTATTTGTTTGTTTGTTTGTTTGTTTGTTTGTTTGTTTGTCAAACATCTACAAGATAGCAGTTGTAACTATAAACATGGACATGAATGAAGGAAATGAATACAAATAAATGGGGATAGTAGGACAGGGACAGTAGGCATGCTGGTGCACTTATGCACACCCCCTTTATGGACGTCATAGGAATAGGGTGAGGTCCACAGTAGACAGTTTAAGGTTGAAACTATGAGGGTTTGAGGATGTAACAAGGGAGTCGGGTAGAGCATTCCAGGTGTTGACCATTGTATATGGCTCCTTCCCAGTTTTATGGAAGGATCCACTTTTATTCAGATCTGTATAAAACATGTAACTCAGAGAGAATTGGGGTTTGCTTCTTTGTCCATGCCGGGGCTCGACCTAGGAAGTGGTCATAATATCTGGATCCAATAAACATCTGTTGCATTATTTTTTCCCCCTCACAGTTATTTCTCCTCCAAAGTCTGTTGGAAGTTTCTTGAAACTATTCATACTTTCCCTCATGGTGCCATTTTAGTCATAAATGCACATTAGTTCATCTTTAAACAGCAAGCATAACAGTGTTCTTATTTTTAAAAAAAGGATTTGCAGCTCTTGAAAACACAAATTTAGAATCCAGAATATTTATCCATCAAAATTAAACATGTAAGAGATACTTTTTTAAAAAGTGGTTTCCTGAATTAGATAGTGAGGCATAAGACGTTAAAGATGTTGGCTATGTGCAGCCTTGAGTACAACACTGAAGATATGAGTGGAGTTTCCAGACATTTTAAAGGATGTCACATAGAAGTCAATTTTTACTATATATAGCTCTTATTCTATGATAGTGGAACCCAGAAAGCTGAAGAACTCCCTTCCATGGATATGCTTGAGTGGAATCTATATGACTACCTGTCTGGGATGTTCAAATTTGGAATGAGCATGGGGCTAGATCCAGTGGTCTAAATCTTGTGGATCACAAGCTTCCTAACAGACAGGAAGCAGCAGGTGAAGCTAGGCAAAATCACATCAGATACCTGTACAATTAGCACAGGAGCCCCCCAGGGCTGTGTGCTCTCTCCACTTCTCCTCTCTCTATATACCAATGACTGCATCTCAAATGATCCATCTGTTAAACTACTGAAGTTTGCAGATGATACAACAGTGATTGGTCTCATTTGAGACAATGATGAATCTGCATACAGACGGGAGGTTGAACAACTAACCTCGCGGTGTGACTAGAACAATGTGGAACTGAACACACTCAAAACCGTAGAAATTGTGGTAGACTTTAGGAGAAACCCATCCATACTACCACCTCTTACAATACTAGACAACACAGTATCAACAGTAGAGACCTTAAAATTTCTAGGTTCTATCATATCTCAAGACCTAAAATGGACACCTAACATCAAAAACTTCATCAAAACACAACAAAGAATGTTCTTTCTGCGCCAACTCAGGAAGTGCAAACTGCCCAAGGAGCTGCTGATCCAGTTCTACAGAGGAATTATTGAGTCTGCCATCTGCAACTCTATAACTGTCTGGTTTGGTTCTGCAACCCAACAAGACAGACAAAGACTTCAGAGGATAATTAGAACTGCAGAAAAAACAATTTATTTATTTATTATTTATTAATTAAATTTCTATACCGCCCTTCTCCAAATAGGACTCAGGGCGGTGCACAGCCAAGGTAAAAACAGAGCATACAAAATTTAAAAACAGTATTAAAATAATTAAATATTTGGCCGTAAATTAAAACAACCCAATTTAAAATAAATTTAAAATTTAACTCAAGCCAGCCCAGCTAGTTGAAATAAATAGGTTTTCAGGGCCCGACGAAAAATCCGGAGGTCTGTTATTGTACGTAACTCTGGGGGAAGGTTGTTCCAGAGGGTGGGCGCCGTCACAGAGAAGACTCTCCCCCTGGGGGTCGCCAGCCGACATTGTCTGGCGGACGGCACCCTGAGGAGGCCCACTCTGTGCGAGCGTACTGGCCGGTGGGAGGCTATTGGTGGCAGAAGGCGGTCTCGTAAGTACCCCGGCCCTAAGCCATGGAGCGCTTTAAAGGTGGTCACCAACACCTTGAAGTGCACCCGGAAGACCACCGGAAGCCAGTGCAGCTCGCGCAGCAGAGGTGTCACATGGGAGCACCTCGTCGCCCCCATAATCCCCCGCGCGGCCACGTTCTGGACCAGCTGGAGCCTCCGGGTGCACCCCAGGGGGAGCCCCATGTAGAGAGCGTTGCAGTAGTCCAGGCGGGAAGTGACTAGTGCCTGAGTGACTGTGCGTAGAGAGTCCCGATCTAGAAAGGGACGTAACTGGCGTATCAGGCGAACCTGATAAAAAGCCCCCCTGGCCACGGCCGTCAAATGATCTTCTAAAGACAGCCGTGCATCCAGGAGGATGCCCAAGTTACGAGCCCTCTCCGTGGGGGCAAGTGATTTGTCCCCAATAGCCAGCGATGGCGTCAGCTGGCTATATCGGGACGCTGGAAGCCACAGCCACTCGGTCTTGGAGGGGTTGAGTCGGAGCCTGTTTCTCCCCATCCAGGCCCGCACGGCCTCCAGGCACTGGGACATCACTTCAAGGGCATCGTTGGGGTGGCCTGGGGTGGAGATGTACAGCTGGGTGTCATCAGCGTACCAACCTGCCTTCCATTGAGGACCTGTATACTGCACGAGTCAAAAAGAGGGCTATAAAAATATTTACAGACCCCTCGCATTCTGGACATAAATTGTTTCAACTCCTACCCTCAAAACAACGTCATAGAGCACTGCACACCAACTAGACAACTAGACACAAGAACAGTTTTTTCCCGAACGCCATCACTCTGCTAAACAAATAATTCCCTCAACACTGTCAAACTATTTACTATGGCTAAACTACTATTAATCTTCTCATCTTCTCATTGTTCCCATCACCCATCTCCTCCCACTTATGACTGTATGACTGTAACCTTGTTGCTGGTATCCTTATGGTTTATATTGATATTGATTGTTTCCTGATTGCTTATTTGTACCCTATGACTATCGTTAAGTGTTGTACCTTATGAATCTTGACGAATGTATCTTGTCTTTTTATGTGCACCATATATGAACCATTTGCACCAAAGACAAATTCCTTGTGTGTCCAATCACACTTGGCCAATAAAGAATTCTATTCTATTCTATTCTATTCTATTCTATTCTATTCTATTCTATTCTATTCTATTCTATTCGGCCCTTTTTAAAGCTGTGATTCTATTGTATAAATAATTTCTTCACCAGTTATTTCATATGTTGGCTCCCTTGCCTTTTGCAGATTGATACTGGCCATCATAATCACCATCATCTGATTTTCCACATTGTCACACAAGTATGCAGGGGAGGTTTCAGCTCAAAATTAACTTACAGTAAGTGCTTTGCTGGATAGTGGTACAGAAGAAATCTACATTGAATTCTTCACATAGTGAATCAATTTATGAATAATGAATCAAACCAAAAGGCAGATAGAAACTCATATGTAAGCATATAGCAGTACCTATATAGTATTTGTGTGTGTATGTGTGTCTCTGTGTGTATGTAGTATAGTATAGAATACAGTATGTCACATAATGGGATATTTAGTTACTTCTGCATTCTACAATTGTTTAGGCTTTATATACTTTCAAGCTGATGTCCTCATTCCCAAAACCCAATTTGTCTCAAGATCCAACAGAGCGCTTACTTTGAATATAAAATGGCCATTTCACGTCTGCAAAAAGAAAATGGATTCCCCAAAGTGATTCAGATTTATACTTCTTTGCATAATATTTGCATATGTTAATTTGTATGTATAGTTATAAATAGTTTTTATAAGTTAAATAGGAAAAAAAAAGAATAGAAATCATTACAGAGGAGAAAACTGCAACCAATACTTTCTCTTCTTTCCAGCTACTTGTTTTTGCTGATTACCTTCAAGGTACCTGATCTCTCTCTCTCTCTCCCCCTCCCTCCCTCCCTCCCTCCCTCCCTCCCTCTCTCTCTCTCGGTTTTGTTCTTTATCTTTAAAAAATCAGCTTAGACCAAAGATTCCTCAAGACAGAGGATGCCTTCAAAAGTTAGACTTTCTCATAACAGTGCTTCAAATGGAAAATTGCCCTCTAAAAATAGGACCTATGGCCGTTTTGTTTTGTCGGCTGTTCTCAGCGTTTCAGCAAAATACAACATAGCTAGACTGGCAATCTTCACTGGAGTCATCTTATTAGGGTCCTCATTCTCAGGCCACTTCCTTTTCTCCAATAGAAATATCTGATTCTGACAAGGATTTTATGAGGGGAAAATGTTTTTAGATGGATTTTAGAAGCGCCTCCCCACTTTCTCAGCTGCATTCCTCAGTTGTAAGTGTATTTATGGAGACCATTTTCAAGTGGATTAAAAACAAATTCTAGAAGGATAGGGAAATGTCTTCTTCTTTGTCTTTCGGCTTTTTCATTCATGTTTTTACTTAAATGATTCTCTCACCATGAGATGAAGTAGTGACAGTAGTGACACCTCTTGTCACCAAGGTAGTCACCAAGGTAGACTAAAGTTGATTCCTTCTCCACTGATCTTTTATCTCATTGCAGAAAGGTAATGATCAATTAGGGATAATATGAGCATCAAAGTCAAGCAATCTAGGTATAACAGAATGGATAAAAAGGGGCTAATGTCTTGAAATAACGTTTTGTTAAGACATTAAGAATAGATTAAATGAAGAAAAAAGGCAATATTTCAAACAGTTAAAACATAATTCTGAACACATAAAGCCCTGCCTGTCATACTGCTATCATGGTAACATTTATGGATATCCTGGATATTATTTCTTCTCTCCTCCATTCCATAGAAACGATTAAATGTCAAGCTGTTATCATTCACATTTACTGTTGTTTTCACAGAACATCTATAAAAGAACTATAGGAAAAAAAACATTATATGTGGCTATTTACTTTTAATGTATCATTATCTACTTTACTTTTGCCATGGAAATTCTACTTGGCAGATGACAATCTGATTTTTAGGTTTACAAGTGTTTGGTCATTTCATGGATGCAGAAGTCTAGGAAGAAGACAGGACAGGTAGTCCTCGACTTACAACAGTTCATTTAGTGACCGTTCAAAGTTACAACCTCACTGAAAAAAAGTGACTTATGACCGTTTTTCACACTTACGACCATTGCATGGATCCCATGGTCATGCATGTGATCAAAATTCAAATGCTTGGCACCTGATTCATATTTATGATGGGTGCAACGTCCTGGGGTCTCGTGATCTCCTTTTGCGACCTTCTGACAAGCAAAGTCAAGGAGGAAGCCAGATTCGCTTAAAAATTATGGTGATTAACTTAACAATGATTCACTTAACAACTTTGTTAAGCAAAGTCATAAAATGGGGCAGAACTCACTTAACAATGTTTTACTTAGCAACATAAATTTTGGGCTCAATTGTGGTCATAACTCGAGGACTATCTGTATAATAATTTAGTGATAATCTACTGTATTTTTCAGAGTAAAAGACACACCTTTTTCCCCCCTAAAAGGAGGTGAAAATTTGGGTGCATCTTATACACCAAATGTAACCCTGCCCACCCACTGGCCCCCACCCTTTGGCCTCTGCCTCCCAGCAATTTACCGCCTTCAGCAAGCAGCAAGAAGAAACAGCCCATTTCAGCTTCAGCACAGCCTAATTAGCACAAGTTGATTGTCCATTGGACCAGCCTCCTGATCTCAGCTGTTTCAGGCTACTTGCCATTGCCTATTGCCACACAGGCCTCTGCTGCTTGCTGCAAAGAGGTAAATTGCTGGGAGCAGATTTTTTTTCTTGTGCTAATCAAGCTATGCTGAAAACAAAAATGAAAGTAAAGCAGGCTGTTTGTTGTTTGCTGCAACCAGGCAAAATTGCTGGGAGGCAGAGACAGAGGTCGATTTCTTTTTTCTTGTTTTCCTCACCAACAAAGATAGATGCGTCTTATACTCCGGAGCGTCTTATACTCCAAAAAATACAGTATATGGAATCTTCTATGCACAAGGATAAACACAGAATTATGGTCAAATGGAATATTTCCATACCTTTTATACTTCTCTCAGGGTATTGATTGATTGATAACATTCTATCAAGTTGATGTTGACTCTTAGCGACCATATACTATAAACAGATTTTCTTCATGACAATCTATCCTTAACCTTGTCCTTTAGATCTTTCAATGATGTACTCATGGCTACTGTAACCAAGACCATCCATCTTACTGCTGGTCATCCTCTTCTTCTATTTCCCAGCATTAGATCCTTTGCCTTTATTATAACATGTTCAAAGTAGGAATATTTGAACATGATCATTTTTACCACAAGTGAGAACTTGGTGTTCAATGATTCATTTGTTTTCTTGGTTGTCCATGACCTTATTAGAAGCCTTCTCCAACACCAAAATTTATTTATTTATTTATTTATTTATTTATTTATTTATTTATTTATTTATTTATTTATTTATTGGGACTTGTATGCTGCCCTAACTCCACAGGACTCAGGGCAGCTCACAACAATTAAAACAGAACAGACAAACCATTAAAACAGAAGTCCAAGTTAAAATTAAGAAATTCAATAAAACCCAGATTAAAACCCCCTCAGTCCAAAGCGGCCAGGTGAAATACCCAAGTTTTCACCCCACAGCGGAAAGAGCGAAGGTCGGGGGCCATCCGGAGCTCCAGAGGGAGTTGATTCCAAAGAGCGGGTGCGCCCACAGAGAAAGCTCTCTCCCTGGGGGTCACCAGCCGACACTGTCTGGCTGACGGCACCCTGAGTAGGCCCTCCCTCTGGGAGCGCACTGGGTGATGGGAAGCTGTTGCTGGCTGCAGATGGTCCGCCAAATATCCTGGACCTAGGCCATGTAGGGCTAAAATGCCAAAGTGTCAATGCTTTTTCTATCTTGCTTTTTCATAATCCAACTTTTGATTCCATAGTGTCACCAGGAACACCATTACTTGCACTATTCACATCTTTGTGAGTATAAACACATCATGGCATCTGAATATCTTTTCCAAGATCCAATTTCAAGTGCTAGTCCACAGTGGATTTCTTACCTGCTTGTTCTTTTACTGTTAATTGGTCCTAAAAGATAGAAGCTACCTATCACTTTGATACCTTCATTATCACCTCTAAGGCTGGTTGTTGTACCAGTATTATTAGTTTTATTTACAGTACTTTGATTTTAATTTTAATCCCACTTTCACTGTTTTTTCTGCACTTTTAACTACTAGAACTTGCAGATCCTTTGCATTTTCAGCTCTCAGAGTAGCGTCAATAAACTGCACAGTGCAGTTTATTGATGTTTCTTCCTCCAATTTTAAAACAACCCTCAAACAGCTTCCCTTAATATATATTCAGCCTAAAGACTGAATAAATAAAGGGAGAGTATATAGCCTCGTTTCTGCCAATCTGGAGCCAGTATATTCTTCCATGTTCTGCTGTACTGTGGATTTCTGATCTACACTGTATAGCAATGATGGCTAACCTTTTTGCCATTGCGTGCCAGGAGGGGGGGGAAGGGGGGTCGCACGCACGCGTGCCCATACCCATAATTCTATGCGCCCCACCCCCACACATGCGCACAGAACGCACCACCACTCCCCCCCCCGCTTCTGGCACGTGATGGCCCGGTGAGCCCAGTAGGCCTGTTTTTCTCTCTCCCCAGGCTCCAGAGCCTTTTTAGGAGCTTGGGGAGGGTGAAACCCCCCCACCCCTGGAGGCCCTCCAGAGGCCAGAAATGGCCCATTTGCCAACTTCCAGTGGGACGGAGCTGAGCTCGCGTGCCCACCGATATGGCTATGTGTGCCACCTGTGGCACACGTGCCATAGGTTTTCCATCACGGGTATATAGGATTCATATGAGAACAATGAAATGCTCCTAAGCACATTTTTTTTTCCTTTTTACAACCCTGTAGCCCCTTAATTTGTGGTAGAGTTGGGGTGACTGAATTTACTGGTCGGATGCCCTTCCTGACCCCTATGAGGAGTTCACAGCAGATGTTTTCTCTTTGTGCCCTGAGAGACAAGCATCTGCTGCTACCTAGGATTGATCTATCAATCTTTTGAGTGGGAGGTGTGTGTATTCACCACTAGGCCACCACATTAGGCCACCACACTGCTCTTTTCTAAGCACAATTTGGGTACCTAAATATAGCACTCATTGCCCTATCCTTTAAACACATTGGTATTATTTTTGGAAAAGTTTGTCTGTGAAATAATGGCCATAACACTGAGAAGTTACAAGGCTTTGGGAAGGGGTAGAGACACTTGTTACTAATTTATCTGAAGAATCACTATCAGTAGCAACCTTTTCTTAGAAATACAATCAAATGGAATAGATCACATAAGTCATGCAATTATCTCTGCCCAGATTTATTTTATTGATAAAATGAGCCTATAAACATTTATTTATGCTAATCTGCATCATAAGTATTTTAAACTCAGAACTATTCTTGTACTTACAATTGAGTAAGTAGTAGATCCTTTTGCAACCTACTTTTTCCTTAAAATAAAGGGAACACAAGCAGAAGACATCCGAGATCTGAATGAATGAAATAGCCTTATTAAATACTTTGTTCTTTACATACAGTAGTTTATACACTGCTCAAACAAGTAAAGGGAACACAAAACTACTGTATGTAACGAACAAAGTATTTAATAAGGCTATTTCATTCATTCAGATATCGGATGTCTTCTGCTTGTGTTCCCTTTATTTTTTTGAGCAGTGTATATTTTGATATAATGATATGACATTTATAAAGTTGTTCTTTTAAAGATGACTATGTGCCCAAATACATTTAAAAGGGGAAATATTAAAAAAGAAAAAATGTCTGCATAAAATATTGAAAATGTATAACATAGATTTGTTATCCAGCCTGGCACCAATCAGATGTTTTGGTCATAAAAAATTAGTTTTTCTACCCAGAATTTGCTATAGGTAGAATTAACTTTACAAATCTTTAAGAGGATTTGTGCATCTACTGGATATTATCTACAAGCGAAGCTATTAAAGATAAAATCATTCTGAATTTGAAATCTCCAGTCAATACAAATGAAATCAGCTTTGTATTAAAATTCACAAATAATAAAGTGTGAAAAAATAGTTGCAGAAAATGCAATTATTAAAGAAGCATTGATTTTACTTTTTATGCAACAGCTGCTTTGGGCAGATGACTTCATGCAGTGACATCATTTCTTAAACTCCTTGTATATATTGGTTCCACTTAAAATGTCTTCAAGGATAAGTTTCCATATAACCATCTAGTTACTTTTCGGAATTCATGTGTGTGTGTGTGTGTGTGTGTATCTGTGTCTGTGACTGTGACTGTGTGTGTGTGTGTATGTATGTGTGTATGTATACACTGTGCTCAAACAAACGTGATTAGAAACCACCCAGCTCAAACAGGAAGAGAGAGAGTTTGAGACTGAGGCTGTAACTACTCTGTGTCCATAATACCTGGAAACAAAAATCTAACCATGTCTAATAAATCACATTGAGCCAAGAGAGAGAAAGAGAGAGAGAGAGAGCAATATTATGAAGTTTCCCTTTCAGGAGGCAATTCCATCTTCAGGCAGAGAAATTTACAATTTCATAAATATCTTTTAAATGTGCAAGAATTCCCTCTGCCTCTAATGTTTCTTCTCTGGGTAATAATATGTTTTGCACCTTCAAACAAAGGAACAAACAAACAAGCTGTGAAGGGAAGCTGCTCCAAAATCATGAGAAGATCAAATTCTATGGAACAAAGTTCTGTCTGATATTGGAAGGAGTGTCTGGTTTGCTGGTTTTACAGTCAAAGTTTCAAATCGATAAAAGGGTCTGATTCTCACAATCCCATTTTATTTGAACTAGCGCTAATTAGGCAGCGCATCCACTCTGAGCATGTGGCAGACAAATTTAGATCACTATTTCCTTTCCATCCATTTTGTTGAATATAATCACATCCAAATAAATAGAAAGGAAATAGTCATAGGCAAATCAAGTATTTATTATAACACCAATCAAATGAAGGCATTTTTTTTTAACTGAATGGAAGTCAAGGTAGGGAGTCCCAGAAGACCTGCCAAGTAACATAGGAAGGCCTATCCTATTGTCTTCCATTTCTTCTAAATCTATCCCTCTCCTATATCTGCTCTTGGCCTTACTGCTTCAAAGAATCATGGAACATGGATGTCCTTGGATGGCTCCTCTTCTGAAGAACCAAGTCGACAAATACATCAGACAGCGGAGATGTGGATGAATGCCAGTCTGCTTACAAGAGCACATTAGGAGTTGTAATCTACTCAGAAGGAAACTGTCTAGTTTCCTTTATCTGGTCTCAGTCATATTTGAAGCAAATATTCTAATTTCAAGTCCAACTTTTGCTTTGAAAATACGGATTCTTTACCTTCCCTCGACCCTTGCTACTCAATCTTATGAACCTTTCTCCATGTTGGAATGTTCTATGTTAACAGACTGTGAGTGTTTGCATTGCTGTACTGGTTTCTAAGCATTAGACTATATTTCTTGCAGGTGGCGTGGTGGCCTATAGGTGGAGTTCTCGCCTCACAGTCAGGAGCCTGTGAGTTCGATCCTAAGTAGTGGCAGATATTTCACTCTATGGATGCAAAGAGGAAATATCTGCTGTGAGCTCCGCATAGGCATCAGCAAGGGCATCTGGCCAGTAAATGCTCAGCTCCATTCAGTCGCCCAAGCTCCACCCCAATGCAAGAGATTACAGGGTTGTTTTTAAAAAGACTATATTTCTTGCACTGCTGGATGAAATCCTGATCAGAAGCAATAGTATTAGTACTCCATTCCTATCCTAAATTCCTTTCTGGGATCAGCGAGGAAGCAAGGTAATAAGTTAGATCAGTGGTGAAATCTAAAATTTGTTACAACAGGTTATGTGGGCATGGCTTGGTGGGGGCGGGGTAATGTGACTGGGTGGGCGTGGCCAACTTTTTTTTAAAAAAAAAACTTTTAAAACCATTTTTTCTACAACCTTTTCAGCCGAAGAGGTTGTAAAAAAAAATGCTTTTAAAAGCCTCTGACGATCCCAGCTGATTTGCCTGATCAGCAGAGGCTTTTTTTTCTTTTAAAAGCCTCTGACGATCCCAGCTGAGTTGCCTGATCATCAGAGGCTTTTTTTTTCTTTTAAAAACATTTTTTCTACAACCTCTTTGAGGTTGTAAAAAAAATGCTTTTAAAAGTCTCTGACGATCCCAGCTGACTTGCCTGATCAGCAGAGACTTTTTTTCTTTTAAAAGCCTCTGATGATTCCAGCCGAGTTGCCTGATCGTCAGAGGCTTTTCTTTTCTTTTAAAAACATTTTTTCTACAACGTCTTCAGAGGTTGTAAAAAAAATGCTCTTAAAAGCCTCTGACAATCCCAGCTGAGCCAGGCGATCATCAGAGGCTTTTTTTTTTTTGTTACTTTTAAAAGCATTTTTTTCGGCCAAAGAGGTTGTAGAAAAAATGCTTTTAAACATTAAAAAAAACCCTCTGATGATCGTGCGGCTTAGCTGGGCATGGAGGGAGGCAGGGATTTTTGCTACCGGTTCTCCGAACCACCCTCCTCTATCAGGTGATCCGGTCCGAACTGGGAGCATTTCACTCCTGAGTTAGATATGGAAACCGTAGGCAGAAATAAGACAATGGGATGAAAGGAGCAGGATTTGTCCACAATTCATTACCTTTTTTTATTTATCATCCTGAATTAGTTAACTTTGCTATGCCAAATGGAGCTGAAAATTATGAAAACAATGAACAGATGCTGACTGCCTCCCCTTTATAAAAATGTTGGCTTCTCTGCATAGAAAAAGCAGAAGAAAACAGATGAGAATTTTGTTGCATTGATTGCCTGTATAGTTGGAAGTGGGGTACTCACTGGGGTTCTTGATTTATAACTTTTATGTTCCTTCTGATAGTACATTTCATCAGAGTCTTGGATTGTTGTTCCTTGAATTAACTATTAAATTAACTACAAGGAATGAAGTCCAGCATCTAATGCAAAATCAGCCCTAATAGAAGCAGTTATCATTCTTCAGCATAATCATCATTATATATGTATGAATATGTCTTTAGCTTCACAGATAAATTTACTAGATAATGAAAAAAAAATCCATCAAAGTTCCTGAAGATACCAACAAAGTTTAGGGGATGCAGGAAAGATGGTATAATACATCTCACTCCACCAGAATCTGAAGTATCCAACCAATCTACCTGAGAATAGATTTGTGTGGAACAGGGCTGTCTAGCTTTGGCAACTTTAAGACTTGTGGACTTCAACTCCAAGAATTCCCCAGCCACCATGAGGAATCCATCATGTAGATAATAATGAACTATGAAAATGTATGACACTAGAGCTCTGAGTGACAGGCAGGATATCAATCAAATAAATAATTTTTAAAAAATCTCTCTTCACACAATTTTCAGTAGGGAAGTTTACCATAAATGTAGTTGTTTAGCATGAGATATTTCCAAGACTTTAGTACTTTAGGACTTTGTGTGTCTTCAATCCAGAACAGTTCAATATTTTTAGAATCTAAAACTATCAGCAGGTTCATGTGCTTGCCTATGTTTCATGCTTTGTTTGAGCAATCTCTTTTGAAAACATTGTTTAAAGTTTACCTTTTATTTCTTCCCTATTTCATATTGGCATTAAAAGGAAACTAGCAGAAAATGTGCAGTTCCTTCAACATACTGATTAGCTTTTCTGAAAAGTTAGGTCTTTTGATAGTCAAAATTCCTGACCTCCTATTGAAAACCGTTCAAGTAATGGAATTCTGTATGACAAAAAAAAAAAAAAAAAATAGTCATAAGTAAATTTTTCTACTCCTGGAGATAAAAGCTGATCAGTAACTGAAACTCAAGTATAACAATAATAAGTAGATAAATCCCTAGCCCCAAAAAGCTAGACTGCGAATTTCAATACAAATGTAACATTTATCACTTAGAAGTTCCTTCATACTGTTTGGTTCCTTAGTTCAACCACTAAAACTTGCCTTTACTGTGTTTTCCTGAAAATAAGACCCTGTCTTATATTTTTTTGAACCCCGAAATAAGCGCTTGGCCTTATTTTTGGAGAGGTCTTATTATTTTGGGGCGCTTGGAAGAAACCAGAGGAAATGGCGGGGACTGGCTGCACGTATGTTTAAATATTTTCAGGGAGGACTTATTTTCAGGGGGGGACTTATTTTAGGGGAAATGGGGTAGTATTCTGTGATTAAATATATACATTATGTGGCTTACTTCATTGGAGATTTTTGTCATTTTTCAAACAATGGTTTGGGATGTGGCTTTCTTTCTTTCTGATGATTGTGGTTTTCCTATCACAATTTAGAGTAAACTCAGCCAGTTGTAATTTACTCAATAAACTATAGTTAGGTATAAGGCTTACGTCAAGCGATGGGGAAATCAGGAGTTTCAGGCACTTCAAATGAGTATAAACATTTATTGCAAGCTTAAGATCTCTACAAGAATCTGGCCAACTAGTGGCCAAAGGAAAAGAACAGGAGACAAGATGGGCTGGACTTAGATCTCTTACAGCACAGAGGGACTCATGACTTCTGATGTGTTTGACCTCTCCCTTGGGCTCAGCTTAGTCATCTCCTGCAGCTTAGTGTGACATAAGCTGAGGTTTCCTTTTAATTTTTCCTAATATACTGCTATTTTGCTGTTCAGATGGCTGAAAGGTTCAATATACAGTAGAACCAAAAGCATCATCCTATTTCTTGTACAACATGCAGTATTCATTAAATATTTGAGAGAGAGCATCCATATAGTCAGAGGACTTCCTTTTCTGCCAAAGAAGAATTCAGTTTTACTCCAGGATTCTACCTTACTACCACTCATTAAATTACCTCTTAGTGCAGAAATCTCACTACCACTTTTCATCTTCTAGTTACAGTAGTCTTGTACATCTGAACAGGAAATAAGAACTCCTGCAAGAAACCAACATTATATTTTTCAAATAAGTAAGATCAGGAAACAGGAGTTGTTGGGAAGTTTGGAATGTACCTTAAAGAGATTATTGTAACAGAATCTTGAAAGCCTGTAAATCCATCTCTAGTTCAGTTTACACATCACAATCAAGGCACAGTTGTTCTGAGTTTTTTATTAATGTTTCCTAATGTTGTAGGAATTGTGAGTCCCTTGGACTGTAAGGCGATCAAACTGGTCAGTCCTACAGGAGATCAACCTTGACTGCTCTTTAGAAGGCCAGGTCCTGAAGATAAAAATCAAATACTTTGGCCACCTAATGAGAAGAAAAGTCTCACTGGAGAAGTACCTAATGCTGGGAACGATTGAGGACAAAAGAAGAAGGGGACGGCAGAGAATGAGGTGGCTGGATGGAGTCACTGAAGCAGTAGGCGTGAGATTAAATGGACTCCAGAGGATGGTAGAGGACCCAGATACCTTTTCTATAACACCTCAGCATTTTCCTCCTCTTCTGAGTTAAAAACACACTAATTCCTACATAGGAGTCACCTCCCTCTCCCATGTACCACAGGCCTGCAGCTGAAATGGGTAAGTCTGAAATAGAAAACTTAGATGAAGCTGGAATGTGCCCCCTCCCCATTTTATTGCCTGCCACAGCAAATGGAGAGACTAAGGTAGCAAGAAGCTCCTTTCAACTGTGAACTTATAGATATGATTACTTCAATCCCCAAAATTTCTCAAAGGTCATGGAACTTGAAAGCCAACATACTTGCATACAGCATTACCTTATGTATTTACATTACAATATATAAAGCAAATTGGTCTAATGGTTAAGGCACCAGGCTAGAAACTGGGATACCATGAGTTCTAGTCCTGCCTTAGCCATGAAAGCTAGCTGAGTGACCTTGGGCCAGTCATTCTCTCTCAGCTCAACTTACCTCATAGGGTTGTTGAGGTGAGGAAAATAAGAGAAGGACAGTGTGTTGGATATGTTTACCGCCTTGAGTTATTTGTAAGAATAATAAAAGTGGGATGCAAATAAATACTTGGACTGCTCTAGAGTGGAGAAAGCTACAGATAAAGTCACTAAAATCAATAACTTTGAAATGATTTAAGTTCCATTGCTTTCAGTGTGATATCTTTTGTAAATTCTACTAAATTTGGATCCTATCTTGGATTTACCACATGGATTGAATGTGGTATGATATGAATTGAAACAACTATAAGCCAATCCTGTGTTTCATAATAGTTTTCTATCATTTTTTTAATCTTTTGAGAATCAAAATTGGCCCCTGTAAATTTGCTCTCTGAAGCAAAAAATGCTTCAGAGAACCTGAACTCGATCTAAATGTCTTTAATGATTTTTTTTTTCTTTTCTGGTTCAACTTCAGTATCTGTTAAGAAATGTTAACAGGATCATTAACATAACATTTAAAGCTGGGAGTAGATCTTTTTTATTAACTTCGCTGCTAAATGTGGCTTAGTAGCAGCACATTAACAGCTGTTGAATGTTTTAACTCAATGTTATAAACACATGTTGCTCAGTGGAACAGAATCACTACTCAGCATTGTTTGGCTTTACAAAAGAGGTGAAATATTTTGATATGTAATTAAGATTCCTCATCAATGCTATCTTAAATGATTAGTACCTCATTCTGTTAATACCAATGGTATATTGAATATGTCTTATCAATATTCAAGAAGTAAAATTCAGTCAATTAACATTGAATAGACATTACCTTTAAAGATTAACAGAAATATAAACATCTTTACAGGAAACTTATTTTCTAATATTAGTATCCAGATTCCATGTATATAATAGCAATTGCTAAAGAATCTTTCTGAATTCATTCTTCAGAGTCCTATTCTATGGCCTCTTATAAATCACAGCTGAACCATTAGATGTGTCAGTTGTAGATTCTAGTATAATTCCAATGCTAGTTTGTCTTAAATCTTGAAACCTTTAAAAATGCTGTTTCTGAATGGATTATTTTTAATGCCCAGAACTGAATTATGAAAAAGTTAACTTTACAATTTTGACTGTAATTAACATACTGTATATGTTGTATCTAAAACCAAAAATTAGACACACAAATATTTAGACAAATATGTATATAGCAAATATATAGATCTCATAAAAGTAAGTGTTTGATATCAGTGAAAATGGAAAATGGAAAATGGAAAAATCAAGATTGTTATCTTCTAGAAAATCAGTTTATTGTCTAGAGTAAGTAGAAAAAAATAACAAGTTTTCAAGATTATTCTAGGGGGAAATTATTTTTTATGAAATTTGCCTGTTCCAATATTGCGTCTGTAAGATATTTTGTTCATTTCCTAGCACTTTGTAGCCACACACTTTGCAAAAGGTAAGAGAATCTAAAAACACCGTGAAATCAACAAAGACCTATTTTTGAAACAAATTATATACTCAGAACATTCTGCCAAATCATGGGAATTATATTTGCACATCAATGCTCATGCAGCTGATACAGGAATTGATATAATTGTGATTTTTGGGAGCTGTCTATAAAACAGCAACCTACTGTATCTAGAACTGATCACCAATCAGCTGTGCTTTTCACTGCAAACCAGGATCCAATAGACAACTAAATAATGTTTAATTGCTCAAAGTTCAGTAAAATGATTTTTTTTTTAACCAAACAGCACATTACTATTGATTGCATGCCCTGAAACTAAGAAAGAGTGTTTCATAGCAATGTGGACATTAGGCTGATTTCCTGAACTAGAATTCTTCTAGCTTTATACAGATCATAAGCATTGGGGTTTCCTAATAAATGGCATGATTTGGGACCTATGAAATGCCATCTTTCCCTCTAAATGAGCATATCATCTTCATGCTGAGGATTTGACATCCAAGTAAAACATCTGTTATAACAAAAAGGTAGGGATTTACAAAGCAGCATTGTATGCCTTAAAAACTGTTTCTGATCAGTTTGTTCTGCAAATATGCCACATTACTGCATCTGATAGAGGTATGGCTTGAATTACATGCACAGCGTGCCTGACATATTTAATCCACTTTCTTTTTTTTCAGAAAGAAGATGACTAAAATACCTAGAGATTAATTCAAAATCTAGTGCTTTTAAACATTTTAAAACATTTTGGCTAGAGGAGGACATTCTAGTGAATTGAGGACAGATAAAAGCCCCACAATTTACAGCAATACCACTTAGATTTATATGCCACTTCACAGTGCTTTCCAGCCCTCTCTAAGTGGATTGCAGAGTCAGCATATTGCCCCCAACAATCGGGATCCTCATTTTACCGACCTTGGAAGGATGGAAGGATGAGTCAACCTTGAGCCTGGTGAGATTAGAACTGCCAAATTGCAGGCAGCTGGCAGTCAGCAGAAGTAGGCTTTAGTACTGAATTCTAACCACTGCACCACCGTGGCTCATAGGTAAATAATTGTTTGGAAAAAAAAGTTAATAAAATAATAATGCACTAAAAGTAACATTCTCCTTTCCCTCCCTCTCCTGCTTCACAAGCAAGCAAAAATTGAATAGAGAGAGAGGTTTAAACCACAAAACAAATTATAGCAAAGAAAAAAAAATCATTCTGAGCCTTTAATATGTTAAAGAGCAACATCAATGTCAACAATAGTCCAACACACTAATCAGAGGCAGTGGCATTTTTAGGAAGTCATAATGACAACAGAATAATGACGTGCATCATAATATAGTTGTACAAAGAACACAACTTAGTACATGAGCTACAGCATGAAACTCACATCATTGTATCAGCTATTGTGGAATTAATGATTTGTTGGAGTTGTTTTTCGTATCCAAAATGTAAATTAAGATGATTTGAAAGAATGGTCAGATTTGCCAATTACCTAGAACAGTGATGGCTAACCTTTTTACCATCGCGTGCCAGGAGAGGGGGGGGGCGGGGGAGGGTCACGCATGCATGTGCCCACACCCATAATTCTATGCGCCCTGCCCTGCGCATGTGTGCACAACTCCCTCCCCCCCGGCTCCTGGCACACAATGGCCTGGTAGGCTCGTTTTTCTTTCTTACCTGGCTCCTGATCCTCTCTATTTATCTGGGAAGGGTGAAAACAGCCTTTCCCACTCCCTTGGAGGTTCTCCAAAGGCCTGAAAGGGCCCATTTCCCAACTCCTGGTGGGACAGGAAGTGACTTTTTTGCTGTCCCCAGCGTCCAGAGCTTCTCTAGGAGTCTCTAGGAGCCCCTCTAGGAGTCTCCAGGAGCCTCTCTAGGAATCTCTGGAGGCTGGGGGCAGCAAAAAACATCACTTCCTGTCCCACCGGGAGTTGGGAAATGGGCCATTTCAGGCCTTTGGAGAGCCTCCGAGGAAGTGGGAAAGGCTGTTTTCACCCTTCCCAGATAGATAGAGAGGATCTGGAGCCAGGTAAGAAAGAAAAACGCCCCCCCCCCCCGGCCCTCCGGATGCAGGAAACAGCCTGTTTCCCTACTTCTGGTGGACCCAAAAGGCCCGAAAATCAGCTGGCCAGCAGGCGCATGCGCCCCAGAGCTGAGCTGGCGTGCCCAATGATATGGCTACACGTGCCACCTGTGGCACGTGTGCCATAGGTTTGCCATCACGGACCTAGAATAACAACAGATTTTGATGCCAAAGTTAGCATAACCCATTCACAAAGGCAGAGGATGATGGTATCACAGAAGCATGGATTAAATATATGTAAGATGTCAGGCTGCAGGTCACTTCTGTCAGATGTTGGGATATTATACATGTAATTATGGAATTTCCTATAGCTTCCTCTTGAGGCCACTGAGAGAAGCATCAATCTTCAAATGTTCAGGTATCAAGAGAGATAACTATTGGAAGGATGGGGGCCAGATGAATAACCACCACTGTTGATGTCCTTGACTTCACATACACCACATCTATCCCATAATCTATTTTCTCACATTTCCTAAGGCTTTTCTTTCCCTAGTTCACATTCTTCTGTATTTGAACAATAGTTGAGAACAAAAGAAGGTTTTGGGAAGATTGGAGAGCTGGCAAGCAAGTTGGATGTGCCATGCTTCAAACCATGGACATTGACATCAGAATATGGCAAAGGCAATGCAGGTAAAGAAAGAAAAATAAAGGTAAACGAGTCCCTGCAGGATTTTCTCTGCTAGTTGTCACTGACTTTAGGGAATGGTGCTCATCTCCATTTCTAGGCCAGTGAGTCAGCACTGTCCAAAGATGTTTCCACAGTCATGTCATGTGGCTAGCATGACATCACATCACATCTCAGTGTGGAGTGTGTGGTGAAACACAGAGCACTGTTACCTTCCCACTGAAGTGGTACCTATTTATCTACTCACTTTTGCATGCATCGAACTGCTAGGTTGGCAGGAGCTGGAGCAAGTAACTGGAGTGCACCCCATCGCATAGCATTCAGATATCGAACCTGGTCTGCTAGCTTTCCAGTTGACAAGCCCAGCATCTCGACCACATTAGATTGCCTTAAATAGAAGGAAAGAAAAAAAAACACTAGGAAAATCAGAAGGATAGGCAATCTGATTGAATAGCTGTTGCTGCTATTAATTTTGGTTTCTAGAATAGTATACCTAGCTGAGCTTCCCACCACAACTTTCCCAAAGTCTTCCCTTCTTCCCACTTGTCCACCTCTACCAATGTGAAGTTTGGCATAAACCAGACCAATATAATAGTCTGCTGGAGATGATTGCTGGGGAATGTAAGCATGCAGCTTTTGGTTAATCTTATTACTGTGTACTTCTTGCTGTTCAGCAGCTGTTTAAATTGTTTTATTTTACTTTTTTAGTACTCATACCCAGTTTGGTTCTTTCTTTGATATTGCTTTTTTTATTTAGCTTCTTAGAAGTTGATTTTGAATTTTTATCTTGAAAGATGGTGTATAAATCAACATCTTATAAACATCCCATAATAACTGGACTGGGAAGACAAGTAGAAATTATTACCTGAGACTTTATCCTGCTTCATAGTTTTATCCTTGAATTTTTTAAAAAAGTCCCTGAGTAAATTAGAGAAGCGAGCACTGTATTTCTCAAATCTGTGTGGGTTTCAGGATGGGAGATAGCTATAATATTCAATTCAGGAAAGAAAGAAAAAATCAATATTTTCTGCTGGTGTTGAAATTCTTGGCTCTTCCCTAGCTATCTAATGGAGGGAAAGCTACAAAATAAAGGGAAATTAATATATCACATCTGGAGAACATTTTCTAATGTTTAAGGCTACAGATCTGACAATCTGCAACTACCCTACCTGGGAATGGTTAGGTTGATTCAACTTACTTAAAGGGCATTAGGTTGCCTTAAGTAGAACATGGATATTTCAGCCAAATCCCCACAAAATAAAACTTAGATATTTTGCAGAAACATGGTGATGGTAACTTATTGAGGCCTTTTCTTTCTTTCTCCCTTTCAAAAATTAGAATTCCAATTCTATATCTGTAGGCTTCATTTCATTTTGTTGCTTTGCTTGATATGTACATATGTTATTCAATACTCACATTACCTCATTATTTCCACTGAGCTCTATTTACATTTGTTATATTGACAATGTAACCCATAAGTAATATACTTTAAGTATAAACCTGTTTCTCTCCATTACACATGGGAAGTAGCCTTGAGCTACTTCTTAGCAGAGCATTTTTATCTAATGAGATGTCACACCAAACAGGCACAGACAGCAGTCAATGAAACCAGCTTCTTAATGATATGTAAAATGTCTTGAGATAAAAATGAGTTACGCTCATTGCCATTCATTGCTACATTTGCTGTCATTGCTAATGTAAAGTGCCATGAAGATGGGCACCACAAATGGCACTAAAGAAGATGAAAGGAAACTCATCCACAAACTTATGCACACACAGCTCAAAAGAAACCTCCCAGGCCCAGGACTACAAAATGTGGACCATGCAATAAGGCTTAATTTTACAACCAATATGACATTTCTGTGGGAAATGTGGGAAGGTGTGTGCGCTTGTGTATGTGTGTATCTTAGAGTCAGTATTGATTCTGGTAATAACCTGCAGTTTTCTTGGCAGCATTTTCAGAAGTGGTTTGCCATTGCCTTATTCCTAGGGCTGAATGTAATATGTAAGTGAACAACAATTAGACCTACACAGCAGGATCTTGGGGAGAAGTATGGGTATGGAGAGTCTTGCAAAGCCTGAAGGGATAGATTGATTTGATGAAGATCAGAACAAAGCATCCCCTTAAAGCAGCTTGCCATAACAACATACACCTTCACTTCGAAGAACAAGGAAAATCACACTGATGCTTCACCCTGTTCTGTTTCAGCCTCCTTCCACAGAGTTTGCACTTCAGGAAAAAGCTAAGATGAGATTTCTTTGAGCAAAGTGCAGAAGAAGACTGCAGGATCTTTTTGCCATAGCACTAGCCAAAATGCTTCCAAGTCAGGCAACTCTGGATTGCCTGCAGTGTACTGTAAAGGTGAGCACCTTGGAGAGGTCCCAGTGTGCCTCAAAGGTCTTCCAAAGAAGGGTAATTGAACAGCACTGGACCAAGCAATTAGAGGCACCACCGATTCCCACCTCCTGACAAAGCAAACTGGGCAACCTCTTTGCTTCATTAAAGAAAATCATCTTCCCCCACATCACAAATCCTTTAATGCCAATCTAAGTTGCCTCATACAGTATAAATAACTTGAAACGAGAAGTCATTTCTGGAACATCAAAAGCAGCAAACAGCACCATATTAGATACCTAATTAAAAATACTGGTCAAACCAAAGAACAATGGTGCCTGGGGGACTCTGAACTCAGTGTTGTAAACATTCTAGAAGCAGTAGTTGGTTTAGAATTAAAGCAAATAGAACAGATTCAAACCTATAAAAAAATTTTAGGCAAAGTCCTCAGATCGATCAAGATAGGACACACACACACACACACACACACCTGCAAAATGAATGCAACACATTTTTAAAGAGCAAAAAGTCCACTGAAAAACAAAATTCCTTGGATCCATGCTACAGTATTGCTAAGCACCTTATCATCATAACTAATTGGGACAGCACTTTAAGGAATGTAAGCATTGTACAAGCTGAGTCTTTAATCATCAATTAACTCTTTACTTCCATCTTTATGGAGTGAATTCCCTTGTTGGGTTGGTTCATTTTAAGCCAATTTATAATCTTTGTCCTCAGTGGGCATATAAAACCACAAAAGACAACAAGAGGCATTTTAACAACCGTTGCATAGATTTTTCAAATCCAAGTTCCACTATAATTGCCCCTTTAAGTATATTTCTCAGTAGAATACATCTTCCCCCAAGCCAACTGAGTATATTGTATCTAATTTCTATTTGGATCCTATAGCTTCTTAATATTATTTGTCTTTTTTGACTTATTCATGTTTATACGGATTTAGTTCATTATACCTTTCCCAGTACTCATTCATAGATCACATGCATCATTTACACCAGCAGTACTCAATTTATAATAGTTGTGTCATTTACTTAATAGTTGTTTAGTTGCAGATTACATACATAAAGAAAAATGAAATGTGCAACCCTATTTTTCTCGACTGCTTCCATTCAAAAATAAAATTGCAGAATCTATAAGAAGTGTGTGCATATTATAAGAAAAATGGATGGTTAGTTAAACATTCCACCCATCAAAATGAAAGTTGATGGGAAGACATGAAAAGCTATAATATAACATTGGAGAGAACTGAACAGGACTGAAATAATTATCCCCTCTTTCTCTGTATTGGACTCCGACCAGCAATTTTCAATTATCTAAAACTAGCACAGCCCATAGCTTGATGTGATCAACACAAAAGAATTTCTCCAATCAATTAAACACACACTGGTTTTTCTTTTTTCCAGGTAGGCTCTAATTTACATTAGATAGTCCTAATTATTACTTTGCTATCATGTGAAATCAAGATTATAGTACTCTACTACTGAGGAAAAGCTGAGGAGCTTTTGGAGAACCAAGTGTGTTTATAACATGGCTAAATTAAATCTTCAACACACCTAGTTGTCTCCTTTAACAGTTGTCCCCCTTCCTTAGAAATTGTGGCATGTCTATTCTTACTTTCCTGCTTTTGAACAATATGTTTTCTTTTTAAAAAGTCATTCATTCTTTTTTACAAAGTCACATCTGCACTTTCAGTGTTACTGTGTCTTGTTGAACAAAAACTGATACAAGTTCAAGATCAAGGTGTATAATTATTGTTCAGAGTGGTTAGTGGATAGGAGAAGGCTTACCTGCTTCTTGTTACTTCACCCACAATTCTGCCCTTCAATTCTTCATTTTTCTTTCTAAAAGATACTTGGAACTGGAAATCCTCCGTTTTCATAAGAATATGTAGTTTAGCTCAACAACTACACTCCATAGATAACTCTTTGCTTCAGAGTTATTCAGTAGGACATTTCCCCTGGAAAATATATTTAGAATTACAGCCACAGGGTGCAAAGTAAAAGCTTGTATCTAGTTCTTATCAATTACTTTCTCTGGGGGAGTCCCTGATCTAAAAACAGAGAGAGAAGTCAAAAAAAATAATGTCAATAAAGGAAAACAAAATGCCTTGTAGTTTAGGGGAAACGAATGGAGGCACTGCCTAAAGACAAACCAAAGTAAGACAACCAGGGCAAGATGGCATCAAATTAGAAAAAAGGAAAAGGCATGTTCTATAATTTCTCACAGGATAAATATTAAAAGTCAGCAGAATATGAAGCTAAGAAGTCCTACCAGATGCCTACTTCATTCTTCATGGATATTTATAGGTGAACCTCAACAAACTAGGGAAGGGAAGGTTACAAACAGTTTTTCTGCTAGGAAATATTATTTTTCAGGGAATTGCTGATTAGTGAAATATCCCATCTAGTCAGGCAAGGAGGGTTATGTTCCAGACACCGTCAGTTAAAGAATTTCAGTTGACGAAGTCTAGGAATAGAGCCTTCTCTTCCATTGTCCCCCTTCCCCCCCCCCCCCTCGGGTAAGGAGGAATCCCACTCTTCTAACTTAATTTAATTTAATTTAATTTAATTTAATTTAATTTAATTTATCACATTTCTATGCCGCTCAAATCCCAAGGGACTCTATCCTTTCTATCCTTTCAGAAGAGCATCAAGACCTGACATGGGGATCTAAGAGTGTCATGCAACCCTAAGGGTGGTTGGTGGGTTGAAGGCTCTCCTCTGCCTTTTTTATCAAAATTTAAAAAAAAGTTTTTCTTGATAAATCAAAAGTTGGAATTAAGATTGCCGGGAGAAATCTCAACAACCTCAGATATGCAGATGATACCACATTAATGGCAGAAAATGAAGAGGAACTAAAGAGCCTCTTGATGCAGATGAAGAAAGAGAGTACAAAAGTTGGCTTGAAACTCAACATTAAAGAAAACTAAGATCACGGCATCCAGCCCTCTCAATTCCTGGCAAATAAATGGGGAAGAAATGGAGGTAGTGACAGATTTTAATTTCCTGGGCTCCAAAATCACCGCAGATGGGTACTGCAGCCAAGAAATTAAAAGACGCTTGGTCCTGGGGAGGAAAGCTATGGCAAATCTAGACAGCATACTAAAAAGCAGAGACATCACCCTGCCAACAAAAGTGTGTATAGTCAAGGCTATGGTTTTCCCAGTTGCAATGTATGCTGTGAAAGTTGGACCATAAGAAAGGCTGAGCGCCAAAGAATTGAGGCCTTTGAACTATGGTGCTGGAGAAGACTCCTGCAAGTCCCTTGAACTGCAAGGCGATCAAACCAGTCAGTCCTAGAGGAGATCAACCCTAACTGCTCTTTAGAAGGCCAGATCTCTGAAGATGAAACTCAAATACTTTGGCCACCTAATGAGAATGAAAGACTCTCTGGAGAAGAGCCTAATGCTGGGAAAGATTGAGGGCAAAAGAAGAAGGGGACGACAGAGAACGAGGTGGCTGGATGGAAGCACTGAAGCAGTTGGCGTGAGCTTAAAAGGACTCCAGAGGATGGTAGAGGACAGGAAAGCCTGGAGGAACATTGTCCATGAGGTCGCAATGGGTCGGACACGATGGGTCATAACTAACAAGAACAATAATTGTTCTTTTTAACTCTATTTTAATTCTGTTTTGAATTTTGTTTTTAACAATGGCTTTTATCTAATTTTATTGTTTTATTTGTAAACCACTCAGAGCCACACAATGTGAGGGACTGTAGTAAAATTTTAGCAAAAAATATAAACATATATATATTGATACTTGCACTAAATATAAGTGATAAATATAAGTAAAATAATGAAAATTTTAATAGTATCTGTTTCTCTATGCATCCCATTTTCTGTGTTTTATCCTTGTCATATATTGGTACATGTTATTACTTAGTGTTTGGGAGCAGGGGGATACGGGACTTATTTTTTAAATAACCTGTGTCTAAATCAGGTACTTCCCTGTTGCGAGAGAGAAAATATTCACACAACATATTGATTGATTAAAATCAATTCAAGGATAAAAAGACCTATCATAAACCAGGTAATTCTAAATTGCTGAATTCTATGAACCACAGAGATAAAAGGCATTCTTGTACAAAAAGACATTCTTGTACAAGAATTTGCTGTCCAATTTTCACAATCATGTGCATAAATGCTTCTGCTGGTGCATCCGTCTGCCTCTTCCTAATTGTGTCATTTCATCAGCCTACCTTCTTAAACTGACTGCCAATTAGGACTGACAGCCTTTTAATACTCCACTTGCCAATGCCATGCTGTCCCACGTGCTTAAACCTCTCCTTGTTCCACATCACATACTATTCCATTCCAAGCTGAAATGTAGATAAATTAGATAGTTTTGTTCAGAACTGTCACACTCCTTTCATTCTCCATGTCTTCCATTTCATAGGAGAGGCGGTGGCTAGGATAGAAGATACTGGCTTTCTCTTCTCTTGCTGCCTTGTAAATTCTGTAATAATTGACTCATTTACTTCATCTTGGCTATGCTGAGCAAATTCTGATTTAATAAGGCTAATGTCATGGTTCAGCTAGTATCCCACATTACAATCTTTCTTAAATATCTCTGTCTGCTGATTCCCTACCTGTATCCTGGCAGGTTTCAGATTGTTACTTACAGGATGAAGTTGATCTATTGCACCATCTCCCTGTGTAAAACCCTTGATAATTACCAGTTGAAAACTTGAACTGTCAAAGGTACCTATCAATAATATGCACTGAGGCTCTTGGTATTTGACTTCTGACAGAACTCAGTCACTGGGGGGGGGTTGTTGTAAAGCACAGACTAGAGCAGATAGGTTGAAAGGAGAAACTGGTTTGCATGTTTTGAGGAAGGGACAGATGGAAAAGATAAAAAGCCCAGAAGGCAGGTAAATGAAATCAACAAAGCATGGAAAAGAGAGGTGCTGGCTATGTCACCATAAAACTTAACAAACAAAGAGATAGTAATGATGATAGACAGTCACACTAATGAGTGTTGTTAGGAAAATAGGTGGTAAAAGGGCAGCGGCAAAAATCCAACAAGAGACTAATTTTTCTGTTGTTATGCAACTGTGTTTGCAAAAAGTACCTTCTCAGTGCCTTATTACTACAATTCACCAAATTCTCAGTGGTTAGTTGGCTGGGAAATCAAGACATAGTAACTTTTCAAGGAGGAGATGACCCAGAAATCTCTCATTAGTGTACTTTTTTCCTGATGTCCTCCTCTGTATCCTAGGCTTATAGGAAAACAACTTTTTTAAAAACAAATAAAACCCTGGGAGTGGAGACAGAACAGACCCCTCACAACTTGAGTTGTGAGTTTTCTAAAATTCAGGACATCTGAAGATGATTGCTTCTTTTTTCATGCCCCCCTTTTTTCCCCGTGGGCATGCTTCATTGGAATCAATGAATGCATAGGGTGAGACAGGAAGCAAAAAAAACTATGGGGAAATGTTGTATTGCTCTAAAGCACAGGTGTCAAACTCATGGCGTCTTGTTGCCATCATGTAACTTTTCATGATGCTTTTCCCACTCATGGAACTGGGGTGGGTGTGGCCTGCACATGACGTATTTGGCCCACAGGCCACCAGTTTGACACTCCTGCTCTAAAGCAATATATCAGGAAAGATTAAGGCAGCAGTGTCCAGTGATATAAAAGTGTTGTTTCTCCTTGTCCTACCAGCCTATAGCACACCTGATAGGTAAAAAATTTAAGCAATCAGCTGCAGTCTTGATTCATGCATCCCCCATACTGTGCTATATCACTACTGCATGAATGAGATATATTTGTGTAACCCTTAAGCAGAATTAATGATGATCTTCATGAGAGTTAGCCATTCCACTACCAGCTATTTCTGGTTTTAAAAAATTATCTATGACAACCTTTCCAAGGCCTCTGAACTACACTCATCTGCTTTTTGTTTCTAGAAGAAGAATTTGTCCTTTAAAACCTATCTGTACTAAACTGAGGGGACTTTTCACAAATGCCCTTTTCATCATAGGAATTAGGAGATATGAATATTAAGGGTCCTTGGAGCTCTCTGAGCTTGATTGTAGTGTAACATCATGATGAGCCGCCCTGAGTCTTCGGAGTAGGGTGGCATACAAATTGAATAAATAAATAAATAAATAAATAAATAAATAAATAAACCTAGTTTAGTTTTGGTCGCCATGATGTAAAAAAGATGTCGACACTCTATAAAGAGTGCAGAGAAGAGCAAGAAAGATGATTAGGGGACTGGAGGCTAAAACATATGAAGAACGGTTGCAGGAATTGGGCATGTCTAGTTTAATGAAAAGAAGGACTAGGGGAGACATGATAGCAGTGTTCCAATACTTCAGGGGTTGTCCCAAAGAAGAGGGAGTCAAGCTATTCTTCAAAGCATCTGAGGGTAGGACAAGAAGCAATGGGTGGAAACTAATCAAGGACAGAAGCAACTTAGAACTAAGGAGAAATTTCTTGACAGTTAGAACAATTAATAGTGGAACAACTTGCCTGCAGAAGTTGTGAATGCTCCAACACTGGAAGTTTTTAAGAAGATGTTGGATAACCAATTGTCTGAAGTGGTGTTTCCTGCCTAAGCAGAGGGTTGGACTAGAAGACCTCCAAGGTCCCTTCCAACTCTGTTGGAAGAACTCTTATTCTGTTATAGAACAATTCTGTTATAAGAAATGAAATGTCTGCAAGAAAACAACCAAGTTCAGAGAGCACCAAAGACTCCTCATTTCAACCTGATCTAAAATATTCTCCTTTATTGGTATTTTGAATATTATGTTCATTACTAAGACTTAGCATATGCAGATTTACTGATCAAAAGAAATAAATGGATATCCAATCTCTTCTTAAAAGCCTCGACCAACAACTTCTGAAGATTGTTCTCACTGTCAGGAAATTTCTCCTTAAGTTCTAGGTTGCTTCTTTCCTTGGTTAGTTTCTATCCATTGTTTCTTGTTTTACCTTCTGGTCCTTTGGAAAATAAGTTGACCACTCAAATATAGCAACACTGCTATCATGTCATCCCTAGACTAGTCTTTTCACTAGACTAGACATACCCATTTCCTGCAACTGTTCTTCATAAATTTTAGTCTCCAGACTCCTAATAATCTCCATTGCTTTTCTTTGCACCCTTTCCAGAGTCTCAACATCTTTTTTATATCATGATGACCAAAACTGGATGCAGTATTCCAAATGTGGTCTTACAAAGGTTTTATAAAGTGGTACTAACACTTCACATGATCTTGCTTCTATCCCTTTGTTGATGCAGCCTAGCACTGTGTGGGCTTCTTTGGCAGCTGCAGCACATTGCTGGCTCATATTTAAGTGATTGTCTATTAGAACTCCAAGATCCCTCTCACAGTTACTGCTGTTGAGTCATATTTCACCTAATGTGTACCGATAATTTGGTTTTTCTTGCCTAAATGTAAAATCCCTCCTTTATCACACTTGATATACCAAACCTGCAATGGTTTTTGTCATTTCTTTGTTCAGCCATTTCATCCTAACAGTAACAGACTTGGAAGGGACCTTGGAGGTCATCTGGTCTAACCCCCTGCTCACACAGGAGACTTGTACTAGGGATTCGAACCACCGAACTGCTGACCTTTCTGATCAACAAGCTCAGTGTCTTAGCCACTGAACCACCTAGTCAGGTGTCCTAGTCTTAGGCTATGTTCTCAGCAGGTCAGCAACTTCTTTTCATGTAGATAAGCCAACAATGGTCCATAAGGATCATTGAGTCTTCTGATGACCATGTTTTCTTCTTCTCACAGTTCCATTCCACTCTTACATTTCCTAGTGAACACACTTTGGTTCTGCCCAGGGAAGGTGAACCATACTCTCTTTCCTAGACTGTGCCCACCATACTGCAATGGATTCCCTTCTATTTGTTTTCTTAAATTTTCACATTTCAACATTGAAAATTTTCACATTTCACAATGTAACAAATTTACGAAGTTTTAATGAATACTACTACTTTGCTTCTATGATGTTTAATAATCAGTTCATCATAACCACAACATTTCTGTAAGCCAATGGTAGCATGAAGGAATAATATTTCCCTTTGACCCTGTAGTCAAGCAACAATAATGGGACATGGGCCTAAAGGTCACTCAAAGAAAAGAAGTGGATGGGAAAGCATCCATGTGTGCAAACATCCAGATAATAAAGGGAAACAATGGAGATGATTGAGGAGGGAATAATCCCTAAAAAGAGAAGGCAAGCACTGTCTAAATCACCCAGACTGGGACCAGTCAGGAAGTCTTTCCTTTCTGTCACAGGGGAGGTCAAGAAGCAAAGTAATAATAAATCAGGGCCTGTGGTGGCCATACTTTGAATTGAACTCAGCCCCATTGCTAATCTAAAGCAATCAGAACCATAATTGTTAAGCAATCTTTTTGTAGAGTCAAGAGCAGCGCAGGAGGCAAACACTTTATGCAGCCATGGGAATTGCCCTTAAACAACCTTCTCCGTAGCATGGTTTTCACTTCTGTTCATTTCATTGATCTTTAAGGAATATAATGTTATACATGATGGCTCTTAATAAAACACGCAGAATTCGTAAAACAACAACATTCTGTGCCTATAGCTCAAAAGACAGGATGCAATTTATAATCTAACATATGATGAGAAATCTTACCTTATCTTATCATCCTAGCCTAGCCTAGCCTAGCCTAGTCTAGCCTTTCCTGTCCTATCCTGTCCTGTCCTGCCCTGCCCTGCCCTGCCCTGCCCTATCCTATCCTATCCTATCCTATCCTATCCTATCCTATCCTATCCTATCCTATCCTATCCTCTTATCTCATCTCTTTTCCATTCCTTTATCTCCTTTGCATACACATGTACACATATTTCCATGGACTTTTTAAAGCATAACTCTATCCATCTTTGTCAATTTCTTTTCTCAAGTCATTAGTGAAATGTCACCTTCCAACATCTTCACACCAGGAGAACAGATAGTTTCAGCTTTGCAAAATCAGAATGTAATATAATAACAACATACGCTTAAAATATTTGAAATATACTATAAATAATGGTGGGTAGTAAGAGAGGAGGATACGGTAAGGCAACATTAATTTAGAAATTAAACAAACCTAAGACAGATATATCAGAGAACAACTAGCAGCCTGATTTATAGGCTGTTCACTGGTAACCTGCTAATTAAAAAAAAAAAACATAAAACACAATAAAGATTCTGGATGAAGTGATGGAATGCAAGGTAAAATATCTGGATGCAAGCTTTTAGTTTCATCTGATATTTTGTTTACCTGGGTTCCACTTTCTTCAACTGCTGGAAATCTCAACATATTTTGCACTATAGTCTCTTTTCTTTTAATCAGACATGTTGATAAGCAGAAATCTTCAATTTCTGAATTATTTGAGCAAAGCACTTGAGGAAGAAGCTGTTGTGCAAAACTTTAAAACAGGCACAATGACATCTAGTGGTTCAGGAGGAAAAAACACATTTGGTCTTTGTAAGGTTTTTTGTTTTTTGTTTTGCAATCGAGCCCTAAAGGAGTATATAAGTCATCTTCTAACCTGTTTTTACAGGCCAGAGATGCATTTTGCTTTGTAGCAAATTATATATGATCCTTATCCTCCAGTCTTTTCCATGCTGCTCTGTGAATGGCTGAATGGTGTAATTTCATTAATGGATACTGTTTTACCAAGGGGCAGTATTCTGAAGATATCCCAATTCTTTTCTTGTCCTTCAGGAATCTACTCCTTAGCGTTTGAAGGACCACCTGGACAAGATGTATTCTTCCTTTGGGAATGGAGTGAAGAATTCCTTCTGCACAAATAAATTATATTGTTATTGTTACTGTTGTTATCTGCTATGTATGGTGTCAAAGTCATACAAATAATATACATAATAATAATACTGGTACATGTTTCAAAAAATAAAGATATATCTTTTCTGTAAGACAAATATCCAAGACAGATAGGAGGGGTGAAGGGAGGATAATGTGGTAATTCCTGTATGCTACTTATTCACAAGGATTTTTTTTTCTACTTGTAAATAGCTTTATTTGAGCTTGGTGTATATATTCTATTTTTCTGCTCCTGTAGGATTTTTTTTATCCATTTAAATAAGAGCTAACAACGAGGACAATTTGTCCTTACATTTCGACTCTGGTGTAAGAAATTGCAGTCTCAGAAGTTAATTGTGATGCACCACATAATGCCACCTGATATTTGAGTCTAAAGCTAATAGAGCTGTGGATATATTTACACATTACTGTTAGAATGATAACATTCCGACTCAGCAGGAAAAGCAATTTAAAATTTCATAAATGAACTATGAAAAGACCAGACTGAAGTAAGGTGTATTTGTTGTTTAAAGGGCATAACATTATGGATTCATTTTGAGATGTGGAAGCAATGCTCGCTACCTTAGCTATTGAAAGGATTTCAAATGCCATTTTCTTGTAAAGAAACGTATTGCCTCAAATCTTCATAAAGGACTCTGCCATTCAATTTGTCATAGGGAGGTCAATATTTTGAAAAACACACACCTAGAAAAAAGTTGCTTGGAGGCCTATTTGCACATAGGGGAGTAAGCTGGTTAAACTTAATAGGATTCCTTACAAAAAGACACTGTATACTTCAACATGCATTTGATGAACAATTTGTTAAGAACCTTTGATGCAACTAAGATATTAGGTTGACCATCTGGAACTGTTAAGCATGTTCTTAAGTTGAACCTTGAACCAAGCTTGAGTCACTACTGACTATGATGAAAATATGATGAAACATGCATTGTAATAACATGGTGCAAATTATATCCAGGGATTGTACACTTTTAAGATTGATCACTCATCTTAAAACCAAACTCTGGACAGCTTGTTACCCAACAAGAAAAGCACTATAAAGACCTAAAACAATGAACAATAGAACCAAAAACAGGAAAAACATAAAATCTGTTATGCCTATGGAGATTCTCAGTCATCCAGGTCATAGTTGTCCCAAAGGTGCTTTTCTCAAGAGGCAACTGAACTTTTTTGTTTTTCTTTAAGCTGAAGAATCTTCTTGGGTGAGAAGTGAAATGTCTTCAAAGAAAAACAAGAAAGTCCAGCTGCCTCTTGTGAAAAGCACCTTTGGGACAGAAAACTGGGCACTGAAACCCATCACATTATTACTGGGAAGCGCAGTGGCTAATGAGGTTAGGATGCTGGGCTATCCTAACCTCATTCAAGGTTAAAGAGCCAGGTTGCTGCCAGGAAATGGGGTGAGATCTGTCATGCACACTAGCTTCTGCCATCCCAGCAGTAAGAAAGTGGATGACCATGAGTAGATAAATGGGTACTAGTTTGATGGCCAACTTAATAGGGACATGGAAGGAGCCCTCAACTGGGTAACCCCCAGGCAATGGTGATTTCAATCCTTTCAACCTGGAAGCACTTTGGTGCTCCTGACATGACTATGTAGTAGTAGTAGTAGTATTCTGATACTACTAATGATATCACCATTTTCCAGAACCTTGGAGGTGAACAGTCAGGTCTTGACGATTTTCTAGAAGATGGGGTGGGAACCTGTCAGATCTCTGGCAGAAGGGTATTCCATTAGCCAGGAACTTTAGTGAAAAACTTGTGTTTCCAAGGACCCTCAAGGTGGCAATCTTTAACAGAAGGGATCTTAAGTGGGCCTACCTTATCTGCTCTGATGAGACAGACAGATACCCTCAGGGAGAGGCTGTTCTGCAGATAGCCTGGTCCTGCAGAACTTAAAAAAAATAATCTCTGGTTCATCATTACTCTATTATTGAATTGAGACTTGAAAGATGATTTAGTAAGGTTGCTGCTGTTACAATTACAACTCATTTCTTTTCAGTTCTTCAAGGATGTGAAAAAAAACCAAAGTTCATTAGTTACAGGAGAGAGTTACATATAACCAGCTTGGGTATTCCATATATTATTTGTAGGAAATGTGTGTGTCAGTTTTTTATGCTGTTTCAAAGATTGAATTGGATGCGACAGGCAACTTCCACTGCCATGCATCATGACATCAACTCTGAATCATCCAGGCCAGTTACCAAATGGCCTCTTTCTGTCTCCAACAATGTCTGCTGCTTGTTTCTCCAGCAGCTGCAGAAAGCCTGCATAGTCAATTCTTAATGATAATGAAATGATCTAACCCAGCAGATCATTTATGTGCTCCCTCGTGTGCAAATGGGATTACTGTACATACATATATGCCCATAAGGATTTGCCTCTTCAAGGTAATCAATAGAATGCAAACTTAGAAAAAGAACAAGAAACAGTATACCAAAGAAATTAACATCATAAAATAAGAAAAAGGGACGGGGGGGGGGGAAGCTAAAACTAGTTTATACCACCACCACTTACTTTACTTTCCATACCTTTTTATCCTTACAAATTATCCTATAGCTGAGGGGTGCAATGGCTCAGTGGTTTAATGATGCTGGAGATGGTCTTTGCTCTAGCAATTTGAGTCCTAGCATTGTGTGGCAGGGTGAGCTCTGGTCACTTGCCTCAACTTTTTCCCACCTAGCAATTCAAAAGCATGTTACATGCAAGTAGATAAATAGGTACCACTTCGATGGGAAGGCAAGCCAGAGCTTCATGCAGATGGTTAGAATTTTGGTGGTGTTGAAGCTTCCCAGTTGCAATAACTGTTTGTGAGGCAGTTTCAGTGGGGGAGAAGGCCCTTCAGAAAAGCCACTCATCTTTCTTTCTGGTGCGTAGCAAGAGGTGGGCTGGTGCCGGTTTGGGCGAACTGGTAGTTCCGATCAGTAGCTGGGCCTACCCACCTGCCCTGACACTATCCCATCCTATATAATCGCCGTTTTTAGGATGGCATGTGCATGCATGGAAGACACACACGCTCACATTTTTGGTTCTGGGCAAAATGGTTGTTACAGTATGTGACACCCACCCCTGAGCTCGCCCCTTGTGGCACACCTTGAAAAGCATACAGGCGTGAACCAAACATGGGATTTGTACTCTTTTGGCTATCATAACATCACCACACACTAAATAAAATAAAAATGCTTTGGCTTTGGGGCTTGTCAACTTTCTCTTTTTGGAGGGGGGGGGGAATGCCATTTTCAATGCCATCTGATGAATTTCACCCAAGTATTTTTTTTTCCAGTCTTCTCTACCTCTCAACTTCTGTCCTTGAAATCTTTCATCTTAACATCCTTCTTACAGTTTGCAGTTTAGTCTTCACTCATTTTCAAACCACTTCAATGTCTTTGGTCACTTGTGTATTCAGTCCACACTTATTTAGCACCCATTTGTTCTTGAAGGTATTACTTCTTCTTTTGCTACATATATTTTAAGTACACATTTTCCACTGCATCCAGGGTACTTTTATGTTTCACCTGTCATCCCCAACTTTCACTTCCATAAAATAAAATAAGCAGAACCATAGCCTTATTCACAGGCAATTTTGCCTCTTTGAACACACATTAATTTCACCAAATGCTATCCACTATCTTTCCAGAGAATCCCATTTGTATTTCTTCAAATGTCTTCATCCATATTTGTATCTTTAAAAAAATGAGCTACCAAGATACACAAATTCATCTATTTGCTCTAGTTTTGGCATGTATGTATAACTTGCAAATATTCACTCCATTTTCCTGTTTAATCACAACAATTTTAGCCACTAATACATTAACATTTAGATCTACAATTCTTGTACATCATACACTATATTTAACATTTATGGCAAAGCATTTTCTAGTAACAATATGCCATCATTTGCAAAAAATAAATAAATGTGCAGTCATTTCCTAACATCTGTAACATTCTTAAAAATATTTCTTTTACATTTATCCAAATGCATTAAACAACTAAAGGGACACCATACATCTCTGTTTTTCTTCAGTGCTGAACAATTTGCCAAGTTTTCCATTTATTCTCACATATGCTTTATTTCCGTCACATACTGCTCTTTTTACATTAAGCAACTTTTCATGCTATATTTGCACAAAATCTTCCCTATATGAAGCCTACTCACTTTATTGTATACTTTTTTGAGAGCCTCGGGGGAAGATAGTGTCGAAAGATACTTTTTTCAGAGCAGCCTACATCAATATTTATTAAAAACAATGGCCGGATAAATTCAAGGTAGTATAGTACTTGGGATTATATTGTAGGGTGTGTAAATCACCTCTGATTTGATTTGAATTGGAGATTAATATTTTGATAGCAATCTAATTTGATTTGTTGCTTCAAAGTATTGCTTTGATTCGTGAATCTGCTTTGAAGGGATAATTCAATTGAAGGTTCATCCAAAGTGAATCACTCATCTGAAACTTTGCACAGCCCTATGACATTTTATCTGATTACTTATCTGCCCAGAGTAAGTCTTCTCGTGATTTAAAATATTGACATACTTTAAGTAGAACCCCCTCTATACTTCGGAACAATTGCCTGCCTGCAAAAGCATTCTGAGAGAATAGTTTAGATCCTATAAAATTGCTGGTATGATTCTTTAGGTTTGTGTGTGTGTGTGTGTGTGTGTGTGTGTGTGTGTGTGTGTGTGTACTTCAAATATGATAGATAGATAGATAGATAGATAGATAGATAGATAGATAGATAGATAGATAGATAGCAGTGGTGGGTTTCAAATTTTTTTACTACCAGTTCTGTGGGCATGGCTTTGTGGGTGTGGCATTGCTTGGTGGGCGTTGCTTGGTAGGCATGGCAAGGGAAGGATACTGTAAAATCTCCATTTCCACCCCACTCCAGGGGAAGGTTACTGCAAAATCCCCATTTCCTTCCAATCAGCTGGGACTTGGAAGGCAGAGAATAGATGGGGGTGGGATCAGTCAGCATTTTTACTACCAGTTTTCTGAACTACTCAAAATTTCCGCTACCGGTTCTCCAGAACTGGTCAGAACCTGCTGAAACCACCTTAGATAGATAGATAGATAGATAGATAGATAGATAGATAGATAGATAGACAGACAGACAGACAGACAGACAGATAGATTCTGTGCTTCAAATGCAGTATCTATTTCTCCATATTTCCTTCTCCTTATTTCTCTAGTTTTACTGTATGACAATAGTGATTTTGATGGGTCTACCACAGTAACATTCTTTTTGGCTCTCATATCCTTTTCTAGCAATAATCCAAACTGTGGCCATTAAAATCAAAGTGTGACAATCCTAATGACAACGGCCTGAATGTGAAGCATCTGGCAGAGTTTGTCTTCTTAAGTGAGACATCCAGGCATAAATTGTTAAAGCATATTACAATTATACAGCTCCTAAGAGAATCACTCAAAAGTAATAACACTTTCTATTGGCCTAATTAATATAATTTAAATGGAAATTGTTCTGAGGCACAGAATTTGGAGAAACAGGGTAGGCATGCGAGTGTTGAGAGAAAACTTATTTCAAGGCCATTGTGAATTCAGGGACTGATTATCACATCAAGAACACTGCAAGAAAGAAACATTTTCATCTTTTTCAAAGTGGGAGTTGAAGAATGGGAAACCAGGAAGTTTTTGTCTTATACAGGTAATGTTCCGTTCATGGAACAAGACGGAAGAAAGGAGGCCAGGCAATAAACAGTTAAACTTGTTTATTAGGCTATCCGTGACTCGCTCTGTTTGCTTACGGCTTGGCTAGAGCGAGAGAGATTCTGAGGAACTGACAGCTCTTTTATACTCAGCTGTCAGTGCACGAACCAATCGGCAGGTCCTGATTTCCCGCCGGTGAATTGCTGCTGATTGGACCAATCAGCGGCTCTTGCTTCCTTGCATAAGGAACATCCGTACGCAAAGGCAGTCCTTGACTTATGACAACAATTGAGCCCAAAATTTATGTTGCTAAGTGAAACATTTCAGTTTGGCCCCATTTTACAACCTTTCTTGCCACAGTTGTTAAGTGAATCACTGCGGTTCATAAGCCAGCAACGCGATTGTTAAGTGAATCTGGCTTCCCCATTGACTTTGCTTGGCAGAAGGTCACAAAAGGTGATCACATGATCCCAGGATACTGCAACAATCATAAGTACAAAGCAAGCATCAGAATTTTGATCACATGACAATGGAAATGCTGCAACAGTCGTAAGTGTGAAAAACAATCAACTCAGAGTTGCAAGGATGTAATCCTCTGACCTTCTCCTTCACCTCAGGTTATTAGATGCCCCTATTAGGACCCTTGGTTTTACCCTTTCCTTGCTTATGTGTAGTGATCCAGTTCTTCATCTTTTACTCAAAGCTTCCTCAAAGATGCGGTCACCGTTGCCATCCACTTATCCCGTCCAACCTATTTTCTCTGTTAAAGATTCTTACAAATCTAGAGTAAACATGGCTTTTTCAATCAAAGGTCACTAAAGAAAGACAATGATACTGAAGAAGGAATGTATAGGTTCCTTATATATTTCACATTTCTTTGAAAACTATGATAAAGCTTTATATTAAAGTATATTGAGCGGGAAACACTCACAATATATTATTTTAGTTTATTAACTTATAGAAAATAAGTAAGTATGTAAAAATATATGGAGTACAGATTATTAGATACTAGATATTAGATATTAGTTCATTAGATACTATACTATTAGCTCCAGAATTGTAAAACAGTCAGAATTTTCATCTAAGTGTAGAGATCAATTATTTACACCACGTAGTTTAAACAGTGTTCCATAATGGCAGAAAAGAGTCACATGGCAGAATGTATGGCTATCTTTGTTATACTGTGCCCATTTTATTTATTTATTTATTTATTATATTTCTATACCGCCTTTCTCCCGTAGGACTCAAGGTGGTGTACAGTCAAGAAAAATATAGATACACAAACAAAATTTTGATCTCACATGCTTAACTACAAGTGCCAGAACAGTTATCTCTGCACACATGAGTGTAAGCTTACCCACTCGGTTAACACCTTTGAGAATTCTACAATTTGGTCTACCAAATTTGCAATTATGAACATGAAAATGTGGTGCTGTGGAAGTTAAATATGGCAAGATGAAAATAATGTCTGGGTGAACTGATTTGCTCCTCCATATCTACATTGCATTCTCATCCTCACATATGTTATCACTGTGTAATACCTGCAACATACCCCAAATAAAAGGAGACGTGGTGGCTCAGTGGCTAAGACGCTGAACTTGTCGATCGAAAGGTCGGCAGTTCAGTGGTTCGAATCCCTAGTGCTGCATAACGGGGTGAGCTCCTGTTATTTTTCCCAGCTTCTGCCAACCTAGCAGTTCGAAAGCACGTAAAAAATGCAAGTAGAAAAATAGGGACCACCTTTGGTGGGAAGGTAACAGCGTTCCATGCGCCTTCGGCATTCAGTCATGCCAGTCACATGACCACAGAGATGTCTTCAGACAGTGCTGGTTCTTCGGCTTTGAAACAGAGATGAGCACCGCCCCCTAGAGTCGGGAACGACTAGCACATATGTGCAAGGGGAACCTTTACCTTTTACCCCAAATAAACTAATATAATGAGATTGGAGCATCAGCATTAACCTTTATCAGCGGTTGTCCTTATCACCCCCCCCCTTTTAAAAAAAATTCAATTGAGCAAAAGCATTATTCAACTGAGAACTATGTTTTATATCCAAGGGTCAACCTTGTTATAAATAAAAGATTATCTTTCTCACCCCTGAATAACCACAATTGGTCCATCTTTCTCCAACCCATTCATTTTTATATAAATCCAGAATTCAAACAGAGAAAGAGAAGGCAGTAAATGATAATTCTAGGCCTTCTTTTAGGGATGAGATGGCTCTGCTTTCTCTCTTGGAAGGGCCTGGTGCTTTTTACTAGAGAGAGATTTTGAATAAGACACAGAATTCTCACACCAGTGACTCAAACTAAATCTCAGAAAAAAAGTGTTTTGCACTCCCTGCCATGTGATTTCATTACATTTCCTAGTCTCGCATCTTGAAGTCCAGAGTGGCAACATGATGAAAATCAGCTGGAATTGGGCATTTGCCTTAAGAACTATAGAATCAAATATTCAAGATGGAGCAATCAGCTCCTTTAATATCTGAAGAAGAAAAGCTCATTGCCCTCTCAAACAACAACCCTACCCACCCAAAAAAAATCTTGAAATTGAAATAAGAAAATGAAGATTTCTCACCGGGTTTCAGAGGAATGAAATTGAAGCTCGGTATGTTAGACCGGGAGAAAAATAGCACAGAAATGTAATTGGTTTTCTTTAACAGAAGGTATAAATTCACCAACACACAGGTGATGCAATTCTAAAAGTTGCTCAACATCCATTAATAATGGTAATGACTTCATTCTTCAAGCCAATATCAAAGGAAATGTCAGACTGCACAAAAGAAATTGTTGCTGTAATTATTATCTCTGAGATTATTTGGAAACACTGATTTATTTTAATCTTTAATTGTCACTTGCTGGAAGCGGGTGAAAATAGAAGAAATGTTCTCTGAGGTTGTTTCATTTAAACAAAGGTTATTTGTTTCAACAGATCAATTGGCTTTATAGCTTTTAAAATATAATTTGACCTCTTAGATTAATTCTCTCAGTCTACCACGGAGAAAAATCCAAACTATACCAGGTTTATCTGGCAAACTAAGCCTTCGCCAAGTTGGTGAAAACTATTCTTTTGACTGGGCATTCAAAATTTCACAAGAGGACATAACATGTGGGCCACCATGTTTTGTATCTATTACATGTGGCATATTGATACTTCTTACATTTTATACAAATCACCAGAAGCCATGTTTGAGCTGAACACTATGATGGTACTTTAAACAATGTGTCGTTGTTTTAAAACAGTGGTCACCAACTGGTGGTCCGTGGACCACTGGTGGTCCGTAATAAAATTTTGGTGGTCCGCAGAAGAATTATTTTACATTATATTACATTAAATCAGGGGTCTTCAAGTTACAGCCCCTGGGTCGGATATGTGCAATGAACGCTTGTGTTACTGCAGAAAGTCTCCCCCTTCAGGGTCTTTTTGTGCAGGTCGGAGTGGGGCAAAAATTCCAACTTGGGGTCTGTTTCAGCCTCCTGGTGTGGAACTTTGGGCGAAGGCTGGAGGGTCTTCCAGCCTTCACCACTGGTGGCGAAGAGCCGGAGAGTCTTGTTCCAATGGGACTGTATCATGGCCTGGAACTGGCTGACCATCTCAGCCCACTGAGCCTCCAGGCACCGGTACCTGGTCTTGCACTCCCACAGGTCTTCCTCTGCTTGGAAAGCCTATGCTCATAGTCCTCAGTGAGGTGTTTCTGCTGAGCCTCCTTCTCGGTCAGATCCAATTTGAACTGAGCCAGCTGTTTTGCCAGCTCTTTCTTGTGGTGGCTGCTTAGCTCCAACAACTGCTTCCTGTTGAGGCCCTAAGGAGCTCGGCCAGGCAGGCGAGGAGTGGCTGGGAGGGGAGGGGCGAATAGAGGCCAGCGAGGTGCCCCTCAACATGAGTCATATCAAGTTGGTCATCCCCACCCAGTCACATGACCACCTAGCCACGCCCATCCAGCCAGTCATTAAGTAGATCATATTAGTGGTCCACTAGATTTAAAATTATGAATTTAGTGGTCCCTGAGGTCCGAAAGGTTGGTGACCCCTGTTTTAAAAGAACCTCACTTTTTATGCAATTAGTCAACAGAAAGGGGCAAAGCAAATATGCACACCCTGAATATTAGGGGAATTCACAATGGTTTGAACTCAAAACAGCCATTTTCAGAATCTTGTGCTCAAAACAAAACATATATTTTAAGAATTCAGGTTCACACATGAAACAAAAAATACCATAGCTATTTTGAGTGGAGTTGTCTTGAGTCTTGAGCACTGTTTTAGATGAAATGATTGAATACTGACGGGCAAATGACATGGGTTTTGTAATTTGTTAACTAACATAGTTACTTTGTATTTTAATTTGATTTATTTTTCTCTCTTTTAAAATGATTTTCACGTTTATTAGCTTTTAACATTCCTAAACCGATAAACAAGCTGGAGACTTGCTCCAGATAAGAAAAGTTTGTTAGTACAACTCTGGCTTATCACTTTCGTGAACTCTAAACAATCTTTTTCCTTACAATTACGCCCCTTCAGACGTCAGACCTCATTTGAATAAACATGTGTGATATTATGAGATGCAAATATGTAACATGTTTGACTACATGTAACTGATTTCCTATGCAAAGGGGACGTTACTTTTATTCTGTCCAATCAACTTTTCTCTTGCATTTTCTTTGTTAACTATAAAAAGAAGTGAAATATGGGGCTGGAGGTTCTCTCTTCCTTTTTCATAGAGAGACCCCACTTTATCAGGATGTCTTAATAAACTGCTTTTAAATGATCTTCCGACTCAGTTGCTTATTGGGAAGGCAAACTGAGACCGAACCTATGCCAGATTTGGCTTTCAATACAGATGTGCCTCTTGGAATTAGAAGATTAGCTTTTGAATTTTCCATTCTGGGCCAATACAGCAAGAAGGAGGGGTTATGCTGCCACAGTTATTGGTTTAGGTTGGGTAGGGTGACCTGAGGGTGGAAATTTTCAATAAACAGCATGCATTTTAAGAAAGACATGATACTCTAAGACAGCCAGACTGTTCCCCTGCTCTTCCTGCCATTACCTGAATAATAAGCTACTGTTATGTTTTTGTAAGTAGTTTTATGTAGGATGTTGGAATTCACGTGCGTGAGTTTATATATGTTTGCGGTCTTCAAAAGAAAAGCAGCTGTACTGTGAATACAAAAATGCTAGTGTGGAATTTGACTGGTTTGCTGAAGTTAGGGGTGGGGGGTGATTCTGCATATGTTCTTGTCTCCTAGTTTATACTGAGATTCAGGATGTCTTGAAAAACACAGTAAGTCTTCATCTTCAAAGTCACTCTGAAAGCTCTACTGTCAACAGGATTAAAAAGTATGCATTTAGCTCGCACACATACCTAAGCTTAGCAATCCATCAACGTAACATTTTCCCCCTCTAAAAATATACTGTGCTGATGCCTGCTTTGCTTTGGCTAGATGCTAGAACAATAGCCCTTTGGGGGATTTTGATTTAGAGTGTGTTTGATAAAACAAAAAGAGTAAATCTGGTAGGTTGGTTTGCTGACTTTTTGATGTTCACCATCGCAACCGGTGATGCTTTTCTATTATGGTCCTTTGGTTTGTGAAGTTGTCAGATTGCATTTAAAAATGCAAATGACCCTGTGCTAATTAAGCCATGGAGGACTGCACTCACTTCATGGTCTTGTGCATTGTTGACGTATTCCCCAGACCCAAAGAATGATAGATAGCCTCTTGCTCCAACAAGGTGTGCAACATCGACTGATTGTGGTCAATTTGTGCAGCTCTTTGAGGATAAAATCACTTGTGTTCCTAATGCTCAAAATGCTTTGTAACCACACTGAAACAGTGAAAGCCCTGAATCATAGAGTTTCCTGGAATCTCTTTCACACAGGCTTTAAATGACTTTATTAAAGTCATAAGTCATGATGGTTGTAAAGCAGGTCGTGTGACCTGATTTTATGACTCTTTTGGCACAGTCATCAAGCAAATCACTGTAATAAACCAGGTAAGTGAATCTTCAGTTGTTACGGCAAACAGTGCAGTTGTTAAGTGAACCCATTGCAAACTAAACAGTTTACCAAAGTAAACCCCCACTTTTGGCAAAAGTGTCATAAATCACAGCTTACTGCAGGCTGGTTGCTGAGCATCTAAAATATGGTCATGAGACCATGGGGATCTAGCTGTCAGAACTTTGGAATCAGATCATAAGTACCTCGGGGAGGGTATCCTAACTTTGAACAGTGATGAAGCAACCAGTTGCAAGTCAAGGGCTACCTGTTTTCTCTTGACCCTTACCAATAACAGCTATTTTGAAATAATTATAGGGTATTTATTCATGTTTTTTGTTCCTTGAAATTCTCTCTCTCTCACTCACTCTTCCTCCCTCCCTCCCTCCCTCCCTCCCTCCCTCCCTCCCTCCCTCCCTCCCTCTCTCTCTCTCTCTCTCTCTCTCTCTCTCTCTCTCTCTCTCTCCTCACCCTCTTTCTTTTTCTCATTTTCTCTGGACTTAGAAGGTTATGAAAAGTATGACTCTGTGACAAGTATGCCTTTTTTGAATATGAAGACTGAGATAAAGGCGGTAACAAGTGGCAATAACATCGAGACTATTTCAATCTATGTTGAAGGCTAATTGTGAGACAGTCTGCTCTAAGCCTCCACATGAATGACCATTGCTGTAGAGGAAGTAAAGATGAATTTTGGTACTTTTGCTGGATATTTCAGTGACCTGAGTGTCTCAGTGATATGGGTTTCTCAGGGTAATGTTTTAGCCTGAAAGCTACTTAATATCTACAGGAAACCATGTGAATATTGTATTAGTTGATATTAAATTGTTAATATCAACTATCTGTTATTATCATGTTATTGATCCCAGATATCCACATTTTTGAAAGTGCAAGAATAATCTAATATGGCAAGGGTGTCAAACTCAAGGTCCACAGGCCGGATCTGGCCTGCAGGGTTCTTAGATCTGGCCTGCGGGGCTGACCTGAAAACAGTGAACAACTGACCCGTGGCCCTCCTGAGCTCCGTTTTTGGTAGCAGCGGGTTGCAAGAGGTTGTTGCAGCTGAATCACAGTTTTCACTGGCAGAGCATTCAGGCTGCCACAGGTGCCCCTGACATAAGTGACGTCAAGCTAACCATGCCCACTCTGGCCAACCCCCACCCACCCACCACCCACCTCCGAGATCAAACCTGATGAAGCCCTCAATGAAATCAAGTTTCTCCTATAATATGATATTTTAGTGCAATGGAGAAGAGACAATAAACTAAAGCTGAATTCCAATAAAACAGAAGTGTTGAGCTTTTCATGATTGCCAAGTTGTTAGGGTTTGTTTTGGGGATGAGTTTATTTTGACAATCGAATAAAACCAACAAAAAAGAAGTAATATTTAAATGCAATAGTATCTAAACAAATATTTTACAAGCTAAGAAATCCTCTTTATTAAATATTTTAGTTTTCCATTCTCAGATCCATTTCACCCTCTTTATTTCTTTTCTGTTCCTTTTTTAAAGTAAATTTATTTATCCACCTTTCGGTTTACACATGCCCAGGATACTGAAAACTAAAGACGGAGAAAAAAATAACTGCCTACTTTCAAAATTAGACATTTAAAAATCAGACTCTTTTGTGGTTATTTGGGCCTTCCAAGAAGTGCTATCTAAGAAGTGCTGTAGATGAAGAGGTCTACATTGGCATGTTATAGAGCAACAAAACAAAACACATAAACAGGTTTAATACTTGCTGAATTTCTTTATTTCCAAAATTCATTTTGCATGGAACTCTAAGAACAAATACACCAAGATCTCCTTCCAACAATATTTGTGGTAGGAGATTATTTTCATTTGTAGTGGAAGCGTAATTGGAGTTGCATACATAATTGATGATGGCAAGTTGTTATTTACCTCATTTCAAGAGACAGAAGGCAGAAGAAAGAATGTACAAGGGAACATGTTGCAGAAGCCCTAAATTATCACAAGCTGAAAATAAGATTGAGAACTAAAGAAAAAAAAATAGTTTTATTACTGGGCCTTAGAATAAAACTTGAAATACGGAAAATAGTTGCTGATTTTTTTTCATGTTTAATTCTAAAGTTTGTGTGTGTGTGTGTGTGTGTGTGTGTGTGTGTGTTTTAACAAAAATGAATTTCAAATGTGATGTCTAATTGACATTTTTCAAAAAAGATAGGTTCCTTTAGAGATTGAGCACGAAATACATACAGGTCTTGTATTTCTTCAATTTAACACCACTTACAAAGATCCAGATTTTTCTACATGACATAAATTATGTAGATCTATTTAAGCTTGGCTGTAAGTTCCATTTTAAGATGAAGAGTCAGCTTGGGAGATGACCTGCACTGGCTGAAAGTATATGTCAGAGTTGATTGCTAGACTTCCCAATTGCTTTTAATACAATCAAACATAGCTTTCTTTTTAAGAAGCTTGCTGATACAATTTAATATGGGCTCCAGTAGTTCCAGGAAAGGTAAGGAAGGATCAATTCCTTTGAAAACACAGTTTTCTTCTTTTGCTGGCATGAACACAAATGGCTACATTATCCACAATAACCATGATTATCTATGGATACCTAAGATCTTGCCTAGATGAGTTTGTGCTATTAGCCACATTTTGGATTTTTTAAATTTTATTTATTTTTTATTTATTTATTTGTCGAGTATGTATTAGATAATATGTATAAGCATGAATTGAATACATAAAATGAATACCACTAAAGGGAACATTAGGACAGGGATGGTAGGCACGCTGGTGCTCTTATGCATGCCCCTTACATACCTCTTAGGAATGGGGTGAGGTCAACAGTAGCCAGTCTAAGGTTAAAATTTTGGGGGTTTGAGGATTAAACCACATTTTAAATTTTAAAGCATTTTAAAGCATGTCGTGGCTGGCCACCCATGTATTTACCAGAAAGCCAATAGATTAGATTTATCCCGTCATCTTTCTCTAAGAATATGAAACTAATTTGGTTTCTAAGTTACTGTTGAGCATCTTAGCTTTTCTCTCCTCTTCTCCCATAAGAAAAAAGACAAAGCAAACGGTTACAGCTACCCACTACTTTTATTTTCTGGAAGTGCTTATGGGACCCTGAGGAATTGTTCCAAAGCCAAGTTATGTTCGAGGCTGATGCATTGCAGCAGTCTTATTTCCTTATTTATTTAAAGTAGATAACTCTTTAAAACTAAAATCAGGTTAGGCAGGGAGTCTACGCAGTACGAAAGGAGGCATTACTGCTCACAGTTATTACATTAGAATGTATTAGAATGGGGCAGGCTATAAATATTGCAAAATGAATACATTTTGGGCAGGAACTACCACAACTGTAGTTACATCATATTTTGATTGCAGTGCTGCAATGCACCGTGTAAAGAATTGCTAGAAAATACAAAGAATGTCTAGTATGTCTCTTGAAAAAAGCACCTTTGGAACATAGCACTGGTATCAGTGGTGGGTTTCAAAAAATTTTACTACCGGTTCTGCGGGCATGGCTTGGTGGGCATGGCATGGCTTAGTTGGCATGGCTTGGTGGGCGTGGCAGGGGAAGGATACTGTGGAATCTCCATTCCCTCCCCACTCCAGAGGAAGGTTACTGCAAAATCCCCATTTCCTCCCGATCAGCTGGGACCTGGGAGGCAGAGAATAGATGGGGACGGGGCCAGTCAAAATTTTTACTACCGGTTCTCCGAACTACTCAAAATTTCTGCTACTGGTTCTCCAGAAATGGTCAGAACCTGCTGAAACCCACCTCTGAGTGGTAGTAATCTGTGAGTGGGGCCAGTTATTTTTTCCCATATAGTATCTCTACTAATTTGGAAGCCCCTTGTATTCCACAACAATTATGTCATCCATTTTACTAGAATTCCGTAAATCTTCTAGGAGCTGGGCCAGATCTTTCTTTTTAGGAAAGCTGTCAGTAGCTGAATTTGCTCGATCCAAAAACAAAAAACAAGTTTGGTTCTGGTTAGAACTCTGCTTAGTTGAGAATTCACAAGAAAATCTCAAGGCTATAGGTTTGATCAAGAAGTTGGAAAAAATATACTGGAAAGAAATGGCAGCAAATCACTTTTATATAAATCCCAAGAAAACAACATGGGTGTAGCAGCCACATAGCAGCCAGAGGGTGTGTCATAATGCAAAACTATTTTAATCCTTATCTTCAGTGTACAACCTTGTACTTCTTTGTATAAATATTGTTCTTATTATTACAATTGCAATTGTCTTTCTCTGTTGTTTTATGCTTTTGTGCTTTTGTTGTAGCTGCAAACCAACTAACAGTCTGTGGGACATATAAATATTGTAAGTCAAGATACATTAATTTTTTTAAAAAAATTTTTGATTTATATGCCGCCCTTCTCCAGAGACTCAGGGCGGCTTACAATGCGTTAAGCAATAGCCTTCATACTTTTGTATATTTATACAAAATCAGCTTATTGCCCCCACAAACTGGGTCCTCAATTTACCTACCTTAGAAAGGATGGAAGGCTGAGTCAACCTTGAGCCTGGCGGGATTTGATCTTACTTTAATTGCAGACAGCTGGTGTTAAATTACATTGATAGATAATATTTTGTCCAAAGTCAGCTAATCAGATTATTTTGAGTGCAGAATTTTCTCTATCCTAATCTAATCCTTAACCACTAGGCTATCATGATTAACTTCACAATAGGCCACAATGCTTCTAAGTTTTCTACTACTCCCTCTCCCTATACCTGTGATGGTGAACCTATGGCATGCATGCAACAGGTGGCAGCAGAGCCCTCTCTGCAGGCACGCAATCTCTCACCCCAGCCCAGCTCCACCATGCATGTGTCCGTGCCTCCCACCGGTCAGCTAGTCTTCAGGTCTCTGCGCACATGTGGGGGATGCAGGTTGGTGCAGAAGACTTTCCAGGCCCAAAATGGAGCGTGGGAGGGCCTTGCATGGCATCCTCGTGCCCCGTTTTGGCTTCCAGGTTGGTGCAAGAGACTTTCCAGGTCCAAAATAGGGAACGTCCCCCCCCGTGCCCCATTTTAGGCCTGGAAAGCCTCCTGCACCAACCTGGAAGACAAAATGGGGTTTGGGGGAGGGCAGAGTGCATGTGGGGGGGATATGCATGCATTCACAGAGGACGCATGCACAGGGAGGCACTTGCATTGAGCTTCTGGCATGCGTGCATGCATTCACATGCGCATGTGCACGCTTTGGGCACTCAGCACCAAAAAGATTAACCATCACTGCCCTATACCAATCTTCTTTTGAAGCACCATTGGCAGTGATGAAAATGGATTGTAGAATTTTCTAAATGTCCCATAATGTTTGCTGCTATTCCATATTTGTTGGTGCATACAAGCAAACAGTTCATCCAGAAACACATTTATTAAAAAGGAAAACTTCCACATGCTTCATAAGGTTAAAGATGCTATAAACCTTTATAAACCTTGGATATTGCTACAACGATGATAAAAGACAGGACATAAGGATTTTGTGTTGCTTGTTTGTTTGTTTTCATTGAGGATTATCTGAACTATCCATTAAGGATATTGCTGGGTGAAAGTTAATTGGAGGCTTCCATGTTGAGTTTTGCACATCCCAAAAATAAATAAATAAAACCTAAACATTTGTAGACTTAAATTATTTCCATTCTGTGTTACTTCTATGAACATTCATCTTTTACCTACTGGTGGTTTTTTTTTAATTAAAAAAAAGATAGGTCATTGCATATTTATTGTATGCATACTGGCCAAATACATTTTATTCTTGCATGCTGTAATGTAAATCCTTCCCCACTGTTTTAGGCTGCATTAATTGAAAAACAAAACCAAAAGCCCATTACTATTAACAGAAATATGGGTTAATGGCTCACCACACCTTCTCATAAATGTCAGAAAATGAAAGGCAATTTTAACAAATTAAGATTCACTCTGGCATCAACTGTCTAATCTTCTACGAAGATTAGCAGGCTCACTTATATTACATCGGAATTAATATGGTTTATCTCAGATGATCTTCCTTGCATTAAAAAAAAATTAAAGCAAAATTAACAAATTGAAACTGAATGCTGGAGGGATGTGGGAGGGACTGCTGATGTGTGAAGTGACAATGTTAGCAGTTATCAAGACTGAATATGGAAGAAGCCATAAGAAGTGATTTATGTGATTGGAACAGTAAGAATCTAAATTAAGTAAGAACTAGTGAAGCAGCAGTTTGTAGCTTGATAAGAAAGAAAGTCTGAAAATATGAGAGTCAAGATAGCAAGTATATTTGCAGAAAAAAGGCAAGAGAGGAAACATCTTGAATCGGTAGCCTCATAAAGAGCAAGCAGAATAAAAGGTGTGCAAAGAACACAGGGGAAATTTCTTATTGTCTATCCCTTGTGGTCACTATGCAGCACTGAGAGCTAGGGCAATGACATGATACTTCCAGAGAAAAATATTAACAGATATTTCCTCTTCTGGAAATAGCACTAGACTCTCTCAGATAAACTAGTACCATTCAGTGTGTTTGTGATGTGCAGGAAGTCAGATCATAATGGAGCCTGCCCATTATGGTCATAAGTCATGGCGGGTGTAAAACAGGTCACCCACATGACTGACCTGATTTTATCATCCTTTTTTTGTGGTGGTTATTAATCCAATGCAATAGTTGTTAAGAAAATGCTGTCATTAAGCGAATGCTGCAGTCGTAAAGCGAACACACAGTCCTTAACTGAACCAATTGTTCAGTGTGGACCAGGTTTGCTGAAAACTGCAAGTAAATGCCAGTTTTTGGCAGAACTGTCGTAAAACTTGATCATGTGATCGCAGGATGTTACAAACAGCTGCAAATGCTGGCCGGTTGCCAAGTGCCTGAAATGCAGTCACATGACTGTGTTGGGGATGACAGCCATCAGAACTTCAGTTCCAGATCATAAGTACCTCCAGGAAGATCTGCTGTATGTTTGAATGGCTTCTTAAATGACTGGTTGTAAGTCAAAGACTACCTGTATGGGCAAATACTTTTCCATTGACAGTTTTGAGTTTCTGGAATTTAATGGCATCAGGAAAATATAAATATGAAATAGCATAACCCTCTTTTCAATAGTCAATATCAGTAAATATTAAAATATCCTGCAACAGAACCCAATGCAGACTAAAAACCATAAGATACTCCTTTGGTCTACTTTCTAATAGACATTATTTGTTCTCTTGAAGCACCAGGAAAAAAGAGATTACCTCAGAAACATTCTTGTCTGAGCAAAAGTACACTGTGCATATTTCTACTAAACAAGAGAGGGCAAACTGGTGAAATAGATTTCAGGTTTCCAACCCAACAAGGAAAGAATCTCTAAACTTTGGCTTTCACAAAAGAGTCAGAAGAAACAAGAACATAGCTTTTTTAGTTCAACAGACAGAAGCACTGTAATTTAACACCAGCTGTCTGCAATTAAAGTAAGATCGAATCTCGCCAGGCTCAAGGTTGACTCAGCCTTCCATCCTTTCTAAGGTAGGTAAATTGAGGACCCAGTTTGTGGGGGCAATAAGCTGATTTTGTATAAATATACAAAAGTATGAAGGCTATTGCTTAACACACTGTAAGCTGCCCTGAGTCTCCGGAGAAGGGCGGCATAAAAATCAAATTAAAAAAAAAATCAGGAATGAAACTTTACCCTTGAAAAGAATAATACATGCAAGTGGGAAAGGTGAGAAAGTAATAGGAACAACTCAGTAACATCATTGAGCTGATTTGAGTGATGGTGGATGACCGATGTAGTCATGGTTAATGCAAACCAGCAATGTGAGATTGTTTCCCCTGATAAAGAGATGAGAACAATTTCATACACCTTTCAGTTTAGGCCTAAAAACTGAATAGAGATAGGGTGATAGATGGGAGATTGTGGGGAAAGTTTTCTGAAGGACTCCTTATGTTGCCGTTTTGAATCTTAGCCATTTAATTTTAATTGGAAAAAATGGAAGCATCACTATAGTGCTGCTTTCCAAATGAAACTGGTCTGGGTCTATGCCATTGACATCTGAGATCCTGGATGTGACAGAGAAGATTATGTATAACTGTGGGTATCACAGCCACCCTCTGACCTCCAGTTTAACAGATACTGTTGACGAATGGTCTATCAACCCCTTTCACTACAATTCTATGTTTCCTCTCAACTGAAGTAAGAGAAAGAAGGAAAGAAACTTCTGAATTGTGAGTAAACATCTGCTCTTGTAATGTTGGATTTAGACTCCCAAGTTTGTAAAGTGTCAATAAAATACTGTGTAAAATAATATCATTAGCCAAAACCATTTTCAAGCTGGATTCTTTCAAATTTAAATAGTGAAAAGATATTCTCTTCCTGTCAGATGGACCAACTATTGTTTTTTAAAAAACTTAGTTTCAAAATGTTTATTTCAAAACTATATAAGAAAGAAACACAGAAAAAAGGGGGAGGAATCTTTATAGTAAGTTTTAAAAATGATAAAGGTTCCCAAATGTAATGAGATGCTAGAGAAAACAGCTCTTTAGATTCCTCTTGGGAGCTCTAGTTGCCAAAGACAGACATAATATTTTCTCATTATTAGCTCTTCAACAAAAGAAAACATGGTTTCGTATTTTGTTTTGGGGTTTTTTTTTCCCCCGTCACTGAAAAGAAGGGGCATTTTCCACAAGTAATTTAGAGAAAAAAATATGAAGGCACAGTGGCTTTGCAACTCATTGTGATGCATAATTGTCTTAGCAAAATAGACAGGCTGTGAATAACACTGTTGATTTCACCACAGTTAGAAAGCTCCAGAGAAATCAGATTTAGGTGGGTAGAAGATGAAGGGATGGTTCCATAAATGAAGTGCTGCCAATATAACTTCAGCCCTTCAGGCAAAATATTTGCATGTACACCTCAAACCTGAGTAGCAGGTTTGAGACCCCCTCCTTTCCAAGTCTTACCACTGATGTCATGGTAGAGGACAATTACTTGTACTAAGGAGCCTTCAGTCATTTCCCCTAAATAAGTATACAGCTGAAATGGCTAAAGATTCCCTACTGCAAGTAATTACTATATGTGAGTTTTCTCTAGCTTCATCCAATTCTTGTATTCATAGAACAGTATGTAATAGGAATGAGCTTTACATTGCCTCAGTGATGGCTGGATAATGTTAGAAGGTGGTCTAGGTGATTAATAAGAAAACTAATCAGCAAATATTTAGTTCATACAGAAAGTTTCACAATAAGGAACCCTACTGCAAACAAGTGGGCTTGAACCCATTCTTCCCCATTACCAACATTATCTGGAGTGGAGAAGCGACTCATAGCAATAGCATTTAGACTTATATTTATTGGTTCGATTTATATGCCGCCTTTTTCTGGAGACTCAGGGCGGCTTACAATGCGTTAAGCAATAGCCTTCATACTTTTGTATATACCTGCTTAGTAGGGCTTTCGGGGCCCCCCCCCAGCGGTGTTCTTTTTTATACAAAGTCAGCTTTGTATAATTATTTACCACTCCATAGTGCTTTACGGCACTCTGAGTGGTTTACAAATGTCAACATATTGCCCCCAATAATCTGGATCCTCATTTTACCCACACAGAAGGATGGAAGACTGAGTCAACCTTGAGCTGGTCAGGATCGAACTCCTGGCTGTAGGTAGAGTTAGCCTGCAATACTGCACTTTAACCACTGTGCCACTATGTTTCATGGCAACAATCATGTTCTATATGCCCAGGGCTATTGTCTGAACAGTATTGTGTCCACATCCCTGATCTGCTTCACTCAAACAGTTAATATTTACTCACATTTACTCACTCACTGAGGTTATAAGGCTATGACCCTTGGAATTAAGAGTTTAGAAGTTGCAAACAAAAGTTTTGAAATAGATGAGGCAATTTCAATTTGAAGAAGGAAGATCCCATAAGACTATTAAAACCAGTGTCTAAAAATATTCAACAGGACTATCGAACACTTTAAAAGAGGGGTTAAATGTTCATTCCAACTGTTATGTACTTTCCTAATTATACAGTTCTTAAAATGAAATGAGATTTATTTCAGAGTTTAAAATGGAAACTCGTTCTCAAAAAACAATCTGCTAAAGAACATTCTTGTAGAATTACCCTTTTTCTTTAAATCACAAGCATTTGGTATAATCTGCCATAAATCCTTCCGATTTACCTTTAGACTTTAATATCTCCCCAAGGACACCAAGCCAAAGGAGAATTAGAGCCGAGGAGGAAGAGGAGCAGCAGCAGCAGCAGTGGGGATTCTATATGTCACACTTTTTGTATATAAAATGAATATACAATATTAGGGACAGAAGAAACCTCTCCCAGATTTAAAAACAACTTCTTTAAAAAAGTAAAGCCTTAGAAACCAATGGAGCAGGCAAAAAATTAGATTAAGGATGAAGGAGGGAGGGAGGGAGGGAGGGAGGGAGGGAGGAAGGAAGGAAGGAAGGAAGGAAGGAAGGAAGGAAGGAAGGAAGGAAGGAAGGAAGGAAGGAGTCAATGGCAACACAACTGAGTGAAGTAAATCAAATAGACACATCAGATTCAGTCTACTGGTCTTTAAAAAATAATATATTAAGCAAATAAATTTCTTAATTTTTTTAAAATAGCAAACAAACTTATGGAAGGAAGTGTTGATGAACCATTATCAGGAAAAGCTTCTCAAGTTAAGTAGCAATTCAAGTATATAGTGATTGGCTCTCTACTTTGCTTAGTTTTTAATTCTTCATTTACTGCCCACCAATTGGGATGCAATAATCTGCAACAGATTACTGACCCTTAAGAGAAAATTAATTCCCAATTGCTAAATTAAATGGCAGTTCACAATATTATAATACAAATTCTACAGAGTGAACAAAGAAGAACAAATATGCTTTTCAGTTAATCATAATTGTTGTCATCATGCTAGCCTTTGGCGTGCAAGTACAATTATTTTTCATTTCAATAGAAGTCAAAGACTGTGATTGGTAAGAATGATTGAACACAACAAAATGTTTTGGAAGGAAAAAATAAAGTAAACAGATATTTTTCAGCATTAGAGATGAGAGAAAGTTTCAACTAGCTATGTATGCTATTAAGCAGGGGGAGGTAAACATGCAGTGAATAATTGGACCTCAAGAAAAAGCCCATTCCTGGTTCCTCCTGGTCATTCCATTCTGATTTACTCTTCAGGTCCAAAGGAAAATAAATCTGTCTTCTTTCTTCCCTTAATAGTATAAATATAATGAATGAATATTAAGAATAAATACAGTGTTGATGGGCACCTTTTACTGAAATATGTTTAAGGAGTTTTGAACAGCCCATACTTTGAAAACTTAAACCAGTAGGGACATCAAGCATCCTTTTTCAGATCATCTTTCAGAAAGATTGAAAAACCAACATAAATGCAACTCAGTTGGTGGCAGTAAAGCTGTTGTGAGTCAGGAAAGTTACTAGGATGCAATCAACAGAATTTTCAGAAATAATTGATAGGTAGATAGCTATTGTGGGATAGGACAAGAGGCTGCCAATAGTCAAGATGGAGAATGGAGAGGCAAGAAATGAATTTGAGCCTAGGAAGCTTAGACCCACCTAAAACACACATGTTTGGGGTACGGAACTATAGAAGAGGAGAAGAGGAAAAGTTGGACATTTGGAACTAGCAAAGCACAGTATTCCCTTACACCAGAAATACTACTTTTGAGTAAGAGATAGAGAGAGAAAAGTTCTTTCTCATGCAGCATTTTGCCTACCTGGGATTCTACTCCCTACAGCTAACAAAGGGCAACTTGACGTAGGCAAAAGATCCAAAGGATTTTTTAATAATTTAGCTAATTAGCTATAGATAGTGGGAGAAACTGGAAGCTTCAACAATGATGACATTGTCCATTGAAAGAAAAGCAAGGTTTCAACAGTCAAGAAGAGGAGTAGAATAAACTCAGGCAGTCCAGAGAGCCTGAAGACCTGAATCTATTGGAAGGATTTAGTAGACAGAGAAAAGGCTACCTGATTTTTTTTTTTTACAGTGTTTGTTGTTTCAATATACCCTCTGTTTTTGACATATTTAGTCCAGGGGTGGGTTCTACTTACCTTTACTACCGGTTCGCAATGGGAATGCTTCTGCGCATGCGCAGATCGTCAATTATGACATCCAGTCGGGTGGGCGGGGCCTCCCGCCACTTTTACTACCAGTTCTAAAGAACCAGACAAAACCAGGAGCAACCCATCACTGATTTAGTCAGACCTTTAAGGAGAACTACTCAGTCTGGGACATGAAAGAGAGTATACTGAGGTCTCAGCAAGCCTCCCTGAAGGATTGCAGACACTTCCATTACAGTCAATATCTTCATGTTGTTTAATATCATTATTATATCTGCATTGAGATTTACAAGCTGATTCTTCACAATACAAGTTAAATCTGTAAATTTTCACAGCTAGAAAAGGATTTTTTTTTTCTTATTTGAATGCTCCTAGAAGGGAAAGAAACACCCTTCATAGCCCTTTCTAGTGGGAGATTAGGCTTAATGAAAATAAATTCTGGAATAACTGAAAAGTATTCTGAATGGGGGATTGGTGGACAAATTAGTTCTCAAAGTCATGGCCAGCTACTGTGTCACAGCAGAACATGTTAAGAAGACAAAGTTTGGCAAATGTGTCAATATTTGCATTCTGGTTAGAAATGTTACAAAATTAGTACAAAGAAGGGGAGTTAAGAAAATCATGGTAAAAGTTCCCAATTTGGGGAAGAAAATTTACTGATAGTTTCTAACTAAAACTTATTGTTTTAAAATAAGTTACAGTTGTGTTCTTTTTCTTTCGTTAGTAAGAAATATTGTTTTTTCTTCCTTAAAGATTTTTTCTTAGTAACTTTCACAGATGCCAAAATAAAGCCACAGACCAAGTGATCCATTATGTGCGTTTACAATACAAATACAGGAAGGGCACTGGCTATCTAACTGTCAAATGCTTAATTAGCCCAGTTCTTCTATTTACAGTACAATACTGTTTTCTAAAGATGGTGACAAAATAAGTCACTCAAAGAACTTTTGCTTGACTTAATGAGCTGAGATTTTAAAGTTGAGATTTGCAGAAGGAAAAAAAAAACCCTCTTTAGGACTTGAAATTGAAAATAATTATGTTTGATTCTGCAGTTCCAATTCATTGTATTCATGCCATAAAAACGTATATGATAGAAGTTGGGAAGCTGTGGTATGTGGTATACTTAGGGAGAAGAAAAGGGGAGGGGAGGAGGGGGAGGGAAGAAGAAGAAGAAGAAGAAGAAGAAGAAGAAGAAGAAGAAGAAGAAGAAGAAGAAGAAGAAGAAGAAGAAGAAGAAGAAGAAGAAGAAGAAGAAGAAGAAGAAGAAGAGAATTCTTATATCTTCAATGACTTCTTTAACCTACTGATATATGTCAGTTTAAAATTTGTGGTTTATGCAATTAAGGCAGAGAGGAGTATTAACTCTGACACAGATGTTCAGTTAATGCTTGAGGGAAGGGCTGTAATTCAAGAAAAATTGGGAAGCCAGAAACAATGTCCCTACCATGAGAAATTTGACATTCATTAATCTACTAAAAAAGCTGAAGAGTATAACTCAGTAGCATTCAGAATAGTTGAAATTAGTGAAGAAACAGGAATCACAACAGAAAATTGCAAGCTAAGAAGATGGTAATACAAAATAATCTTAGTTCAAGTTGTTCAGATGACAAATCCAAAAAAGAGATGGGGAGAAAATACAGAAGAATAAGGCTGGGAATAAAATATCACTCTTAGTCTCATAGAACTTTTCTAGTTACAGATCTCCATGTACTTTGGTGTTTTAGATCTGAGGCTGAAGTTGAAGAGACTCGGCTCATTCTGGAATACATACAATACCGAGAAAGTAGGATATAAATATTAAAATCCCTGCACATTTTTTTAACATTGCAGATGAATATGGAGACAGGATGAAAGCGATTAACCATGTAGTATGGAGAAATGATTAGGACTGTCTTGTTTTTAATTAATTATTAACATGTTATTGTTGTTTAACTGGATAACTTGTTCTTGAAATATTTGGTCCGTAACCAGCAAAATTTATAAGCAGGCTTTTGGCTTTCTAAGAACAAGTACGTATTTCTCCCCACTCAACCGCCTAAAATGCTACTGAACCTAAAACTTTGTTGCATGCAAAGGGTGTACTCAGATGCTAAACTACTGGCTGTAGGCTTTATTTCATTACTCTATTTTTAAAAAGCAATATTTTTATTTTGTATCTGAGGACAAATCTCCTCTTCACACACAGCTAAGCCAGCAGGGGAATTCTATGTGCCTATTAAAGGAAAAAAATGCAGAGAAAAATCATATTGGCACTTTAAAAGCAATGTGTACTCTTCACTCATAGCAGCTCTAATTTCCTTCATGGGGTTTGATGTGCACCGCATTAGTAGCACAATAATTGTATTGTATCTCACATTCTCCAGCTTTAACTCGATTTCTGAAAATTAACCCAGTTCCAATGGAAAAGTCATCTCCCATTTTCCTGCCTCATCTTATTGAAACCTTTCTTAAATGAACTTGCCAAAGGATAAAAGACTGGTGGGTTTTTTTTCACTCTGACTTCCCTGATTTTGTTTATCTTCCTGAGAAAGTAAATTTAAGAATAATTTTTGACAAGAAAGAAATCAGACCTGATACCTGAAAACAATTTAATCTGACAGCAGTGACACCTAGAAGTAGAAAATTGCACCAGTCATTTTTAATACTCTGTCAAAATTTATTAGCTTTTGACAAATAACTTGTTTAACATTTATAAATGGAACTTCTAACCCAGAATACAAGGTGGCTGCTCAAAGTGCTGGAAAGAAACATTTTATATTAGGTTCAAGAACTGATTGTTAGAGCTTAATTATGACCCCATGTACTAGAAAATCTTGGAGCAAAAAAAAAAAAAAAGCTACAACCTTAACTTTATCTATTGCATGGCATAAGACTTCTAAGATTTTTATTTATTTATTTAGGAAGTCATAATTTTGTATGTGGCAGGAGCTCTTCAGAAAAAATGTCTAAGTCAGCATTTCCACTGATGGCCTACTTAGACTTGACGCATTGTACTAGCTCTCAGCCAGCACTTGGTTCTTTGAAACTTTTCAGTTACAAAAAAATTTCAGCTTTAACTCAATTTCTGAAAAATTAACCCAGTTCCAATGGAAAAGTCATTTCCCATTTTCCTGCCTCATGTTATTGAAACCTTTCTTAAGTGAACTTACCAAAGGATAAAATACTGGTATTATATCCTAGAAGTATATAACACTAACAGAAGTGCAGTGGTGGGATTCAAATAATTTAACAACTGGTTATCTGCCCTAATGACCAGCTGGGTAGGTGTGGCTCAGTGGTCATGTGACTGTGTGGGCGTGGCCAACTCAACATCACTCACATTGATGGGCACTTCGCCTTAGCTGTTACATTGTAATAAGGGTTAACCAGAGAGGCAGTTTCTGTAAGCAGGGCAATAAAGATTAGACTAAAAACAACACCAGAATGTTTCCTTCCTGCCTTCCTTACAGGATTAGCCCTGTAAAGTGGAAAAAAACAAAATAAGATTTCTTCCAACAACCGGTTCTCTGAACTGCTGAGAAAGGTAACAACCGGTTCTCCCAAATAGGTGCGAACTGGCTGAATCCCACCACTGCAGAGGTCATATTCAGCTGGTTCAGACCCAGCGCCATGAGATGTGTTCGTGTTTGCTGTGGAGGAGCAGTCCTTCTTAACTAGCTCCAAACTGTTGCTGCAAGCCTGGGTTCCCCGCACGAGTGCTGGAAGTCCGGTACTCTGGCGCACTCATCTCTGTTTCTCTCTATGACCGGCCTTGGAAAAGCCTGCCCTCACAATCGCATACCTGCAGCCAGAGCTGGGTTTGTAGCAGCAGCAACAGTTTGGAGCTTGTTAAGAAGGACTGCTCCTCCACCCCAGCCATGCGTTTTCCAGTCCGGGCTGCTTGGAGTGAAAAGCATGCAATATGCTGCCGCTTCTGAGATTTTCTGAATGAGCACTGGAAGAAAATTGGCCAATGTTCGGCTGCAACAGAGCTGGGCTTGGAAGAGCAGCAGACGGACTTCAGGGCAAACAATCTATTCCTCAAGCTCCCAATGCCCGAACTGGCAAGCTTGAAGAGGCAGCCTGTTATTAAGCTGGTTATTAAGACCAGCTGCCTGCAATTACTGCAGGTTCGAATCTTGCCAAGGCTCAAGGTTGACTCAGCCTTCCATCCTTTCTAAGGTAGGTAAATTGAGGACCCAGTTGTGGGGGCAATAAGCTGACTTTGTATAAATATACAAAAGGATGAAGGCTATTGCTGAGCACATTGTAAGCCTCCCTGAGTCTCCGGAAAAGGGCGGCATATAAATCAAATTAAAAAAAAGAGAGAGAGAGATTCACCATCGTGCTGGTGAATAGCCAAGTAGGCTTTTTGCTCCTCCCCCCACATCCCAATCCAGCATGATGCAGACAGCCCAATAGAGGAGGAAAATTGGGTGTTTCCATCAGCTTTCTCTTTTTTTTCCCCTAACCTGCTTTTGCCAGCATTCGACAGGCAGGCTAGACAGGCAGTCACAATCTTTAGATGGGTTTTTATTTTGTCAGCCCAAGGGCATTGCGAGGGGGGTTCATAGGAAGTTGCCCTGTCTCTGTAGCATCGGTCATGTGACTGAGTGAGCATGGTCAACTCGATGCTATAATTTTATAAGTCAAATCTTAAGCTTTCTGTTAGGCAACCCCACAATTCATTTGATTGTGGCATTTGATATAACATCTTCTCTCAACTTAGGCATCTGGCTTTGGAACTCCTTCTAAGGTAGGTAAATTGAGGACCCACTTTGTGGGGGCAATAAGCTGACTTTGTAAAAATATACAAAAGTATGAAGGCTATTGTTTAACGCATTGTAAGCTGCCCTGAGTCTCCGGAGAAGGGCGGCATATAAATCAAATTAAAAATAAATAAATAAATAAATAAATAAATAAATAAATAAATAAATAAATAAATAAATAAAAATGTTCCTTCTAGTTCTAATTTCAGATGTACTTGCTCCCAATTTAAATTCAGTTTTGTAACTTGAAAGGTCATAGTTAATTTTTTCCCATATCATACAAGTGGCACATATTTTTTTAAAAAAAAATAGAAATAACACTTACCATATTAATAGACCTCCAAGAGGTTTTGAAAATATGGCTAGACCTGCCCCAAAGTATTGTGTTAATTGCTATCTTGAAAATATATGCAGTTTATTCTGTCATAAACTAAGAGCGGCACAGTGGCCTAGAGGTGAAGATGCTCACTTCCCACCCAGAGCAACAGATGTTTCTCTGTCAGAGTGCAATGAGAAGATATCTGCTGTGATCTCTGCATAAGCATAAGGAAGTGCATCCAGTCAGTAAATGTTCAGCTCCATTCAGTTGCCCTGAATCAAGGGATTACAGGATCATAAAAAGAAAAGAAAAATATATTATGAACTAGAGGTCTGTGTGGTTAAGGAAAGCATCTGCAATTAAAGGAAATCTGAACAGTATTCCTTAACAGCTACAACCTTTATACACTTGACTCTGTATTTCAGGCAATGTTCCATAAAAGAAAGCCAGATTTGCCTATATTTCAGACTATGGACATTTTTTTCCACAGGAAATTCATTCCATTCCATTCCTTCCTTCTGATTGATTGATTGATTGATTGATTGATTGATTGATTGGCTGGGGTATGGTACTTCTGTTCCTTCCTGTTTGGGTTTGAATTGTGCATGGACAGGTCCTGGTCTGTAGAAATAATTCAACAAATATTTGAGAGGGAAGACAAAAATCAGATATAGAACAATAGAACAACTCAACTCTTCAAAAACTCAACAGCACTCATGGCAAAGTGGAAGGACTATGCAGATGATTACTTCAAATCATTTCAACAGTATGAATGAAAAACAAAGGAATACATTCTCTTCAAATTATCTGGCCAAATTTCTATTGACTTCAGACTTGCTATGTCAGCCCATACTAATGTACTTTACATGCAGTAAGTTTGTTTTTTTAATTAAAAGGTTATATTATCCCGATATATAGGATGTTTGGAATTTTATCGCTTACTCAAGTTCTAATGCCTGAGCCAAACTCCCTATAAATAGAGAGGGAATTCCTTTTTCTGAAATGCCCGCTGCTTGTTGATTTCAAAAGTGCAATTATGCAAAATGGTTCATCAAATTTATCCAAGCAATGCCTTTCTTGCTCCCTCCTGCTTTTATTTTAAGTCCAGAAGTAATATTGCTTGATGCTACAAATCCACTGAACAGATTATTAAACTAGCTGTAGGCATTGATAGCTAGAAAACTAATTTTACTGAGGCATCTGATATTTCATGTTCATTTTAAAAGGAGCAATAGAACAAATAAACACCATACCAGATGTTCAGTGTCAAAGCAACTGAGTTGTTTTCAGCTGAGCCTAGCAATTCTCGCAGGGTATCATGGGAGTTGACATCTCTTGCAGGGCAGCAGATGAAATCAGGTGTTGAGCACAGAGGGAGCACAATTTACTATAAACAGTTTTATCAGTCTCAGCAAAAAGTTTGTTGCTTGAAGAATTAAAAAAAAAAAACCCTCCCTCCCTACAAACAAAGATGTTAATATCTATACAAGATAAATGCTTGCCCTTCTGTAGACATTAAGCCATTTTTTGTGCAGTCTTTGCAGAATTTGTAAAGTGAATTATAGAACAATTTGCTGTGTCTTTGATGTAATAACTCTAAAGTTGCACTCAAAGATCACACAGATCTGCAGGGGAGGTACAAACATGACTGGTTTTAATTGGCAAACAGTAGAGATGGCATTCAAAGAAATATTGCTTTTAGTTAGACAGGGCCTTGGTTGAATTCATCTCTCCATGGGCATTTGCCAAGAAAAGCTGACATAACCCCAAAGAACATAATTGCACGAACCTCTGATAGACAAGATAGTTAGCATGCTGCGTAAATGCCCATGTTGTTAATTCAAACATTCAGGGGGGGAAAAAAATCAGTTAATCTTAGCCACATTCACCCCGAGCTAAGTTGTATGGTACTGTATTTACCCTGAGCTGAGATGTCAATAGTATTTCATTCCAAGTTGTCATATTTATAGGATTATCATCTTTATCTTCATTGTAATACCCATAAATTCCCTTCAAGGTATGATAGCCATCAAACCATTGAGCAAACGCATTCATTTTATTTCAGAAAAGCAAGTTTTGCATTTAGGAAATACAAAAAGAAGCGGTGTAATTTTGCAAAATAGTTTGTCTTAGTTAGTTGACCTTTAATGTATGAAAGCTTGGTAACTGTTCAATGTTTTGTGTCCTGTGACACCAACATAAGCAATGTCTTCAGGCTTTTAAATTGTAGTCCTAGTTTCTATAATTTATCACAATAAAGAATACTTAGCATTTGAACTATACTTATAATTTATCATGAAAATCTTAGCAGAAATGTCACAGGAAGCTAGAAAGGTACTTTAATGTTTCTTTCAAAAGAAAAAAAAGAAAAGAAATAGTTATAGGGCACCCTTGACTTCCTGATTCAAATGTTTAACAACCCTATCTATACATCTGCCTTAAATAAATAAATAAATAAATAAATAAATAAATAAATAAATAAATAAATAAATTTAAATAAATAAAATTTATTTAAATAAATAAATTTTCAAAATGGATCCTATTACAAGTTTTACATTGCTAAATTTCAATGGTTTCCAAATAGCTTGACCAAAGAAAATAAATAATATTGTGTTTTGATTTTTTTGTGTGTGATTGCTTTGATTTAGCTAGTTATTTTCTTACAGAATCCTACAATTCAAAGAGGTGATGAAGTCCAGCCTCCTACTATTTATTTATTATCAAATAAATACTTGATGAGGAACCCAGTTTAAAGCAAGTCCAGCAGATGTTTTTCCAGCATTTCTCTGAACATTTCCAGCAAAGCGAAGCCCACCATCAATCTAGATAACTGGTTCCATCACTGAATTGCTTTTGCTATTATAAAGATTTTTTTATATAGCATTGGGTTAGAAGCTGCCTCCTTCTTACTTAAAAATTTTGCTTTGTGGCCTGCCTGAAATGATAGAAAATGAATTTTGAACTTTATGACATCCATTCAGGCATATGGAGTGTTATCATATCACCCCTTCAGTCATCTCTTCTCAAATTGAGTTTATTCCATCTCTCTCTTTATAGGACTTGACTTCAAGTCTCTTGACTATTTCCTTTGCTATTCTCTGAAACATTCCAGTTTTTTCTGTAATTTTTTGATAGTGTGGTTTCCAGAACAGGACAGAACAGGACTAATGTGAGTAAATAATAAGTAAAACTTTCATTTCCTAAGATTCTGATCATTTCCTACATTTCAGTTGATAAAAGTTTAAAATTGCATTAGTTAACGTATTTTCCTCTCTGCTCAGTATTTCATAATTTACTATTACCAAACTATGTCTCCATCAGTGGTGGGTTGCCCCGGTTCGCACCGGTTCTATAGAGCTGGTAGTAAAACTGGCAGGAGGCTCCGCCCACTGACCCCGACATCATCAGAATGCTTCTGCACATGCGCGTCCCCATTGCGAACCGGTAGTAAAGGTAAAGGTAAGTACAACCCACCTCTGGTCTCCATCATCTACAATTGTGCATTTCATCTTTATGAATAACTTTTCATTTGTCTATAATAATTTTTATTCTACTATTTTCCACCTATTTTTTCTAACATGCTATAATTTTGAACGTATTTACGCATGCTATCCTACCCATGTTTGCACTAAGTTGCACCCATTCTTAGACTGGGAGGCCCTGCTTATGGTTAAACCACACTTTAGTCACTTCCTGACTGGACTATTACAATGTGCTTTATATGGGACTTCGGAAGTTTCAGAATACAACACTGTGGGTAATTATGGGTTTATCTCATCATGCCCATATAATACTATTCTGACAGGTGCACTGGCTCCTGACAGACTTCCATGTGCAATTTAAAGTGTTGGTGGTTACACTGACAGCCCTACATGGCAAAGGACCAGGTTATTTGAGGGACTGCCTACTCTCCAAAACATCTGCCTGTCTCCAGATTCCTTCCTTTCAAACTTTTCATTTTATGGCTCTAGGAAGTGTGACTTTTCAGTGGTTGCCCCTGTTCTCTGGAACAACTTCCCCCACCCAATATACAAGAGACCCAACTGTGCTCGCCTTTAAGAAAGCCCTTAAGATCTTGCTTTTCCCCAGCATTAGGGGTTCAATTAATTGGAATCCCGCCCCCCAAGGTTTGCTTCCTTCTGTGCTTAGTCACCATTTTACACCTTAGCATTTACTGTTGCATTGATAGATCAACTGCTTGTTGTTAGTTTATTATTAATGTTATTATTACTGTGTGCCAATGAATCACATTGCCTGAGTTGAGTGACTTTGTAAATCTTAAAATAAATAGATAGATAACTGTTTTCTAGACATTCCCTTAAATTTGTTATGCAAGGAATTAATAAATAATTAATTTGAATCTGACCGGACACTGGTAAGATCTCATATTAGGAATTACCTAGTGGTGATAAAAGCAGCAAAATGTAGCTATTTTGCTGCTCTTATTGCATCATCAGATAATCGCCCGGCTGCCCTGTTTAGGGTGACCCGTTCCCTGCTCCACCAGGAAGCGCGGGAGGACCCCTTGGAGGGTAGAGCCGAGGATTTTGTTCAGTATCTGTATGACAAAATCACTCAGATTCGGGAAGATCTGGACTCCGACTGGGTAGTCTCAGGGGGAGGGACGGGGGCAGGTCTTGAGAATGTTATCTGGGATGAGTTTGATCCTGTGACCCCTGAGGACGTGGACAGGATTCTGGGTAGACTGAACGCGACCACTTGTTTATTGGACCCGTGTCCCTCCTGGTTAGTGCTGGCTTCTCGGGAGGTGACATGAGGCTGGTTCCAGGGGATTATAAATGCTTCGTTGGGTGAGGGTGTCTTTCCTGCCGCCTTGAAAGAGGCGGTGGTGAGGCCTCTCCTCAAGAAGCCTTCCCTGGACCCGGCAATGTTGGTAAATTATCGTCCGGTCTCCAACCTTTGTTTTTTGGTGAAGGTTGTTGAGAGTGTGGTTGCGCAACAGCTCCCCCAGCACCTGGATGAAACGACGTATCTGGATCCGTTCCAGTCGGGCTTCAGGCCCGGGTACAGCACGGAAACGGCATTGGTCGCGTTGGTTGATGATCTCTGGAGGGCTCGGGACAGGGGGTGCTCCTCTGTCCTGGTCCTGTTAGATCTCTCAGCGGCTTTTGATACCATCGACCATGGTATCATGCTGCACCGGTTGGAAGAGTTAGGGGTGGGAGGCACTGTGTTGCGGTGGTTCTCCTCCTTTCTCTCTGACCGGTCGCAGTCTGTGTTGACAGGGGGACAGAGGTCAACCCCGAGGCCCCTCATATGTGGGGTGCTGCAAGGGTCGATCCTCTCGCCTCTCCTGTTCAACATTTATGTGAAGCCGCTGGGCGAGATCATCCATGGTTTCGGGGTGGAGTACCATCAGTACGCTGACGACACCCAGCTGTACATCTCCACCCCGGATCACCCCAACGATGCCCTTGAAGTGATGTCCCGGTGCCTGGAGGCCGTACGGATCTGGATGGGGAGGAACAGGCTCAGGCTCAACCCATCCAAGACCGACTGGCTGTGGTTTCCGACGTCCCAATATAGTCAGTTGATGCCATCACTGACTATTGGGGGCGAATCATTGGCCCCCACGGAGAGGGCTCGCAACTTGGGCGTCCTCCTGGATTCACGGCTGTCTTTAGAAGAGCACTTGACGGCCGTGACCGGGAGGATTTTTCATCAGGTTCGCCTGATTCGCCAGTTGCGTCCCTTTCTGGATCGGGACTCGTTACGCACGGTCACTCATGCCCTCGTCACCTCCCGCCTGGACTATTGTAATGCTCTCTACATGGGGCTCCCCTTGAGGAGCACCCGGAGGCTCCAACTGGCGCAGAGTGCGGCCGCGCGGGTGGTAATGGGAGCGACATGGCGCTCCCATGTGACACCTCTCCTGCGCGAGCTGCACTGGCTCCCGGTGGTCTTCCGGGTGCGCTTCAAGGTTTTGGTTACCACCTTTAAAGCGCTCCATGGCTTAGGACCTGGTTATCTACGGGACCGCCTACTACCACCAATAGCCTCCCACCGGCCAGTACGCTCTCATAGAGAGGGACTCCTCCGGGTGCCGTCAGCCAAACAATGTCGGCTGGCAACCCCTAGGGGGAGAGCCTTCTCTGTGGGGGCACCTACCATCTGGAATGAGCTCCCCCCAGAGATACGGAGGATCCCGGATCTGCGCACCTTCCGCCGCGCTGTGAAGACCTTTTTATTCCATCAGGCGGGCTTGGCCTAATCTCTTCCCTTTTTAAATATGTAAATTTTAATCTGTTTTTAAATTATTGGGGTGTTTTAATTTGTCTGGGCCAAAATGATTTAATTTGATTTTATCTGGTTTTTAAATTTTTTGTATCTATGTTATTTTATTGTTTGGCTGTTCACCGCCCTGAGTCCTTCGGGAGTAGGGCGGTATACAAATCAAATAAAACAAACAAACAAACAAACAAATACATTGAACAATATATGATTCAAGACTAAAAACTGTGACATGGTGGTAGACCAGGGCTAAGGCAGCTGAGGTTACCATGGCTGTAACTTTTTTTCATGTTATCAAGTTCCCCATCCAGATGGCTATGACATAATTACATCTGGAAGCATCCTGGTCCCTTATAGAGTAGTACCTCTGCCCTCTCACATAAATCTTAAAGGTGCCAAGTATCTTTTTTTTTGCACACATCTAGGTCAGTGGTGGGTTGCTACCGGTTCGCCCCAGATCGGTAGCGACCAGTAACAACAGGATTTGAAACCCACTACTGATCTAGGTGTATCAGAGGTACTGTCCATTTGAACTGAAGCTAAGTTACTGAAAACAATTAAGAAAATAAGACAACTGATTCAGGAACATGGGCAAAGGAGCAACAGAAATGATGATGGATGGAGAACCAGGGGTGGAAGCAGAAAGCAGCTGTAAAGTTGCAACTTGTACTAGGGTAGAGGTTCTAGTTGGTAAACTGGTGACAGATGGCTTGTGATTGAGCCTGAAAAATGGCAGCATGGAAACTTAGTGCAAAATGCAAAACTTCAGAGTTTTGAACCAGTATTGGTGAGCTGAGAACAGAGTATTACTGAATAAGCAGTTCCACTCCAAAGAGAGAAGACATCTACAAAAGATGACTGAGGTTCTGGTTTTCAAGAAGGGAGAGGACTCTAGGCTACTTTAGTAGGGAAGATACACCAGGCAAAGGTGATTATTTTTTTCTATTTCCTTTCCCCTCTTTTACCAAATCTGGGGAAGCAACTAGATGAAGGGAGTGGCTAGAGAAGTGAAAAGACCTGAGAAAAAAGGAGAAGTGTCAGAGAAAAAGAGAAATTTCACCTAAGATATCTTAGTCCAAATAGGCTATCAAAAATAAGAGCTTAAAAATAGGCTATCAAAAATAAGAGCATAGAAAGAAATAGGACTAAAAATACAGAGTGTTTGAAAAACTGGAGATTAGAATAAGAGATAGAAAACAAAACTGCAAATCTCAAAACATAAGGAATAGGAAATGATTCAGAATTAAAGATACACAACATTGTAATGTTACAAAATGGTTTATTCTTTAGTGCAGTGATGTTTTTTGCCGATTTTCTTTTGGGGGGGCAAGGGGGTAAGAAAAAACTTTTCCATTTGATTAAAACAAAAGTATATTCTTTAGATCTGTTGCCATCCATGAGCCTACATCAGGTATCTCACTCAATGCTTTACTTCACTTTGATAATGAACTACCAATGAGCACTGATGGAGAAATATTTTTGAGTGAGATATGTAACCATTTAATTTTCATGCCTTTCAACTCACGCTTAACTTGCTTGCTAGTCAGAATGTCATGGAATGCTTAATTAAAAATTGTGGTGAAGTCAAGATATAGTCTATTTACATCAAGGAAGTTTGCCAATCAGAACATGATTAATCATTAATCATTAATCTGGAAAGACCTCTTCTTGATAAATCCATCTTGACTGCTGATCATTATTATTGTTTTCAAAATGCTTGCACACTGATTTCTTTCAAGTTATTCATGTCGGTTTGATAAGGCTATATAGCACTTAATAACTGCTTCTAAAAGAACCTTCAAAACAAATGTGAATATACTATCTATTTACAACTCTTTAAAGTAGATCTGTTTGTAGTTTTGGAAAAGATGGATGGCAGCTCAACATTTTTGTATGGATACAGAGTATTTATAAAGAACAAAAAAAAATAAAACAAATGTCTCTTTATTACAGCAATGTTATATTTGAAAGGGACACGAGAAAGTTGTCTCCTTTTCCCTTCTTAATAATTATTGGCATTAGAATCTTTTGCAATTTCAAGAAAACAAAATTCCAGGAGTCAAACTAGTAATGCAAGAACTTATATTGAAATGATTTCCTGACACCAGTATTCTTACAATTACTCAACCTGAAGACTAATACCATTAATGGGACATGTAACTTTGTTTCTGGCTACTGGATTAATTTAGAAAAAACAAACACTGATCTGACAGAGACAAAAACAATACTTGTATCAAATAACAAGTAACTGCAACTGCTGTAAAGAAGATCAAACATTTGAGAATCTACTTGAACAAAACACACATATTTTTTTAAAAATCAAATTAATGAAATAATGGAAAGCATGATAGCAGATATTTCTAGATGAGAAAAAAATTAAATTTATTCTGTTTTAAAGAATTGCAGTAATTAAAGTGAGCATTCTGCCAAGGTTGGCTTCCTCATTTAAATGAGTCCAATTCAGGTTAAAAATAAGATAGTAAGTAACAAGGAGAGACAGGTAATAAACTATCTGTGGTCCAACAAAGAACCAAAGATTAAATTAAAGATATAACAGGAGAGAGAAAGGCTACCATAAACAGCAGTTTTAAATTGTATTACCATGCTACTTGATTAACATAGATTTTGAAATAGATTAGATATCCTTATATTATTTCTATAGAAGGAAACAGACTTCCAGATGTTTGTATAAAAATATTTGGGTTCTGTTCTGACCAACAGAAACAATTTATAAGAGAAAATAGAAATAGAATGACTGTGACAAAAGAAAGCAAAAGTAGTACTAGTAGTAATAGACACCTTGGATGCAATCCCAAAACAACTGGAGCATCTCTTGAACACCATCAGCATTGACAAATTCACCATCAATCAATTCAGGGGTGGGTTCTACTTACCTTTACTACCGATTCGCAACAGGGGCCTGCGCACGCTCTTGCTTCACGTGCACATGCGCGCTCTTCTGCGCATGCGCAGAAGCGTTTTGATGACATCAGGGTCAGTGGGTGGAGCCAGGAGGGCTCTATAGAACCAGTGTGAACCGGGAGCAACCCATCACTGAGTCAATTGCAAAAGGCAGCTTTACTCAGAACAGCTTACATCCTGCGATGTTACCTTTAACATCAGCAAGCTTCCCTGTCTGCTTATCTCAGGACATTGGGAAGGACTCGATAGGTGCATAAAAATGCCAAATCTTCTCTGACTGCAACAAACAGTAAAGAATATATTGAATATCTGAGAGAACATATAGAAAAAGAATAATCCTAGGCTTCTGTCACTGGCCTCCACCTCCTTATGAAATGTCTTTTTTAATTAAAAGAAAATACCAAGAAATTCATCTAGTGAGAAGTCAGTAATTTGTTTAGATTCTAAGGTTTAATTATTAAAAATATCACGATGAACTCTGATAAGACTCTTTCACACATGAATCCAGTCTACCTGGTTCAGTTCTTTCAAATAAGTAGCAGAGCATTAAAGAACTGAGGAAACAAGGTATAATAATGAGCTAGCTATATAAAAGATTATATCACTAGACAATTACCATAAATTGTCACAACAAATTAAAATGGATTCAGAGAAGTGGAAAACTCTACAATTGTCATTGATGGGAAAAATAGCTCCTATAAAAATGAATATCTTGCCGAGATTACTATATTTATTTCAAACAACACTAATAAAACTGGAAAAAAATACTTTGAAGAATTAAATAAAACAATATTAAAATATATTTGGCAAGGGAAAAAAGCAAGGATAATTTTAAAAATGTTGCAAGACTCTAAAAATAGACGTGGGTTTGGGCTACCAGATTGGGAATTGTATTACCAGGCCTCAATACTTACTTGGGTGAAGGAATGAATTGGCTTGAGGAACAAAAGACTATTGACCTTGGAGGGGCGTGAACTTGAGCTAGGTTGGCATGCTTTTTTATGCTATGGAAAAAACAAAATATATACTGTAGCTATTTCCAAAGACACTATATTAGGAATGCATTATTATTACTATGGGAGAAAATTAAAGAACAACATTATTTGAAAATACCGGTCTGGGTCTCCACAATGGAGGCACTGATTTTATCCAAAAGTTATTGAGAATGTTACCAGATATAAAGATATCATAAATGAAAAGGGGGAACTTAAAACTAAGCAGGAAATGAATGACCAAGGGATTGAGATAACATGGTGGTCATATGTGCAGATAAAATCTAGATATGAGAAGGATGTTAAAATGTATGGTTTATATAGAGAATTAACAGAACTAGATCAGATATTAACAGGGACAAATGAAAAATTAATAAAGAAAACATAGCTATTTGTTAAGTATTAAGATGGAAGATGAACAAGTAAAAGAGACAATGATAGTATGGGCTAAAAATTTTGGCTATCCAATTGAGTTAGATAAATGGCAGAAATTATGGGATAGAAACTATAAACTAAACAATATCTACTGCATACAAAGAAAATCTTTATAAAATATTTTATAGATGGCACTTTCCGCCCTCAAGGTTAGCAAAGATTTTAAGGATAAATCTATAAAATGTTGGAAATGCAGCAGACACCTGGTTCGTACTATCATATGTGGTAGACATGCCTAAAAGTGAAAAAATATTGGACAAAAATACATACATCGCTGGGAAAAAAATGATAAAACAATATATAGATTTGAAGCCAGAGACATTTTTGTTGGGCATTTTACCAGACAAATATAATAAAAGGAATGTATATTTGATTTTACATGTACTGACTGCAGCTAGAATAGTATTTGCACAACAATGGAAAAGTGAAGAGATCCCAACAGATGAAAAGGTGATTAAAAAATTCTAGAATGTGCAGAAATGAATAGGCTAACATTTATAATTAAGAAAAAGAAAGAAACTGAATATTTTTTGACTTGGGATTTATTTTATTAATGGTTAGCTGACAAAAACAGGAGTTAGAAACAGGGAAATATATGGAAGGACTAGCGTGATATTTGACAATGGTCAGAAGTGCATTACAGGCCATAAACACACACTATCTGCAGTCTGTTGTATCTTCAAACAGTTGTTAAATGTCTGATCATCAGTCAAGGACTGGCTGTAGTTATAGAAATAAGATTTATTTGATGAGTACTGAATCTTGCTACATTTACTTTCCATAGACATTACCTATGTTCGAATAAGTGATGGAGAATACATCCATAATAGCTATGATTTTCTATCCCTCTATTACTATTATTATTTTAAACAAATAACTAGCTACCCACTTCTCATTCTTCTGTTGAGATATATCTTAGAAATATTTCTTTTGTTCAAACTCTGAATCTAGGAATCAATGTGAATGTCTTTGCCTGCCACCCATAATACAATGGGAAAGCTGCACTATATTCTATTTCACAGGGTTAAAATAAAAATATCCATTTGTTATAATGTCATGGCCAATGTACAAGGTTCCCCTAGAATCCATTTTGCCCATTTAAAGTATTTAGATAGATATTCATGTCCTTGGCAGAATTTTTTTTAGCTTCTTACCCTTGTGAGGCCATCCATAATAATGAACAAGTTCATACAATTTCCAAAGAAATTTAGAAAGCTATCTGTTATGCTGCTTTCTCTGCCTACCCATTGATTTTAATAAAGACCACTTTGAAAGATGCTGTCAATGACTTCCTTGAGCCAGAGTTTTTTGTATTGTTCTGGTAGGTTTGGTAACCTTGGCACCACAGCAACTTCGGATCCTTGTTCAGAATTTCACATCAATCATTTAATTGGGGTTCTGCTATTGCTCCTGGAACTGAGTGGGTTGATGCTTCTATTCTATAAGCTATTTGCCAAGGCATTAGTCCTTGTTCTTCTAAAGATATTTCATTCTACCTGAGTTTCACTTTAACACTTCACATTTTTCTGCATGTGTGTTTTCAAGCAAGTCCTCTTTTGGTAGACAAGTTTGCATACTTTTTCATTGCTATATACATTATATACTGTTGCTATAGTCTAAAGCAGTGGTCACCAACTGCTGGTCCATGGACCACTGGAAGTCCGTAAGAAAAATTTGGTGGTCCACCAAAACAAGAAAAATTATTTGCATTTTTTATATTGTACTAAATCAGGAGTCCTCAAACTATGGCCCCTGGGCCGAATACGTGCAATGAATGGTTGTGTTACTGCAGAGAGTCTCCCTCTTCGGGGTCTTTTTGTGCAGGTCAGAAGGGGGCAGAAATTCCAACTTGGGGTCTGTTTCAGCCTCCTGGTGCAGGCTTTGGGCGAAGGCTGGAGGGAAGTGCCACTGGTGGCGAAGAGCCGGAGGGTCTTGTTCCATTGGGTCTGTATCATGGCCTGGAACTGGCTGACCATCTCAGCCCACTGAGCTTCCAGGTGCCAGTACCTGGTTGTCCACTCCCGCAGGTCTTCCCTCTGCTTGGAAAGCCTATGCTCGTAGTTCTTAGTGAGGTGCTTCTGCTGAGCCTCCTTCTCAGTCAGATTCAATTTGAACTGAGCCAGCTGTTTTGCCAACTCTTTCTTGTGGTGGCTGCTTAGCTCCAACAACTGCTTCCTGTTTGGGCCTAAGGAACCCAGGCAGGCAGGCAAGGAGTGGCTGGGAGGGGAGGGGCAAATAGAAGCCAGCGAGGCGCCCCTTGACATGAGTGACATCAAGTTCCTTGGTAGTACAGTGGTCTAAAGCACCCTGTTATTAAGAACAGCTGCCTGCAATTACTGAAGGTTCGAATCTCGCCAAGGCTCAAGGTTGACTCAGCTTTCCATCCTTTCTAAGGTAGGTAAATTGAGGACCCAGTTGTGGGACCAATAAGCTGACTTTGTATAAATATACAAAAGAATGAAGGCTATTGCTTAACGCATTGTAAGCCGCCCTGAGTCTCTGGAGAAGGGCGGCATATAAATCAAATTAAAAAAAAAAAGTTGGTCATCCCCACCCAGTCACATGACCACCTAGCCACACCCACCCAGCCAGTCATTAAGCAGATCATATTAGTGGTCCACTAATTATGAATTTAGTGGTCCCTGAGGTCCGAAAGGTTGGTGAACCCTGGTCTAAAGCATATCTAATTATGTGACATTTTATTTTATTTTATTTTATTTTATTTTGAATTTGTATACCGCCCTTCTCCCTGAGGACTCAGGGCGGTGAACAGCCAAGTAAAAACATCAAGTACAAATATTAAAATACAGTTAAAATATACATATATAAATTTGGCCCCATTAATTAAAAACAATAAACAAAACACTTAAAAACACTTAAAAAAATTAGGCCAGCCCGGCTTGCTGGAAAAGGAAGGTTTTAAGGGCACGGCGGAAGGCACCGAGGTCTTGGATTCTCCTTATCTCTGGAGGCAATTGATTCCAGAGGGTAGGTGCCCCCACAGAGAAGGCCCTCCCCCTGGGGGTCACCAGCCTGCACTGTTTGGCTGATGGCACCCCGAGGAGGCCCTCTCTGTGGGAGCGCACGGGTCGATGGGAGATTGTCGGTGGCAGCAGGCGGTCTCGAAGATAGCTAGGCCCTATGACATTAGACATAAATGATTAAAACAACATCCTTTCCAAGGTAATTCATGTTCTAGTTCAGTTAACAGTCTCACATTGCATGTACACATATCTCATATATTAAAATACTAATGAATGTACATTTGAACATGTAAGCCTGGACTTAGCTCTAGAAAAGCCTTGAATATTTTATAAATTGTAATACTCAATTAGCAACAAACACATACCTGATCATGTATTTAATGTGAAAACCCAGTTCTGAAAATGTTGTATAAAACATAAATGAATGTCTGAATAAGTTCATTAACTTTTGCATATATACAATACAATAAAAACACTCACTATATCATGAATCTTAAGAAAAAGAGAAAGATAAGGAAAGTATCTTAATAGAAAAAAATCAACAAAAACATTAAATATTCCATATGATAGCTACCAAAATTTAACCCAAAAGAGAATTCAAAATAAGGTATCAAAGAAGTTCCAATATTTATGCAGAGAACAAAACATCTGCAGAAGTTTCTCTATTCTATTCTTTGAGTGACGGAATAGTTTGTCCAGACTGTAATCTTATACAGATAGTCCTCAATTTATGTCTGGTTGGTTAACAAGTGTCCACATTCGCAACAGCCTCAGAACAGTGCTTTATGGCCCATAAAACACTTCCAGTCATCATAAAATATCACATATACACCCAGTCCCATGATACATTTTGGACACTGGGCAATGTGTTCACATTTATAACCAGTAGACAGATGCTTTGCAATCATGTGATTGCCATTTGAAATCTGTTTCCCCAGAAAGTCAATGGGGAAGCGAACATAGAAGGTTGCAATGGATTTAAGATTGATTCCCCCAGCACACTGAGGCGTTTCCCTTCTTTTCTTTTCAGGAGGAAAAAAAACACTAGTGAATACCATTCCAAAAGGAAATGCTAGCTGATGCCAGTGTTCTGAAGGGAGAGTCTCTGGACCTCATGGTTGTAGTGGGAAGCCTGGGACCACTCCCAGTTCCACCACACCTGGGAGACTCAGGACATCTCTCCAGCATGACCCATATGTTCACTTAACAACCATCACTGGGACAGCTGGGATTACAATCGTTGAGCCAAGCGGTCACATTTTATCTCACTTAATAATCACTCAATGACCAAGATTCCAAGCCCCGTTATGACATAAATAGAGGATTATCTGTGCATTTATAAAGCACAACAAATAAAAAATGTTGTCCACCTACCAATATTTATTTTGCTAGAGTAATCTGTAGTTTCCCAGTCAAAATGAAATCTATAGTTACTCTATATTTTAGCTGGATATGGATTTAGTCGTGCTTCAAGCGGACTGTAAAGGAATGCATATTCTCACATATGTATGCAGGGATGTGGAGTCCCCAACTTTTCCCCATAATCCCTACTGTTGCAACTCTTAGTATCTTTTTGTACATATTTTCCACCATCTCCACTCTTTATGAAGATATTTTCCTTCTGAACTTTCTTTTAAGAAGCAGAAAGTGGGTCTTTTTCTCTTTCAGTTCTTGCATTTTGTTAGGGGGCAGAGTGGTTAAGATGCAAAGTAAAATCTCTGTCAGAATGCAATTATTAAGGTCAGAATAAAATACAAGTTATTTACTGTGTAGGCTAAGATTAGGGAACTAATTGAAGATTGAAGGCAATTAGAGAGAAAGAGGCAGAAAAATCATAACTTATGTCTTTCTTTCTTTCTTTCTTTCTTTCTTTCTTTCTTTCTTTCTTTCTTTCTTTCTTTCTTTCTTTCTTTCTTTCTTTAACTTACAGCTAATCTTCCAGGCATAACACACAGTAGATACAGCCATAATGAAGGCAAAACTAAACAAAACGAAGGCCAATGAAACAAAGAAAGTGTTCTGATCATTCAATAGTATAACTAAACAGAAGATCACAATTCATATCTAATTCTACATTTTTCTAGATCATGGGTCAGCAAATGTCAGCCTTACCAGATAGACCAGGCAGGAAACATGACCAGATATGCTACTTCTACTTCATTGTAAAGCTACATTAACAGAATCTTGCAAGTCTGAAAGTACAATTTCCTCCTGTCTCCTTTACAGCCCAAGAAACAAAAGTGGGAGGGGGGTTCCTTCTAGTTCTCTTGCCCTGTCCGATATTTAGTTATAGGCTATGCAGTCTCTTATCTGACCATTCCCTAAGCAGCATCTCTTTGCCCTGTCCCCCAAAGTCTTCCCCTCATACTACTATAGGCTGCAGCAGTGGTAGGTTGCTACCGGTTGTCCCCAGTTCGGGAGAGCCGGTAGTAGAAATCTTAATAGGAGAGCAAACCGATTCACTCCGAACGTCCTCACTCCCATTCTATACCTACTTTTATTTCTTTTGTTTTTAGCTCAGCTGTAAGGTGCGGCAGAGTGGATTGCCACACCTCAGCTGTTTTTTTACTGAATGCGCTTGCACAAAGCGCAAGATCGGTGGCGATCGCACGCAAAGCGTGTGCATGATGCAAACCGTTGGTAAAACTGGTTAGAACCCACCACTGGGCTGCAGGCCAAATCTGAGCCATCATGCATCCATGAGCTAAGAATGGATGGTTAGATGAGTAGATCTTCAGGCCTAAGCTTCAGCTAAGCTCCCAGGATAAGGCATATGCTGAGTATTGGGGGATCTTGGGTGATAACTTATCAGCGGCCTTCTTACTGGTGGACTGGCCCATCCAATAGCTGACACTTTCTTGACTTGCAGAGTTGCACCAGTGAAGTCAGAGAAGGAAGCAGGATCTGGTCCTTTACAGAAAACATTTTCTACTATCTACCATACATTATTATTTTCTGATTCTCCAACCCTTGTACATGTCATGGCTCATGTTTACCTATAAGGAGACAGAGTGGAAAGCCAGATATCTTCCCATGACGGAATTCAAAAGAACAAAAATGAACTGGAGCTGGTTTCCTCCATTTTTAAATGTGTATCTGAGAATGAAGGAAAGCATCTTGCTCCTGATTGGTTGTCAGAGTTGAGTTTCCCAGATTTTACTTATCTCTATCTAATTGTTATTGTTGTTATTAGTTGTGAAGTCATGTCCGACCCATCGCGACCCCATGGAAAACATTCTTCCAGGACTTCCTGTCCTCTACCATCCTCTGGAGTCCATTTAAGCTCACACTGACTGCTTCAGTGACTCCATCAAGCCACCTCATTCTCTGCCGTTCCCTTTTTCTTTGAACCATAGTTCAAAGGCCTCAATTCTTTGGTGTTCAGTCTTTCTTATGGTCCAACTTTCACAGTCATACATTGCAACTGGGAAAACCATAGCCTTGACTATACACACTTTCGTTGGCAGGGTGATGTTTCTGCTTTTTAGTATGCTGTCTAAATTTGCCATAGCTTTCCTCCCCAGGAGCAAGCTTCTTTTAATTTCTTGGCTGCAGTCCCCATCTGCGGTGATCTTGGAGCCAGGAAAATAAAATCTGTCACTACCTCCATTTCTTCCCCATCTATTTGCCAGGAATTGAGAGGGCCAGATGCCATGAACTTAGTTTTCTTCTCTATCTAATTAGATGATTCAATTTTGATGGATTAGCACTTTGATTTTGGCAGTTTTGATTAACTTTCATTGTCTCCTCTCCCTTTCATTGAAGAGAGAAATTGAAAGCATAGATTTTAAAATTTTCATATCTATGATTTCCCCAAATATGGCTAAATCTCAATTGAACTTTATTTACTTTATTGCTTCCCCTTCCAGTTTTTATTTCTAATTATTGGATTCACACTTTATCCTAAGCCAAGTGTCATTCTAACAGGATTTTGTTTATCTGTGGATTTGCCTGACATGTAAATCCAGCCATTGTGAACAATTATGTGGAATTAGAGCCTGCATGTATTCTTCTTTCACTTTGGAGTTTTTATAATAACAGCCTCCAGTTCCAGAAATTATTCAAAAAATAAATTTGGATAGGTTGATGAATGCTCAAAACAAAGTGTCAGTAGTATTTGAGAAATATTTAAGCTACAAATTGCTCCCTTGATAATGCTGATTGTTTACTTTACACAATCATCCATTGAGTTGGGGCTCTAATGGCATTTTTCTAATTAAAAGAAGTTAGAACAGTTTATATTTTCCAGTCCCAGTTACAAATCCTTTGGCAGGCAGTATTGAATAGTTGAAAGAGATGTAGTTGAATTATTAACTTAAACCAAGGGATAGACTAGCAATCCACAGCTGACTAACTGCATCAGAACAAAAGCTAGCTACTTAATTTCCCTGTCTCGATATATTAAAGAAAAGCTAAGGATATTAAACATTGTTTAATGTTTCATTTGGGGGGGAGGTTCTTTACTACTAATCTCAGAAAAAAAGAATTGTTTCATGGTTTTCTGGAGAAAACAAATTTCAGTCTATAAATTTAAGTTCCATGCTTTTCATTCTGGATACCATCAGGCACCAGGCTGCTTATTCACTTCTGTGTCAGATGTCCTATTCAGTTTAAAATCTCTGTCATACACTAATGCTCAGAGTAGACATGCATAACCACACTCTATTCCCAAGAAAGCTTCTGTTCATTTGAACACAGCTGTATTTTCTTTGGATAAGATAATAATGTTATTGAAAATAATCTCTCCCCATTGTGCAACTCGAGAAGAATAGAATAGAAAGTGACCAGATCGTCTTGTCTTAGTGACATTTAAAAGAGTAGTTTGCTCTTAGCATTCCCTACTGCCTACCTTGCTATAATTTCATGACCCACCATGAAAAGACCTTATCACTTTTTTTCTACCATCAAAAAATAGCATTCTCTCACATAAAATTGTAACTGAGCAGTGAGCCTGGAGGCATGATAAATGTAGAACATTCTTAAATATTTAAAGTTCAAAGCCACATTTTCATTCCTGGCTTCAAGCACTTCTTTATGGTTGCCAGTTTTGCATTTCTTCCTTAGAGTTCAGTCCACGAACAGATCTTAAGAAAAATAACGAAGTCCATTTGAATCCAAAAATACATTACATTACTTACAGCGCTGAATTGCTGATGTTTTATCTTCTCATCTCATCACCATGAAGTGATACGGCGCAACACAAAACTGAAACAAAACTTCGTGAAGCTCAAAAGCATATTTAATTCTCTTCATCAGGATTCTGTATCAGATGGACTTCGGCTCAGTTCCATCTCGTTTCCTTTTTTTAACCTTTTAAATCAATGGTCTACTTTACCTACACTAAGGAGACTAATATGCCACAAATCGGTATATTTGTATTGTAATGCCTCTCAGTATTATGAAATCTAAAGTGCACTTCATATAAAATACATGTTTGAAAACCATGTATATATATTTTTTTTCTTAAATCATTACATAGAACTATTGTTCTGTTAGGAGAAGAGAACACCAGTAATCCTGCATCTATTATTCGGTAAGTTCATTTTTTCTATGTCAAAAACTGCTCTTAACCTTTATATAAATATTTAGATTTTATATTATACAGTACATACACACAGAGAGAAAGAGGGGAGGGTGTCAAAGATTATCCACCTGAAACAAATAAAATAGTTTTCTCTGAACTTGTTCACTAAAACCTTTCACCTGTTCAACTTGTTAATTTTTGCTGTCTTTCTAGTATTTTAACCTGCTGATCTCAGCATCCTTCTCAATTCTCTGAAAAAAAAACCCACTTTCTTTGCTGACAGCTTACAGACTTCACCTTCTTAAATTTTTCATTTACCTTCTCCGCTACATTACATATAGCTCATTTTTATGTCTGTCTTTTCCAAGAATAAATTTTGAAATCTGTTATTCTCCAATCAGGTCGGTTGTCCAAGAAAAGACAAGACAGTTTTCATAAAATATCCAGCAAAATTGATATGACTCATCAGGGTGATGAATCACCCTAATTACCAGAGAGATTCCAAGCAGCAAAAATGAGTTAATTCTGCAAATGTACTTCAGAAGTCTGAAGTATAAATGCATGAGGGTGCGGAATGGACAAGATTATACACATAAACACAGCCCCTTCTCTATCCATGCTGAAAGAATATGGCTTTGTAAAGTTTTTTTTTATATTTCAAACAATTTAGGGATCAAAATTTGGAGTACTTATGTGTGGTATTTTGGTAAGGGGATTACTGATCTTGCAAGTCAGAAGACTATAGAATTGTTTTCCAGAAGCCAGCTATGTAATGGACAGTGAATTCAAACCATAATTACAAAGTTATTTATTTTTATCAGCTTTTATATTTTGTGGAAAGCACTCTAATCCACTCACAACACATCTAAAATAAACTTTAATGTACAAGAATATTTGCCTGTCCCACACATTTTCACAGGGAGGTCAGGCTCCAGGTTCCTTCTTTTAAGTCTTATCATCTTATGGGACGTAGGAAGCATGCCTTTTCTGGGTTGCCCCTGCTCTCTGGCATGGTCTCTCTCTTTCCCATATATAACAGGCCCCCACTCTCTTTATATTTAGGATGTGACTTTTGCCTCACTTCTGGAGGAAGAGAGAGGAACCTGCCCCACTGTGTAGGGGCTGTGTAGAGAGAGTTTCCTCCTTTAAATTCCTGGGATTCCATCTCAGCGAAGACTTCACCTGGAAAAACAACATGATCCAGGTGGCCAGGATGGCCCAACAGAGACTAAATTTCTTTAGGGTCTTGCATAAAAACAGGGTGGAACAACAACTGATGACCTCCTTTTACCAGTCCACAATAGAAAGTTTCCTCACTTATTGCATCATGGTATGGCATGCCGGTCTGACAGCTGCGGATAGAAAAATATTACAGAGGGTGGTGAGCAGAACACAAAACATCATGAGCTGTCCCCTGATACACTAGATGAGATCGCTAGGGCTTGCTGTCTTAGAAGAGTGAAGAAAATTCTCAGGGACGACTCTCACCCTGGTCACCACTTCTTTACCCTCCTACCATCAGGAAGGAGATATAGAAATAAAGCCAACCACATAAACAGGCTGAAGAACAGTTTTTATCCATGGGCTGTCAGACTCCTGAATGAGAAATAACATCCTAACTACGTAGTATGATGGACTGCAGGGCCGGCACAATGTATAACATGTTCCCACTGGTGCAATAGGACTGGATGTTTTGTTAATATGATTTATTGGGTTAGGGATTTTTTGTCTTCACTGTGAGTTGTATTGTGTTGGGGGGAGGTGCACTGAGGGAGCTCAACCAATCTCATTGTACATACATTGTGCACTGACAATAAAGATTTGAATTTGAATTTGAATTTGAAATTCCTCCTCTGGGCTTAGTTACCACTTTAAATTTGGGCTTTTCGCTTTTGTATTGTATTTAGGTATTGGTTGTTTGTTATTATTTGCTTTTTATTGTTGGCATTGTTGGGCTGGATATGGCAATTTATCCACCTTTAAAGTCCTTAAAAAGTGGATAAAAATGTCAATTCTATTGTTATGCTGTAGTTTAGAATTATAATGACATTCTACAGTAGTCTAGAAAGGACCATGTTCCTGTCAGGGACTCTGCACTTAAAGGTCCATGATGATATTTTGTCTTGTTTTCCCTGCTTGCTTGCTTTCTTTGCCTGTGTACCTGTCCTCTTTATACATGTGACCTATGATATAATCAAAGCGAGGCAGCCATATCTTTAACCATAACTCTTAACATCTTGTCCAAGAGCTTTGCAGGACTTTCACTATACTATCCTTTCAAAAGAAACCAAAATCCTGTGGATCTTTAGCTCATTAAAGGTAAGGGTAAAGGTTCCCCTCACACATATGTGCTAGTCATTCCTGACTCTAGGGCTTGGTGCTCATCTCCGTTTCAAAGCTGAAGAGCCAGCGCTGTCCAAAGATGTCTCCAAGTTCATGTGGCCAGTATAACTAAAAGCCAAAGGTGCACGGAACGCTGTTACCTTTCCACCAAGGGTGGTCCCTATTTTTCTACTTGCATTTTTTACATGCTTTCATACTGCTATGTTGGCTGACAAGTAACAGGAGCTCACCCTGTTACGTGGCACTATAGATTCGAACTGCTGAACTGCGGACCTTTTGATCGACAAGCTCAGCGTCTTAACCAATGGGTTACACATTAACGATCTGAAAATATTTCTGTTTCCTTCAAAGGTAGGAATCAGATGTCATTTTATTGGGTTGGAACCAATAGATGCAATTAGATCCCAAGAAAATATTTTTCATAGTACATTTTAAGTATGAGATTTAACGTTATGTGTAAACTCTTGAGACACTGAAAACTTTGAAGATATATAATTTTGCTACCTACAATGCAGTGGTGGGTTGACCCCGGTTCGCACTGGTTCTATAGAACCAGTAGTAAAACCAGTGGGAGGCTCCGCCCACTGACCCCGACGTCATCAAGATTCTTCTGTGCATGTGCAGAAGCTTCTGCTTGCGCGCACTCGGCCCCATTGCGAACCGGTAGTAAAGGTAAGTAGAACCCACCCCTGCTACAATGGAAGAATGATTGATGAAAGAGAAAGAGGTAGATCTATCATTTATGGAGTCATCCAGGTTATGGTTGTCCCAAAGGTGCTTTTTCAAAAGGCAATGAAGTCAAGGACTTTGTTTTCCCTTGAGGACATTTCGCTTCTCATCCAAGAAGCTTGTTCTGAAGAACTGAAGAATTGAAGAAGCTTCTTGGATAACAAGTGAAATGCCTTCAAGGAAAAAACAAAGTCCAGTTGCCTTTTGAAAAAGCACTTTTGGGACAGATAATTCTACCATTGTACTTACAGCTGTTGAAAAGATCAGAAGCCACTTTTTTTTCTCTCTCTCTTCTTTTTTCTTCTTTTTTTCATTTTGCATATCAGTGATAGATCTCTGAAGGCATAGAAGTATATGCTTATAGATTAACCTACTGCAATGATATATGTAGTGAGACGGTCAAATATTTTTTGTAAAAAGGGACAAATTTGATTGCTAGATTTGACTTGTAATAGTTTTTATTTGGACAGTTAAAGGAACCAGAGGTTTTTTTTTTCTTCCCTGGATTGGATGGCAGTTGGCCAATTCTCTTGGTACAATGTTTGGCTCCCATATTAACTTTTGACATAGTAAAAGTCAACCCAAGATTATTTCACACTGCTAATGTCATGTGGTGAATATTCCTTATGAATGCAATCTGTGCAGTAACAGCTGATGTTTACTATGCCAGAGAAGAAGAATTAAAGCTCCTAATATGGTAAATACCAGCTGTCATCATTGAGGATATATTCATAAGCAATAATCACCAGGAAATATTGATACTAAGATTATGTACAGACAATTTCAGCAGATCAAAAGCAAATAGAAGATTTGGGAGTTAGCCAACTGATTAGTCTCATGACTGCAATCATACAATGAAAAGGATTTATGAATAAACATATTTACAAGTCAAATTTGAATGCACCCAGCTGTTCAAATCTTGTGATGCCTAATTTATTGTCCTAGGATTAGTTGACTCAGGTGGCAGTTTTAGGTTTATTTGCCTGGGAATAAGATCTCTTGGTCAAAGTGCAGTTTGAATCTAAGCACATTTTGTAGATCCACTTAGGTGGCAACACCTAATATTGGATGATCTCTGGATTTGAAATAACCAGGCAATAGGTTGGATTTAAAAATAAAAAAGAAAGAAAAAGATGAAGTCAATGGCAAACAATTTTTGTCCTTGCCAAGTAAACAACATGTATTTATTTGTCCATGAAGTTACCATAAAATGTGTTCCGCTTAAAAAGAAATTTTACTTCTCTAAATACCGTAGGATTGGCCTCTAACATGAAGTGAATACATTCCCTTATCAGAAGAAATTTCAAATCCTCTTCAATTGAAAGACTCCCCTGGACTGCTTTGTGAGATGTAACAAAGAATTGGCAATGAAGATTTTCTGCATAAAACTCTATATATCTTATGGGTTTAAAGTGTTCTTCCAGATACCTGTTCACATTATTGAATATAGAAATGTTTGTGAAACAATAACAAATATACTGTAGCACCTCTTAAAAATTAAAAAAATGGCACAATGAACTTTCCCACTTTATATAAAAAAGGAATCATCTGATCATCAAATTTAATAATACTGAAAAAATTATGACTTCTAACACCAAAGATGTTACCTAGTGTGGCAATGAAATAACAGTAAGCAAAACTAAGCTCAGAGACCACCAAGGACTCCAGAGTTCAATGCTGAGCTACATATTGGTAAAAACACCTGAACCAATCAGATGCTGTTGTTTTGTTTGGAGGTAACCAATAAAATTACTGGGGTAAGTATGTCCCTGTAATTTCATATATTCATTGGCATTAGTCCAAAAATTACATTAGTTCAGCTGCCTGATGTTTGTTGGGTATAAATAGATACATGTAGTGTGGAAATATAGATAGTCCTCACTTAACAACTGGTCTCATAATGACCAAAGTTACAACGGCCTCAGTAAGGGTGGACATTACTGGATGTGTACATTCTGTAAAGCACTTCTGATCATCCAATAACATCTCACCCATCCCCCCTCAGTCACATGACCACATTTTGTGACATTTTTGCCATTTTCCATTGCAAAAATGATCATAACGTTGAATTATGTCACATGGAGATCTGCTTAAGGACTGCCCAACAACAACCAAAATTGTGGTCATAAATTGAAGACTATGTGAATTCCATTATAATGACATTTCTATTTCTGTACCATTAAGTGTTAACAATAGAAGAAACAGTAGAAACTGTGTGGAAGGCAGGAATAAGAAGCCCTTATAATCATATGTAAAAACAAGTAGTAAAACCAATTAAATAAGGAAAGGCATTTCACACTTTCTGTTTCTATGTCTTATAGGCATTTCTAGCAACTGCTTTGATAAAAAAAGGAAAATCAGTAGCTTTACAGAATAAAAGAAAACCTGTATGGCTAATCTCAGCCTGAAAGACAGCTTTAGGTCCTGGATTTTTAAATTCAAATCTAGAGCCTGTGTTTTTTTATAATTACCTAGCAATTAATTAAGATTTACTCAGAGACAAATATTCTATTTCATTTAGGGAAGCCTTAAAAACAGTTTGGCCAAACCCAATTGCTTACAGAAACTTGCACTAATTCAAGACAGAGAAAGTGTAGCATAAATACATCTATTTTTTTAAAAAAATTGATATTTACACAGCCTAATCTGTGCCCCTGCACCAAGGTTTTTGGTTGTCTATCCTGCTATTTATTTATTTATTTATCTATTTTATTTGTCAAGAACGTATTTGGTAATAAATATAAGCATGGATTGGATACATAAAATAGGTACAAATAGAAGAAACATTAAGACAGGGACGGTAGGCACGCTGGTGCTCTTATGCACGCCCCTTACAGACCTCTTAGGAATGGGGTGAGGTCAACAGTAGACAGCCTTAGGTTAAAATTTAGGGGGTTTTGGGATGAAACCACAGAGTCAGGTAGTGTATTCCAGGCATTGATCACTCTGTTGCTGAAGTCATATTTTCTGCAATCGAGTTTGGTGCAGTTTACCTTAAGTTTGTATCTATTGTGTGCGCATGTATTGTTGTGGTTGAAGCTGAAGTAGTCATTGACAGGTAGGACATTGTAGCAGATAATTTTATGAGCTATGCTTAGGTCATACTGAAGGCAGCGTAGTTCTAAGTTTTCTAAGCCCAGAATTTCAAGTCTGGTGGCATAAGGTATTTTGTTGTGAGCAGAGGAGCGGAGGACTCTTCTTGTGAAATATTCCTGGACATGTTCAATTGTATTAATGTCCGATATGCAGTGCGGGTTCCAGACAGATGAGCTGTATTCGAGAATTGGTTGAGCAAATGTTTTGTATGCTCTGGTTAGTAGTATGATATTACCGGAGAAGAAGCTACGCAAGATTAAGTTTACAACTCTTAATGCCTTTTTGGCGATGTTACAGTGGACTTTGGCACTTAGATCATTAGATATGGGTACTCCAAGATCCATTGCCCATTATTGCTCTGTGTTCCAAATCAGGCAAACCACTGCTCCTTATATTTTGTATGACCATGCTTCTTTTAGGATTCCTAAACATCTGTTTGTCTGAGTTGAAATAAAAATGTTTTTTCCCCCTCATATTTAAGCTATGGCAATGTTCTTAAATGAAAATGCCTGCTATACCTGGAACAATGCCCTTTACCTCTGTTTAATATTGTAGTACATTTACATGTATTTGGGTGACACATAGTCACAACAGTACAGAACAAAGTTGTTGCTTTTGTTAAGCCAGCATCTCAGTTTTGCCCTGATATTTATAGATTGCTTGAATTCTTTTCTAGCCTTCCCTTTACTCCAGGTTTACTAGTTCCCACTAACGATTACCTGATTATCCCAGTAGTGCTTGTCCATTATAAATAATATCTTACTATTTATAGTATCTTCTAGGTTTTATTGATTTATTGGTATGATTCGAACACTAAGAAATATTAACCGTTACATATTAATCTATGCTTTAAATCAGGGGTCTCCAAACTCAGAAACTTTAAAACTTGTGGACTTCAATTCCCAGAATTGGAATTGCTGGCTGAGGAATTCTTGGAGTTGAAGTCCACAAGGCTTAAAGTTCCCGAATTTGGAGACCCCTGATTTAAATCATTTAATAGCTGAGTAAAACAATATATTTAAAGAAGAAATATTAAATTTCTGGAAAATGTTTTTCCCTCCTGGGAACAAGAAATTAACTTGAAGAAATAATATGAGAGGATCCATTTTCACATCAAACAGTAAGAAAATTGGTTTTCCCCCTGCTTTAAAAGAGAAACAGATGATGTATTTTAAGGTGCATAAAATATTTTTTTACTTTCATCATTTAACACAAAAACAGTTGCTTATATGTTTTCATTTCTAAGAAGCTATAAGTACTTTGCAAAATTACTTATTTACTTAGTTGTTGCAACTTTTTTGAATTTCTGCTCTGTCGTATATCAGATCTTTTTTTTTTTTAATGTTGTTTTACGGTAATATTGAGAGATGGCCTAGCATTGCTCAAAAATAGCAATCCCATATTAAACACATAGCTATTTCCAAAGCAATGTTCCTTTAGAAATCAAAGCCATTAGCTACCTTTAGTCCTCATGGATTATCACATAAATGGCATCTGATTTATTATTAGTACTAGTAGTATTTATTGATGTTTAAATGTTTAAACTGCTTTCATCCTGAGAGGTTTCAAGATCATGAAAAATAATAAATGTATGTAATAAAAACATCATCTTCCAAATAACAAAAAAAATTGAAGCAGAACAATTAAACTATGCAATAAAACCAATATAACATGCCAAGGTAAATTAGAATATCTTGAACAGAATCCACAAATAATGTAATGTCTCTGCTAGACCAAAACAGTACACTTAAATCAAAGTGCCCCTTCTTTGGATAATAAACATACCTTTTCTTAGTACATATCATGCCTACCACAGATGATGATCAGAAATGATTTCATCAAATAACTTTATATTATGGCTTGTATAGTATATTTATTGGGGAAAAGAAGTATCTTTTTAAAAAACCCTCTACCTTCCAAGTATTTTTCAGAAGTAGCAAATTTGGATTAGTTTCCATTCTTCTACACAGTCATTATTATCTTTTTGTTTAGACCTGTCCAGGTAATGTGTGTTCATTACAGTTCCTTTCAACAAAATATTCCATATATACCAGAAGTAATGGACAATTATTTATATAACAACTCAGACAGAAAGGTGAACAATAGATGATCAGACAGCAAAGTGGCAAGCTGGCAGGCCAATGTCTCCATGGGTTTCCTCCCCAACACATTATGTAAATTTAAAAAGAGAAGGTGACTTTAGAATTTTATATCACACAATAATATGGTTTTCTGAACCAGGAAAAATATATCCAGCTCTGAGCATGTCAAATCTACTATTGCTATCAATATTATTGCGCTTGAGCTGGCTCTGATCAAGAGTGTATGCTCATTTATATCAGATAAAACACCCACATTACCAAATGCCACCAGAAATTAATGTAAAGAGGTTTGTATGCAATTAGAAGGAAATCTTTTCCACCTGATATGGTGGAAAATCATTTGTGAATAGGCGCATAAGATGCTTCTCCCCAAGAATCTATATATGCTATATCAGTGATAGTTAGCCTTTTTGCCATCGCATGCCAGGAGTGTGGGGTGAGAGGGGGCGGTCACGTGCATGTATGCCCACACCCATAATTCTATGCGCCCCAACCCCACGCATGCGCATGCGACCACCTCCCTGCTCCCCCCCACTCCTGGCACGTGATGGCATGTTGGGCCTGGTAGGTCCATTTTTCTCTCTCCCCAGGCTCCAGAGCCTTTCTAGGAGCTTGGGGAGGGCAAAAACTGCCTTCCCTACCCCCCTGGAAACCCTCTGGAGGCCGAAAATGGCCCAATTGGAAATTGGCAAACGGGCCATTTCCAGCCTCCAGTAGGCCTCTGGAGGGATGGGGAAGGCCGTTTTCACCCTCCTCAACTCCTAGAAAGGCTCTGGAGGCTGGGGAGAGCAAAAAACGGGCCTTCCGGTCCTACTGGAAGTTGGCAAACAGGCCATTTCCGGCTTCCAGAGGGCTTTTGAGGCGGGAAGTAGGCTATTTCCCTACTTCCCTACTTCCGGTGGGCCCAGAAGGTCTGAAAATCAGCTGGCTGGTATGCACATGCACAATGGAGCTGAGCCCGCGTGCCCACCAATATGGCTATGTGTGCCACCTGTGGCATGTATGCCATAGGTTCACCATCACAGTGCTATATCTATTCCATCTTTTAGGATTTTCCCCCAAAAAATATTTTTCCACTGGATTCTAAGTGCTCCTTTAGCTACCATAATTCAGACCAGCAACTCAGTTGTTAAGTAAAGTGATCAGGTGATTGTGCTTATGACCTTACTTCAGCTTTATTTGTTGGTCTATAAACCAGGAGACTGTGAGCTCTAGGCCCACTGGCTGTGTGATTTGGGCCATTCACACACTCTCACAGCTACACCTACCTCATAAAGTTGTTGATTTTATTTATTTTATTTATTTTTCTTTGATTTATAGGCCGCCCTTCTCTGGAGACTCAGGGTGGCTTACAATGAGTTAAGCAATAGCCTTCATACTTTTGTATATTTATACCAAGTCAGTTTATTGCCCCCACAAACTGGGTCCTCAATTTACCTACCTTAGAAAGGATGGAAGGCTGAGTCAACCTTGAGCCTGGTGAGATTTGAACTTACAGTAATTGCAGACAGCTGGTGTTAATCACAATGCTACCAGTCTGCTGAGCCACCAGCTCAGCAGACTGATGTGGAGAAAATAGGAGCAGGAATCAGCATAGTGTAGGCTGGCCTCCTTGAGTTACTACTTATAAAGATGAGATAAAAAATCTAATAAATGAAATAAATAAAATTGTAAATATGAGGATTTGTCATAAAGTTACTAGTTCATCATTGTTGTAACTTTGAACAGTTGCTAAACAAGGACTACCTGTATTTCTTTGTGTCTCATTCATATGGACGTTTAACTAGAGAGGAAAGTCTAATGAAATCAAGGTGGCTTGTTTCTGAGTAGATACATTTCAGGCCACAATATATGGTTTTATTTCTGACTTTAGATCAGTGGTGGGTTTCAATATTTTTTTACTACCGGTTCTGTGGGCGTGGCTTGGTGGGCATGGCATGGCTTGGCAGGCGTGGCTTGGTGGACGTGGCAAGGGAAGGATACTGTAAAATCTCCATTCCCGACAGACTCCAGGGGAAGGATAGTGCAAAATCCCCATTTCCTCCTGATCAGCTAGGACTTGGAAGGCAGAGGATAAATGGGGGATGGGGCCAATCAGAGGTAGTATTTACCGGTTCTCCGAACTACTCAAAATTTCCGCTACTAGTTCTCCAGAACTGATCAGAACCTGCTGAAACCACCTCTGCTTTAGATGTAATTTTAAGAGTGTTCATGTTTCCTTGTTATCGTTTTCCAATGGTAAAAATATTTGACATGTGCATTTTGTCTCTGCAATCATATCTTTCCCAGGCTGTTGCTCATTAGGACTGCTGCAGTTACTATGCCAGGAATCCCCCAACCGGCTTCAATTCCCTAGTTAAGAGGTACAAATTGAAAAAAGCTACCAGAAAATATAATATTGTGCACCTTCAATTAGTAATAGCAGTAACTGCAGCAGTAGCTGCAACAGAGGAATGCAACTTGCTTGCACTATTTTGGCTCAGTTCTATTGTTTCCCGCTGAGCTGCTAGTTAATGTGTATCTGCTGACAAGATTTCTCTTTCAACATCTTTTTCCTGCCTTTTGTTGCACTCAGAAAAAACCCAACCAGCCTGCTCGTAAAATATGTTACTTTTATGTTCCTTGAAAAGTGAAAAATAACAGAGGGGACTACAAAGCCTTGGCTCAAATAGGAGAGGAACAAAATCAACAAAGGTGTGATGAATGCACATCCTGACAAATATTTGAAGTAATCATGAGCGGCCTCCCATAGAACAATTAACAAGAAAGCAGCTAATGAACAAGGCAAGACAGGCTGGTGCTCTTTTTTTTTCACACAGCTCCCCTCCCCCACATTGGATACATAAACACAAGAAACAAATCTTTCTTGAAGCAGGAGCATGAAACGATTGCACCACCATTTCAGCTAGCCTGTTACCATATGGTGTCATGCATTACTGTTCGTCAAGAGAATAGCGGTGTGGCAGGAACATTACATTCCTAAATAATACATCAGAGCAGGGCCTGTCATTTATGGCTATTATTGAGCCTCTGGATAGATGAGTTACATCTCTATCGTCTTATTAATTTAGAATCCCAATAGCCATGTTAAGTAAGTTGCGAAATACAGGAGGCAGAAATGAGGGGAATCACACAAGGGAATCTGTCTGGTGGAAGGCATCCATTAAACACAAGCGTCTGAAATCAACTGAGAGCTATATGAGAATTTGGAGGCAGAGGGAAAGGAGCCTCCTTGCCATGATCATAATGAATTATACCTCCACTTCAGGGTAACCTGGGCAATCTAATGGAAATGCATCCCTTGAATTCATGCCATCCCTTTACAGAAAAGTGAAGAGTATGACGCACAAGATTGGGGAAAAAATAAATAAAGGGAAACGCACCTGCAGAAATGTCAGTCACCGGGGGAAGAGAGAGAAAAATGTTTCTCTAAAAATAACTAGGATGGGAGAAAGCCACGATTGGAATAAGAGATTGTTTTGTGAAGACAAGAAGCACAGTTTGGAGGCCATGGAAACCTTTTTGAACAATCATTAATGGGAGTGGATGGTGTTAATTAAATTGTTTAGTTATGGAGAAACATGTGGAACCAGGGATTCTATCTGATATTCATGTGCCTGCAGATCTATCCCTCTGCATGCTAGGCTTTCTGTCCACTTGCTGTAAAGAAAGAGAAGGGGGAGGCTGCAGTGCAGTGGTTAATGTATTGATGGGCTCCCAGGGTCTAGGCCAAAAGTAGTAGCAGCAGCATTCTGGTAAATGGCATTGGGGATAAAAACTAACTCTACAATTTCTGATAGCTGAGAAAGGATTTCAGGCAGCCATTTTGAAAGGGCATTGTCAACATTTCTTCTAAATGTGTTGTAAATGAGTCCATCCATGCAAAACGGTTTGTATTCCTTCTGTAAATGATTGACTTTATAACTATTACGATCATGCTACTGATTTAATTTCTTTCTTTATTGGGTGAGGAAGGAAGGAAGGAAGGAAGGAAGGAAGGAAGGAAGGAAGGAAGGAGGGAGGGAGGGAGGGAGGGAGGGAGGGAGGGAGGGAGGAAGGAGGGAGGGAGGGAGGGAGGGAGGGAGGGAGGGAGGAAGGAAGGAAGGAAGGAAGGAAGGAAGGAAGGAAGGAAGAACTTTATTGGCCTCTTCCAGTTATAACTGCAGAAAGAGAAAATCATTAAACTTCCTCCTCCCTTTATAAATAAATATTATAAATATTTATTGAAAAAATACATTTTATTTATTTGTAAAGCCTTCTCAAGTTTTTACACTTAAATCAATATCTTATTGCTGGCCATGTAATACAACATATAGTATTTATCCTACAAGAACAACAGTTTCCAAATCCTTGAACAACTAAATAAATGTTTATTATTTCACCAGGGATACATAACATATATAGACTGGCCATGCTACATGAGAACTGAAGTTGAGCATCATTTGGAGGACTGTATATTGTACATGCCTATTCTAGTGGGATTTCCAATCAAGGAGGTTTTTTATATGTTCTGATTTTTTTCAGTTTATAAAATTAAAAAATATAAGTGGTATATTTCAAAACTGAATTTTCACATAGGCCCAGGTATTATATTTGATATCTTCTACAGACAGACAAATGGCGAAGGGATTAACTTCACCTATTCCTCATTCCAGAGGGTGGGTGGGTGGGTGGGTGGGTGAAGAAGGCTGGATTCAGACTGGCACCTTGTAAGCTTCTGCTTCTTTCATCAAAATGATGAAAGCAATGTCATGCTACAAGCTCCATCCCTTTTGATTATGTATTTGATGTCATATAATGAAGTTCTTTTTCACAGACTGATTTGTTTGACACAGACATGTGCTCCACGGATGCCACTGAGTGTCTGTACTTTTACATTAGACTTTAAACATGAAAAAGAACAGAAAATAATCTCTCAAATAATATGCAGTATGAATTTTAGAAGCCACAGATTTTTTTTTTAAAAAAAGGATGCTTTTATACTACATGCAGTGGAAGAATGATACAACTTTGACTTACTTTTCAGAAAATAAAAGAATTTCAAAGGCGTGATCAAACTTCATTTATATAATGTCTGTAAAATCACCATCGATAGAATGTTGTACTGATATGTGTTTGGGTGAAGCTGCTAAACGGAATCGCTTTAATGTACAGTAATTTCTAAACATGTATTTTAGTGTTTAGAATGGCAGTTATTGTTGTGGTCTGCCAGCAGCCTGCAGAGCTGGCAGCGGAATCTGACAGCGATGAGGCTGAGGAAGAATATGGGCCAGTCCTGGAGGCTGGGGAAGGCCCAGATAAGGGCTCTGCATCAGAGGCAGAGATGGAGGCAGGGCCATTGGGGAGTGAAGTGCGGACTCCAGAGCCTCCAGAGACTGATAGGAGTGAGGCAGAGGAACAGGAGAAGCCTGTTCCTAATGCACGCATGAGAAGAGCTGCCAGAAGGCAAGAGCAGCTCAAGCAAAGAGGACAACTCAGGAGTAGGGCCAAGAGATGATTGGACCCTCCCATAAGGCTTAAAACAGACCAGCAACGGCGTTTGGGCTTTGCCGGAAAATAACGTTGGTAGCTTCATCTTCTTCTTCATCTACGTCTTGTATTTATTTTTGTATCTGTGACTTCTGAACGTTTGCCAAACAAGGCCTTTGGCAGTTTGCCTAACTGGACTAAGGTTTGTAATAAGACTGAGGAATTTGTGTGGGAAGAATTTGCTTTAATTTAGTTGAACAACGCTGGGAATGAAGTAATTCTCAGCTGTTCAAATAAAGTTTGTTTGTTTTTTCACTGACTGATTTTCCTAATGCTTACTTGAGCCTGGGTCACAACAATTATTGACCTGTAAAAGGAAGTCTCAAATATTGATTCTTTCATTCTAAATACAGATTATAAATTCTCAAAAAATCATAAGTAAACCAAAATTCTAGTAAAGTAATAATAATATGTTAAGATCAGCAGTGGTATTCACTTATTTTCCCTACTGGTTTGCAAATGTGAGCACATGCGTGTCCATGCATGCACCCGGCCTTCTGGGCATGCACTTTGCTGGCATGCACACCTTTTGCGCATGCGCCCAGCCTCAAAAACGTACCTAAGTAGGATGGCATAGAACTGGGCGGGTTTCCACCGCAATTTCTGCTACCGGTTCAGCTGAACCAGTCCGAACCAGCTGAATACCACCTCTTGTTAAGATGCACTACTTCTCTCTGATCACTTAGCTGCAGAATGAAAGTTGTTGATAGCAGTAAGCAGAAAAGTTAATCAAATGGTTCTGCTGTCTCTGCTAGTTTGGGAAGATAATAACATTTGGTGAATCTAGGAAAGAGCCTTTTTTTTTCTCCCATATCTTTTCCTGTGACCCAAGCTTCATTTTCACAACCTCTACCCACCCACTCCCACCTCCAATTTTAGCTTCTGTAAAAGCTGGTTGTATAATTTAGGAGTGAGGCTTCAAATAAGAAAGCATCCTCCACCCTTACTAGGTAGGAACTTTGGAGGAAATGCCAATTCAGTTAAGAGACATACAGAGAACTGTGTTTTCATCAGAATTTCCATCTGATGTTATTGCTTGGGATGCCTACAATGTCGAGACTCTTCTCATGCTACCATCCATCTGTGTCTCTTAGAATAGGCCGATAAAATGGAGAAGAGATACTGTGAGATTAAAAGGAAGTTAAAAGAACATGAAACTAGGCTTGAGGCAAATGAGAAATTGCAACATTAATTGCTTGAGACATAATAAGTAAAGAGCTAGTAGCTGGTAGAATGTTTTGGGCTATATCCAAGCAGAACTATGAGAGAATTTGTCCTCTCAGATTCACTTATATAGAATATAAATAGGCTCTAACAGAAGTTACACTAAAAAGCCTTTTGGATCTATTTCAGATAAATGATTGAATTTATTGGGACAGCTTATAACATGCCATATTGATATCGGCCCCATAATTTCCTGATCTTGTTGTTCTTGAATTCCTTTGGAAATGTGATCAACATTAAATATTACAAGCAGCTAGAATGCCAACAAATGTGAACTTGAGGAAAAATAACTTATATTATTTTCAGTTCTATCGTGTGAAACAGAGTTTCACCAAGCATGCTTAATGGCTGGGCAAAAAAAGATGAGAAATTTATTTTTATAGCATAAAGTATTTGGCTTATTTTTGGATGCTGTCATAAGGAAATTTTATAATACAAAAACAGCTGTTCATTTAAACCACAAAGGCAGCCATAGAAATATCACAAATCATAAATGATTCATTGGTTTGGAGGTCTGATGGATCTATTGCTCATAAAGGATTATTTCTTTTACTTCTCTTTTCCCCCTTTCCTCCCCACTCTCTATTTCAGTTTTTGAACTGTTTCAGTTTCAGAAGGAGGGATCTGAGTCAGTGGTGGGTTTCAAATTTTTTTACTACCGGTTCTGTGACCGTGGCATGCCATGGTTTGGTGGGCATGACAGGGGAAGGATACTATAAAATCTCCATTCCCTCCCCAATCCAGGGGAAGGCTACTGCAAAATTCCCATTTCCTCCCTATCAGCTGGACTTGGGAGGCAGAGAAGAGATGGGGGCGGGGCCAGTCAGAATTTATACTATCTGAACTATTCAAAATTTCCACTACCGGTTCTCCAGAACTGGTCAGAACCTGCTGAAACCCACCTCTGATCTGAGTCCTCTCCCTATCAAGAGATCTGATGTTTACAACATTTCTTTTGGTTTTTTTTAAATTAATTTTATTTTTAATACATGCTTATTTAGGATTTTCAATAAGAAGTTTAGTTAGAAGGAAGAATTTCTTTTCTAAGGTTCTTATCAGGCTCATATCAAAATACCATATACCATAATTTAGAGTTTAAATACACACACATACAAACAGTGTATATATCACAAATGCAAAGCATGCAAGATATGCAACACCTTTTTATGAATAAGTATAAACAGTTAGTTTGCTCATGTTTAATTCTAGAATTTTCAAATTTAACTTTCCTAATAAAGCAGAGCCCAGTTTCTCAATCTGAAATCTGAAATCAGAATAGAGCTGGAAGGGAACTTGGAGGTCTTCTGGTCCAACCCCCTGTTTAAACAGAAGTCCCTATATCATTTCAGACATGTGGCTGTCCAGTCTTTCTTAAAAACCTCCAGTGTTGAATCACCTACAATTTCTGAAAGCAAGCTGTTCCATTGGTTAATTGTTCTCACTGTTAGAAAGTTTCTCATTGATTCCCAGTTGCTTCTCTCCTTAATTAGTTTCCATCCATTCCTTCTTGTCTTGCCTCCTGGTGCTTTGGAAAATAAATTGACCCCTTCTTCTTTGTGGCAGTCCCTTATATACTGGACTACTGCTTTCATGTCACCCCTAGTCCTTCTTTTCTCTAGACATAGAGAACAAAGAGACATAGACATAGAGAATATAATTGGCACATCTTATCTCTGTTGCTAGAAGCATAAACAGTTTCTTCTCATTCCTTTCCTAGCTTTTGCCACTCTATAATGGTGAAACATCTAAGCCTTTGCAGAGGTCGTATTGGGGGATAGGCACCACTGTCTATAGTTATTTTTATAATAACTATACAATTCATCCTTATGATAAGACACTTTTTTTTTCATAAAAGATATGAACATACATGAAAAGGAAATTCAGCTCTCTAATAACTACTTTCAAGCCTTTTAAAGAAACATCTTTTAAAGGCTCACCTTGTCTTTGTACTTATCATCAATTTTCTACTTAATTTCCTGAATCTTCCCGTGCTTAAAGATAGCAAGGTTAGCAGCACGCAGTTTGCAAAATTTTAGAAAGTTATGACAATTGATAGGCAAATTATGTCCATGTTGAAACCAACAACAATCCAAAGTGCAAATGATTATGCCTAGAAAGATGATGCCTTTTAGGGTTTTTAAGCAGCCTAGATTTGGAAGCCACAGAATGAGTTTTTCCTACCATGAAGCAAAGCTCCAGCTGGTATCATCCATGGCTACATGACGGAGATTAGACGCCATCTGCTGGATCTTATGAATCTCTTCTAACATGGCATCGTTGTTTTCCACATATGTACAGTAGGTATCATTTATCAAAGAACATACCCCATCTTGCCATGAAGATCTAAGGTCATTCACGATTCTGAAGGACAATTATATGAGACATAGATTGTTTTATTCTGTGATTTCAAGAAAGCATCGGCACTAGGACTTGCAAAGAGTTCTAGAGTTGATTACATGTTTACCAGTGAGTTTTTATGTCCTGCTACCCCAGATGGGGGAATCAGCCAGAAAACTAATGAATGAAAATTGCTCAGCCTCTCAACTAAAGAATTGACTCCACTTAAGAATCTATAAGTTCTTCAACTCATCTTTGGAATGGAAGGTTATGGTCAGTGGTGGGTTGCAACCGGTTCGCCCCAGATCGGGTGAACTGGTAGTGGCAGGAGGCTCCGCCTATCCACGCCGGACATTTCTGCACATGTGCAGAAGCATCGTAAGCGCGCGCACCCATGACGGAACCAATAGCAACTAGTTTTGAAACCCACTACTGGTTATGGTAGAAATTAAAGTGCCCATGATACCATATCAAGATTTGAGCAAGTGTTTAAAAGGTACAGATGCATTGAGCATGGAAAAAACCGAAATAAGAAGTTAAAAAAGAAAATTGAAAAAGAAACAAAATAAAAAAGAGGCTTCTTCTCTGTATTTATATTTTATCCACTTTCTGTATAGTTATGTTGTAGCTCGCTTCTTCCCATTTTCTACCATTTCTAATTGTCAAATCCATAAATCACAAATTCAGTTTTTTTCCATTTTCAGCAAAAGCTCCCATAAAAGGATTCCAGTCATTAACAAATGTAATTGCTATGTTTTTCCTAATTAAAAAAATCAATTTTGCTATCTCTCCAAATTCTGTCATCTTCACATTAGTAAAATTGACCACACTGATGAAAGAAAAGGTTTTGTCTAACTTTGTTTCTTCTTGGAAACCATTTTTGGATTATTTGCTGAAAACAGTGAAACTTTAATATTTGAATTGGTTGACTAGAACAGTTTATGATTGTTAAAGAATGGTGTCCTATAGTATATTCTACCTCAATTAAGGCTTATTATTTCTTATGCTTGTATCTGTAACAAAAAAAGTTGGAAGTTACTTTTTTCCCTTTCCTTTTTGTACTCCCAATTTTCCTTTTTCCCTGTTTCAATTTTCCCCCTTTTTAACTGTCTTTTTGCTTTGTATTCTAGCTTTAAAAAAAAAACTCAATAAAGCTTTGTGGAAAAACAATACATATAAAAACCATTGAAAACTATCTCCTGTGATCAACTGCAATTTTGACTTCATCTGATGTTTTCAATATTATCCATGTACTTGTTTTAACAATTCAAAACCAAAAAGAAACAAATCTATTGGAAACATAATGGAACAGGGGGAAAATGGAAATTATTTAAAATGATATTTATATAATTTTAATTCTGACATTAAGGATTATTTTTTTTTTAATTTGATTTATATGCCGCCCTTCTCCGGAGACTCAGGGCGGCTTACAATGCGTTAAGCAATAGCCTTCATACTTTTGTATATTTATACAAAGTCAGTTTATTGCCCCCACAAACTGGGTCCTCAATTTACCTACCTTAGAAAGGATGGAAGGCTGAGTCGACCTTGAGCCTGGGGAGAATTGAACTCGCAGTAATTGCAGGCAGCTGCCTTAGGAGGCATTATGCAATCTTATGCATTGTACTGTATAATTGCCTAATATCCCTCTTAAACATAGTAAGAATTCAAGAGCTATTTTGACAAGAACATTTCAGGTTTAACATATAATAATTCACAATCTGATTCCAGGTATTGTTCTTATATAATAACTTTGTATGCTGATAAACATGAATTATACTGTCCACTACTTTACTGTGTGAAGACAAAGCTTTTGATACGTTCAAATTAAGTATTTTGTTTTATAGAAATTTATTTTTCTCATATGCTTTCTAATTTCTACGTTATTGTTTTATTCCTTCTACTTTAATTACTGCAGAAATAATTTCTTTTACTAAAGGAATTATTTCTGCAATACAATAATTAAAACTATAATAGCTGTCCTCCATCTCCCTAATGTTTAATTTGGTATACAATTCTTGGATGGGTAACAAGTCCAGGGAATTTGCTTAGTTCCTTTTTTTACATTATAGAATATTGTGATGTGCAGATGATATGTTGAGTTTTTTTCAGTTATCAAAAATCTTTACCAAAACAAGTCTGGTGTACAATAAATTAGACTAAAACATTTTATTTCATTTAGGAAAAAACTTCTGGCCGATCTTAATTAAGTTTTAGTTCTCAAGTCTATTAAACATCTATTATCCCCATGTAAATATTCCTCTTAATGGACAAGAATTATTTGATAAGAATTACTCAGATGAAAGAGCATACTATAAGATAGATAAAAATTCCTCTAAATTTGTGGAGAAGAATTATTGCTGTGAAAATGAATTTTACATGAGACTAATATATATTTTGTGATCAGTGCCTATATTGGTTCATAGAACGTAGAATAACAGAATTGGAAGGGAACTTGGCAGTCTTCTAGTCCAATCCCCTGCTCAAGTAGGAGACCTATATCATTTCAGAAAAGTGGCTGTCCAGTCTCTTCCTAAAAGCCTCCAATGATGGGAGGCTTGACTTCTGAAGCCAAGCCATTCCACTAGTTAATTGTTCTCACTGCCAGGAAATTTCTCCTTAGTTCTAGGTCACTTCTCTCCTTAACAACTTCTGAAGGCAAGCAATTCCACTGGTTAATTGTTCTCACTGTTAAGAAATTTCTCCTTAGTTCTAGGTCACTTGTCTCCTTAATTAGTTTCCATTTTTTCTCGTCTTGCCTTCTGGTGCTTTTGGAAAATAGGTTGACCTCCTCATCTTTGTGGTAGCCACTCAAATATCGGAACACTGTTGTCATGTCTCCCCTAGTCCTTCTTTTCAGTAAACTAGACATACCCAATTCCTGCAACTCTTCTTCATAATTTTTATCTTTCAGCCTCCTAATCATCCTTGTTGCTCTTCTCTATACTCTTTCCAGTGTCTCAACATTTTTTTTTGTTTTATGGTAACCAAAAGTGGATGTGGTGTTCCAAGTGGTCTTACTAAGACTTTGTAAAGTAGTACTAGGACTTCACATGATCTTAATTCTGTCCCTCTATTAATGCAGCCTAGCATTGCCTTGACTTTTTTTGGCTGCTGCGGCACACTACTGGCTCATAGTTAAGTGATTGTCCACTAGGACTCCAAGATTGCGCCAAGTTTCACTTAATTGTACCTGTACAAATGGTTTTTCTAGCCTATGTATAAAATCTTACTTTTATCCACATTGAATTTGTTAGACAAAGCCCAATATTCAAGTCTATCAAGATCCATCTGGGTCTTGAGCATATCTTCTGGAGTGTTGACTATTTCTGCCAGTTAAGTGTCATCTGTAAATTTGATGAGGTCCCCTTCTGTTCCTTCATCTAAATCATTTGTGAAGATATTAAAGAGAACTGAGCCTAAAATGTAACACATGTGTGTTTTGTTTTAGGCCCAATACTTTTGATATATATATTTTCCCTCAAGTACTTCAATAAATCAGTTAATTTTTGGTCAAATCAGTCATGAAATAAACAAATATGCAGTAACTCCTTGTTAAAGTTACAGCTCTAATAGTGATGGTGCTTTTAGTTTTCCTGATTTTAAACAGTACCATTGAATGTATGCATTAATCTCAATCTTATTGGGCAGAAAAAAAATTGATTCCCTTCACATGCAAAACTGGCAGTTTTTATACTGTTTATATATTTAAAGTTGCAAGTTATACCTTTAATAAACAACTAAAAATGATAACCCAAATGTTTCAGATTTTATTAATGGAGTTTACTATAATTTAGCTAAAATGGCCAAATGGTCATACTTGTACTACTTAGAACTGTTTTTTTATGGTCCAATGCCCTTGCATCTTTTGAAGGAATTGTAATTTGGATTGTAGTGTATTTACAGTACGTACATTTTAAAATATATTTATGGAAATAGGGTACAGGAGCTGCTCAGAATCAGTAACAGTGGTACATAAGCCGAGGAAAATAAATAAATAAAATGATTCTGAAAATGCCTCAGCTATTTAATTTCTGTACTTCAGTCAGGTATAAAATATACATGAAATAAATGAAAATTTGGCACCGTGGTATTCAGTTACATAAAAATACATCTTTTGAAAAGACTCTCTCATGTTCATTTCTAATTAATTCTTCAAATTCATGAATGAAAGAAAATCCATCTGAAACTATCTAGGAAATGAAACATCTACACGGGTATATTTGTTTCTTTTGTTATTTTCTCCCAGAAGAGAGATGTAAGGCATCATTTGAGTTGAATGAATGTTTTCTTTTGGAAAAAAATTTTTTGGGAAAAATATGTGTTGAAATGCATACTTCAAATGATTGGAAATTTGATACTGTTAGGAATTTCACAAATAGCCTTTCAACAGCAGTATTATTGACTGTTAAGTAGCTATTGTTATTATTATTATTATTTATACAAGGCAAAAATAAATCTTCTGATGAGTATACAAATATCCACAGAGTGCGGAGATTAACCCCTTTCTTTGAATTCAAGTGCTAATGGAACACAAATTCTGTATATTAAAGTCAGCAGTAAATTAGATAATGTTGTGCTTTATATTCAGGCTATTTCTACTGTTCAGTTAATTTATCTTGGCTGCCAGACAGGTTGACTAATTAACAGATGTTCAGGTAGTAAAACATTCAAATTTCAAGCATTAAATAAAATTGCTTTCAAACATTCAGCGAAACCATCTAAACTGTCAAGAGAGAAGCAGGAGAACAGCCAAGGTTATATGCAATTTTATTAAAAGAAAAACTGGACTGCTTTGTGATGATGTATTAGAATGGATCAGGCTATGATCAGGCTACAGGAGCTGTAAATACACAAAATGAAGGAAACAAAACAAATCCCAAGAAAAGAAAATCAGGATTAGTAAAAAAAAAAAAAAAAAGGATGGTTTATGTTCAGTTTATTTCCTTTATTGGTTTAATTATTCAGTGCTACATCTACAGTTACTGAACTGTACTGAAAAGTGAAACCTTGCAACCTTCCTTATGACTTTCTTAGAAACATTTAGTTGATTGATGTACCCAAACGTAGACAAAGTAGAATTTTGACCTGAACAAAACAAAAGGTTTATTTTCCTCTTTTCACATGCAAGGAAAAGCAATTTTACTGACAATTGTTTCATACAATAGTAGATGTGGAAGCTATGTGATAAACCTGCATTAGGTATGGAAAGCATTGTCTAATGCTACTGAAAGAAGTTAGGTAATTGAAGAGACACTAAATAATAATAAAATGATCAAATCACTACTGTGATCTACATATTACATTTTCTAATATAATAATAAACTAGACTAGGTTACAATCAAATTAGCAACCTTGGCAGATTATTTAATTCAATATAGTCATACTTAAACATCATCTTTCAGGATATAATGAAGTTCAGGGGAAAAAATTGATGTTCAAGAAGAGGCATTTACAAAATATCCCTTCCCATAAATTGCTTGTTCTCTTTCTGCATCCAGTTAGGAATGCTACTTTAATAAATACAAAAGTATTATTGTCTCTTTTATTCATTAAACATGAAACTCAATCAACTGAACATTTAAAAATGTATGACAAATATTATTGACTACTTATTATTATCATCATTATTATTATTATTCTTTTATTCATTAAACATGAAACTCAGTCAACTGAATATTTTAAAATATATCATAAATACCATTGACTGGTGCTAATGGTTGATACAGGTTGCTGCCAGGGTCCTAGGTATTAACCAAGTATCTTCTTAAACTATATGATGTTCCGAGTAGTGCAGATTTTTGCAGTTTTGCTGGTGTTATTGCAGGAAGATGCAATTTCTTGATGTGTTTTGTAAAATTCTTGGACATGGTACCAAGTGCCCCAATGGCAATGGGTATCACTGTTACATGTTTCATCCATAGTCGTGTAGTTTCAATGGCCAGGTTGCTATATATCATGATTTTTTCCAGTTCTTTTTCTTCAATTCTGGCATCTCCTGGTACAGCAATATCAATAAATTGTATGCTTCGGCCCTCGACAACCATGATATCTAGCATATTGTGTTCTAAATGATTATCTGTCTGTATTCAAAAGTCCCACAAGATCTTCACTATCTCAGTTTCAACAACTTTTTCCACTTTATGTTCCCATGATTTTTTGGATACAGGTAGGGCGTATTGTTTACCAATGACCAGTGGATTAATTTAGCAACTCAATCATGTCTAGCTTTGTAACCAGTTTGTGTGATTTTGCTGCACTCACAGACTGATGATGATGATGATGATGATGATGATGATGATGATGATTTTATTCATTAAACATGAAACTCAGTCAACTGGACATTTAAAAATGTGTCACAAATATCATTCACCGGTGCTAATGGCTGATATGGGTTGCTGCCAGCATCCTAGGTATCAACCAAGAATCGCTTTACAATTGCATGCCCTGGTTCCCCAGCAGTAGCAACTGAGCTCTGTAGCCCATTTATCAACAGATGTCCAGGAGCCATAGCATCTGATGCGGTACTTATTGACCTGGGCGACGACCAATCCTGTATGGAATTTTGTTGATTTCTTCTCATCATTGGTGATGGTAGGTGGCTGGGTTGGTTCACAGTGGCTTAGCCACTACCAATCCAAAGACTGGCAATCCCATAACCATAGGGACTGCACCCGATAGCATCATCCCAGCCATGGGATGATGATGATGATGATGATGATGATGATGATGATGATGATTTTGTTTATTTTATTTGTTTAAATCAATGGACTTAACTCTATATATTTGAATGTCTGGCATGTGATTTGGAAGAGGTTACTGGGAAATGTAGAGATAAAACTATTCTGTATCCATAGAGTGATTCTTTTCTTTAAAAAAAAAAACCCTCTCTTTGTAAGTAGTCTTTTTTTAAAAAAAGTAAGACAAGGTATTAGGCTATGCATTAAGTGTAACATATAGCTTGGTCCTAAGAGCCCTAAATGCATTAGTCCACTTGGTTCATGATATGTGCTCTTAAGCCCTTCTGTTCATTGTCAGAAAGTTTCTAAATATGCTGCAAAACAAAGTTCATTTCCTGTTGAATGGAACTAGGGACTTAGAGCACTTTCTAATGTCATCCAACCATTGCTGAGCCAAAATAACAGTAAGTACAACAGGCTTTCTATCACATAGTTGAAGGCTGGGTAATGCTATGAAGATGCTAAAAGTCACTCCTGGGGAAATGATGAATTCCTGCAGATACTTTGTTTCCTACTGCAGTGTAAGTATACTGTAATATATGGCTGTTTGTCATGAATTTATATGGATCCTCCACATTCATGCAGTCATAGTGAATATCCATTGCCAGCAAATAACAGAAGACTGAAACCTTCCAGTCTTCCTTATGACTTTCTTTGAAACATTTAGTTGACTGATGCAGCCAAAAGTAAACTAAGTAGAATTTTGACCTGAAGAAGAAAGCTGTTCTTTCCTATTTTCACAAGCCAGGAAAAGCAATTTTACTGACAATTGTTCCATACAACAGCAGATATGGGAACTATGTGATAAGTCTACATTAGCTATGGAAAGCATTGCCTAATGCTACTGAAACAAGGCCAGCCCAAGTACATAAAAACCTGTGGATACAATTTTGGGTCATTCAGTATCTCTGCCCTCGGCTACAAATATCAAAACCTCATTTTGGCTATGAAGTGTTAAACTAATTCATTGTCCTAGTGGAAAGATGTTCTCAAAGAGAACGTCAAAGCATGGAAAATTGACTTGTTTGGTCCACTGGAGTGAAGTTGCCACAACAATTCCATTCTTTGTTCTGCTGTACACTCTATGATTGTAGCATTTATCTCAATTTACCCTGTCATAACAGTGGGAAGGTTTTGTCCCATCGATATATTTGAGTCTAAAAATTATTTATGCCTTGTTGCTGAAACAGTATTATTTTTTCCAAACTGGTAAGATGAGGTTGGCCCCATTTTTCTTGGATGATGAATGGGAAAGAAACAGAAAATGGAAATGAAAGACTATCCAGAAGTTTATGAAGTTTATAGAGATGACCACAGAGCTCTCTGGAGGATCAATTCTCTAATAAAATATAATTGAGGTCACCAAATATGTAGAACAGCATGTAATTATTCAGAGCCGTGGTTCTCCGCTTATCAGATGGAAATTAATATTAAAATGACCGTTTTTCTGCCCATATTAAATCCAAGACTAGCAGAAGAATTTTGCTTATAAGAAGAAAAAGCTACCTGTCTGCATTGGGAAGAGTAAAGAAGAACTTGGTGTCCATATCTATCTCTTCTCCATGAAAAAAAAAATTGCCAGTCCTTCAATAGGTTTCTTATAAGATCGAAAATCAACAATCCTATACTGACTTCCATAGGAGTAAACCATATTGCATTTTTTTGGAACTCACTTCTACAGAAAATATCTCAATTGATGAGGGATGCCAATCTAAAGATAAAGCAAAATGGTATTAGGTTTTATATAGTACAATTTTTTCACAATAAAACTGTTGTGCACTTCAAACTGAAAGAAGCAGTGGCTCATAATGGTTAAAAAAAACGATATTCATTAGGGAGAAATAGCAAAACCCAGGGGAAAATACCCTGTCCTGTTGTCCCTTTTTTTATTTGATGAACCTGAATGTGAAGCAGGTACTTCTAAAGCAAATGATAAGGGATTCTTTTCTCGGCTGGACTGTTCAGAAGTTAATTTAAGATGACATGGAAGATAAGCTACTAAGTAACAGCAACTATGGGTTAATTAGGTTCAGCATCCTAAGGGAAAGCAAATTACTGGAAGTGTCACAGTGCCACTAATTTTTATTATTGATGGATTCAATGAAGTGGATGGGAAAAACAAAAATGATTTATCATCTTTGCATGGAGAAAGATTTACTAATCTTTGGAGCATTACAGAAGCTGTACCTACATTTTAGCTCTTCATCTTCAAAATGAAAATTAATGGAGAATGGAAATATTACAATACAAGCAGGAATACATCACACATACTTTCCCAGGTCTGTATTGTTACATGGGACTGGGCGGTGGGCAGGTTGGACAGAGGTCTTTTTATGTTTCTTGACAAACAATGACTGAATTGTGTTGGTGAATTGTGGTAAAAGAGGGGTTTTGAGGGCTTACAGGTGCAAAGGATGCAACCTTCAAAAACATACAGTTTCTTTGTTAGCAAACACAAATATGTATCTGAACTGCCAAGGTCTTAATAATAACATATAAGAAAAACAGAAAAACTTAACATAAAATCAGAAAAAATGTAAATCTGAAAAAATAAACCATAGAAAGGAAAGCAAAAGAAAACTAATCACATTATTATTTCATTTAAAAGTAATCTATAAATAAATATGCTTAAATCTGTGTATATGTTTACCTATTCACCTATTTGTCAAATATTTAGGCTGCCCGTTTCAGAATGACTCTGGGCAGCTTCTAAAGATTCAAAGCACATTATAAGGTAAAGGTAAAGGTTCCTCTCACACATATGTGTTAGTCATTCCCGACTCTAGGGGGCGGTGCTCATCTCCATTTCAAAGCCAAAGAGCCAGTGCTGTCCGAAGACGTCTCCGTGGTCATGTGGCCGGCATGACTAAATGCCAAAGGTGCACAGAATGCTGTTACCTTCCCACCAAAGGTGGTCCCTATTTTTCTACTTGCATTTTTTATGTGCTTTCAAACTGCTAGGCTGGCAGAAGCTGGGACAAGTAGCGGGAGTTCACCTCGTTACGTGGCACTAGGGATTTGAACCGCTGAACTGCCGACCTTCCGATCAACAAGCTCAATGTCTTAGCTACTGAGCCATCACGTCCTTTTAAGCACATTATATAAGTATATAAACAACACAAGGCATAGTATGAAAATATGACCAGCATAAGAGAGGAACCACAGAAACAGAAGAAACATTAATATCAGCCTAACCCTAACCAAAACCTACCCAAACCACGTTGCCCCCAACCTGGGAAGGGAAAAATGGGGAGGGGGGTTGAAAATCAGCTAAAGGTAGGCAAAGTTGGTTCTCTGCAGGAATGCTGTTTCCAAGGAGAAGTATATCAACAAAAAGGCCCATTTCCTGGTTCCTGCATTGTGTCATTGATGGGATCTGAACCATGCAAACTGTAGCAGAGTACATACCTTTACTGGGCCCATTCTGATCTCACTTATACAGGTAGGGCAGACTGATTCCTAGCAGCAGCCAGAAACCAGGGCCATCAAGTATTCAATGACCTAATTTGGGGGGTGAACACTGAAGGCATAACCATCAAGTTTGCTGACCCAAGAACAGCTTCCCTCCAGGTCTCCACAATATCTCCATTTACCATCACTATATTGTTCATCACACCTGCTCTTAACTCCTCAGACATCTCAATTCTCCCTCCAGCCACCTCCATTCTGCCAGGTCATAGTTTCTTCCACCAAACTTCCACAAATGCTTCCACACATCCCCTCCTAGCCAAGCACTCTCAGTTGCTCCTGCAATCAGCACAACCAGGAAGGTCCTCAAACAACACAGAATATCTAACTCAAAACACCCTCACCCTCCTTTAGAGTTCTCCTCAGTCCCAAGTGAAGGCTGAAATGGGCTGCAATCAAAACATAGGTCAAGATACTGCTAAAATATATTTTTAAAAAATATCTAGTAATGAGATGACATCAGATCAAAGGCTAGGCCAGATGGTGAAGAACCAGATTGTCAACTCATAAAGCATTCCAGCTCATGAATTAATTAGGGCATCTGTCAGAACCCTGGCACAGATATCCATAGGGCCCAAACCAGTACAGATATGTCTCCCATCCCAGTTTTACTTCCACTGACACTCCAGTTCTGCAGTCCTGTCCCTAGTTGTCTACCCAAGGATGTCAAAACATCAGCTGAAGATGATGTAGGTGCCATTGCCCTTGGCATGGTAAGTCTGCTCTGCTCAGTGTGATGCACTTCCATCCATAGAAAATAATCGACAATCTTCTATATCCTTCAGTCAATGCAACTGTTACTCAAGTTGAAAGCCCCCACTGGGCCCTTCAAGAAAAGCTGAGACCATCAAATATTTCATTGTGAGAACCCGACAAGTCTGTGGTTCCAATCTCCATACTCCAAAGCTCCCTCCAAGAGGTAAATTATTCCACAATTGCTTCTACTCCAATTCTGCCTACATCTGCTGCTCTTGGTACCACTACCCTCCAAAACCAAACAGCCAGTTCAGGACAAGAACATCCTATACAGTGCTCAGATTTAAAAAAAAAAAAATCCATCGAGAGTAGGATTCAATGTTTGCACTTTCACAATTGTACAAAGCAATGGGTAGAGATCAGTGGTGAAATGTAAAATTTGTTACCACTGGTTCTGTGGATGTGGCTTGGTGGGGGGTAATGTGACTGGATGGGCATGGCCAACTTTTTTTTTTTAACTTTTAAAAGCATTTTTTCTACAACCTCTTTGGCCAAAGAGGTTGTTAAAAAATGCTTTTAAAGGGCTCTGACGATCAGGCAACTCAGCTGGGATCGTCAGAGCCTTTTGAAAGCATTTTTTTTATAACCTCTTCAGCTTTTAAAAAATGCTTTTAAAAGGCTCTGACGATCTCAGCTGAGCCGCGCGATCATCAGAGGCTTTTTTTTTTTTACTTCTAAAAGCATTTTTTTGGCCAAAGAGGTTGTATAAAAAATGCTTTTAAAAGGAAAAAAGAAGCCTCTGATGATCGCACGGCTCAGCTGGGCATGTGGGGGCAGGGATTTTTTATACCGGTTCTCCGAACCACCCACCGCCATTGCTACCGGATCAGGCGATCCGGTCCAAACCAGGAGCATTTCACCCCTGGTAGGGATGATGTTACACATTTTGGCAGCCAAGGCAAAGGCATGTTCTGACACCCACATGGTTTGGCTCATCTTCCAGCTTTGTTAGGAATTTCAAAAAGGTGCTCTCTGTTTCTTTTTTTACTTCAGCTTTTTGGGCTTTGACCATATGATCTTCAGCTCTGGACTTTTTTTCCCTTTTCGTTCTATTTACACATGGTAAATTATCATACAGCCAGTCCTGGCAATGGGTCCCCATCTTTTCTCTTTCCAGTTATCGTTATTATTACTTGGCCAGATACTGAAACACCAAGCAGCCATTGCTCATCCCAGACTCTATCTGTATCTATTTATGAGCTTTTGTATTTTTTTTCTTTCTCCCAGAAATGTAGAAAGCGAAGAGGGAGAAGAAAAGACCTATCTTTTCTCATCAATATGAAAGTCCTTTCCTTGTCTCCAGCCTCAGATACATACCATGTAGGAGTCATAAGTTATCAGAAGGATTATTCTGGCAGTCAGAAATAAAGAGAATGAATCACTCCATAGCTTATCTTCAAAGAAGACCTGCTGACTTTTTTCCCAGTATAGTCCACATTGGAGTTTACGGGTTTCTCTCCTTCCTTAGCATTAAGATTTCATGGATTTCTGGTCTGAATAAATTTAGTATTGGAGGCTTACGTATCCCATGCATTAGTCCTCTCCATTTTTTCATATCTCAGGTTAAACATACATATTCTCTAACTAAACTAAATGAGCCGTAGTGGCGCAGTGGTTAGAATTCAGTACTGCAAGCTACTTCTGCTGACTGCCAGTTGCCTGCAATTTGGCAGTTCAAATCTCACCAGGCTCAAGGTTGACTCAGCCTTCCATCCTTCCGAGGTCAGTAAAAATGAGGGCCCAGATTGTTGGAGGCAATAGGCTGACTCTGTAAACTGCTTAGAGAGGGCTGTAAAGCACTGTAAAGTGGTATATAAGTCTAAGTGCTATTGCTAGTGCTAAGTGCTAAACCCCAAAGCATAGTTGGGAACCCTTTCATTAGGTGAACTCATTTGCCATATAGCCAAGCACTATCTCTGACCTCCCAAAAATATCTTTCATATGACTTGCTACTGATCTTTTAAATTGGTAATCTTCCATTTGAAGATAGGGGCTCTACAGGTAGTTCTCGACCAGGGGTGGGTTCTACTTACCTTTTCTACCAGTTCGCAGCGGGGCAGCACACACATGCTTTTCTGCGCAAGTGCAGAAGCTTCTGCACATGCAGAGAAGCGTTTTGATGACGTCAGGGTCAGTGGGCGGAGATTCCCACCGGTTTTATTACCGGTTCTATAGAACCGGTGCGAACCGGGAGCAACCCACCACTGTCCTCGACTTATTACCACAATTGGGCCATAAATCAGGGCAGTTGTTTAACAGAACACCATGTGACCTGACTCAATTTTTATTACAGTCCTGAAAGCAGGTCACCATGGTTATTAAGTGAACCACATGGTTGTTAAGCAAATCCAGTAAATCCCATGTGCTTTTTTCCCTATTTTTGAGGAGAAAGTTGTGGTCACATGACTGTCGTATCATAAATCTGAGCCAATTGATAAGCACCTGAATGCAGTCATGTGATGGGGGAGGCAATATTTTACAATGATCAAAAGTACCTTACAGCCATAAAGTACCCTTTCCACGGCTGTCTATCAAATAAATGAAACTAGAAATGACATGATGAGATGTTGAGAGCAAAATGTGTACTCTTGCTTGCCTATATACTGCAATTTTGCCTGCATAACAGTGGTGAAATGCTACCAGTTCACACCAGTTCAGGTGAACCGGTAGTGATAAAAACTACTGGTTCAGGTGAACCGGTAGTAAAAATAAAGCTACCGGTTCCCCTGAACCAGTATTTCCGACAATCAGCTGTGCTGCGCAATTTATATTTGCTAGAAATCCTGCTTTCTATCCTGCTTTCTTCAATCATGTGGCACAGCTGATTCCCCCCTCGCTATTCTACTTACCCTCCCAAGTCTCCTTTTGGTGCGTATTGCACATCGCGCATATGCAGCATGCCTATGTTTTGTGCGCACTGCGCATGTGTGGCCAGCGAACCAATGGCAAACTGGTTCAGATTTCACCACTGCTGCATAACTACTAGATAAATACTACAATGTTTTAGGGAGGTGCTCTCATCAGCTACTTCCTCCTCAAAAGGGACTCAAAGATACTCAGCTGTTCCATTCCTCCCTGGAATTCCATTCCTCTACCACATCATTGTATTTTCAAATTGCTCTTTTACCTGGAGCTATAGTATCTGTACCATCAACTACATTTTTTTTTCTTCCTAGCATTTTCCTGCAAGTTCAGGGTCTTCTTTTTTGGGGGGATCAACCACATGTTAATTCAATGATTGCAATATGAATTGACCAACCAGTGTGTACCCAAGCCCAACATCATGGGCTGAAAGAGCGTGGCTGGCCCCAAATCACTTTCCTGGCTTTCATGTCTAAGACTGGAGTAGAACTCAAAGTCTACTGCTTTCTAAACTAATGCCTTAACTATGAGACCAAACTGGCTCTCCAGTGATCTATAATATACACGTTCAAGTAAGCTTGACCAAAATACAATATGGAGAGAAGAGTTAGGATTTCAAGCAGTGATGAGCTTTCAGGTTAAATGACCTGGTCTACTTTTTGGTTATCCCAATGTTTTGTTAATAGCTGCGGCTGGCATCTTCAGAGATAAGAATAGGGACTTTTATTTTGACCTGGCATGTATTTCATAAAGGTGATGATGATGATAATGATGATGATGATCACTATCATCATCATTTACACATGCATCATTTACACACATATACACACAGACTGGCTATGTTTGTACATGCATTTTGTTATAGGGAAAAATTTATATGATGGCTCTCTCAGATTATAGTAACCCTCTTGAGCTTTGATGATAGATAGATGATAGATAGATAGATAGATAGATAGATAGATAGATAGATAGATGTAGATGTAGATAGATATAGATAGATATACACTAGATATAGATAGATATACAGTAGATACACACACAGTATATATATACACACACAGTACTTGTATAAGGCATGTATTATTTTTTCAGTTCTATTCCTAAAACTTTCTAATCTAAAATCCCCCTTTTTCTATAGTTACAACACATTTCACTGAAACTTTCATTGAAAATGGCATGCCATTTTCATAATACTTAGTCAGGTAACTGTAACTCAGTAAATTATTCAGGAATCTCCATGAGGTCTCTTTTCATTTCCCAAAACCAAAGCATTCATTTTAAGTACAGTCACGAAGACTGCATTATTTATTCTGGCACTGATAACTGATAAATTCTGGACATCCCATGCATTATTTTTGGTAATGGTATTGCTGTTCTGTATCCATTATAACAATTACTCATTTGGTTTTCAGTCCTAGTCCTTGAGACAATATCCCATGACAACTCTCCCCCCTGTAATCTGTCATTGAACACACATTTTTATGTGTGTTTTCTTTCACTTGAACAGACTTCTCCTTTTCTTCAATTAACCAGAGACACTAGTTAAATGAAACTCTTGACTCCATTACCAAAAGCAATCTAAACCATGATAATGTGTAAAGTGACTATGTAAACCAAATCTCAATCTATACTTCCTTGTCACTCTGCCCATCTTAGTTTTGTTGGACTATTTAAGGACTAAAGACAGCCCCGTTTTTAATTTTCAGTTTTACAACTCAATAATTATTGCCCCAAAGCCTCAATATTGCAATAGGGAATCTCTAAATCAGGGGTGTCGAACCCGATTTCATTGAGGGCCGCATGAGGGTTGGATTTGACCTTGGGAGCCCGGGGGGAGGGAGTGGCCAGCTCGACATAATTTGTCAAGGCTCCATTTTCAGCTGCGATGGCCTCCTGCAGTCCTCTGCCTGCAAAAATGGAGCTCAGGGAGGCTCTGTTTTCGCTGCCAGAGGGCTTCAGGAGGCTGTTGCTATCGAAAACAAAGCCTGGGAGGGCTATGCACAGGAGGGCCACACAGCCCTCCCGACCTCCATTTTCGCTGGCAGAGGCACCATGGGCTGGTCTTTTGCTGTTTCCAGGATGGCCTCATGGGGCAGATCTAAGCACCCTGCAGGCCTTGAATTTGACACCTCTTCTCTAAATCAAGGAACAGCAACCTGAAATTCAAGGAATAAGGTCATGTGGCCCTTGGACTAATTTTAAGTCCTCCATGCAAGAAATGAATTAATGTCCTTGGTTAAAAGCAATTAATCCCTTCTTTGTGAAGAAAAGGGGTTGTCATAAAAGAATGGGTCCTTTTAGATGTTCTAGCTCTTCCTGGTCACAAAATGTCATGAACATATTATCCCTGTGGGAATACAAGCTTTAAAGAAAGATAAGTGTTCATATCCGGTTTAAAGATATGGGGAAATAGTCATAGTTCACAAAATCGCCATCACCAAGCCATACACTGTTTTTTTCAACATGTCGAACAAATTGAACCAGGCTAGATAGAAAGTCTTCACTGTCATGCAAGCAAAGATAATAAGATGGCTGAAGCATTTTTCTCTGAAGTAATGAGCTGCTATTTGGATCTGTGCTGGGTGGCATATGCTGTTAATTTAGAAAGTTCCAAAAATCTATGGTTGTCCTTTTTTTTTCTTATATGATTTTTTTTTTAATTCTATGTATAGTCAATGCCTCTGGAACTAGACCAGCTAAACCTATTTGTTTCAATTCTCTGTTGGATTGATGTTTGATGACTGTTTTAAAACAAAATAAAAATAATTCCCCCAAAATACAACAGAACAGAATACAATTCCAGTCAATCCAATCTGACATATCCCAAGATGAGAGAATGCAGTAGCAGAATAGCATAGTATATAAATCACCTAATCCAGTTGAACTTTCTTAAAAACTGCACATTATCATACATAGTACTACTGGAATCCTTTTTACATTTTCCTAAATATAATTTCTATTGAACCCAGTTTTGCTTCAATAATTGTGGGCAATATTGCACCATTATAATGCAGTATGTTCACATTATTAGTAATGAGGCATTGTGCAGCCTTTTATTAATATCTATATTCTTGCTAATGCAAGTCAATAATTTTCACTGAAACTACTTTTAAATTCAGAAATGAATTAGATTGTTTATATGCCATCAAATCATTGTTGACTCTTAGCAATCACCAGAAATGACTATGTAGGCTAAAATTTAACTATACTAAACACTTCACAAGCAACTCTTTACATATTTCAAGATAGAGTGGCATCTTTTTTTAAAAAAAGAAAATGATAGATTGGACACTAAAATCAGAATAGTTTACTGGAGTATGTATATGTATACGTATGTCTATGTATGTCTCATACATACATATATATGCACATGCACATAAATGTAATTTCATAGTCACAAATGAGAAAGCAAAAAGATGTTGAAAAGATATAGTTCTATATATTTTTGACTCAGCCTTCCATCCTTCCGAGGTCGGTAAAATGAGGACCCAGATTGTTGGGGGCAATATGCTGATTCTGTAAACCACTTAGGGCTGTAAAGCACTATGAAGCAGTATGTAAGTCTAAGTGCTAGTGCTAGTGCTATTTTTCAATGAGGCTCCTTCAGTTTTTTCAGAAAAGGGTGTGCCTGAGTGAAAGAATACAGCAAGTAAATATATGCATGTATTTTTGCTTTTTAAAAAATTCCCAGCAATGTCATTTGGCAAAATTCTCCTGAGATACAGATACTACGTATGTCAATGTCCTGTCTTTCATTGTAGAATGAACTCTTCAACCCCACAAGCCTTCCTGCCTTCTTCTATTACAGATAAATCCCTAAGGGAAATATCATAGGCAAGTTTTAACCAGGGGACTTTTTTCTGGATTAGGAAGTATAGCAGTGGTGGGTGTGTCTACCGGTTCTGTGGGTGTGGCTTGGTGGGCATGGCTTGTGGGTGTGGCAGGGGAAGGATACTGTAAAGTCTACATTCCCACCCTTCTCCAGGGGAAAGATACTGTAAAATCTCCATTCCCTCCCCAATCCAGGGGAAGGTTACTGAAAAATCCCCATTTCCTCCCGATCAGCTGGGATTTGGGAGGCAGAGAATAGATGGGGGTGGGGCCAGTCAGTATTTTTACTACCGGTTCTCTGAACTACTCAAAATTTCTGCTACCGGTTCTCCAGAACTGGTCAGAACTTGCTGAAACCCACCTCTGAAGTATAAACAGACAGAGAAGCTGAAGAATGACTGGATCACAGAAAACAACAATAGCTACAACATTACTCCACTGCCTCACAATAATAAAAGAAGCTCAACATATGCCATCAACATACATTTCAGAGTCATTCCAAAACAACTTGAAAATGAGATAGAAAAATAGAAGAAAATTTGGCAGGGAAAACTTGAGGGTAGATTCTTAAGGAATATTAGTGCACAGTTTATGATCAAAGATGCAGGTCTTATGAAGCGGGACACCATTATATCAACTACCTCTCCTTCACACCTGAGAAGAAACCTACTTTCTATTTTCTTTGACTCTTTCTAGTTCTCTGTGGGTCTCTTATGCCTTGGGTGTTGTTTAATTCTGTTAGCTTCAGCAAATCCAAGAGAAATGCAGGAGATATATTATTCAATGCCAATCTTTTAGGACAGGTTTTACTGTAGAAAACTAGTCTTTGACAGCACTTTGTGGGAAAAAGAATCCTGCATTATATTTTGTAGAATGAACTGTAAGAGTGATTACATGGAAGATCCAAGCTAATTCTATTTGTGGACATCATTCTTCCTTTTGTGTATGTATGTGTGTGTGTGTGTCTAATTTGAGAGATTTGTTGCAGCCCATCTTTGTCAAAGAAGGTTTTTGTAGTAGCCACAGGAGAGAAAGAAACGAAGGAAGGAAGGAAGGAGGCATTTATTACAATCTGCCCAAGACATAACAGAGATAATAATGTTTGATAAACCTAGGCAATGCAAAAAGTGAAAAGAAGCAATGCATTTTTAAAAGTATTGTCAGTCCCATTTGAGAAGGAAGCAACAGTCGCTCAGAGAACTCTGTCACTAAAGTGTCTGTCATTAATGATGATTTATGGATATGGATATTTGCAACAGCTGTGTCTTCACCTTTAAGTACTTCATGCAATATTTAGAAAGAACTGGGAGATACTGCAGCGGGGAACCAGCTAAATTGCTAGATTGCTAGAAGGCACTGCTGGCTTAAATCGTTTAATGTGTCTCCTCAAAGAGAGTACACCAACTTTTCTTTTTCCTTTTTTTACTCTAGAATGAAGCTTTATTTTTCTGGCAAAGATTCTGAAGAAAACAAAAAGCAAGAAGTTTATCTAGCTTGCTGTCTTTTGGGGAAATTCCAGATTTCTGACCATTAATGGGATACATAAGAACTTCGAAACATGTGATCTAGATCTGCTAATCTGGTACTTTACTATAGCTCAGTATGTTTTGTAGTATGCTGAACAACAAAAAAACATGAACGTTTATATGTAGAAAAATACAGCTCTTTCCCTACTTCACCTTCATTTCCCTGAATCCATTGCTCTGTTTGCTTGTCTTGTGGTTACAGGTTTGGGTTTAATTTTGTGTTTTATCTTTCTCCACCCCACCCCAAATCTGCTGACATCTACTGTGCATTAGTATTTGATCACTTTTTCCTTATGGGAATTTATGATTTAAAAAATATTGGTGAGAACTTTTAGAGTGAAAGAATAGGTTTTTTTAGAAGTTGACATGCACCGACTGCAGATTTTTCAAACTGAAATCAAGCCTTGATTATTATATTATTCTGTGACTAGTATTAGACCACACAAAAATATATGTTGCTTTTCATCTTCAAAGTATTTCAGGACTGCTTCAAAGTGAAACCATTCATAGCTTTGAAGCTAAATAAATTTTTCAGCTCTGAAATAGGCTGTGATAAACTGGCTCAGCCACTTGATCCTTAGGCCATGGGGTCACTGTGAAGAATCCTGATCTAAGCATAGAATTACCATTAAAAATTAAATGATGGGCTTTTCCAGTTTATTTTTGAAATTGTGGGGGGGAAAGGGGGACACTGAATATAACCTAAAGAATATCACACTTTTTTTAATTAAAGCATATTTTGCCACAGTTCTAAAAATATTGATGAGATTTGCTTAATGTCTGTTAGGTTTCCCTAAAATTACATGTGTCAGCATAACATCTTTCAGAGTTTGGAGAGAAAGTGTTGGACTCATATTGTGTCAATTAGAAGAGACTTAATTTGGTTGTGATTTAAGTCCTATAAATGTCAATAGTCCTGGATATTTTCAATTTTTCAACATGGGAATATTTAATAGACACCGCTGAAAATCATCAAATTAATCCCAGGGACAAATTATAAATATCAGCCATAATACAAGTAGACTATTGACAATAGTGAACAGCATACACAGTGTTTATTTCTCAAATATTCTTTTATGTCGTACAGTAGGTCTTAAAAAGGGTTTTCCTTGTTTAACTGCCCTCATTCTTTACTATTATTGTTAATATGATGCAAAGTTATATAATTAGAATAATTTTTAAAAATTTACTAGATAAGAAACATTATTGTCTACACTGCTGCTTAGAACAGGATTTATATAATACAATTTTGATCAGAGTCCTGATGCGCTAAATAAACATACTTAGGTTTAAAAAATTGCAGATGTTTTCTTCAAACTTGAGAAACTTGAAAATTCTTCAAACTTGAAATTTGAAAATGCATCCATAAATGCAATTATGTTTATCATTTTCCATTAAAAAGATGTCAAAAGAAGTTAAATTATTTAATAGGGCCAAAATTGGACAGCACCTCTTCTACTTGGATAAGCCAACTTCTTCAGATAGAGTAGGAAAATGTGGCTTTTTGGCTTAGCTGTAACAATTTAACAACAGCCTCTCACAAACTGGACCAAAGAAGGAAGAAATATTCCTAGAAATATTAAAACATGTACACAATTAACTGAATTAATTTCTTATAGCAAACAAGAACCCAGATCCATGTACGATTTGGTTTTGCTTGAAAAAAGGTGGAAAGGAGTTAGAAAAGTTTAATTAAACTTGGTAAACTTTCTTAAAACTTTCCCAGAACTTATGGAAAGCCTTTAAAAGCATAACAATATATCAGCTTTTGACTATTTTGCTTCATTTTTTGCTTGGGTAAAAAAAAAAATGCTTGTTAAACAAACTGCCTCTCAAAGTTAAAAAGATGACTTAGTATACCATTTAGACACCTTCCTATTATCTTGGATAAATTTGTCCAACTTAAACTTCTAAATGAACCCATTGGTCAAGAAAGATCAGGACCAACAGTTCGTACAAACTAAGTTGTATAAAGATTTAAAATTCTTGTTCAAATTTGATGGTGAAGCTTCTTTCTGATTATTTATGAAAACTGTTCATGTTGATTTAAGCTCAATATTTAAATATTTGGCCAACAAGAACTGGAATATGCAGCTAGGCACTATCAACATATTTAGGATCTAAGAGTAGGAAAACCAAGACCCAAATGCATATTAAAAAGTATAAAGCTAGATCCCCAACATGGAGAAATGATGCCAATATATTCATATTCACCTCTTCTAGGTCCCTCATCTGACATTTTATCTTTTTAAAGAAATAATTTTAAAAATGGTGTAACCAAAAATGCCAACTTGTAGCGAAATTTTCAAAACTGGCTCTGGGCCTCAGATGGCCCGATAAGCTTCTTCAAACTATAAAAATGATGGATGGCTGAGACTTTCTTTTCACCAAGGTTGGCAGTCAAGATTGCCGTACAGTTGCCTAGACATTGATATCCTTACTATCCTACAATATTTTCATGTTGATAAGTATTTATTATGTCTTATTTTGGTACTATCAGAAACAGGTGGTTCCTTTGCATTATGATGGGCTGAGGGGGCTTGTTTGTTATTTGTTATTGGACAGCACCGAATAAAGTTCTGTCACCATCTTCCCCCAAAAAGCCAATATGTTCAAGATGTAGACAAGATCTCCAAAGCTACTGAGATAGATGTGATATTTATTGACTTGGCAATGAGACAGAATATTAAAAAGCTATTAAAGAGACATTTATAGGGATGCAGTGGCTCAGAGGCTAAGATGCTGAGCTTGTCGATCGAAAGGTCAGCAGTTCAGTGGTTCGAATCCCTAATGCTGCATAACGGGGTGAGCTCCCATTACTTGTCCCAGCTTCTGCCAACCTGGTAGATCGAAAGCACATAAAAAATGCAAGTAGAAAAATAGGGGCCACCTTTTGTGGGAAGGTAACAGCGTTCCGTGCGCCTTTGGTGTTTAGTCATGCCGGCCACATGAACATGGAAGCGTCTTCAGACAGCACTAGGTCTTCAGCTTTGAAATGGAAATGAGCACCACCCCCTAGAGTCGGGAGCAACTAGCACATAAGTGTGAGGGGAATCTTTACTTTTATCTTAAAGAGACCTTTAACCCTATAAGCACCAGATAGGATGTGATTGAAATGAACAACTCAACTGGAAAACTAGAAATCAGTGCATACAGTTATATGTATAATTGATTTATTCAAGCAATTAATATTCTTCAGAACATTCCCAGAATTTTATTCCTATAGGTCAATTCATACCCTATTGGAACTCCAGAAGAATCTGAGACAGGCTAGCCAGTTAGTTTAATGGAAACTCCAATACAAGTTTCTTTATTGGATTTAGTGAAAGTTATCAGCTAAATATCAAGTGGACTCACCATGCTTTCACTTCTTCTTGTACAGCTAAGCCATACCAAAAGCCACTTGTTGTGAATTGCCTGAAATTTGCCCCAAGCAAAGACAGTTTACAAAAGCCCAATGTGCCTGAGTAAGCAACTGAGGAGGATAAAAGTCTCATTTTCTTTCAGTTTCTATTAAAGGTTTTTTAAAAAATATTTTTGTCTCATATTTCTAGCCATCTTTATTTTGAAATGATCAAATGGCATTCAGGATCCCTATCATAATAGTGTAGAAGTGGAAGACTATCCCTGAAAGACCCTACTGAATGAGGTGGGATATTTTTAAAATCATGTTTTGCTATTATTCCTGCTTGTTTCCAAGCTGTTAAACTTCTTTAGTTCTTAATTGCCCGTTGTGGGAATAGTTGTATAGAAATATACTTGCATATCAGAATTACCCGTGGACCTTGCCACAGCGCGTACAGGGAAATAGGATGTCAAAATACATTACGTCATCTGGAAAGTCCCAACGGCTCAGGCCAAGAAATACCTACATGATTATTCTCGTACCAGCCTGGGAAGGGTCGTACCAGCCAGGGAAGGGTCTACATAACTACTATAATATGAGTGTATGCAACCCGATCATGTAACCACCCCCAATCCCACCTTGCTATGATGCTATATAATGAACTTGATGAATTTTTAATAAAAGATGATCACGGAGTCAGCTCTGGGCTCTCAACCCGAGATACCTGCTTGTGTGTCTCATTTCTCTCATGGGAGACCACCACATCTGGTGACCCCGACGTGATCTCGTGAAACGGATACGTCTCGATGTGATTCCGCAAGGGAATATGTCCCTGCCGACCCTCTGCTTATCGCCTGGAATAGGCACAGTGCACCTGACAACGTTGCTGGCGACTGACTCTTCTTTTTCGTAAGTATGGGGGGTGGAATGTCTGCAGCTCAGAAAGCTCATGTAGAAGAGTTGAGACAATTGGGCAAGAAAAAATACCTCTCTCCTCAAGAACAAAATTTTACCAAATCTCTTTCTAAAAGTGAGGCTGTTAAATTACTTGCTTATGTGTGGGCTCAATGTCCGTCCTATCCTGAGGGCGGATCTCTAAAAACGGAGACGTGGAAGAAGATTGGCGCCATCTTCCACCAACCTCCTCGGGCGCCGCCCGACATTCTGTGCCTTTGGAAAAAAGCCTATACCTTGATTAAAAACCATGCTGATTCGCCTCACCAGCCTTTATTAGATCCACCGCCATACCGGACTCCTTCGGTCATGGTGACTACCCCGCTGCCCTCGGTTGTGAGCCCCCTTTCACCCACGGCCCCCGAAGCCCCGGTTCCCCTTGCCGCTGCCCCCACTCCTGTTTCTCAACCTGGTCTTATTCGCGGGGCATAACAAAAAGCCTTAAAATCCGGCACTTTAGATGCTGCCGATCTAGCCGACACCGAGTTGTTCCCGGTCATTTTTCAACAAGCACCTACCGGCGGCATTCTTGTTGACTGGGAACCCTTGCCTCTGCAGATGATTAAAGAACTAAAAAAGGCAACCACGGATTATGGCATAGCCAGCTCCTATATCAGGGGTTTGTTGAATGCCATTGCTGATAACTATCAAATGTTGCCTCAAGACTGGAAAGACTTGCTTAGAATGCTATTGACCGGCACACAATATGTTGTTTTTGAATCAGAATTCAAAAGGGAAATCCAAACCAGAATCCTCCGCCCAGGTATTCAATGGACTGTTGATCAACTCTTTGGGGAAGGTGCTTTTGCTACAATTAACGCCCAGTCTCACAATCTAATCCCCCCCCGCGTTTCCTTTCATTAGCTCTGCTGTTCTTTCTGCCTTAACTCGTGTCGATGATCGAGGCAACCCAACCCAATCCTTCTCTGCTATTCACCAGGGGGCAACAGAGTCATACGCCGACTTTGTTAACCACTTACAACTCGCGGTAACGCGCCAAATTTCCAACCAAGAAGCGGCAAAAGAAATTTTGATGAAACTTGCTTTTGAACATGCGAATGCGGATTGTCAATCTGTTCTCAAGCCATTAGTCTCTAACCCGGCCTCCACTCTGGCGGATTTTCTTAAAGCTTGCCGCGTTATCGGCACCCAAACCTACCAGATGGATGCATTGGCCGCAGCCATACAAAAGCGGAACCAACCTCAAGGCACTTGTTTCAATTGTGGAAAACCTGGCCATTTCAAAAAACAGTGCCGAGCCCCGGGTGGCGGTGCTGCCCACCCCCTACCTAACTCCAGTGCCAAACCGAAGACGGTATGCCCTAAATGTAAAAAGGGCTACCATTGGGCCAATCAATGTTGAGCTTTCCCTCAGAATCAGGGAAACTAATAACGGGGCTTGCAGCTAGCCCCCCTCCAAAGGCTGCACCTTCTCTTTCCTGTGGCAACATTTCCTTCTCTCCTGTCGCTTCCTCTCCACTTTCCACTCCGCCCTGCTGCCAAGGCACGGATCTGAAACTTCTTGCTGACACTTCTGTTGACTTTCCTAATCTCCTTGTTGTCGCAGACACCCAGTTGCCCGGCCCGCTCCCACCGGATGTTACTGCAACTGTTCTCCCGATGGCGGCGGCCCGTCAATGAGGCATCTTTGTCCTTCCTTCCGTGATTGATCCTCCACCCCAAAATTGTGTTCAGATTCAATTCTATACCAATGTCCCCATATTGGCGAAAAAAGGGGATACTGTTGCTCGGTTTGTACTGTTACTTAAGGAGGTGTCGGCTTCCTCTGTGGAACCCCCGCCCACCGAGCTCTTAGCTCTTACAAAGCCAATCACTCCCCAGAAACTGATTATGCCATTTTTATTTAACAGCATTCTCTTTTCTGGCCTTCTAGACTCTGGCGCTGATGTTTCAGTCATAAGAACAGCGGAATGGCCCTCTCAATGGCCCCTTGAACCATCTCCAGCAGTACGGAGATGGGCGGCACACAACAGGCAAGTTCCAGTAAAAATTGGCTCACAGTACAACGTGTTACAAAAGGAATTACGGCACAAATCAAGCCAGTTGTCTTGCCCCTTCACATTAATTTATGGGGCAGAGATCTTATTTCACAATTTGATGCAAAACTTATTTTAGAGGACTAGCAATGTCTCCAACTCCCCTGAAACTTACTTTGCTCTCCCCTAAGCCTGTCTGGATAAACCAATGGCCACTTATGATTTAGTGGTCATTGATCTCAAGGACGCCTTTTTTACTATCCCGTTGCACAATAATGATAAGGAACTTTTTGCTTTTTCGATCCCTCAAACTAATATGTCTCGCCCTACCCCGCGCTATCAATGGACTGTCTTGCCTCAAGGCATGCTCAACAGTCCCACAATGTGTCAATTTTATGTCGATGCAGTTCTTTCGCCTTTTCGTACTTCTCACCCTCATTTGCTGCTTTATCACTACATGGATGATATCCTTATGGCCGCCCCGGGTCCTCCCGGCACGGTCCGACCTTTTCTCCCTGAACTGATTCAGCACCTGTCCTCTCATGGGTTTCAGGTGGCTCTAGAAAAAATTCAGACCCACCCACCTTTTTCATATCTGGGTCATAAAGTCTTAACCTCCTCGTCTTCACCCACCCTGCCTCATATTGTTCTTCTGAATCCTCTTACTCTTGTGGCCCTCCAGCAGATATTAGGTGCGATAAATTTTGTCTGCCCATTTCTTGCATTCACCACGGCCCAACTTTTCCCCCTTTTCCTGGCCCTCAAAGGCCCTTCATCTCCCTCATCAGTCGTTGTTTTGACTGATCCTCAAAAGCATGTGCTAACTCTCATCGACTCCGCGATGGCCACTCGTTGGGTGGATCGAGCCATTCCTAATGAACCTGTGTCCCTTGTACTTTTTAACACCCCCTCCATCCCAACCACTGCCCTGATTCAATATAAAAAGGGCACTGTTGCCATCCTGGAATGGATTCATCTTCCTAATACTCCGCGCAAATCTATTAACCCCTTGCATTATATGTTCGCCTTGCTCATCACCAAAGGCCGGTTTCGAGCAAAGTGTCTCATTGGCTTTGATGTTATTTCCTTGTTTGTTCCTATGTCCCTCACCACTTGGGAACCCCAGTATGCTACCTCTGATCCCCTGCAACTTTCTTTGGCAGAATGGGCGGGCAGTGTCTCCTGTCATGTCCCATCTGACCCTCGCTTTCAACTCCTTCACAATGTTCCGATGTTTTTCCATTCCACTCTTTCTTCATCCCCAATCTCTAATGCTGTCACTGTGTATGTAGATGGCAGCAAATCTTATGGAGCATGTGTGTGGAAAGAGGGGGCCCAGTGGCAGACCAAAATTACCCCTCCTCAAACTTCTGCTCAGCGGGCCGAATTAGCCGCTACCATCTTGGCTTTTCAAATTTTGCCCACCTCTCCCTTCAATCTTATCCTTGACAGCCTCTATGTTTACAAGGTTCTCACATCCTTGTCGGACTCCTATATCTCCCCATCTCTTGATGATAATCTTTTAAGTTTATTTATAACCCTACAATCCCTTCTTCATGCTAGGACTGAACCTTTTTTTCCAGCCCATATCAGAAGTCACCAACCATTTCCTGGTGTTATACAAGAGGGGAACTCTCGGGCTGATGCTGCAGCAGCCGCTGCCCTTACTGCCCTTCCTGATCTCTCTATTCTCTCCTTGTCCCCTATCACCCCATGGGTTAGCCACTCTTACTTTCACCAAAATCGTAAGGCCTTAATGAAACAATTCTCTCTCTGCAACGGAGGCCTCTGCTATTATTCAGCAATGCCCCACTTGCAGCTTACAAGCACACTCTGTCCCCTAGGGGTCAACCCCCGGGGCACGGAGAGTTGTCAATTATGGCAAATGGATGTCACAATGTATCCATCATTTGCCCCCTGGAAGTATGTTCATGTTTCTATTGATACATACTCAGGGTTTATTATGGCCTCCACGCAGAGGGGTGAAGCCACCAAACATGTTATTAATCATTGTATTTGGACTTTTAGTATTCTGGGCAACCCCAAACAGATAAAAACGGACAATGGCCCTGCATATACTAGTGCTGTCTTTGCACAGTTTTGCCACCGCTGGTCCATCTTACACAAGTTTGGAATCCCATACAATTCCACCAGGCCATCGTGGAATGGGCTAATCAGACCCTAAAAAAGGCCCTTGATGCTCATATAAAACAGAAAGGGAAAATACCCCCGGCTTGCCGGGAATACAAAATACCTTGAACCTTGTCTTGTTTACCCTCAACTTCCTCAATGTTTCCGGCACCCCCGGGTCAACCGCCGCAAGTCGGCATTTTACTGCTTCTCCTATAGACTCTCCACGACCGCAAGTTTATTACCGCCGTCTTCCAGATCCTACGTGGAAAGGCCCGGCCTCTCTTGTCACCTGAGGTCGGGGCTACGCTGCAGTCGACAACAATGGCGAAATTATATGGACTCCTGCTCGCTGTGTTCGTCCATATATGGTCACTTAACCATGTCATTGTGACCAGTGATCCAGAGACATGGGCCAGCAACGCATTTGTGAGAGATTTGAATAAAGTTGCTTTACTTCTCAATAAAACTAACTGTTGGATTTGCATGCACATCCCCTCTGATGGGAAAACAGGCTTGGCGCTTCATAGTGTGCTTTTCAATGAGACCGGATGGACGTTCCTGTGGCCCCACACAACAGCCTTGCTTAAGCACACGTATGCTGTCCCTACCCGGATTTTAGAGCCAGCCCGTTTTTGCTTCAGCAGCGCCGGCCTGTCCACTAATGCCACGTACATGGGGACTTATACCAATTGTTATCGGACCATTACATGGAACTCGGTGGTCACTAAAAACTCAGATATCCAGAGGCATCTTGCCCAATCTCGGGGTGGCAATGAACTATCGGGATCTTCATTTACTAAATAACTGGACAGTACATATGTTCAATGAGACTATCAAGGTGCTGAAGCTGATGAACAAAGAACTGGTTGAAATTAGGGAGGTAGTCTTACAAAACCGATATGCCTTAGATATTATGTTAGCAGCTAAAGGAGGCGTTTGTGCTCTCATACACTCACATTGTTGTCCCTATGTATCTGATTATCAGTATAACATCACTCACACCATAGAACATATGGAAAACATGATCAAAAACAATCCCTTATCATCCGATGGACCTGGCACTATTGACATCTGGGCTGCCCTATGATCATAGCTCCCGGATGGTTCTTGGTTAAAATCAATTATGCCAACTATTGTATCTATAATCGTATTGCTTGTTTTGCTTTGCTGTTGTGTCCAATGTCTCCCCTCCCTTCTGCAAGTGTGCAAAAGTTTTATTCCCTCCAATAGGAAGCACGTCCTGATAAGTGAAACCAAAACCCTTCTGGAACTGGAGGAAGCCAATCTCAACAAAACAGAAAAGGAGGAGTTGTGGGAATAGTTGTATAGAAATATACTTGCATATCAGAATTACCCGTGGACCTTGCCACAGCGTGTACAGGGAAATAGGATGTCGAAATACATTACGTCATCTGGAAAGTCCCAATGGCTCAGGCCAAGAAATACCTACATGATTATTCTCATACCAGCCTGGGAAGGGTCGTACCAGCCAGGGAAGGGTCTACGTAACTACTATAATATGAGTGTATGCAACCCGATCATGTAACCACCCCCAATCCCACCTTGCTATGATGCTGTATAATGAGCTTGATGAATTTCTAATAAAAGAGGGTCACGGAGTCAGCTCTGGGCTCTCATCCCGAGATACCTGCTTGTGTGTCTCATTTCTCTCATGGGAGACCACCACAGCCCATTATTTGTATGACCTTGGCCAAGAGAAAGATTTTAAGATGCAGTTTTCTTTTATAGCTATGCTGTGTTTCTTTTTTCCACTCACTTCTGTCTTGTTTTTCCTTTTTATTTTTCTCTAAGTTAGCCCTCATTAAAGATACATATATATTTCAACAGATTGATCAGTAGAACTTATTTCTCTTTCCTCTCACTACTTGTTTGCATAATATTATCAATCATAATTAACTGATTAACTTGTTTAAGTAGTAGCAAGGGTATTTAGTATGTTTTATTACCAGTGTTTGGGATTTATAGATTTTAATTTTAACACTATATATGGTTATGTTTGCAAATGTTCCTTTTTTCATTATGGTCCAGATATTCATGAATGGATATGGTATATGCATTTTCCCCCTACGTTTCTACAGATTTTAAAATGACTAATATATAAAGGCAGTTTCCTTTCTAATGTGGAATGTTGTAGACAAATATTAAGTTAAAAATGTTAAAATAAAATATTAAATTAATAAAAGAAACTGAAATCTATTTTTTCCTGAAGAATTTTCTCATTAATGACCAACAGCTTATCTAGAAAGTTTGGCTGGGAGAAATTTATGTACAACATCATATATGTTGTTATTTAAATTAATTTTTCTAAACTGATTGTTTTTTTAAAAAAAATCATATGGACATGGTTATGTTTTAATTCTTCTTATTACACTGGGGACAGGAGATCACATAGCATTACTGTATTGATATGGTCTGACCAAAGATTTGCCTAGTTATTTTAACATCTTATATTAAATCTATAAACCATAAAAGTTCTTGGAGGTGATTTGAATAAAATTCTGTGTCCCTTTCATATCTTAACATTGTATCAACCAAAATAAATTCCAGATTATTTGTATAAATTTAATTTAATGGATTATTTGTGATTTTAATTTAGTATACAATTGGTTCTCCCAATGTCAATATGCTTTCCTTTCTTCACATGTACATACCACTTGTTTTGAGCTAGGTCAGTGGTTCCCAAAGTGGGGGCCATGCCCCACAGGGGGAGAATTTGATTTTTAATGGGGGCAATTTGAACCTTGTTTAAACCAAGTTAATGGTCTTTTAGGCTTCCTCCACATGAATAGAGTTCACTTTTTGAGTAAAGTAAGAATTATATATCACGGGGTGGGGGGGGGCTCAGGATTTTAGAGATGCTTAGGTGGGGCATGGCCAAAAAAAGGTTGGGAACCACTGAGCTAGATTATTTCCTGATACTTCCTTCTTTATTATCCAAAGTTAAAATTAAACATTGACACTGATATTATTAATTCTACTCCATGCTCCCGTGACACTAATTGCTTTGTTTGATTAAAATTTAAATATACTCATTAAGGTGTTCTTGAAAGTCTCTTTGCCAAACAATAAAATTTTATTAAACAGATGGAACAGGAAATGGCAACGTTTATTTTTTTCATTTTAACACTCATTTCCATCATTGTCTTTGGTAGGAGACATGGCCAAACCATTTACTGGAGATCAAAGAATCACATATGCTTCTCATAAAAAGAAACAATAAGTTAAGTTAAACTTCAGAGAAGAAAATTAAAGTGATTAGCACTCCAATCTCCTGTCAGATGTAGATATCGGGATCTGCTAAATATGAACAAATGTTATGTTTCCCAAACAGATTGCATCAGACCACAATGCTGGAAAAAGAGGAAAAGTGAAAGAAGTCAAGTAAATTATTGATCTTCAAATTCAAACCAAGCAATATAAGTACCTGATGGATCCATAAGACATATGGGACAGTCAAGAGCCTTGATAGTACAGGGGTTTAGTGCACCCTGTTATTAAGACCAGCTGCCTGCAATTTCTGTTGGTTCGAATCTCTCCAAGGCTCAAGGTTGACTCAGCCTTCCATCCTTTCTAAGGTAGGTGAAATGAGGACCCAGTTTGTGGGGGCAATAAGCTGACTTTGTATAAAATATACAAAAGAATGAAGGCTATTGCTTAATGTATTGTAAGCCGCCCTGAGTCTCCGGAGAAGGGCGGCATATAAATCAAATTAAAAAAAAAAAATCTGAATAGATCCAGCCTTGCAAAGACAATGGGTGATCATCATTGTATATCCAGATCAAGAAATAATGTGACCATGACAAAATAAAAATGATAATATCTTCAACATGGAGAAGATATGGGGACTGGAAAGATGCTTGTGATCACTTAGATAGCCATTCTCTATGGAAGGCTCAGGCAGGAAATATTCACGCAATCACAATTTATACCCAGAGAGTTTCTTTTTCACAATTGCACTGGGAAACATTAGCAGGAACTGAAAATCCAAGAACCTGGAGGTACATAAAAGGGAAGGGAGGAAAATTGGAGTGCTAACACAACCAACGCTGCAAAAATGGAATCACTCTAGCTGTGCATGCATCCCTTCTCTGAAATAAAAATGAGGAATCTTGGAGACAAAGATTTCAGGCAATAGAACTGTAAAAGAATTGAACTATGAGATCTTCTACAGGCAGATTGCGGGATTCATTCCTGAAAATCCAGGTAGCATTAATCTTTCCCTGAAAGAAAGAAAGAAAAGAAAAGAAAGAAAAGAAAGAAAAGAAAGAAAGGAAGGAAGGAAGGAAGGAAGGAAGGAAGGAAGGAAGGAAGGAAGGAAGGAAGGAAAGGAAGGGGAAGGGAAAAGGAAAAGGAAGAGGAAAAGGAAAAGGAAAAGGAAAAGGAAAAGGAAAAGGAAAAGGAAAGGAAAGCCCTTGGAGAAGCTTGGGGATAGAGAGATATGCTTATTTTATAAAATGGATGACATGATTACTTCCAGATTTTTCAATCTTACAAAAACTATCCACTAATAGCAGAGCTGTTTGTTTACAGGGAGGCACTCCTTCATTTGTCCAATCTTTCTTGGATTAATCATACACTGCAGTGGTGAAATTCAAATTTTTTTACTACCGGTTCTGTGGACGTGGTTTGGTGGGCGTGGTGTGGTTTGGTGGGCGTGGCTTGGCGGGCATAGCAGGGGAAGGATACTGCAAAATCTCCATTCCATCCCCACTCCTGGGGGAAGGATATTGCAAAATCTCCATTCCCACCCTACTCTGGGGCCAGCCAGAGGTGGTATTTGCAGGCTCTCCGAACTACTCAAAATTTCCGCTTACCAGTTCTCCAGAACCTGTCAGAACCTGCTGAATTTCACCCCTGATACACTGTATAATCCAAAGAATCATCTCAAAGAGGTAGCTCATATATTTATATTCCTTACTCACATAATTGCAGAATTAAGTACATGTTCAGGATCTTCACAGCTGTATTCAGGATATAAATTACCCACAGAACTGTGATAGATTATTTGCAAAAAAGTAAAACTGGACAGCAGTTGATATTTAGTTAATAACTAACAAACTAATATTTAGTTAATAAGTAACAAACAAACAATAACAACAACAACACCAGGATCCGTTCTCTTCTTCCACTTCCATCTGTTTTCTTCCATTTTCATTCTAAACTTGTTATGGGCTATAAGAGTAACCTTGAGGAACAAGAGGAAGACAATGGTCAGATAAAAGACATCTGAGTTTGAGGCAGAAATGTAATTTTAAAAAATGTCTCATACTTGACCCTCACCAATGCTCATGAAGGTAAAGGGAGGTGGACATGCATTCAGATTTGCAGGACTGATGTCAATCCTTCGAGGTAGACCAGACCAGGAAATCAAAGTTATGAATGCAATGCTACTTTTATCACGAGGTTATAGTAACACACTCTTACCCTCAATCTTTATGATGGTCACAGATCAGCAAATAAAAGCATTAAAACAATAATAGATAGTAAAAAATAAAAGACAGACATATTTATATATTGAGATTGGTGGTAGATTAACAGTGGCCAGTTAAAGTTTGCCTAATTTCACATACAGCATAGCAGAATTTGCCCATATTCAAAGAAACTACTTCATACTGATCTGATAACAGTTGCATGTTTAAAAAAAATCAGTATTTCCCAGATATTTTATTAGGTAAGGTGTTATAAATTGATTCCCTGAGTCCTTAGAGACTATGCAGTGTAGCAGGATGTGAGCTATAGTTTCAATGGCCCCTTAATCCACAGCAGGAGCTCTTACCTTTCTCATTGCATATCTGACTCGATTTATCAATTTATAATGCTGTCTTACAGCCAGATTGAAACATGTCTAATTACCATTTGTGACTGGAAATCCATCCTTCCAGATTTGTTCGAATTTGCTCTATTTTATTTTTAAAAGGAACAAATGACATGTGAAATACAAGCTGATTGTCTGCCCTGGAAAAAAGCCAGTTGGCATGGTAAAGTGTCAAGAGTTCTCATACATAAAACAGAAACATGCTGTTTTATTGACATAAAATGTGATCTTCATTGGCAGCGCAATGAGAAGAAAAACCTATGACCAGAATTAGTTCTGGTCAATTTAGCCATGTTCAAACATGGAAGGATAACTGTTAGATTGAGAGCTGGTTCCACATGGTTACGTGTACCTACCAGGCTGCTTAAATTATAAATTAGAGTAATTAGCGGTATGAGGTAAAGGAAAAAATATGGCCACTAGTCTTGTTTACCTGCCTTGGAGAGAGTGGGAAACAAAATTGAAACCATCCATAAAAACTATTCAGAGCTGATATTTTACTATTAGAGATTATGCAGGTGCGTAAATAGCCCATGGATCAGTAGTTCCATTATTCACATTATAGTCAAAAGTCATACCTGGTTAAATTTCTGTGTTAAATCCAGAATTCATTATGAAGAATAATAATTTCTCCACTGTGTTTTTCAGCGATGCTGCTGAAATCTTTTTAAACCAGAATTCAGTAGCTGATTCTGAATTCTATTTGGGTAGGAAAGAACTTAAAGATTTATCAGAAATCTTTTGCAAGTAAGCAACTTAAAGTATGCACTGATCCTTCTCTGATTTAATGGTTTGGATTGGATCCAATACACAATGGAGACCAATTTCCTGAGGTACACTACAAGTGAAAGCTTCCCTGAACACAGACCAGGCTTTTGTGTAGTAAACCTTTCCTAATGAATGTCAACAAGAAAACACATTGCCAACAAAATTTAGCCACATGCCTTGAAAGATAATATATAAAATGTACCCAATAAGCAAGTGGCAATTCATAGATAATTCATAGCCCTCAGGCTACATGTGAATCTAAACTCTTTTTTTAAAAAAATCCCTACAACTATCAGAATTTCTTACAATCACATAACATTTCCAGTGCACTTGCTGGTAGAAAAGAAAATATGGTTATCCTGCGAAAAGAAGAAGAAAAATTTAAAATCTCAGCTCTGCTCATTTGTATATCATAACTTCACCAACTGATTTCTTTTTGCTCCTGGCAATTTAAAATAATACTTTTTTAAAAAAAATGTTCTTACTCATCAACTGGAAAAATGTGTCCAGGAAATACTATAGGAAAAAGCAAGGAACTATAAACTGTGAAGCTACCATATGACTATAGAGGGGAATAGAGAGATATAGAAACTGAAGATAGTTGTACATCAATTTTGGCAGCACTAATAGAATATTCCTTAAACTGAAAGGAAAAGGTTTTAGGACAGTTTCTCATTCTTGGCAACTTCCAGACATGTACATGTCAACACCCCAAATTCTCATTCCTTGCTGATAATTCTGGGAGTTGGAATCAACACTATGGAGATTCTCAGTTATCCAGGTCATGGTTGTCCTAAAGGTGCTTTCTTTCAAAAGGCAATTGGACCTTCTTGCTTTGTTTAAAGACATTCCACTTCTCACCCAAGAAGCTTCTTCAGTTCTGACTGAATGGTGGAGGATGAAGGATTTATATTCTTTACAGTCATCTAGTCATTAGCCCTCTTTCTGAGAGTCATTGAGGCCACTTGGAGGTTTATCTGTGCTCTTGGGATCTCCTGAATCCTGTAATCCGCAATTTATTTATTTATTTATTTATTTATTTATTTATTTATTTTTATTGTAATATTTATATGCTGCCCTTCTCCCGAGGGACTCGGGGCGGCTCACAGAATAAAACAACCCGACAATAAATAGAATTAAAATGTTAAAATCTGACTTAAAAATCCCAAATGCCCCAAATTAAAAAGCACGGCAGATCAGGGAATTTGCTGAAAGAGCCATGTCTTTAGGTCGGTGCAGAAGGTGCGGAGGTCGGGGGCCGTCCGAAGCCCAGTGGGTAAACAATTCCAGAGGGTCAGTGCGACCACAGAGAATGCCCTCATCCTGGGGGCCACCAGCCGACACTGTCTGGCCATTGAGACCCAGAGGAGGGCAGTCCTATGTGAGCGCACCGGGTGGTGGGAGGCCAGTAGGAGGTAGTCCTTCAAGTACCCCGGGCCCATGCCATGAAGGCCTTTATAGATGAGCACCAGCACCTTGAAGCGGATCCAGAGGACCACCGGGAACCAGTGCAGCTCGCGCAACAATGGTGTTATATGGGAGTAACGGGAAGCACTCGTAATACCCGCACGGCCACATTCTGGACCAGTTGGAGCCTCCGGGTGCACCCCAAGGGCAGCCCCATGTAGAGGGCATTGCAGTAATCCAGCTGAGAAATAATGAGAGCATGAGTGACCGTACGGAGGGCATCCCTGTCTAGGAAAGGGCGCAACTGGCGCACCAGGCGAACCTGTGCAAATTTGGTGGACAAATCCTTCCATTCTCAATCATTCATTCAGAACTGAAGAAGCTTCTTAGATGAGAAGTTAAAGGTCTTCAAGCAAAAACAAAGAAAGTCCAGTTGCCTTTGGGACAACACATCTGGAAGTTATCAAGACTGGGAGATACTGCTTTAGAAGGGCTATAGTTCTATGCATCTGAAAGAGATCACTCTATAAAACCTTTTTTTTTTTTTTAATATAATGAACTAAATGATGTGGAAGTTACAAGATGCTAGAGACTGGTAGCTGGATTACTAGTTTCCTTTGTTTTAGATGTTCCTATGTTACATAACCTTGACCTGAATAGACTCATATCAACACCATAATCCAAATTATTTTCCCAAGACAGTTGGATAATGAAGAGTACCACAATTTAGTATAATTGTCTCCTGTGAGTAAAATGCAAAGGAGAAAATGATACTTCGAAAAATATCATTCTCCATTCAGTCTTGCTTTAAACCCAAAAAATTGGATACATTTCTGGAGAACTAAACTTCAGCTTTCTGTGTTACAACTGACTTTTTCTGTACAGTAGGTCTACATGTCAAGCAACAAGCACTTGGATCAATCAAGAATTACAAATCTGCCATTCAGGCCCATTCCAAATCCAAATGCTCATTAGACTGAAACAGAATCAATAGCGTTCAACAGCCACCTATTTTTGTCCTCTGTTACCGTTGGGTTAACCACACTAATGCTAATGGGATATGCACAGAAGAAAGATAAAAGATCATGTTTTCCCATTTTAAATAACATGGTACTGAACTCTTTTTTCAAGATGTAATTGAAAAACACTTCTCTCAAATCCTATGCACTTGTTCCTTTTTGTGAGATCTGAGCATTTACAATTCCCTCAGGCTACCTATTAGCATGATGAGAATTTTTTCCATCTGCACATTTGTGGGATGAAGAAACAAAGTGCAAAACTTGGCCTGGTTTTAAATCAGTTACTTTGTAAAAAAGTAAATCATTTTCTTTTGGCTCCATAATGTATTTATGGGAGAGGCGGCAGAGTATTCTGTGTTTCTTTGAAATATCGTCTTAACTCTTACCTTGTACGTTCAATTTTATGAATCTTATTGCATTGGAATTAAAATTGGCTGGAGTTTAGGAGTCTGATATCAAACAGGGATATCTGATGGGGCTTGTCAAGATGGCAGTCACAACTGCACAATCAAAGCCTAGCCTATTTTCATGTAATAGATATATTAAAAGGTAAGGTTTGTTCATATAGTTACCATCTGAGGTTTGGCTACTCCCCTTGCAGACCCTTGGTATCAAAATAGATGGAGGTTACCAGTTTGGGATGAACTACATGCTCTATAGACATCATTATTCCTGAAATAGTTGTGTTGATGGGCTACTTTAATACTATTAATAATAACACAGCCAGAATTAGCATCGTTTTTTCTGCAACAACATATGTTGAGGATCTGAATAGTTAGAAAAATTTAAAAAATCCAGTGATTTTAATTCTGTGGTTCACAGAATTGGAATGCTCTTATGATGTAGGAATGCTGTAAACTTTCCAAAAGCATACACAAAATATCAAGAGAAGTTGCAGCTTCTTCATAGCTTTTTGAAAATCTACTCGGACTTTTATACATCCTCTTTTCTTCAGTACTATAGATGACAGGCTTACTTCAAGGAAGAGCTATGGTCTCTTTGCTTCAACATCAGTTCCAGACTCCAGTGTTCACTTGTGACTGTTCAAGAGTTGAGGGGTTTGTTTTTTTCTGGTTCTGCATCACTTTATCAAAAACTGGAACAGAGCTGTATGTTTTCTTGTTTGTTTGTTTGTTTGTTTGTTTGCAGTTCTGCAGAGTTTGTGCATAAGAACTCTTGACTCATTCCAGTTGCTTTCTGTGCTTTCTGTGGGGTGGGTGGGTCAGAATCATATTCCAAACACCATCAAGGTAATGTAGCTTCTTTGTTCCAAACACACAAATTGCTGTAAACATGTGGATGGGAATACTAGCAACTCATTTTATTTCCCATTTGTTTTGCATTTATTCTGTCTCCAAAAAAAAAAAAAATCAGTCCAGGAAGAAGAAAGCTGATTGGATGGCTTTTCACACTCCCCACTTCTTAGTTGGAAGTGAACATTGATTGGCACTGCTGTCTCCATTTCTTGTTTCAGAATTGGCAGAAGGAAAGATGAATAAAGCTTGGCTTTGGTGAGATTAGGAGCGGGGGAAATAGTGGTGTTGAAATGTGAATTAATCTAAAAATGGAGACATCATTTCTTAGTGAACAGGCATAATGTACTAATGCATATTACTATGGTCTACTGAATTCACTCAATTGGCTGGATTCCCATTTAGCCTACTTAATAACCATAAGGGTTGGAATCATACAATACACTGATTTTCAAACCCCATTTTAGCTGAGTATGATATAGAAACCTAGCCTCTATCTTGACATTTGAAAACCAGCAAATTTCACTTTTCCATAGCTTCTTTCACACTGATAGCTTTTGGTCTTTTTATCACAGTAAGCTATGAAGCAGAATTTCATAGTATATAACTTATCCTGTTGAGTTCCTTCTAAAATCAGTTGTTCTGCTTGGGCCCACGTGAAGCTCAGTATTCATTTGTTATTTACTCCTGGTTTTTTAAAAAAAAAAACAACCCGTTTTTAAAATAATCTTTTAATTAGTGCTAAAATATTGTTCCTGTTATGTTGTTTTTTAATGAAAATAGGTATGATTCCATAACACCATAATGCTATAACACTATTTTTTATATAATGGTGTTACAGTGTTATTGCACTGCACTATAGTTCTGATTATAGAAGAAAAATGCTAAAACAACGTAATGCATAATAAAACCTGTAGCACTCATGAACTGAATGTTATAGCTTTTCTTCCTTCCCATATTATTCCACAGAGATCTATTTCCTGTAGACTTTCAAGTGCTAGACATAAATACAGTATGTGAGGACTGGCATGGTACAGTAATGATGATTAAGGTGTTATTGTAGGCCCAGAGAGACCTGTGTTCAAGTCTACCTGTCCTGTAGCCATGGAAACACAGTGGATATTTTGGGGCCAGTTACTCTCTCTATATAGAGTTGTTGTGGCGATAAAATGAACAGAGATATCCATGACCCCTTGAAAGACAGAAAGGCTATAAATCTAAGAAAGAAAGAAATATGTGTTCGATAAATACCTGTGTCTCTATGCAACTTTTCTCTAGTGCTCCCAAATCTGTCCTCAGCCTCTTCAGAGGTCTTTTAAAGTTCTCATCCAATATGATTCAATCACACATATTTCATTTTTGAGTAAGGCCATTGAGAAAGTTATGGCATTGTAGCTCCAGATGCATCTTGTCCTTTGGGGTTGAATTTTGGCTTGATTGTAATTGCAGCAATTTTATTGCAATGTTTTATACCCCATATTTGGTATTATTATTACTACTATCCCCCACCTTGAGTATTGAGTTAATTTAAAAAAAGAAAATAGGATATAAATTCAGAAATAAAATAATTCTGTCTAAATGGGTGATCTTTAGATTTCTTTAAATTATAGGCTCCTTTTTAAACACTATAGCACAGTCAAGATTTTTATACAGTTGTAGTCAATGAGCACATTCCATCTCAGGAGGTTGAACCATGAAAGAGTGACAAGAAAACCTATCCTTGATCTGTCAATCTAGGCACTGATACAAAGCTCAGGAAAACCAAACATTAAAGAACTGATGAGGAACAATACAATTCTTCTCAAGTGAGGTTTCAATCGGGAATTCTCCTTGCTGCCCCAAGCCAGTTAAACCACATCCTAATTTTCCGCAAGAGTTGAAACTATCATCCAGAGATTATAGGTAGGTAGGTAGGTAGGTAGGTAGGTAGGTAGGTAAAGGAAGGAAGGAAGGAAGGAAGGAAGGAAGGAAGGAAGGAAGGAAGGAAGGAAGAAAGAAAGAAAGAAAGAAAGAAAGAAAGAAAGAAAGAAAGAAAGAAAGAAAGAAAGAAAGAAAGAAAGAAATCTTAAATTGGTACTATGAAAAGTAATCTGCAGGATATTTGTTTTCTTTTGTTGGCCTTGTATTTCTTCCTGAAAGAGCAACCATTAAAATAAACCTTGTTGATGTCAAATTTATTTCCCTTTCACCCCTTGGCTTTGACTCCCATTTAGTTCCCTACATTTGATATACGTAATAAAGATTGCATTTTATTCCCAGATCAGTCCTTTCATTTGGGATCTTTTTACTTTAGTGTACAATCCTGTTCAGTTAAGCCACAAAAAAGAAAGCAAAGCAAAGAGTTTTGCTATTCTTCTCCTGACCATACCAGTTTGGAGAGGGACTTTCCTGTGTAATTAAGTATGTGGGGACAATACAGGCAGTCCTTGACTTACAGCAGTTCATTGAACGACTGTTTGAAGTTACACTGAAAAAAGCGACTGATTATTTTTCCCACTTACAAACATTGCAGCATCCAGAGGTGGGTTTCAGCAGATTCTGACTAGTTCTGGAGAACCGGTAGCGGAAATTTTGAATAGTTTGGAGAACCGGTAGTAAAAATTCTGACTGGCCCCACCCCCATCTATTCTCTGCCTCCCAAGTCCCAGCTGATCGGGAGGAAATGGGGATTTTGCAGTAACTTTCCCCTGGAGGGGATTGGGAATGGAGATTTTACAGTATCTTTCCCCTGCTATGCCCACCAAGCCACGCTCACCAAGCCATGCCATGCCCACCAAACCACACCCACAGAACCGGTACTAAAAAATTTTAAGACCCACCACTAATCCCCACGGTCACGCGATCAAAATTCAGATGCTTGGCAACTGATTCATATAGATGACAGTTGCGGTGATCACCTTTTGCCACCTTTCCGATAAGCAAAGAAAAAAGAGGAAGCCAGAATCACCTAACAACTGTGTTACTAACTGAACAACTGCAGTGGTTCACTTAACAACTGCAGCAAGAAAAGTTGTAAAATGTGGCAAAATTCATTTAACAACTGTCTTGTTATCAACAGCAATTTTGGGTTCAATTGTGATCATAAATTGAGGGCTAACTGTATTGTCTAAGTAGGCTACGGGAACTTTAGGAGAATGCAGGAGAATTGTAAATGCAGGATTTCTCAATCCTTTTGTGAGACCCTAGTCCAATTATGGCTAACATTTTTCCGAACCGAGTGCCTGAACCCCCAAAATGCAATGTGTGCATGCCCCCCGCACATGCATTCTGCCCCTGTGCATGTGCACGTGACCCCCTGCATGCTCCCTGCCCCCCATGCATGCGCATGCCCCCATATGCACCCCGCTCCCTCACGCGCATGCTTGGCAGAGACCCAAAGTCCATCTGGCTGGCAGGAGATGCCCGCACATGTACAGCAGAGCTGAACTGGGGCAATGGCTTGTGTGCCATCAGAGAGGGCGCTGCGTGCCACCTCTGGCATGCATGTCATAGGTTCGCCATCACAGCCCTAGTCCATCACATTTCAGTGTATGTACCCCAAAATCAGGGTATGTTTATAACCAAGCTGGTGGGGTGGCCATTGGATATGGTTACAAATGTCATTTTCTATCCACGGATATTGAGATCCGCAAATGATTATAATGTAAGTCATAGAGTTTTGCATTAAGCATATTTTACAGTATTTTACAGCAACAAACTCCATCACCATTAGATTTTTCCCCACAACTCCAACGATGCTAGGAATACAAAGAATAGGTTGGCATGAATTGAAAAATGCACTGGATCCAAAATCCTCTCAATTTCAATTTATGTCCAATAAGTAGGGGAGGGGGGAATGATGACTGATGACTGATTATTTATAGGTGGCAACACTGAAGAACAAGGGAATTTTATAAATTTTGGAGATTGCTGACATTTTGCCAGTCTTTCATAGTTTGCCTAGATAAGTGGCAGCCCTTACCATCCCTTGGCTAATTTTGAAATGTTAAGGAGGATTATGTTTGGAACTTGCGAAGGACTTCAGCAATAAATACCAGGGATATAAATCTGGCTGAGAAGTTGAAAAATATCCCAGAACAAAGGAGTAACAAACACTTTCCAATTGTTGTCAAGGAAACACAGAGACATATCAACGCTCACTGTGTTTTCTGCAAATACATTTTTATCAATAATTTTGAGACATAAACCATCTCATGACAATAGCCCATTATTCAGATAACTCAGTCCAGGTAGCTCCACATATGAATGAACAACTTGCTCTTTTTAGAGGCATAGAGTAGGCTTCAAAGTCAAAATAAGAAGGGGCCTTGTGCTCAGATTGAAAATACAGAATTCCTGCACTGAAATTCCTTCCAATTAGCAGCAGGACTGTAACTTAGTTTTGACTACTTCCTCAGATAAAAAGTAATGGAGAAAAGCAATCATATCACTTTGAGGGGTGGGTGAATTTGAAGTAACAGAATTTATTTATTTTTATTTATTTGTTTGTTTATTTGTCAAACACATATAAGATAACAGTTATAAGTATAAATATGGTTATGAATACAGGATAAGGATATGAATAAATGGGGACAGTAGGACAGGGATGGTAGGCACGTTGATGCACTTATGCACGCTCCTTACAGACCTTTTAGGAATGGGGTGAGGTCAACAGTAGACAGTCTAAGATTAAAGTTTTGGGGGTTTGGGGATGAAACCACAGTCAGGTAGGGCATTCCAGACATTGACCACTGTTGCTGAAGTCATATTTTCTGCAATCGAGTTTGGAGCAGTTTACCTTAAGTTTGTATTTATTGTGTGCTCGTATATTATTGCAGTTGAAGCTGAAGTAGTCATTGACAGGTAAAACATTGTAGCAGATAATTTTGTGTACTACACTTAGATCAGACCGAAGGCGGCATAGTTCTAAATTGTCTAATCCAAAATTTCAAGCCTGGTGGCATAAGGTATTTTGTTGAGAGCAGAGGAGTGGAGTGCTCTTCTCGTGAAATACCTCTGGACTCGCTCAATTGTATTAATGTCCAATATACAATGGAGGTTCCAGGCAAATAAGCTGTATTTGAGAATTGGTCCAGCAAAGGTTTTTTATGCCCTAGTTTGCAGTACAATATTACTTCGCAAGATTAGATTAACAACTCTTAATGCCTTTTTGGCAATGTTGTTGCAGTGAGCTCTGGAATAACAGAATAACAGAATAATGTTATTATAATATAAATATATAAATATCTAGAATAACGTAGTTGGAAGGGACCTTGGAGATCTAACTTCTATACCATTCAGACAAGCGTCTGTCTTAAAAACCTCCAATAACAGAGCATCCAAGAACAAATGTTTGTATATTTGTGAGGGATATGAAAACATCTATTTCTTTTCCTCTCCATCTCCCATTCTCCATCCCCATTGGAAACATAAACCTCTATGTTTCTGAACTACAAATCAACAATGGGTCGCCATAGGCCAAAGAGCATTTAGAAACATAGCCTGTACAATTGAAAATAGATCTCACATCCTATTTTCTTAGCCTCCCCTAGAAATGCTAAGGAACCATGGATATTCTACATGAAAAATCACATATTCTATTACTAAATTATCATTAAGCTTCAAAACTTATTCTGGATAAGGAATTCTTGAAGGTATCAGACTTTCTCCTATTCTCAGCGACATTCCTCGGATATGAGAAGATTCAACTGAAATCACAATTTACCTGAAAATACAGTGTGCTTCTTTTCCTGAATTTTCCTGGTTTTCTAAATATAATTCCAAACCTGCACAAGTCAGTCTTCATGAATGTCAAAATCAAGAAAGGTCTAAAGGAGAAAGCCCAAAATGAAGTCATCATGAAGAGGAGCCGTGGTGCAGTGGTTAGAATGAAGTACTGCAGGGTAACTCACTCCTCATTGACAGGAGTGCCAACTCAAGTTTGACAGTCTTCCATTCTTCCGAGGTTGGTAAAATGAGGACCCAGATTGTTGGGAGCAATATGCTAACTCTGTAAACCACTTAGAGAGGGCTGTAAAAGCACTATGAAGTGATATATAAGTCTAAGGGCTATTGCTAGTGCCATTGTTAAATTCATGATTTAAAATTGATGCTATATATGTCTCCGCGGGTTTTATCCTGCTACTTGTGCCCCAACATTAGGGGGCGGTGCTCATCTCTGTTTCTTTAGCCAAAGAGCCAGTGTTGTCCAGACACGTTTCTGTGGTCATGTGGCCAGCATGACATTATGCAGCAGCACAAAGCGTACAGTGTAACACAGAATGCTGTTGCCTCTCCAGATGTACATGCAGTACATGCAGTACCTATTCATCTACTTGTATTTGCATGCTTTCAAACTGTTAGGTTGGCAGGAACAGGGATAAGTACATATATGTAATTTAATTTTGTCTTCCATAAATTCAGTTATAACCCATTTAATACAAAACTCTATAACTTACATTATAATCCCTCCCCCATTTAAAATCAGAATTTTTCATTAGAGTTTTCTCCCATGTACACCATGTACACAAAGTCACATACACACACACTCACAGAGAGAGGGGAGGAGGGCTCTGACCCCATCTCATACATTGGTTCACTTCTGGTTACTCTCTTGGTAATTTGCATAAAGGTATGCATGCTGGGTGTTTGAGGAGCATGGAAATGAGATGGGTAAATGAAAGCCATTTTTCTGCAGATTTACATTAATTGATGCATTTTGCAGAATAATTATTCAAATGATTTAACTTCTTTAAAAATTAACATGTGATATTTTCTCCTTAAAATGCATTTAAAACATTTTAAAAGAAATCCAACAGCAATTACGTTCGATGTGTTTTTTTAAAAAATACTCTATCAGTAAAATACAGTAAAAATATGAATGTTGAAAAGCAAAGTGCTTTAGGCAAAGTAAGAAACAGAACATAAAAGCAACGTAAGGAAATAGTTTCAACAGAACATTTTCCCTTCCATTGTTCCCAATCATTTACTACTCAAATGTTTGTACTTTTCTTTGAAGATTAGAGATTATTAATTCTAATCTATTTAAATCATTTTCCTCTGTTATTTTATTTACCCTATGGACTCCTTTTCTTAGAAGCTGTATTCTAAATGTTTAAGTTTGTCCCGCTTTTCTGTATATAGGGGGACCATTCTTGCTTGAATTTAGTTATCTGCATTTCTCCAATTTGGGTCTTCCATTGTATTATTCGCAAGTTTTCAATGTTGTACAACATCCAATTAGTTCTCGTTACTGACACCCTGTAAATTGTCATATTTTTCATTTTTTACTCTCTGAAATTATTACTAATATGAATGTTTGTTGTTTCAGTTTAAATTTTATTTTTAATGTATTTAATATATTTTGGTTTATTTCTTTTACAAAAAAAAATGGGGGGGACAGGAGTTTACAACACTGTCACATATGTGGAATGTTCCTTCTTTATTATGATGTTTCCAGCATTTGTTATTATATGATTTGTCTGTCTTAGTAACCACTGAAATCACTATAGCTTGGAGTAAATTTTATATTTTTCCATAACTCTTCCCATTTTCCATCTTAATTACTTCTTTGAAATTTTGCATCCATTTTTTTCTGTACAGTTTTTCATTGTTCTATAATGTTTCACATCATTAATTGGTTACAGGAGGTGTGACAAGTACTAAAAAGAACAAGTCTCAAACAAATCATGTGAGTTACCATATGGTTTGTTTTGGCCAGGATTAACTTTATATCTGTTTCTTTTCCTAGGTCAGCAACCTTCCCAGCATTGCCAACTTCCTGAACACCCTCTGTAGTAATCCCCCTCCTTTTGCAGCGATCTTCCCAGCATGGCCATTGGCCAACTTCCTGTCCATTCTCTCCCTCTTCTTATCACAATGCATCAAGTACTAAACAAACATTACTACTGGGATAACATTTTTGTGGCAAAATGTGTCAAGTACCAAACTTAATGAGTTTGAAGCAGTCAAATACCAAGGTACCACTGTATCTCTGATTTATATTTCAACAAAAAATTATAGTTGGCTCCCAATAAATCATCTTAATTTTCCAGAAGGGTTTCAAATTCTATCATCTCTCTTAAATTTCCTCTTTCTTTCTTAAAATAGAATTTTCTTCTTCCAGTAATTTATAAAGATATTAACCATAGTAAGTTCCTACCTTCACTGAAGTATATAAAGGTATGTCTCCTGCCAAGAAAATATCTTTCATTGGGTAAATATTGTCATAACTTTAATCTTTCTTAATCTGAAAATATCATATTGTCATGTGATTAAATTTATCTTGATATAATTGTATTTACAATAAGAAATATTCCCTAGTTATGCTAGTGATGAAATTCTCAGAAGGTCCCAAATTTTTAACAGACTTTATTCTATAATATCCTCCTTTTATCAGCGCTGAAGAAGCTTCTTGGATGAGAATCAAAATGTCTTCAAAGAAAAACCAGAAAGTCCAGTTGCCTCTTGAAAAAAGCACTTTTGGGATGTCCTTTTATTTTTATTTATTTATATATTTGCTTCTTTGTACCATAACACCACTGCTAATGATGTGACCTGACCTGATGATATTACTGACTAGGTATCATCATCAGTGCTGATGATGAGCATCATGATATTACTTAGTCAGGTAACAAAACATCTTCAAGGACAATCAAGCTCATAATGCACCAAGGACTCCAGGGAAACTTTAATTCTTTGCTGTCCTGGAGACCTCACTGAAGCTACTGGTAGTCATCATTTAGCAATTACAATTGGGACCAGAAACTTAGTCATTAAGGAAAATGGCTGCTAAGTAAAACTGTGACTATGTTTACAATCTCACTTTAACATTCCTTTGCTTTACAGAACTGTAAAGATGATAAATACAAGAATTGCAAATTTGCTTTTTCATCGCCATTACTACATAGCTAAATGAGGATTACCAATATAATACTAAGGCCTTAAAAATGTATTCTAGTTTGAGTTAGGCCTAACAAGCCCCAATATTTATCTTATGTCTTTAAAGATATTTTTTGTCTATTTAACAAATATTGGTCAAGGAATTCTAAGCAATGGTGTGATTTGGGTGGTAACTTGTATAGTCCGATGTGATGTTTTTTCTGATAGAATATTATTTTCAAATAAAAGCTAAACACACAAGCAACAAAAAAAGCAGAAAGCATATGATAATACAATAGGACAGATTCTCTGAAAATAGTCAAACTCTTGTTAATTTTAGTGAGTACTTAACTTGGTTTAGTTCCTAGGAACAATAATGAAAGATTCAATATAAGGGCATGCTTCTCCAGGAAAGATCTCAAAAATCAATTAGATTTTAAAGGGGAAACAGTCCAGTTGCTGAGATTTCTTATCTTATCCTCTTTCAATCAATCTTGCTTAAAAATAATTTGGCTTTCTTTCAAAGTATGGACAAGGAACTTAATGGTTTGATATTTGTTTAAATTAATGTCATATTTTTCTTATCTCCACCTCCTTTCCCTCTATCCTCCAAACACATCCCAGCATTATAACTCTGAATACTGGATAAATTTGGAAGTTATCCTAAACGATATATCTGTATTTACCCTCAGTCTATAGTGGTATTACTAGGAGATTTTAATGCTAGGTTGGGTCCTTCTATGTATGAGTTCACCCAGAGGAAAGGAGTTCCAGGGGAGTTTTTCGATATAACCTGTTTTAGAATGTTGAAGTCTCCTCTGGAACAATATTAGGCAAAGATAATCAAGTCCCAGCAATATTATGTCATTTATTTACTCTGTTAGTAATTATAGGAGTCGGTGCTCATCTCCATTTCAATGAACCAGCATCATCTGAAAACATTTCCACGGTCATGTAGACAGCATGATGTCATGGAGTACTGTTACCTTCCCACTGAAGTGGTACCTATTTATCTACTCACATTTGCATGCTTTCAGGTTGCTAGGTTGGCAGGAGCTGGAGTGAGGATGAGAACTCACCTTGTCACATGACGTGCTGGTCTCGAACACTGAGATACCGCACCGCCCACTATGTCATTTATATCCTATCCATATATCCACATTCTATCAGTATCTATATGCCTTTCCTATTTGGATATCCAGCTTAAATCAACTTCATAATACACAGGTTGGTTTGAGATTTTTTTGGGTGTGGGGTTGGGAATGCCAACCACTGCCCTTAAAAATAGTTTTAAAAAGTCATTCATAATAAAGCTCTCTAAAAGGCTAGGTTAAAAAAATGTTTTCAGATGCATCCTAAAACAAGAAGTTGGTAGCTAATATCAACTCCAGTGACAAGCTATCATGTAGTCCTCACTCCATTAAAGAAAAAACATAACTGCTGATATTAAATGTTGATATGGTGGCAGGATTTGCAAAAGTTGCCCTGCTGAAGATCTAGGAGTAATTTGGATGTACATATAGACAAAGGCTGTTCTGAAAGTAAAGTGGTTCCAAGCATTGTAAACCTTTATTATATACCCTGAATGCTAACTAAAATTCCAACTAAAGCTGGAAGCAGTGCATTGTTTCAACAGTTGTTTTTGTTTCATGGTGATATTGTATCTCCTAGAAGCATCATTCTGAGTCTGACATGTTAGACCAAAAGCAGTTTCTGAACAATTTTCAAATGTTCCTCATGATGGATGTGCTGCAGTTATCTAGTCCTGAAGTTATCAGTGCAAGCATCACTAATGCCAACTCTTTCTTTTCCAGCAATGTGTGCAACTGATTTACCAGCCAAAAGTAACAAAAGGCTTCTCTTGATATTAATATAATACACCTATCTTGTATAGATACATATCTGATCTAGGAGGTGTCCCAAGTTAAGAGTCTGATCCATTAAGAAAATTGTAACTCTATCCTGATCGAGTATATCTTGCAAATCATGAATTCCAGCCTCCAGAATGTATCATTAACTCCAGATTTAAATTCAGTTTGTTCCCCAGGTAACCTTTTACAGCTGAGAAACCTGCAGAGGCTCGAGAGAGATCTAACTTTGAACTCTGAGGAAAGATGTGTGACTATTGATTGCTATTAATTCTGAAAAACCCGCAATATTCTTGGTAATTGTCTTGAATAAAGATAGAACTTTGAAAGGTTTGTTCCACAAGACATTTTCCAAGAGGCTAAGCAGAATTCTTCTTGTGCTGTCCTTTGACAGAATCTAGAGAACTGAAGTATGCCTCTCTCATCTTTCTTCTTATTTGACCACATCAAGGTGGCCAAAGCTGTGTCTTTTGAACCATTTCCTGTGATAACTATCTTAAATTTCTTTTTTTTCCCTACTTTGCTTTGAAATCATCATTCTACATAACCATTTTATTGATTTAAGTATATATAATATTAAATATGTACTTTTCTAAACTAAATCAAGGAGATTTAACAGAAGGAAAGAAAGTCAGAACCAGATCAAATATTTTTTGGCAAAAACAAGTATATACAGGTATTTTAAAAAAAAACAATGGGTGGCATTGACATGATTCTTCCTTTGTAACGCAGGTCCCAAACCGAAGTGTACAACTGGAGTATCTTCCTAAAGAAATTTTGAGACATGGAACTCATTTCAATCCAAGCATTAGGGCTTCTAGACAATAAACAATATGAAACACTTCTTTTTTTAAGTCTAACAGTAATTTACATATGATTCCATGGCAGATTTAAATGGAAGTGTCAAAATGTCTATAATGGTTTCATCATGCAAATTCCATGACTTACCTATTTACAGAAGATTTGGGATGCGAGGATGTAATGGCAGTGTTTCATTAAAATGTCACCACACGTCATCATTTTGAAAGTTTAGAATGCTATATAGAAAGCCAATACATAATCTTATATTGATTAGTAATTTAAGATATAGTCTTCCCACCACTACAACTCCGTGCAACAAATTGAGCTGTATAGATGGCAGAGAGAAGAGCCATAAGGGACAATACTAGAGCTGCTACCAAGGCAGATAACAGGACTATGAGTCTTGAGCTAGAATGTAAGATGAGTAATCCGAAAGGTGCTTTTTTCAAAAGGCAAATGGTCTTTGTTTTTCCTTGAAAACATTTCACTTCTCATCCAAGAAGCTTCTTCAGTTCTCAAGCTTCTTGGATGAGAAGAGAAACATCTTCAAGGCAAAACAAAGTCCACTTGCCTTTTGAAAAAAGCACCTTTGGGAAAACCATGACATGGATGACTGAGAATCTCTATAGACCTAAGATGAGTAAACATGTCAGACAAGCCCTCACCCAGTTCATAAGAAAATAAAGGGAGGGTAGGGAAAATACATTCATATTTACAAGATCCTATTACTATAGCTTTACAATAAAGGTAGTATTGCCTAGTACTTGACATTGGTTTCCTAATCTGATCTAGCTTGAAAGGTTGACAGGTTGAGATAAATGATCAGTCCAAGATCACCCCACTGAAGTCCATAATCAAGTTAACAGTGAAATTTACCTAGTCTCTCTCTGGTTCTAGTCCAACGTTTTAACTATTACAGGACTGATGGGAAGAAGCTATAAACTAAAAGAACCATTAACCCAGATGCAATTTATCTGTTTGGAAATGGCCCAAAGTGAATTTGTTTTCCTTATATTCAATTGCAGTTGAATATGACTGAGAGCTTTATGTTTCTTCAAAGATCAAAAACAGAAAAAGAATCATTCCCTTCCCTCCAATTTTCACCGCACTTGGGTGTGATTTTTTTTCCCAAGTCTATCTCATTAGTTTTATCTTAGTGGCAAGGTTACCTACACATAGATGCACAGAAGCCAAGCAATTTGTTTGCAAGCAGTATTAATAACTTGCACATATAATACCATCTTGCTACTCCTAAGGGAGTGATCAGTCTAGAATCCAATTGCTTTACTATATATGTTGTTATGGAGAAACTGCAGTAATTAAGTCCTGACACCTAAGGGACAAGGGTGACCAGCTAGCAGACTTACACCAAGGATAAAAAGGAAAGTAAGGAAGGATCCCAATTCTATCTTATTTAGGGACTTTTTTTTTATTTGCTTAAAAGGTTTTTCTGAAAAACAGAAGTGTGGTATTTCTCGATGCAATTAGTTATGTACTTGAAAGGTCAATAATTTAAATCTAAAAATACCCAATTTACAATCTTAACTCACATAAGAAACTATAGCTCTTATGCCTTCAGTAACTTGCTTGCTTTGGAGAAATTTAAATTCAATTTAAATGTCAATAGTTCTCCACCTGTCTATGTGTTTTTATCATTGCTGCTATTATTTATGTTTGTTTTGCAGTAAATTCAATACTCTGGAAATGGAATGTCTCAGGATGTCCCATTCAGAATTGCTTGTCCTGTGAAAAAAGAGAAAAACAAAGCTAAATTGTATTTCTTCCTTTAAAAGAAGCAGCGGCTACAGTTCAGGATTCCACTACCTATTATCTCACATCAATCCATGTAAAATAAAGCAAAGTCTAAACAAGTAGACCTACACTTCATCATTGGATGATTTGTGTATAAGGTTTTAATTTGGTCATAGACATACTACAACAATTATACACCTGTCATAAGCAATTATTGCAGAGAATCAATTTGGCATAATGGTTAAAATGTTGGCCTGGAAACCAGGAGACCATGAGTTCTAGTCCCACCTTAGGCAGGAAGGCTGGGTGACTTTGAGGCAGTTACTCTCAGCCCAACCCATCTCATAAGGTTGTTGCCATGGAGAAAACAGAGAGCGGAAAGAGGATTAGATATGTTTGCCGCTTTCAGTCATTTAAAAAAGTAATAAGGACAGTAAAATAATTAAAATAATAAAATAAATTATACATTATTCATTCCAAAAACTCGGTCAACATACTATTCTTGGGTATTCTGAAATAATCAGTGACAAAAGGAAGAATTATGCATTTCTAGATTAGCATGAGGCTGGTACATAATTTGAAACGCAAGGATCTGTTCATGTGCTCCAAGTTTTAGAATCTTGTCTTACTAAACTTTAGGTCCCTTTTGGGTCAGATTGTCTTGCTTAGCAACAGAAAATTTAGGCTCAATTGTGGTCATAAGGTTGAGGACTATCTGTAATCTGAGGCCCAAACTGAAGCTGAAGTCTACGGGTTTATGGGTTTCCCATCCTTTTTAAGCAATTGTACTGCGATTCTTGATTCTACCTACACCGATCATCCTTTCTGTCTGCCCTTTGCCTACCATTATTACAGTTATTATGATCCAATAAAAGGCTTTCTGCTCTGCTTGATCCATCCTTGCTTAGCCATGGGAAAGCTTAATGCGCTTCCCTAGGACATGCTAGGGCACCAGAAGCAATGCAACCTTTTGACATTACCCATATTTATTTCCAGCTGGATAAGCCATATTATGAAATTATGAGGGTGTCTGGGCAATGCATCCCTCTCCCCAAGAGCCTTCCTTTCCACTTCCTCCCAACAGAGACTCAGAGGAATACTAAAAGAATATACTAATTTACTTTTACTGCTTATGTAGCAAAACTAAGTGTGTGGCAAATGGCCCTGTCAGTCTTAAGAACCACATTAATGCTTGATACTTAGCTGCCCTTTTAATAGTCCAGTGGTATCTAATTAGTAGAGGAAGTGTTTCTTCTAAAGTTAAGCTGCTCACGTATTGTGGAAAAGGTTATTTCAGACATAAGGAATGGTAACTGATATTAAACCCAGTATTTGTATATTAATTGCACCTATTTTCTCATATGCCGATTAAATACTATTCTTCGTATATGGTAAATATGGTAAAGTAAAATCTGTGAAGTATTATTTTACTCCTTTTTAAAAATGTAATAATGGTCATTACGCTTATTAGGCAATATAATAATTATCCCTGACTTCGGAGCATGAATCGGGAACAAGATAGCTGCATTCTCCCACTCTTCAGTGGGAAGAAAACATAAAATGTCTTACAGAGCCTCCAACTGTTTTGCTTTTCATCAGAATGGGATGAAAATGAAAGGAATGTTAGAATGTTATATGGAGATAAAGCAGGTTAGGTTTTATATGAATCAATGCAGGTTGTTTCATGTTGAAAAGCAATTTTGTGTATTAATTTACTAATCTTTTTTTATAGCTGCTCTTCTTGTTGTTAGTTGCAAAGTTGTGTCCAATCCATTGTGACCCCATGGACAATGTTCCTCCAGGCCTCCCCATCCTCTACCACCCCCTGGAGTCCATTTAAGCTCATGCTGACTGCTTCAGTGACTCCATCCAGCCACTTCATTCTCTGCCATCCCTTTCTTCTTTTGCCTCAATTGTTCCCAGCATTAGGCTCTTCTCCAGTGAGTCCTTCCTTCTCATTGGGTGGCCAAAGTATTTGAGATTCATCTTCAGGATCTGGCCTTCTATAGAGCAATCAGGGTTAATCTCCTCTAGACTGACTGATTTGTTCCCCTTGCAGTCAAAGGGACTTGCAGGAGTCTTCTCCAGCACCATAGCTCAAAGGCCTCAATTCTTTGGTGCTCAGCCTTCCTTATGGTGCTCTTCTTACAACATTTGGGGGGGAAGGTTGTTTGTTTGTTTGTTTGTTTGTTTGTTTGGGGTTTTTTTGTTCTTCTTACAACAAACAATTCTGAGTGGTGCACAACAATCAGATAAAAATCACAAATAACATACAGGTCGTCCTTGACTTACAACTGTAACCAAGCCTTGGAATTATACTTGTAAATTGTGCCAGTTATTAAGGGAGTCTGTCAGTGTTCCAAGTAATGCACCCATTGAAAGCAGAACTCTGAGGCAGGTTTATTCCTCAATGAACAATTTATTGGATACATCATATTGGTACAACTGGTGAAAACCAACTCTGAAAGTTCCCACGGTTTTCACCTAGTCAAAAAGTGAATGTTCTCCCTTTTCCCTCCCTCCCCAGGCATCAGTCACATTGTCCAACAGAAGCAGCAGCTGGCTGCACAGTTACTCTGCTCCTTCTCTTCCCCGCCACCTGTTTAAATGTCCTTGGTTCCCACAGGAAAACTTTTCATTTTGACTACAAAACCCCAGCTATTCCTCCCCCCCTTCCCTCTCTTATGGCAACCTGAAACCATAAAAATGGCCTTAGCCAGGTTCGCTTCAGGGTTGACAGAGTCACCATGTGACTGTGCCCAATGTTACAACCTTTTCTCGTTAAGCAAAAGTGATAGTCAACCCAATTTTCAGCAAAAAAAAAAATACATAAACTGCAGGCATGTGACTGTGGGACAGTGCAAAAAGCCATAAATATGGGCTGGTTGCTGAGCATCCAAAATGCGATGACCTCACTGTGGTGGGACATTGGGCCTTATAGATTTGCGCCGCTTTAGCTAGCGCTTTCTTGACATTCCCTCCCATTGGTGGGAGTTGCCTATGGCAACTCAAGAGGAGACCAGGGATGCTTTGTGAGTTGACATGTGGTTTTGCTCCAGGCTCTCAGAAGTTGAAACCCAGCCATCCTCTCTGCCACCTATCTTAGCAAGGGGAAATTGGACACTAGATAAGCAAATCCAAGCAAGAACAGTTGCCAAATAGTGAGAATATTCTTCATGAGGCCCTGTAGATAGTCCCATGATTTGTCACTCCCAAAGAGGTCAACATGAACAGGGTGGCTATTTGATCCAGGCTAACCATTTTAAGCCCTTTACTGACATTTTCTAAATTACTAACACATGCACACATACATGTCCACATACATGCACACCTGTCACCTATCATAAACAAAGCCAGATGCAAGTGAATATAATGCTTATAAGGTCCAGGAAAAAAGACTCACACAATATGTCCCTGATGCAGACATTAAAAAGGCATTCCCACCGTCTTCTCACTAGGATTTTTAAAGGTCATATTAAATGCTAGTTGGAACTTATTTGATGTTAATATCAACTCTGCCGTGCATATAACAAAATACCCATATTTACTCCCAGCAGAATCCAAGGCAGAATTATTTTGTCATCCTAATGAAGAATGATAAAATATACCGTATTTTTTGGAATATAAGTCACACCGGAGTATAAGACGCACCTTAGTTTTTGGGGAGGAAAATAAGAAAAAAGCTGATTGGCAAGTGGATCGGCCTCCTGGAATACCCCTAATCAGCTGTTCCCAGAGGTGAATTTTAGCAACAGGTTCCTTGGTTGTGAGCTCTGTGCCTTGCTTTTTTTCTCTCTCTCTCTCTCTTTTTTCCCTGCCTCTGAAAGCCTCCGAAACAGCTTCAGAAAAAAAGCCTCCAAAGCTCTGTTTGGGGGCTTTTTTTCTGAAGCTCTGTTTGGGGGCTTCTTTTCTGAAGCTTCATTTCTGATGCTTTTTTTCAGCCTCTGAAACTTCTGTTTGAGAAGCTGGACGGGGCTACATTCGGAATATAAGAAGCACCCAGATTTTCACTCTCTTTTTTGGGGAGAATAGGGGGGAATATACTCCAAAAAATACAGTATATTAATTTAGAGTTGCTGAACATGCTGACTCTCAAGTATTCTACAGTATTTGACTGTAAAAAACATTTCTAGCCTTCAGTGTACAGCCATGATCTATAGAGGTAATCCTCGACATTTGACCACAATTGAGTCCAAAATTCCTGTTGCTAAGTGAGACAATTTTTAAGTGAGTTTTGCTCCATTTTACAACCTTTCTTGCCACTGTTGTTAAGCGAATCATTATAATGGTTAAGTTAGTAACATGGTTGTTAAATGAATCTTGATTCACCCTTGACTTTGCTTGTCAGAAGGTCTCAAGAGGTGATCACATGATCCCAAGACACTGCAACCGTCATAAATATGGATCAAGTTCAGAGGTGGGTTTCAGCAGGTTCTGACCAATTCTAGAGAACTGGTAGCGGAAATTTTGAGTAGTTCGGAGAACCGGTAGTAAAAATTCTGACTGGCCCCGCCCCCATCTATTCTCTGCCTCCCAAGTCCCAGCTGATCGGGAGGAAATGGGGATTTTGCAGTAACCTTCCCCTGGATTGCGGAGGGAATGGAGATTTTACAGTAGCCTTCCCCTGCCATGCCCACCAAGCCACACCCACAGAACTGGTAGTAAAAAATTTGAAACCCACCACTAATCAAGTTGCCAACCATCTGAATTTTGATCATAGGGGATGCCGCAACAGTCACACATGTGAAAAATGACCATTGGTCACTTTTTTCAATGCCGCTGTAACTTTGAACAGTCATTAAATGAACTGTTGTAAGTCAAGGACTGCACATTTCAGTATACATGTAGTATTTCCACAAATAGCACACCATAACATATTAGAGTCCAAAGAGAAACATGGAGTCATTCATTTTTCATACGTCCATATCAATAAATAGAACTACACAAAAGAAGCAAAATATATTTTCCTTTGGTAATAAATTACAGAAATGGAAGGTATTATGCTCCTGCACATATTCCTATAAAACTCTGGGGAAATAGGCATTGCTCTATTTTTTTTTTTTTTGTTCCACTACCTCTGTGTTGATGTGTGCATATGTGAATTGACAAAAAGAGAGAATGAGAAATGAATGAATTGGCAGAACAGAGATATATAATATTAACTGTGATACATTTTTAGTCTTCCAATTCTGTTTGCTTTAGTTCATCTCTAATGGAAAATAAGACACGAAAAATAAATTGAAGGTGGAAGCTTAACAAATCATAATTCTCCATTTGGAATATGGGCCCTTTCCAGAAATATGAAATGATTTTGATTAGCTTTAACAAATATCAGAGGCTTAATCCTGATAGCTGCCCAAAATGACATTGATAGCACTAAATGGTAATCAGTTTGTAAATACATTTTCACTTCAGTGCAAATTAATTAATTTTTCAGTGTACATTTTCTAAACAGGTCAAGTTGCAGCATAACAATGTATAGGTCGTTGCTGAATCCTGCTGAATGGGTGGCTTTTCGTGTGAAAATACCTTGTGGAAATGAAATGTAGGAGGAAAGAGATCGTTTTTCTCCTGTTTGACACAGCCTTGCAAGCGGAAGGGGGGGGAAACAGCGTATAAATATTAAACAATTCCCTTATTTGTTGCTTTAGAAGACTGGCAGCCATATTTGATGCATTAGGTAGACCACTGACAGCCCTGCAGCAAAAGAAGGTTGAGGCAAAAGAATGATCTTCACCCTACTCACTATGCATTTATAGCGCCTCTTGCAAGTAATAGACAGTAATGGAAAGTTGCACCATTCATTAGGGTAAAATGTGTGCTACAGATGGGATACCATGGTGACCTTTTTCAATGGTTTTTGGTGCATTTCTTGCATGATATATTAAGTCAACACAAGAACATAAACTATAGCTCAGACCTGGTTGTCTTTATCCCTAACATTAAATCTTTCAGCTTTAGACCTACTGCTGTGAGGCACACTTATTTTCACTGTTCAGCAAGAATTCAGTCCTATAAAGCCACAGACATAAATCTGGGTTGGGCTTCCATAATAATAACTCTCCATCCAATGTGCCCAGCAGATTCCATGAATGCTTCTCTAACCCTGATGGTAATTCAAGCCAGATCCTTGCCTACCTTCCATTTACCTGGCCCTGTACTGTCACAACAGGATACATTGCTTTTTTCCTTTTTCATTTCTTTTTTCTTTTCTTTCCATGACGGTGTTGTAGCTACAAATGTATCCCTTTCTGGACCCCATCCCGAGTGTCAGAAACTTGAGCACACCACATGTGTTTTTCACAAGGTTTGTGATGGACAGGTGTAATTTATGGTTGAACTGAGTTCTGAAATGCCTAAATCATATTTCCAGAAATTTAGAAATATATCTATTCAAAGAACAGAAAAAATATATATGCACCTTCTATTGAAAATCTATCTATGGCTAATATAAAGACGAAAAGGGAGAATTCAAAAACTTTTTGCACTAAAAATATTGCAGATATGTCTGCATGGAGCAGCATCCTATTGATTGTTTTTTTCTGGAGGTAGATTGATACTTTATTTATGAGGCAAATATACAGAGGAAGGAAAGTAGATTTATATGCTCTGATTGAAAAGAGGCTGATACATACCAGCAACAATTTTACTACTGTTAGGGCTGTGGCCACTTCAAAACAATAACTTGTAAGAATCCTTTGGACTTCTGCACACAGTGTAATTCAGCAGTATTACTGTTTTTGAGCTTCTATGTATGTTTGGAGGGGGGAATACCATTGTTTAAGAAGTCAAGTTATTAAATTTAATTGCTATTCTTAAAGTACAAATCTCCTTTTTAAGTTTCCAAAAAAGACAAAATGCCTTAATGAATAGCACCTGTCCTAGGTGCTTAGGAAGGACTTGATGGGTGGATAAAAATGCCAAACCCAGTCTAAACATCTGGCTGACTGTGTGACTAACTATAATAATACTAATAAAAAAAATAGCAGCCATACCGCCAGTACCTACTGTTTGAGCCTTTAGAAATTAAGAAGACATCTGCTTAGAAAATTGGATGTTTGAGAAGAGATTAAACACAAATCTTTCCAAATTTATCCAGGTGTGCTATTTGCAAATAATATTTTAGTCCTCAGTCCAGTGGAGTTTTAGACAACTAAAACTGCAAGGGAAGAAGGAAGAACGGGAGCTGAAAAGGAAAACCTCAACTCTCATTATACTATATTAATAGTGCCTAAAGGCCAGAGAGGAAAACTTCTCCACAAAGCAATTTTGCTCCCATTTTGCCTCCAAAATCATATATTCATTCTCCTGCCCGTTGTGAAAAACTACAGGAGACAAACAGCTGGGATTCTTCATCATTCAATCTATATTCAGTACATTAAAAGCTCCACGTATCTCAGAGTGGATGCTGAAAGTTTTAATCACTGTCACTTCTCCTTGGTGTGTATCTGGAGCATACTGTGGAGACTTTAATAAATATTTTATGGATCTCTTCAGAAGCTTATCATTTTCACCCCTGAAATGCCCATCGGCAAGTGTTTTATTATGCCTCCCTTTATTAAAGAGACCTACCGACAGGTGCACTAAACATCTTAGAAAAAGGAAATTCAGCTGGTGCATTTTTTAATAAAGTAATGTAAGTGAAAAGAGCATCATCAAAGTGTGATTTAAATAACATTTAGGGGCCACAAATACATTTTCTTAATTATATTGGCATAAGAATGTAAGAAATTGCTTTATTCTGAGTCAAGACCATCAATCTCAATATTGTTAACAGCAAGCGGCAGCAGGGCTCTAGACTTTTACACAGAATTTTCTAAGAAGTTTCCAAGGAATAGGTCAAACTACTCATTGCCCTTCTACCAAGAGGTAAATAAAAATGTATTTTCACGGAGTTTAATCTCTGTTTATTTTCACTTATGTGTTTATATAAAATGGAAAGTACAGTGGTGTACTTTCTAACCCACTTGAGGAAATAGTTTGCATTGTACAACTCTTCTCACCATCAAGTACGATGCCCTCCCCAGGCTCCAGAGCCTTTCTAGGAGCCTGGGAAAGGTGAAAACAGCCTTCCCCACACCCCCGGAGGCCCTCCGGAGGCCTGGAAACAGCTCATTTCCCAACTTTCAGTGGGCCCAGAAGGCCTGAAAATCAGCTGGCCAGCACGCACATGCATGCTGGACTGAGGTAGGGCAATGCTCGCGTGCCCACAGATATGGCTCCGTGTGCCAACTGTGGCACCCGTGCCATAGGTTCGCCATCACGGATCTAAGGTATATACATTTGGTTAGCATTTGCAGCTTCCATGCATTGTCTGTTTTCAGTAGCATTTTCTATTCTTCTCTATGAATTCTTCTTCCCCACTCTTCCAAATATACATTAATGGTAATTTATTTTAGAGACCGGAAATGTTCACTCATATAGAAGTGATTTTTTAAAAAAAATTCTGAGAGTTATACACTATACCACATGTATGTGTATCCCATTCATCAGGTGATTTTAGAATCAGTTCTTAATTCAAAATGATTTCTCTTATATTTTTCAACTTTATATTTAACTTTATATGTTGTATTCTTGTTTTTTCAATGTTGTTATCCAGCTTGAGTACTCGCTGTAAGAAAAGGACTGGGAATAAATCAAATCAATAAATGTAATAAATTAAAGCCAGTGCTTTTTCTGCAAACTGCTAGGTTTTCTTAAAAAACAAAACTTAAGACTAATGGGAGATGGAGGCTAATGGGTGGAAATACCCATCTGGCCATGGGTATTATTTATTTTGTGTATTATTTTTAAACCTTTGTATGATACCAATTAAACCAAATTATCCCAGGAGAATTATAACACACCAATAGCTCAATGTTCCAAAAATATTAAGATGCCCAATAAAATACAGTCATTTAAATACATAAAACACTAACCAGCTTGATTATTCTCTAAACTCCAATTTATTCAATGAATCAACACATGGATTAATTAAAATGATTTCAAAGCCTAAGAGAATAATTATACGTCTTTCTGGGAAAATATGAGCCACTACGAAAGGGCCAGCCAGCACCCAAAGCAGGACCTTAAAATTTTATATATTAGATGTATATCCTGCCACTTCCTGCACAAACTCAACCTTCTCCTCCTCTCCAGAGTTTCAGTCCTAAAACATACACTGAGTTGAGACAGAGTAGATGGCTGGAAATCAATTGAGAGCTACCATACTTGTTAGGACCCTGTTGGAAATGTCCTCTTATGATGAGCATGGGGTAAATCAGGGGCATTCAGAAACAATAGGATTACCATGGGTAATTCCAGCAGTGATGGGACCAATGATTCCACTCTGGTTGATGCAGTTCTAGCAAGCCCCAAGGGCTCTTTGATGGCATCCACTGACCAATGCACAGACTCTGACACTTAGCCACCTAGTCCTACTTAGAGGTGTATAAGAAATTAAAGAACAGAGAGCAGAACCAGGGTGGGCTTCAAAAATTTTAGCAAGGGGTTCTCTGCCCGGTTGCTAGGTGGGTGTAGCCATGGTGGGCGTGACCTAGTTAGCCTCCTGCACCATGGTGGGTGGGGGCATTTTTGTCCTCCTTGGGCTCTGGAAGCTTTCCTCGAACCTCTGGGAGGGCAAAAATGGCCTCCCCAGGCTTCAGAGGCCATCTGGAGGCTGTAAATGGGCCCATTTCTGGTCTTCCCGAACTTCCATTAGGCCCATTTTTCGCCCTGTCCAAGCCTCCAGGTGCACCCTGCACTTACCTGCATCCAAAATGGGCTCCATGGGAACTCCTGGGAGGGGTGAAGTGGGCAGGGCCAGCCAGGAGTGGGATTTGGGGGTTCTCCGAACTGCACAGAATCTTAGCTTAGCTTAGATTCTCCTGAACCCCTGCGAATCTCCAGCAGCCCACTCCTGAGCAGAACTCTGTAGATCTCAGAGCCTTTCCGAAAAACAAATCCACAGTGCTGAATAAACTGCCATGGCTGTGTATTTGATGGAGGCTCAACTTATTTATTGGTCTCTCTGCTTGAGAGCACATGCTGAGAACACATTTTTCAAGCTTCATTTTTATCATTTTTACCTTTCCAAACTCTTGATTCCAGCTCACCATTTCTCCTGGCTTTTTCCTTGGATTCATTGCTTGTTTACTGGATCCCTTGTCTCAATCTATGCCAGGACTGTCACTACATTTACAATTGCCCTCTTAAGATACCAGACACTTTTTCTCCAAAGTTTCTGTCTGAGTATTACCTAACATTGGACTATGGCAGGTATCTACTTGCTTTCTTGTTGGCTGGCAACTAGCCAGCAGTGTCAGCAGAGAAAACTAGGGAAGATTATATAAAACTGGAATATTATTCCGGCACAACACAGTTTCAGCTATTATTCTCACTGCTAAGTTCAAAAGAAATTCAAAGTTAGTTCCATGTATTGCAGAAATATAAAAGAAAACTTACTTAGAATGTTTACTATATTGAAACACCTCTATTGAAATAGGATTTAACTGGCCCCTTAGCTTTAGTTAATGCCATAAAAGACCCACTAATGTCTTTAAACTTTGGAGGTGCTTTAGGTTTAGAATTACCCCCCAAGCTACACATCTGATCATATAGAGGACTATAACTTCTTATAAAAAAGACTGAACACTACTCAGTTTAAAAAGCTGTTGAACATTAAAAACAATTCTGGTCTACTTATGTGGAACTTTAACCCCTTAGCCCTCATTCAATATAATACAATGACAAAGAACTAATGCAGCATTTCACTGCCTCATCGAGACATGATAGAAAAGAGAGGTCAAGTTGGATGTCATTGTGCATACTGATAATACTGCACTGTAATCCCTGAATGATCTCATTCAACAACTTTATGAACAATAAAATGAAACCACAGGATAAATGCCATCATGTTTAGTTGAAACTCCCAACGTTGGCTTCTGAAGCAGTCATCTATGCATAAGTAGAGCCATTGCAAATCTGATCCATCCACATATAACTCAGGCAAACTTAGCAGAATACCATGGTTGATGGTATCCATGCAAGTGTCAACTTTGAAACTTTGGCCGAAGCCATGTTTCTTTTCGCTTCATTTCTTAGTTGCCACTTGTTAGGGGGGAGGGGGGAGTTAGGATGGACTGGAATGTGGTGCCTTAATCCACTAGACAAAACATTGACTAGAAGCATGGTGAGAACCAAGGTCATAGCAACAAACATCTGCTGAGACCTAGGGGGAAGCTACTACTGGATTGTTTGGTTAACGTGACCCGACACACCTGAGGGGGGTGGGAAGTTTCTATTCTTTTTATTATTCTGAAGCATGGGAAATACTCAGAGCTAGCTTCATCTTTCTAAGAACCAATACAATGTACTCAATAAAAAGTCTTTCAAGCCTGAATGGAGCTTCCAAGTCCTGATTGAATTGTGTTCATTGCTCGGAACTATGACAGCAATATTGAGAAGCCCTGGAAAATCAGTTCTCCCTTTCTCTCCCTCACCAAAGAGCATCCTATGGCAAGCCAGAGGTTACCAAATCCAGTCCTAAAGTTTGAATGAAATAGATTTATTAGCTATGTCCTAATCAGCTACCAGTTACAGGACCACCTTGCCCAGGAAAATAATGTTACCACCAGTTCTACATCTGATTTTCTGTTCACAGAATTTCTTTTTTCTTTTTCTTTTCAGGAATGGTTTCATTATGACCTTCTTTAATGAGATTAGATTCACTCCTGTGCATAAGAAGAACCAAATTCCTTTATACTATTAAATATAAAAAAGCATGATAGGCACTAAGTTAAACAAACAGATGGTTGGACTCTACCAAGCACTTCATCCATGTCTTTGGATCTAAAGAACAGAAAGCTATTCAAAACCATTTCAATAGGCAGTGCTTTGAACACTGTTATATACTGAACTGCCAAAACTGCAGAAGCTAAGTCACAACTAATACGATCTCAGCCCAAAGGCTGAAAAGTGATACTGATACGATCAATATTATCCTCAAAGCATCTTGTCAACATGTTAGATGAAGTAACTGAGCTTTCTATATGATCTCATGTTGGACCAGATCTCAGAAATCTCCAAACCATTTGGAAAAGCTATTCTGAGCGATGCTGAAGGGACTTACGGTTCGAAGAAAAATGCCTCTTTTATTTCTCTGTGTGCCACAGAACAGGTTGGGGAGTAAGCTGTTACTTACTTACAGAAAGATTACAGATGTATTTGCTTCCAGTAGTTTTTTTAGGTGTCCTTCCACTTTCGTCAATGTCATCAAGTGGCATGTGTATCAAGTATGGTGACAACATCAGGACATGACAAGCCTTATTTTAACTGCTGCCCACAACTTTGTGGTCAAAGTTTCCATAAAAGGATCCACCATCTAAGAGGGACACACCTGACTCTTTGGGACACTATATACAAGAAAACTAAAGACAATCCACTGTTTGGCATAGGCAAAACAAAAACAAGAATTGACACTGCTAGGCCAGGCTAGATCTGTAGTATTTTGACAGATGATGGGGCGTGAATACTTTTTATAATCCCCTGAAGCTAGAAAACTTGAAAAAATTGGTGTTCCCTAAGAGACAGGAAGCTCACTTTCACACAAAGTTTCCATCTCGGCTTTCTATTTCTTTTGTCCTTCACATGTTTTTTAAAAAGTTTTGTCTTAAGAAAGGCTAATTTTCTCTTTGCTTTAACAAATACCCACGTTTTAAATGCATGCCCATTTTCTCATAACCCAGTCTAGGCTTCTGTTTAAAAAGCACAAGTTTTCCTTTATCCTTGCAAAGAAACAAAAAAGAAAAAAAAAAGAAAAAAAAAGAAAAAGGCAAAAGTTGGATGGAATGATGACTCATACACAGCAAGGGGAAAAAAGTGTTTAACAATACAGATTTCTTTCTTTAAGTTAGGAAAGTTAGCAGAACAGACATTTTGCCTGCACTTTTTTGTTTCTTTTTAAAGCTTAAAGAAAGCAATATCTACTTTGTTACAAAACAGAAAGCAGGCAATATTTTATATTGCTGCTGTCAATTACGTGATCCTGTGTAACCTTTTTCAGCTATTATATTCTTCAAATCTTTCTGCACAAATATTGCCAACAGAATACAGAAAAAGCTTCAAAGCATCTTGGAAGTATTGGAGATGGGCGACAGCTGGCATTGCTTAGAAACTTAAAATGAGATGACCAGATTTCTAATTTATAAAACTGGGACAGCACATGTCAGGAAAACATCATGAGGGGCTTTGTGAAACTATACCTCTTCCTGTCATCCTGAACTGAAACTGAACAGAACAGCCTCAAAGTTAGGTAACAAGTTAACACTAAAAGCAGATTGCTTGGTTTGTGTACCTTCACGCATGTCTTAGACGTTCACAAGAACGCACAAATACTTGTGAATGCCTCGGAAATGTATCACAGTGCATCAGAATTATTTTTTTTTAAATTATGCATGAGGCTAATATTAAATGCTGGCTGTGGTGACCAAGTTCAACATGATCTTCTATAAAGGTAAAGGTTCTCCTCACATAAATGTGCTAGTCATTCCCAACTCTAGGGGGTGGTGCTCATTTCCGTTTCAAAGCCAAAGACCCAGCACTGTCCGAAGATGTCTCCATGGTCATGTGGCTGGCATGACTAAATGCCAAAGGCGCATGGAACCCTGTAACCTTCCCATCAAAGATGGTCCCTATTTTTCTACTTGCATTTTTTACATGCTTTCAAACTGCTAGGTTGGCAGAAGCTGGGACAAGTAACAGGAGCTCACCCCGTTACGCGGCACTAGGGATTCGAACCACTGAACTGCAGACCTTTCAATTGACAAGCTCAGCATCTTAGCCACTGAGCCACTGTGTCCCTCACTTATGACCTTCTATAAAGAAGGGAAAATAAAATAGCTGTACAGTTATGAGGTATGAAATAAATAGAACCCTGATGAGCTGAAGTCACTGTTTCAGGTAGCAGATGGAGAAGAACAGCAAATTTTCAGGGTCAGCCTCACCACTCCATTCACATAGCTCCACAACTTGCTTGCTGGCCAGTTTGATGGTACCAGTCGTATCACTTTCTCTGCCGGGCCCAAATGTCCCTTTCTTATGTATCCAAGATCTTCTTTATCACTGTTGGCTAAATCTGCTATACCATCAATTGAATTCTCTTATCCATTAGCAAATCTATAAGAATGGGCCCACTAAGATCAAAGTCAAAAAGAAATATAAATTCATAGCATTACATCTTCCCATTTTCCCCACAATTTTGTAGGTAGATTGAGTTGACAGAAAGAAAAGAAAGCATAGAGTCAGGAAGGAATTTCCACGGATGAGAGTGGATTTGAATCTAGATTTCCCCAAGCCCATCAACTCCTCACTCATTGCACCAAATGTGGTTTCAATGTGTTGTGGAGAGGGTCATATAGGAGAAGACATAATCTAAATACAAGCCAGAAACTTTAAGTACTAACCTATTTTATTTTAACATAAATTCTATAGAATGTGCCTAACTGATAGGTTAGATGGAATAAGACCAGGTTAAGGAGTCTTATAAGTAAATGAGAGCATGGTTTAGGGAATGGACAGATTTGCTCAGATAGAATTAGTCAGTGGTCATAAAGAAATCATAGAATATCCTGGGTTAACTTAAACTGTAGTCAATCTATTATCATATAGATTTTTTAGGCCTGAAAAGAAATATGTTGGAGGAATAAGTAGTGATGGAGGAAAGTGAGATGCAGTATGTAGAGTGCAAAGAAAATCTGATTCATGAGAAACCAGTGGTGGGTTTCAAAAATTTTACTACCGGTTCTGTGGTGTGGCTTAGTGGGCGTGGCTTGGTGAGCATGGCAGGGGAAGGATACTGTAAAATCTCCATTCCCACTACACTCCAGGGGAAGGTTACTGCAAAATCCCCATTTCCTCCCGATCAGCGGGAGGTAGAGAATAGATAGGGGCAGAGCCAGTCAAAGGTGGTATTTACCAGTTCTCCAAACTATTCAAAATTTCTGCTACCGGTTCTGTTGAATATTAAGACTGCCGGATGCAATTCCCCCCCCCAGCAACCGGCACGAATGGTTCAGCTGTTCTCTGATTGGTTAACCGCGGGACAGCTCTGGTATAAAAGAGCTGTCAAAAGCGCGGCTGTTGTTGCTGTTAACTTGTTGCCGTTCTGAATAAAGTTTGTTGATTGCTGCAGCCGCCTCGCCTCGTCTCAGTAAGTGATCTTGTGGACTGAGAATTTAATAGTGGCGACGAAGGTGGAATGTGCCCGGCGGCATTTGGGGGCATAGTGGAGAGTACGCTGTCGGTGGCTGTCATGGAGCCGATCCAAGCGGGAAGCAGTTACACTTCGCTGGCGTGCCTCAGCTGTGGTGAGAGACAATGGCTACGCCCCAACAGTTCGCCCCGTTTAACCCAGCAACAGAGTCATGGGAGGCATATGTCACCCGTTTTGAATGCTTCCTCATTGCAAATGATTACCGTGATTTGTCAAGCGAACATAAGAGAGCATATTTCTTGAGCTTTTGTGGCCCAGAAATGTTCGACACGGCAATGACTTTGATGGCCCCCCAGTCTATTCACGCAGGAACATGGGACGAATTTATGGCCAAATTAAAAAGACATTACGCCCCTGCACCATCCCGCATTGCTAGGCGGCAACATTTTTACCACAGGGACCAGGCTGAAGGGGAGTCCATCAGCCAGTATGTGGCCGCATTGAGGAAAGCAGCTAGGCATTGTCAATTTGTTGACCTAGATGATTACTTATTGGATAGCCTTGTCAGTGGCGTGAGGGATCAAAATTTAAAGAGACGACTGATTGCTAAACCGGAACTGTCTTTCCAAGACGCATTAGATGAGGCTTGTGTGGCAGAACTCGCTACGTTATCTATAGCCGACCTTCCTCGGGGCCACAGCATAGAGCAACCTAAGGGGGAGGCTGTTCATTTCAGCTCAGCGGCCAGCGCAGAGTACTATAATGATCAGGAAGAGCGGGACGAAGAAAGAAATGTAAACCGTGTTCAAGGCTCACAGAGGCCAGTTCGGCCAAATGCAGATGCAATCTCGCAATGCCGGGGTTGTGGGGAATTCCATTTGCGATCTGCTTGCCATTTTAAAGATGCAGTTTGCTGCAGATGTGGCCGTCGGGGCCATATTGCTCGTGTGTGCAGGTCGGCACAGCAGGTCGCTGCAGCGCCAGCGCGTATGAATAGAGATCGCTGGTCTTTGTCTTGGCGGCCCAGGACACAGGAGGACAGGCCATGCTAGGGGAGGGGCCCGGGTGATGTGAATATGGTTACCCTCGCTGCAACGGCCCCACTCCGTAAGAAGATTTATGTGGACGTCACCATCGAAGGCAAGCCTTGTCAGATGGAGGTGGACTCAGGCTCCGCTACCACGCTCACATCCTGGAGCACGATGAAACGACTGGTGCCGCGCCTGGCCAAATGCTGCCTCACACCTTGCGATGTGACCCTACGAGACTATCAGGGTGCCCAAATTCCTATCTTGGGGTGTGGAAAATTCTGAGTGAGGTTCAAGAAGTTTAATGGCAAGCTGCCTATAGTGGTAGTCACCGCCCCATTGCCAAGCTTACTTGGCCTTAACTGGTTTGAGGCCCTAGGGCTGACCATACAAGGGGTTAACGCTATTAGTTCTGATGGGCTGGATAATTTAGTAAAAGAGTTCCCCGCTGTGTTTGATGGCAAGCTGGGATGTTATAAGGGTACCCCGGTATCTTTTAGTTTAGATCCTAGTTTCCCTCCCTGTAGATTGAAGCCCTGGCGTGTACCATTCGCGCTTAAGGCTAAGGTAGATGCCGAGCTTGATAAGCTCATTTCCCAGGGCATTTTAGAACCTGTGGATTTTGCCTGTTGGGAAACTCCGATTGTTACACCCATTAAGGCTGATGGCTCGGTCCGCATCTGCGCGGACTACCGCTCAACAATCAATAAGGCGCTCCTGGGCCATGCATATCCTGTCCCTGTCGTACAGCACATGTTGCACTCTCTAGGCAATGGCTCTGTGTTCGCCAAGCTGGACCTCTCTCAAGCCTACCAGCAATTACTGGTCGATGATGACACCGCAGAGGCCCAAACTATTGTTACACACCGTGGGGCGTTCCGGTGTCGTCGCCTCCAGTTCGGTGTGAGTGTGGCCCCGGGGCTCTTCCAGAGCTTGATGGAGAGAGTTCTTCACGGTATCCCTGGGGTCATACCGTATTTTGATGACGTTTTGATATCCGCCACCAGCAACGCACAACTGATGGACAGGCTGCGCAGAGTTCTCCGCCAATTTGAGGCTACGGGGCTTAAGGTGAACTGCTCCAAATGCCAGGTGGTAGTACCTGAGGTGGAATTTCTGGGGTTCTTGATAAACAGCTCTGGCATCCACCCCACTCCTGCTAAAACGGCTGCGATTGTGGATGCCCCTTCCCCCCGCTGCAAGGCTGATCTTCAGGCTTTCCTTGGCCTTTTGAATTTTTATGCCATTTTCCTGCCTCATAAGGCGTCCGTGGCGGAGCCCTTACATCGTTTGCTGGATCGTGGGGCAGCCTGAGTTTGGGGATCTAGGGAGGCTGCCGCCTTCCATGCTGTTAAATGCCTCCTTGTTTCAAATTCTGTCCTGACCCAGTATTGTGAGAGTCTGCCCCTTGTTTTGGTTTGTGATGCCTCCCCGTATGGGGTGGGCGCAGTCCTTAGCCATGCCCTGCCAAATGGCCGTGAAGTCCCTGTGGCCTACTTCTCTCGTACCTTAGGTCCGGCAGAACAGAACTATTCACAGCTTGATCGGGAGGCCCTGGCCTTGGTCGCGGCGGTTAAACGTTTCCATCATTATCTCTACAGCCGCTCATTTCTGCTAGTCACCGATCACAAGCCACTCCTGGGGATCCTCGCTGGTGACCGTCCAGCCCTGCTCATTTTGCCTCCGCGGGTGACCCGTTACTCGATATTCTTGGCTACATACTCGTATACCCGCCAGCACCGCCCGGGACAAGACCTGGCTCATGCTGACACTTTGAGCCGCTGCCCCGTGTCTGCTCTCCTGCCTGACCCTGTGCCTGCTGTGGCCATCTGCCTGATCAACTGTTCCCCGTTGCCTGTGACTGCTTTGGACATTGCCCGTTTGTCTGCCTGGAACCCAGTATTGTCTCAGGTCTTGGACTGGATGGCAAGGGGGTGGCCACGGGGACCTTTTGCATCGGAGTTGCAGCCCTATGTGAGCCGGCAGCTGGAGTTGTCAACTCAAAGTGGCTGCCTCTTATGGGGACACCGGGTAGTTGTTCCGCCCCCGCTGCGGCATTCTCTGTTGTCCCAACTTCATCAGGCCCACCCAGGGATAGTCCGTATGAAGGCCCGGGGTCGCTGCTATATGTGGTGGCCCAACTTGGATAGGGATATTACTAATTGGGTTGCCACCTGCCCGCATTGTCAGGAAAATAGTCCTATGCCTCCGAGAGACATCCCCAGGGAGTGGGAGGACCCCAGGACTCCCTGGGCCCGTGTGCATATCGACCTTGCGGGTCCTATGCAGGGACAAACATTCCTCATAGTGGCTGATGCATATTCTAAGTGGGTGGAGGTAGTCCTGATGCCGTCCACTATTTCAGAGTCTGTCATACGGGCTCTCCGGGGTTTGTTCACGACCCATGGGTTACCTGACATTCTGGTGTTGGATAATGGCCTCAATTCATGTCCACCCCTTTCGAGGTTTTCCTAGCCACCCAAGGGATTAGGCACTGTCTCATCACCCCATTCCATCCGTCTAGCAACAGATGTGTGGAACGCGCCGTCCGATCGGCTAAGGACGTGTTGCGGAAGCTAGGCTCAGGGAGTTGGCAAGAGAAATTAAGTAGCTATCTATTAGTACAGCATACCACCCTGTGCCACCTTACAAATAAGAGCCCAGCCGAGTTGTTAATGGGCCGTAAACTGCGCACTGCGCTTGACCGCATACACCCTCTATATTGCCCTGCTAAACCAGTGGATGCAGTGGGCGACACCTGCCGTTCCAACTGCGGGATCCAGTTTACGCTCGGAATTACACGGAGCAGCCCCTGTGGCTACCGGGGAGAGTTGTAGGAATTGCAGGGCCTTGCTCCTATCAGGTAGACATGGGCCAGGATAAGATTTGGAAACAACATCAGGATCAGCTACAGAAACGGGGGTTGACCATGAGCCTACCTCGCGAGGACGGCGTTCTAGCAGAACATCAGGCGGAGCCACCCGCCATCCTTACGGATCAACCTTCCCCCTCTCCCACGCACCCAGCAAGTGAGGCAACCCCATCACACTCACTGGCTATGGCAGATGAAGCGGTTGAGGACACCCAGGGGGTAGATTTGGGTGACGTGTCAGTATCAGGAGACAAAACAGTTAGTAATCCCCAAACTGAAGTTCCCACGCCCCGGCGCTCGGGGCGGAGCCGGCATAGGCCAGCGTACTTACAAGACTATGCATGCGCCATCAGGATGGGAAGGGGTGTTGAATATTAAGACTGCCGGATGCAATTCCCTCCCCCCCAGCAACTGGCACAAATTGTTCAGCTGTTCTCTGATTGGTTAACCGCGGGACAGCTCTGGTATAAAAGAGCTGTCAAAAGCGCGGCTGTTGTTGCTGTTAACTTGTTGCCGTTCTGAATAAAGTTTGTTGATTGCTGCAGCTGCCTCGCCTCGCCTCAGTAAGTGATCGTGTGGACTGAGAATTTAATAGGTTCTCCAGAACTGGACAGAACCTGCTGAAACCCACCTCTGTGAGAAACAGTATTAAAACATCTTTAAAAATTCAGCTCATCTATTCCACATTCAAATTTATGTTTCTTGTTCTTTATTCCAAACTGCCATTTTGATGGAATGTTCTAACTCAGTCTATATTCCCCTGCCAGCATATATGACATTATTGCGTCCATTGGTAGTGTTGCTAGAACAGATATAAGAACAGAGTTAATTTGCTACTGGCCTTGGTTCCTGTTACTATGTTGTGATTTTTCATTGTTGTTGGTCAGTAATTGCTTTACCTTAAGTGACTTGCCTGTAAGCAAGCTGATCTGCACTGATTTGAGAAATGAATGTTAAATCTATTTCTGTGTCTCTTGGCAGAAGGTATATAGATATAGTGCTGCCTGATTATACAAAGTGGTGCCCTCTTTGACTTCCAGGTCCTATATGTCATTGCAAAGTGAGAAGACTTCTAGAGTCTTCTAGAGGGCAATGTTTGTGTGTGTGTGTTTGTTTGTTTGTGTGTGTGTTCACATGCATGAGTATACTGTATTTTTTGGAGTATAAGACGCACCTTAGTTTTTGGGGAGGACAATAGGAAAAAAAAATTCTGCCTACCAGGTATTCATCTGGCTAGTCTTTAGCCTGGTCAGCTTCAGCACATTAGTTTGCTTGCTGGTTTTGATGTTCAGGCTGCTTGGGGCTAAAAAACAGCTTCTAAAGCCCAGCTGATCGTCGGAGGAGCAGCAATTAGAAAAGCAGGCAAAGCACGCGTTGAGGCTGAAAAACAGCTTCTAAAGCACAGCTGATTGCTGGAGGGAGCTCTAGTGATTAAAGCAGGCCAAGCACGGAAGGGGTAAGAGAAGGCAGTAGCTGTTCCGGGTAGCCATTTTGGGCACCGCACATCACATTTTCAGCCTCCAAACACGTCATATTTTCAGACGGCAATCAGTGGCAATGTGCTTTGGTGATCCCCACAGCCTTGAAGGGCTCTCAAATGGAGCATTTAAAGGCTGAAAACACAATGCCCAGACCCCAAAAACACAAGTCATTGTTGGTGGCAATCTCTGCAGCCAGGAAGAGGATGCGCAGAGGCCGAAGGGTGGGGGCCGGCGGGTGGGCGGGGTTACATTTGGAGTATAAGACGCACCCAAATTTTCAGCCTCTTTTAGGTGGGAAAAAAGTGCATCTTATACTCTGAAAAATACGGCACACACACATACACACAAACAGGGGCACATATGTTAGGCTAAGCATGGGGAAGAGTCAAAACCTTATTATAAGTATTCATTGGCCGACCAGTGAATTTTGCAGACAATTATGTTCATTTATATCATCTGTCTCATTTTTTTTTCTCTGCCGATGGGTTAGGGTTAGGATTAGGTCTATTGATTGATGGTTGACTGTTACCTCTGCAAATTTATGTACCCATGCCATATTTACCACAATGACATTTTATATCTGTGACCAGCAAAAATATTTTGGATATGAGATTTTAACACTAACGGTGGCCAAGAAAAAAGAGTCCTAAATTCTATCACTTTCATTCTCCTTCTCCAGTTCAGACATCTGAACTGCAAAAATACTTACTATTATTATGTGGCAGCAACAGAATAAACATTTTCTGTATCACTTGCCGTTGCTTGTTGTTCAGCCAGATTTCTGCAGCTCAAATCTAGATTTTGCTATTCTAGCAGCCATTGTAAAGAATCAAAAACAAGCAAATTCATTAAAGGTATTCAGACATATCTAGTTTTGCTCTTAGAAATGTTTGGCCTCTGCACATTCAAACCAACTAGGCAACAGTTGAGGCATGCCAAAAGTTTGTTGTGACCTGAACTTTATTTGCAAGCTACAAAAAGCATCTTTCTTTGAACACTTCATTTGTAAGCGGTAAGTAATCCCATGACACTCGCCACTGAAAACACAGTATGTGCCTCATGCATCATTTCAAGATGTTTTGCCAAAGGGGAAATCCTACTGTGGTTCAATATTAAAATGTTGGGTTTATGGGGGAAAATGTTCTAAAATTGAAGCAGATGGAGTGAGTTTGTTTTGGTGGTGTTTTGTATTTAATGCTCCATACAGCTTTATAGTTTGGAAAGTAGCTTGGATCAGCCATTCTTAACAATGCTTTAGTGTGGTTCCAGATCATGTATCCCCTTTTCCTTCTTTTTTTTTTTTTACGTCTCTTTTTCTTTTTAATCATATGCAAATAGAGCTGTGAAGATGCTTACCAATCTATATATCAGATGAAACAGTTATTTAAACCTATTCTCAGCAAAGTTAAAATACTCCTGGTGAATGGGTTATCTGTGGCAGGTGATAACTAGCTTTTCCATATGTCTAAACGTTAGTTGTGCTTAGAAACATATGGAGACCAGTTTCATAATCTAACACAGTAATATCATCAGACCCAATCCTTTGAGTCTCAAGCTCAGTGGCCTGAAGCACCTTTTACCAGCTGTTATGGTTGGTTGCACAGTGAGTCAGATGTTTATACTAGATTTGGCATTTTTATCCCCCTATGAGTCCTTCGCATGGACTTGGGATAGGCAGATGTTGTTGTTTAATAATTAAAGATATCATTGCAGGAGATAAGCTGTTCCAAGTACAGGTGCCTTTTGCAATTGACTGGTGGTGATTTTGTCAATGCTGATGGTGTTCAAGTGGAGGTCCAGATGTTTTGGGATTGCACCCAAGGCGACTGACTATTGGTACTATCTTTGCTTTCTTTTGCCACATTTAGTCTATTTCTCCTTGCAAATCTTTGTATTTTGTGGTGTTTTTTCTCCAGTTGTTCCTCTTCTATTCTGCAGTCTCCAAGAACTGGTGTGTCCACTAGCGACACCTTTTTTTTGTTTGTTTGTTATCAACAATTGTTAATTCTGGACTCTTATCTGGCAGTTACTTGGCTCTTTGAATTCCAAAGACCCAGAGTACTTTAGCTTCTTCGTTTTCTGTTACTTTGTCTATTTTGTGGTCCCACCAGTTCTTGCTTATAGGCAAGTGGTATTTCTTGCAATTCCAATGGACCATTGTTGCTACTTTGTCATGGCGCTGTTTGTAGTCAGTCTGTGTGATCTTGTAGCAGCTAACTAGGTGGTTCACTGTTTCTTCAGCTTCCTTGGAGAAGCTCTCTTCTCCATTCTGGCTTTGTGTACATTTGTTTTTAAAGGTTGGTCTTAGAAATATTGGGAAGGAATTATCTAAAGCAGGTAAAAACGCTGCCCATCTGTCTTTTCCTAAGTCCTCTAGCCATCAACAACCACTTTATCATGTATAATATTCAAACCTAAACTTTGAAGTCACATGCTGAACTCACTCCAATTTATTCCAAATATCTCCTGCCTGGACATCTACCAGTCATCATGTGGCAGGTTAAAATGGATGGATTTTGTCTCATTTTTATTTCCTTTTTGTGTGTTTATTGTAATTCTCTTATGGCCTTACACCACATTTTCATTGACTTAAGCCTGCAGCTGTTGATAAAGCAATGTCTTGAAGGATATTGTAATAACCTGATAGATATTGATGCAGCTTGGATTCAAATAGGTTCTCAAATAGACAGATTCCCTCCTGCGTTGAACATACCTTAGAACTGATGGAGGGTTAAATTGACAAAGGGAAAGAGGGTTATTTTTTTTGCCTATGTATTCTTTCCTTATATAGCCCCACCAGGCATATTCTATATTAACAAGCTTTCAGTGCAAATTTCACAGAAATAGGCTATGCAGTCGAACAAGGAACGATCAGCAAAAATAGTGCTTTTTCACTATTGCCAGCCAACGCATTTCATTAGCAAAATTTCTCTTATAGGATTTCTGGGATCCATGTCATTATTATAATCAATTTTCATAATGATGATTTGGTTAATTTTTATTTTGTAGGCTGCCTTGAACCTAAATTGAATGGCCACCAAATAATAAACCAAATAAATGAAATTAAACTATACTACAATGTGTTTCATTACCAACAGCAGGCATTCAATTATTCTATTGTATGCTAAAATGTACACACTTTTCTCTAACTAGCAATTCATGCACAAACACAGGCAGACCTGTAAAAAATAAAAACCTCCTTTCAAAGGAAATTCTTTCCTTCATTCCTTGCCTTTCTGCCTCCTTCTCCCCCTTCTATGTGAGACAAATACAGATTTTTAAAAAATCAGATTGTTATTTTATCTATTCAAAGCTTCCTTTTCTTTACAGAGGCTTCGTGTACATTGACCCAGCACTACAATAAATAAACATCACAGCTGTACTGAAAAGAATGCAGCTTTTCAGTGGAGCCCTTGGAGAAATGCACTTCATAGTTATCTACAGCTTAGAAAAACAGATCATGATCAACCATAGGAACCAGGGGTACATGGCCAACCTCTCCGGTGACTTCCCACCAAGAAATGTTTTAAATCTATCCACTTTCTTAAGAGATGGTTCTTCAGATAAGACTTTTACAGGGGAAAAAGCAGGTACATAGCAATAGATATGTAAACTGCTGAAAGTGACAACAAATTCAAAAGCCGATACTATGAATAAAAAGGGGAGAGTGGGGGAAAGGTATCTAAAATTCTAGGTCTGCTGCCTGATATTGACCTTAATATTAACTATCAAAACCAAACGAATGTTCAAATGCATTGCAATATTTTTTTTTCAGATGAAATACTTTTGTTTATTATTAACAAAGTCTTTGATACCACACAAATATTGTGTGTAAGGTCTCTCCAGGGAGACTCTTGTGTGTAAGGTCTCTCCTATTCACTTACCTTCGCTACTGGTTCGCAGATGTACCATCTCCGCACATGCGCAGAGCCTACTGCACATGAGCAGAGCGTAAAAAACAGGACGTGATGACATCCAGCGGGTGGGCAGATCCTTCTGCAGCCACCGCTACCGTTTCGCCCGAACCGGATAGAACCGACTGAATACCACCACCAGGTTTCTCCATTCTACAAGTCATCCTCTTTTCTTCAGGAAGGATAGAACCCTACATCAAGATCAATAATAGAATGAAACCCTGATGGCGCAGTGGTTAGAAGGCTTACTCTGCCCACAGCCTGGAGTTCGATCCTGATGGGTTACAAGGTTGACTCAGCCTTCCATTCTTCTGAGATTGGTAAAATGAGGACCCAGATTGTTGAGGGAAATATGCTGACTCTGCAAACAGTCAGAGGGTATTGTAAAGTACTATGGGGCAGTATATAAGTCTAAGTGCTTTTGCTAAACCCCTCTTCTTATGATTCAGTAAAGTCATCTCTATATGTCTGTTGATGGCTATTTTGTCAGCATGTCCTGGGATTCTGGAGTGTTCACATACAATTCATTTTCAGTTTTAAAAATAATTCTTGGACATTCTTTGTAACATATCTTGTGGTACATTCCTCACCCCAGTAAAACCTCCTGGTGACATGTGACAATCCACTTGGTTTGATTGAAAAATGTGTAAATCTCTGTTACATTCTGGAGCCTCCAGAATATGTTAATTCAATAGCATGTCAGGCAAGGTCATAAAATTATGATAGTATAGTACTCAAATATATACTGTATATTTAGATAAAATGACCTAAACAATTTCTGGATGCTTTGAAACAGGCTTCTCTCTCTAGGAACTAAATGAGGGGAAAAAAGTGAATTAGGTTTTGAGTTCTTTTCTTCCAATTGTATTTTAAAATGTAAATGTATTTGTCACTGCGTTATTTTATTTACCAGCTGAGCCAATTATTTCTGGACTATCAGACTCTCCGTAGCTTGACAACTTCTTATCAGTAAGCTACGTGTTTCCGCATCCACCCACATTCCTTCACTTGCTTCACTCTCTCTTTCCTTTGTTCTCTTGCCAGAGGTCCGGCTCACATAGCCGGCAAGAATTATTTTCAAAAATGTAACAATTAACTTTTCTTAGATAGTGAGGTGTTTTATTTTCTTTATAACAAATAAATGAGTTTTATTAGAAACTTTCCTCGCGTTTCTTTTCAGAATATTGCAAACAAGGATAAGCCTCGATTCATCTCCTCCTCTAAACCAGGGTAATTAGTCCCAGAGCCAAACATGGGATTAATAAACACCCTGACAGTATTAAATTAGTTAAACTGTTTAACCAAATTGTTCTCTTTTTTTTTTAATTTGATTTATATGCCGCCCTTCTCCGGAGACTCAGAGCGGCTTACAATGCGTTGAGCAATAGCCTTCATACTTTTGTATATTTATACAAAGTCAGTTTATTGCCCCCATAATCTGGGTCCTCATTTTACCTACCTTAGAAAGGATGGAAGGCTGAGTCAACCTTGAGCCTGGTGAGATTTGAACTTGCAGTAATTGTAGGCAGCAGATGTAAGTGGATGTTAATAACAGTGCTTTAGTCTGCTGAGCCACCAGAGCTCCTTTTTTCTCAGACTCAAATAAGGTCATTACCTTCATCAAGCAAAAAAACACAAAAACAGTTTCTGTTGTTTAATAAAAGCATCTTGGCAATCCCAAGACAAGCATTTACAAATTACTCCATTACTGTCAGGATATGGACAAATTATTGTTGGGGGTAATTGCTCCCAGTTTAAGAACTATTGTATTAAATCATTTGTAACCTAGATTTTTTGTTTTTTAGCTAGTTATAGAAAACTCTAGTAAATACAATTTCTTGCTGAATGGACACCATGTTAGATAACAGAATTTTCTTTGGCTTTTTGACTTTTTATTTTTATTTATTCATTAAATGTGCATGCCAGCCATATCACTACCAAGTGGCTACTGGATGACAGGATTAAATTGCAGGATTAAAACATAAGGCATTAAAAGTTAAAACATTAAAATTAATATTAAAATGGATAAAGAGAACCAATGCGTAGATGGGAGGAGGTGGGACCCACCACCAAAATGGGAAGCCTCATTTAAAAATAATCTTTATTTTTTTTAATAAAACAAATTTAACCTTAAAGAAAAAAAATATTTTTAAGACTGTTTAAGATCTTTTTTAAAAAGTAAAAGTACAAGCTTAGAAGAGAAAATAAAGAGAAAAATATGTCTTAGTATTTATACTTACCAATAGTCACTGGTTCATCAATTAATTCATTCTTATAATATGAATAATATTTCTGGAAAAATGAAAATCTTTTTTCTGGAAAGAAAAATAACAGTAAAAAAAATGATAAGGAATAGCCAGAGGATTACAAATTGAGTCCAACTTCATCTTCCAACCTCATAAAATTCTGAAAACTGCGTGTCTGATTGAGCAATAAAAAATTTCCCTGGCGATATCTTATGTGATAAAGAATAATTCACTCCAAGTAGCCAATTTAGCTTCAGCTTATACAGTTTGACTCCTCCAGCTATATTACTGCAGAGTAAAGCAAATAAATTTCAATATTTTTAGATACATGAAAAGTGTGCTGCTGTATTACTGGGGATCATGCTGTATAGTCTTGGTAGACAATCTTTAGTGATTACAGTTAACGGTTTTGAGAGACATTTTTAGATGGTTGATGGTTAAAAAAAGGAAAGAAATGAGATCACACAAAGAAACAGAGCCTTAATTATGTTTTCTGAGTTTTGTAGAGAGAAAAGGAGATGACCTTGTCAGAAGAATTGTGCAAAAACTATTACTTAGGCAAAGAAAGCTGAAATATTATTCAAGTCCTGAGAAACAAGATAATATTTGGAAGCAGGTATGGCAAATGCCTCCCTGATTCAGTGGGGTGTAAAAAGGAGAAGAAGTAAAGCACCCTTCATCCTTGCCATATTCTGTTAATTATAGCTTAAACTCAATATAATTCTAGCCTTCCTGCAAAACTGATTCTCTATTCGCAACACCATTGAGCGGGTCCAGAGTTATTTCACGAGAAGAGTACTCCACTCCTCTACTCACAACAGAATCCCTTATGCCACCAGACTTGAAATTCTGGCTTGGACAATCTGGAACTGCGCTGCCTGTGGTTCAATCTAAGCATAGTACACAAAATTATCTGCTGCAACATCTTACCTGTCAATGACCTCTTCAGCTTCAACCACAATAATACACAGGCAAACAATCAATACAAACTCAAGGTAAACTGCTCCAAACTCAATTGCAGAAAATATGACTCCAGCAACAGAATGATCAACCCCTGGAATGCTCTACCCGACTCCGTTCTTACATCCTCAAACCTTCATAGTTTCAACCTTAAACTGTCTACCATGGACCTCACCCCATTCATAAAAGGACCATAAAGGTGGAGTGCATAAGTGCACCAGCGTGCCTACCATCCCTGTCCTACTGTCCCCATTGATCTGTACTTACTTCCTTTGTTTATGTTTATACCTATACCTACTATCTTGTACATGTTTGATTGGGATACATTGGGATACGTTCTCTTTGCCTAATTTTAGGCCTAGCTTAGAATCTTTTTTCAAGTGTTGCCCATCAGAAAATGGCAGGAAACCATTGGATGGTTTTTTAGTGATGAGGTGGTAAGGTTATGAGATTTTTAAAAGGGAGATTCACACTGGCTATGTGTGATTTCTTATCATCAACAGGAATTTAAAGAAGGTGAGGCCTACACTGAAAATTCAAAAGGATTAAAGAAAATATTGTAATGTGAAAAGATTTTATGTTCCATAACTGCTCATGCCAACAAGATATAGAAGCAAATGCTTTTAAATAAGATAACAGAAGCTGCATTAAACTTTTAATGAAAAATACACATGTATAAAATAACTAAATTCTACCCAGGTATATGCAAGGAAATACTACAAAGTGAAGACATTCAATATTTATCAATTGATTGTTTGATGTTATTATTCATTTTATATTTATTTTAGATATCACCCCATTCTGATTTTTATTCCCATTTTTCCATTTATTAGTTTTCAAGCTAAAGACTTTGGAACCATTAAAAGGAAATATAATCTATATAAGTTAAAACACATTATTAATGAACACCATCCTGCATTTAAAACCTATCTCAGTGAATATGCATTTAAAAACTAAAATTCTGTTGCCCTGAATTTTTTTTTTAAAAAAATTACCTGTTGATGAAACCACATAGAATTTAAAACTAGTCTGGCCTAGAAGTAGTTATAAAATTCTTTCTTCCTCTGTAGCAATGAAAATATACTTTAACCCAGGCAGGCTGAAAAACAAGAATACTATCTCATTTTGTGTAAATAAGTACAAAATAGATATTTACTTGACTTACTGGAGCTCCTCCGAGGGCACTGAATGTGGCTAAAAACTTTTGAATTTTGGGATTGTTATGTGCCTGAGATATCTAGGTGGGTTGGAGAAGATGTACACAGAGACTCAAGAAAGGGTTTCTGGGTGCAGCTAGAAAGTCTGCTTGTGGCTCTAAATCAGTGGTTTGCTGTCTGGAATAGCTAGTTTGAGTTCATAGCTTATCAAGATGAGTCAGTTTCTACATTTGCCAAGAACATTGGACCAGATCAAGGGTGTCAAACTCAATTTCATTGAGGGCTGCATCAGGGTTGTGTTTGACCTCGGGGGGGAGGTGAGTGGGTGTTGGCGAGGTGGGTGTGGTCATACTGGGCGTGGCCAGATCAACATCCTGCAGCCCTCTGCCAGCGAAAATGGAGCCCGGGAGGGCTGCACATGTTTCTCCTGAGCTCCGTTTTTACTGGTAGAGGCACTGTGGGCCGGTACTTTACTGTTTCCAGGGCGGCCCCGTGGGCCAGATCTAAGCACCCCATGGCCAAATCTGGCCGACAGGCCTTGAGTTTGCTACCCCTGGACTAGATGATCTCCAAGGACCTATCAGGATCTTCAAGTCTCTTATTAACAAAAGCAAAACAGAATCAGAACTTAATCTGTGGAAAAAAGCAGAAAACAGGAACTGCTATATGTTATGCAATCCTAAACTATTCATCCGTTTTAACAAATTCTTTGTACATTCATACAATCTTTGTATACATAGTGTACTAAGGTTCAATATATGTATCAAAACGGTCAACTGTCCAGTTGGTGAATCCAGAAAAACAAACTCCTGGGACATTATTTTACCAAGAGTATAAAACTTTATTGAATAAACCATGTTGGCGCTTCTTCTTCTTCTTGTGCCATATCCGTCATCAGACATCGGTGATCATGTTGGCGATCCTATTTTTATCAGCAGCCGCACAAAAAAGTGAGTTTTGTCCAAACCAGTCCCTTAGATTTTGAAGCCATGATCTTCTTCTTCTGCCTGGACCTCGTTTGCCTTCAATCTTTCCTTGGAAGATTAAGTGAAGTATGCCGTATTTTTCCAGGTGTCGCATCACATGTCCAAAATATTCTAACTCTTGCTTTTTAATGGTTTTGATGATTTCCCTTGGCTTTCCCAGGCGGCTTATCACCTTATCATTTCTGATTTTGTCAACCCAGCTTATACGTAACAGCCATCTGTAAATCCACATTTCAAATGCTTCTAGTCTCTTCAAGTGGTTTTCTGTCAGAGACCAGCTCTCTATTCCGTAGAGCAGGATAGAAAAGATGTAACATCTGACAAGCCTCATTTTCTGTTTTAGGCTTATGTCGTGACTGCAAAAACCTTTTTCATTCTGAAGAATGCTGTTCGAGCTTTCTCTATCCATGTTGGCACAGAAGAAGCAAAATCAGCTCTGGGCTTCCCATGGAAAAGCAAGCATAATTCATTCTCCCTTTCCCCACAGACCACCCACAGTCCCTTACATCCACCAATCACTTCTGTTTATTTCGTTAAGGGAACCAGCCGGCCATGCTGGGACATTTGCTCGGGGTGTCCTTGACATGGGAGCAATGTCTCACAGAACCTTTGATTCGTGGATGCCATTTCCATCACCCCCACATTCCATTCCACCCCTCTCCCATTTCTTTGTCAAGCTGTGAGCAAAGCAGAATATAGGTGAAAGTGTGAGTCAGTCTTGACATAAACACACTTTTGCAGTCTTAGTGCTCTATCACCAAAGGCATAAACCAACCTTATTGTACGTTCCATGCAGCATCGTCATCAAAGTATGTTGAAAAACATCACACCAGGCAGCAAAATAAAAGTCAGAGTCACCTTATCATGGCACAGAGAATGCACAAATTAAGAATGAAATAGATTAGAACTCAAAAGAAGACTGAAAATAAAATATAACCAACACTAAGTTCTCTGACTCATAGGAGACAACATGAAGAAATGGATTTAAAGATAGTTATGATTCATGCGCCATGAGCAAGACTGAGCTAGGTATGTCCAATAGAAATTTAAAAAGTGTTTTATAGTCATATTATTTGCCTGGTTCCAGTATCACTTTTTTTCTTTGTTAATAGAACTCATAATTAAATGGCCTAAATATAAAACTGAAGGATAGAAGAAACGCTCTTGGCGTGGATTTATTTAATCAATTTTGTATGTAAACAATCACTTACCCCATCATGATAAAATACTGGAATCCCATAAGGCTACCAAAATCATGTAAAAAGAAAGGGAAGTTCAATATCAGTCAAGAATAAATTGTTGGTTCATGATCTGGTCAATGCAAATATTTTAAAACAGGAAAAATGTCATGAAATCCTTAAATCTTATTAATTAAAGTACATTCTGAAGTTTCCAAAAACTTTACTCTAGGCCACCTGTATAAATAGCAATAAGCACTTAGACTTATATACCACTTTACAGTGCTTTACAGCCCTCTCTAAGCAGTTTACAGAGTCAGCATATTGCACCCAACAATCTGAGTCCTCATTTTACCGACCTCAGAAGGATGGATGGATGAGTCAACCTTGAGCAGCTCAGAATCGAACTCCTGGAGTGAGCTGTGAGTTAGTCCTGCAGTACTGCCTTCTAACCACTGCACCGCCACAGATTTCCCAGTCTCAGGTCACCTGGAAGTCAGGTGAGGAAATCAAATGGGACATCTATACTTTCCTTGTGAAATAAGTATCTTATAAGCATACTTTGTGCCGTTAGATTATTTATCTAACTCAAAAATGCCTGCCAACTAGAATGACATTCTATGCTCTGAAAACATTACATTACATTATTAATTTTATATTAAATGAAAGTTCTTGACATTGAATATGGGATATGATGCAACCAAAATTCTACCAATAAATTATCACCTTATCCCCTGTATTTTACTAAGGTTGGGCTTCAATAAATTATCAAAGTGAAATATCTCTAGGGTTTTAAAATAAATGAACTTCCAAAAATAAAAGAAAGAATATGGAATCACATTGCTCATTGATTATTGATGCTACCAGAACTATGTTTCAAACAATTTGTTTTGTTTCCCGTTTCTTTTTCTCTCATGTTACTTTCTAAACTTACCCATCCCGATTATAACTGGGATGACAAAACTAATATTCTGCAGTTCTAAAGATGTTTGAATCATCAGGACTCTTGTTAAAATAAAACCAAGAGACATGAAAATCGGTGCACAGTGCCCTCTGCTGGTCATTTGATTTCAAAAGTATTACTGTTTTAACATTTTTGAGACAAAACCAGCCAGCCTTCCCATCTTAAAAAATAGCACATTTATGATTAAAGAGCAGCAGAACTTCATGCTGCCGTTGCCATTGTGTCTTTCATTCCTGCCTCTGTGGAAGTTTTAATGAGAAATATTCTAAATAATCTAAAAATGATAAGTGATAGAAAAGTCCTGGGAAAATGCTAGTGTTTGATGCAGAGAGCAAACTTCTCCATACACTACCCTTGTGACTAATCACATACCCAAACAACTTGTTGGATATGTAGATGCTTCCATCACCAGACAGGAGACAGACAAATTACTCCAATCATCTTCCCTTTCAGTTTCCTTTCTCCTTCAGTTCTTATTGGTCCTCTGAGATCCAGGTTACTGATTCACCAATCAGAAAGGGACATTACTGTATATAGCCCAATGTATTAGTATGAATATACTGGACTATATATAATAGTGCTTCTTTCTCTATGTTTTTCAACCATAGAAAGTCAGTTTGGTTAAGCCTAGTGGTTAAGGCAAAAATAGGAGAAAGTACATTTCAGTCATACTTTAGGCATAAACCCAGATGTGTGACCTTGGATTAGGCATAATTATTACATTACTATATTAAAAGAAGGTATTGAAAATGATGTAAACACTGGCTTTTGGCAAAATAGTTTGCAAACTTCAGAATTAATTAATATTTTTGGTAAATTATTATTATTGTTGTTGTTGTTGTTGTTGTAGTTGTTGATACGAAAGGCAAAAAAAAGTCTTCATAGCAGAAATTATAGTACCTGGAGACAGGAGACTATATGAAAAAGAACTGGAGAAGATCACAAAATACAAAGACCTACAAATAGAAATAGAATGACTGTGGCAGAAGAAAGCAATGGGAGTACCAATAGTAATAGGTGTCTTGGGTGCAACCCCAAAATATCTGGAGTACCATTTGAACACCATAGGCATTGATAAAATCACCATCAATCAATTGCAAAAGGCAGCTGACATCCTGTGATCAGGGGTGAAATGCTACCAGTTTGGACTGGTTCGGGCGAACCGGTAGCGGATATGTGGGCTGGTTCACCGAACTGGTAGCAATCACTGGCTGGCCCTACCCTGAACTGGTCCACGGCCCGCAGCTAGCAGCCTACTCCCTTCCCCACAACCCAGCCATGCTTGCCTGCCTTCCACGTGGCATTCCCGGCATCCCCGTGACCAGCTTGCAAAGGCAGGCAAGCAGAAGGCCACGTGGAAGGCAGACAAGTATGGCAGGGCTACGGGGAAGGGAGCTAGCAGCCTACTCCCTTCCCAGCAGCACTGCCATGCTTACCTGCCTTCCATGCTGCCTTCCAGGTGGTCCCCCTCGCCCTCTTGCCTTTCAAGGTCGGTGTCCAGCCCAACCCGGCCAGTGGGTGGGCGGGTAGCCCTTGATGGAGCTGCTGCCACTGCACTGCCCCAAGACATGTGCAGCAGCCCCTGTGCTGGGACATCCGCCTACCCTCCTGGAGCACCACCGCGCTGTCATTTCCCCTCTCAGCCCCAAAGCAGTGGCTACATCTCCACCAAGGGCTGCCCGCTGTCAGCCTTACCAATGTGCTGGCCCTATTGGGCATGCTGAATACGCTGATGGAGGATCTAGAAGGTAAGGCCAATGCTGGCGGTGGGCGGGAGGGAGACCCATTGCACTCAGGTCCTCAGAGGGACATGGTCAGGCTCACTCGCCTTTTGGGCCTGGCGTGCCCAGCTTTCCTTCCCCTCTGCCTTGAGTCCTGTCTGCCCTCCTGGAGCACCGCCACACTACTGCAGTTCGCTTTCTTCCTTCTCCCACCACGAAACGAAAGTGAACAGTGGCGGGGTTGTTTCAGGAGGTTGCTTCAGGAAGGCAGATGTCTGCAGCCAGGCAGGGAAGGAGGGAGGGCGGTGAGAATGGCGGTAGTAGGCAGGGGAGCACCAAGATGAAGGACTACCCACATTGGCCTGCCTGGGTAAGCATCGCCACCCAGCCGAAGGGAAAATGCTGTGGGCTCTGTGGTGGCATGGCTGGGCCTGGCCCTCTCACCACATGGGGAGCTACCGGCCCTCTCACTCTGCTTCTTCACCACCAGGAAGCGGTGGCGTGGCTGAGCCTACTTCCCCCAGAGCGCCAAACTCCATGGGCCATGTTCCTGGAGTGGTGCCAGTGGTCAAAGAGAGCAAGCAGGTGGCTGGGTGGGAATCCAGTGGGCTGCTTTGGAGCCCCAAGCCCTGTGGAGCCTGCACGGGAGGCACAGGTAGAAGGTGGCCTTTTCTGCAGTATCCCCCTCTCCTCTTTGGATCGCCCTGCAGGGGGGGGCTCTGCCTTTGCAGAAATGAGGTTTGTATGGAGGATTGGCAGGGGGGATGAGCGGCCCTCTGGGATTGAGAGCATGGCAAGAGAAGGCTCTGAGATTCACTTGGGCAGTCAAGCCAGATGATGGAAGGAAACTCAAAGTGTTGGGGGCTTCAGAAGGGCAGAATGTGCTTCAGAATATGCAGCTCCTGGCTCTAACAGTGAGTGATGTATGTGATGTCAAGTTGGCCATGCCCACCCAGTCACATGACCACCAAGCCATACCCAACAAGTCATGCCCACAGAACCAGTAGCAACAATTTTTAGATTTCACCACTGCCTGTGATGATACTTTTAACATCATGAAACACCACCATCTGCTCACCTGTGTCATTGGGAAGGACTTGCTAGGTAGACAAAAGAAAATGCCAAATCTTATATAAAGATATGGCTGATTGTGTGGACAACTTAAAAAATTATTATTATTATTATTATTATTATTATTATTATTATTATTATTATTATTATTTATTGGTTAATCTTTAGTGAGATTCACAGCCTTTGAGGCTGGTTAATAGCTCAGCAGCTCGAGTCCTAACCAAGGACCTAGGAACTGTTAAGGTATCGTCGGAGGATGTAAGCTGTTCCGAGTAAGGTGGTTTTTTGCAGAGTCAAAATGTTCAAGTCCGGCAAATTTAGAATTTCTAAATAGCGGGGTAGCCCTTTGGGTATTGCTCCAAGGGCTCCAATTACAATCGGGACAACACACGATTTCTTTTTCCACAGTCGCTCAACTTCAATTTGTAAGTCCCGGTATTTTGTGATTTTTTCTTGCTGCTTATCTTCAATTCGTGCATCACCAGGTATTATTATTACTATTATTATTATTATTATTATTATTATTATTATTATTATTATTATTATTATTATTATTATTATTATTATTATTATACTTGAAGGATATAAAAAGAAAAGCTGATAAAAACCCTACATAGAGTTGATTAAGATCAAGGGTGTCAAAGAAAGAAGCTGAAAACTTTCTTTTAGCGGCTCAAGAACAAGCTTTGCAAGCTAATCACATGAAAGCAAAAACTGAACACGTATCAGACTACAGCAAATGTCACCTTTGTATTGAGAATAAATGAAACAATTGACCATTAAATCAACGGCTGAAGCAAAATTTCACATGCTGACTGTAAGCGGCGTCCTGACCAAATTGCCCAAATTATCCATTGGCAACTTTGCCAGAGGTTTGGGTTTGAATGTAACAAAAACTACTGAATCTGTTAAGTTGAAAAAGTTTGGGAAAATAAACAGATTAAGATGTTATGGAGCTTTAAGATCCCGAACCGACAGACATCTTGTTCATAATTGCCTGATATAACAGTTATTGAAAAGAAGAAAGTCTGATTCATTGATGTGGCTATACTGGCTGATGCTAGGATTGAGGAAAAACAATTGGAAAAAAATTACAAAACATCAGGACTTGCAGATCAAAGTGAAACACTCACGAGAAAAAGAAATCCATTCTTATACCAATTGTGATTGGAGTCAGGGGTGGGTTCTAAATTTTTTTACTACCAGTTCTGTGGGCGTGGCTTATTTTGTGGGTGTGGCTTGGAGGTCATGTGACTAGGTGGGCGTGGCTAGCTGGTCAGAGTCATTTCTGGAAGGTCCTCACACTTACGACCAGTCCTCGCACTTACGACCCAACTCATTTGTTTGCTTTTAACACTGATCAGCTGTAGGACAGCCCTTTGAAGCCCCGCAGCAAGAGTTTAAACAGGTTTTTTTCCCTCTAGTCATCAGCTGGGACTCAGGAGGCAGCAATAGATTGGGGGTGGGACCAAATAAAAGGTAAGAATAACGTGGGTGGGGGGGAGGGGCGGGGGGGAGAACCAGTTCGGTGACGTTATATCATCACCACTACTGGCTCGGCCGAACCAGACCGAACCGGGAGGAACCCACCACTGATTGGAGTCCTCAGAGCAATACCTAAAGGACTTCCTCAATATCTGGAAATATTGAACGTATTGGATCCAAATACCCTAATTTTACAAAAGAAAACAAAAAAAACCACTCAGCTTGGAATTGCCCGTATTCTTAGATGCTGTTATAATAATTCTTAGTCCTTGGTTAGGACCTGAATTATTAAGTTTCTACCAGTCTTGCACTTTTTGACAAGAATGTATTTAAAGGCATATTGATACATATGGGTTTCAGCATGCTTTCTATACTGTAATATCCCTGCAAGCAGGGGTGAAATCCAGCGGGTTCTGACAGGTTCTGGAGAACCGGAAGCGGACATTTTGAGTAGTTCAGAGAACCGGCAAATACCATCTCTGGCTGACCCCAGAGTAGGGTGGGAATGGAGATTTTGCAGTATCCTTCCCCTGAAATGGTTTGGGAATGGAGATTTTGCAGTATCCTTCCCTTGGAGTGGGATGGGAATGGAGATTTTGCAGTATGCTTCTCCTGCCACACCCACCAAGCCACGCCCACCAAGCCACGGCCACAGAACTGGTAGTAAAAAAAATTGGATTTGACAACTGCCTGCAAGGTAGCTATTGGCTTAAAAGAAACTAAATTTGACTTTCCTATCTGGAAATAGAGGGATACAAGGGACATAAATAGGGTCTTCATGTCTCAAAGGAGAAGAAAACAAGGGATAACTTCAGAAGTCTTTCTTCCCTCTTTTCCTTTCTTAAAATTTAATGACACCTGACAGAAAAATCATCTCTTTCTCCTCTGTTCAGACAGTTAGAGCACCAGCAGCATACCTGGCACCCTAAAGTACAGTATTTTTTTTTATTTTCTCTGATGGGTTGCAACAACATCTTTCAGACTGTCAGATGTAAATGCCTTATTCCCTAATGTGTAAATAGTGTATAAATGGGATATCAGGGGTTAACTTATTCTTTGATTCTTAATGTATTCATAATTCACCACTCCCACTCTTGACTCCTCCCTTTATATATATAAGGAGCCACCTTCACCATTTTCTTTTCTTCTATCTGTGAATATTCAGTGAATATAGAATGCCTGTTATAATTAAAAGGAAGTATATTTAAACCTTTAATTCTTATTATTATTATTGAGTCTGATCCAGAAAATATTGCAACAAGCTGGTAGCAGAGGATGGTTAATTGACTCAATAAATACTTAAAAATGTCTAAGAAAGATAGGCCCAACACCAGGGCCTACAGCAAAGAAATAGAAACTGAACAAGAAATAATCAACGAATCCACAAACGCGATTTCAAGAGAATCCGAAGAATACACCACTGAAGAAGAAGAATTAATAAATGAAAATGATGACCAGGAGGAAATCGAAATAGAAAATAACGAACTCAGGTCAGAGATATTAAAACTATTAAAAAGCCAGAAGAATGATGAAAGCCTCATCGCGAACCTCCAAGAAATGCTGAGGAACAGCGGAGCAGCGAGAGAGAAAAACATTGCTAAAGAGAAACCTAAAAACCAAAAATAGGTAAACCAATTCATGATGAGTGTGCTCACATCTTACATAGGAAGTTAGGACATGCAAGTTTTCCTGTAGTACAAAAAATGACTGAACATGCAGAAGGTGTCAAAATAAAAAATTGTGAAAACTATTTGGAATGCTCAGTATGTAAATCTACAAAATTAAAAACTAGTCCCAGGCCAAAAAAATCCACCAGATCAACTAACAAAATTTTTGACTTAGTACACATGGACCTAGTTGGCCCATTAACTCCATCAATCACCTATAGAAAACGTTACTTCCTGACAATAGTAGACGATTACAGTTGCTATGGTTTTGTTTACACATTGAAACACAAGGATGAAACCTTTCAAAAATTTAAAGAATTTTACAAACGCATAGAAACACAACATAATATCAGAATAAAACAAATTATGACAGATAGGGGATGTGAATTCATGTCTAAAGAATTCTCCCAATGGTTAAAGGATAGAGGAATGCTACATTACACGTCCAGTCCATTTTCTGCGTTCCAGAACGGAATTGCAGAGAGAAAAAATTCCACATTACAAACCATGATTAGGTGCACATTAGAGGATGCTGGCTTAAGCAAACAATTCTGGTCAGAAGCCTTACATTATTCAAATTACACTCAAAATAGAACCTGGTCCAGTATTGTGAATAAGACACCATATGAAGTGATGTATAATAGGAAACCAAAATTAGCACACATGCACATATTTGGAGTCACTGCAGACGTACACATACCTAAACAGTTGAGAAGAAAGGGAGAAAACGTATCCAGAAGACTAAGATTTATGGGATATGAAACTGGCACCAAAGGGTACAGATTCATTGATAATAATAACAAATTTATAGTTTCCAGAACAGCTGTGTTCCATGAACAGGCCAACTGGTCTAAATTACATCTTAATGAAATATTTCCAAATAAATGCAAAGATACAAAATCTCGTGAGGAAGGGACCATAGAAAATCAAAATACCAACAAATATAAAAGCAAAACCAAAACTTGGACAAATAGTCAACACAAAATAAAGACAGACACACTAACAAAAAAGGAAGCAAGATATTTGCATGACAACCATAGCAAACCTGAAAGAGCCATTAGGAACAACAGAAATCAAATACCAAATAAATACAGAGATTACATAATGCATATGGATGGTGAACAAATAACACCTAATACATATGAGGAAGTATTAAAACTCCCTCGTGAAGAAAAAGAAAAATGGGAACTAGCTATGAAAAAAGAGATGGAAAGTTTGCAAGGATTAAATGTATTTACACCTGCAATTGCACCTAAAGATAAAACAATTATTGGTACCAGGTGGATTTATAAAATTAAGAACCTAGAAGGAGGCAATACTCTATACAAAGCTAGATTGGTTGCACAAGGTTATGCACAAAAATATCCGGAGGACTATACTGACACGTACTCCCCCACAGTAAGAACAGAGAGTGTCAAAACAGCTCTAGTAGTAGCATCTGCACTCAATCTTGATGTATTTCAATATGACATACAGACTGCGTATCTACACGCAAAACTAGATAAGGAAATATATGTAAGAGCACCTCACAGTCAATACACTAATAAAAATGAAATTTGGCTATTGAACAAGAGTTTATACGGATTAAAGCAATCTGGTAAAAGATGGTACGATTGCTTGGTAAAAGTACTTAAGACCATGGATTTCAACGCTACCACTGCTGATAACTGTTTCTTTGTCAAAAAGGGTGATGATTACATTGAATTTGTATTGATTTATGTAGATGATATTTTATATATAGGAAAACACAAAGAGAGAAGAGAAACTTTTGTAAATAAGCTAAATGAACATTTCTCGTTGAAATCTCTAGGTAAAGTAAACAAATACCTTGGTGTACAAATTAACAAAACTAGAAGGGGATTCAAACTTACTCAGAGAGATAAGATTATTGAACTTCTAAACAAATATAATTTAAACAATGCCAAACCCTGTGACACTCCTATACAAACTGATTTCCTTAGAAATACTGATGAATCTTCTCCTGAATTCAAGGATAACACATTTTATAGATCAATCATAGGTTCACTTCTTTATATATCTAATTGGACTAGGCCAGATATCGCATTACCACTCAATTTATTGTCAAGACACGTCAGCAAACCAACAATGTATCACTGGGAAGCTGTCAAAAGAATTTTAAGATATCTGAAAAGTACATTAGATTTTTGCTTAGTATTAGAACCTAGTGATAATAAAGAACCAAAGCTTACATGTTACGCAGATGCGGATTGGGCTGGAGACATATCATGCAGAAAAAGTACTTCTGGTTATATTTTTCTCTTAAATGACTGTCCAGTTTACTGGTACACTGGTAAACAAGAACTAGTAGCCACTTCAACCACAGAAGCGGAATATGTTTGTTTATCCAAAGCTGCAAATAACCTTGTATGGTTTAATGATTTAATTTCAGATGTTTGGAAAAAACCTGCTTTGCCTTTTGTTATGCATGAAGACAATAAAGCAGCCATTGAAATATCTAGATCCGATGCCATTGGACAAAGGTCCAGGCATATAGATATAAAATTTAAACATGTGAGACAATTGTCTCAAGATGGATTTATCAAAGCAGTGCATTGTGACACTTCGGAACAATTAGCTGACATATTGACGAAGCCTTTACCTTCTAAACAGCACAAATATTTAACCTCTAAATTGTATATATTGTATTGTCCTGAATCTGAATGTAATTGGTGTTGTATAGCGAATCGGCATTTAGAGGGGGATTTGTCAGATGTAAATGCCTTATTCCCTAATGTGTAAATAGTGTATAAATGGGATATCAGGGGTTAACTTATTCTTTGATTCTTAATGTATTCATAATTCACCACTCCCACTCTTGACTCCTCCCTTTATATATATAAGGAGCCACCTTCACCATTTTCTTTTCTTCTATCTGTGAATATTCAGTGAATATAGAATGCCTGTTATAATTAAAAGGAAGTATATTTATACCTTTAATTCTTATTATTATTATTGAGTCTGATCCAGAAAATATTGCAACACAGACCATTATGAACATTTAGTTCTGAAACTAATCTGATTTATGGCAGATGAAGATCATCCAGTGGCTGCATGGTTTGTGAGCAGCAAAGCCTCTCATTTTTTGCCTCCGTGTTGGAGCTGCCAAAGTTTCATATGGGAATTTATATAGACTCCGATATTATTAGTTGTTGCCTGGAAGCGAGAGTCTCAGCAAGGCATTTTGGGAGGAAAGACACATCATGGTTCATTAAATGATGTTTTATTACTTGAAAGAGTTTCTGGAGGTGCTTTCCTCCTCTCCCAAATGAGTGAACTTTGTCGTGTGTGTGTGTGTGTGTGTGTGTGTGTGTGTGTGTGTGTGTGTGTCAGTCTCTCTCTCTGTGTGTGTGTCTCTCTCCCTGTGTTTTTCTCTCTGTGTCTGTCTGTCTCTGTCTGTCTCTCTCTGTCTGTTCTCTCTGTCTGTCTGTCTCTCTGTGTCTCTCTCTCTCTCTGTCTCTGTCTCTCTGTGTGTGTCTTTCTCTGTCTCTCTCTCTGTGTGTTTTTCTCTCTGTCTGTCTCTCTGTCTGTCTGTCTCTCTCTGTCTGTTCTCTCTCTGTGTCTGTCTCTCTGTGTCTCTCGCTCTGTCTCTCTGTCTCTGTCTCTCTCTGTGTGTCTTTCTCTGTCTCTCTCTCTGTTTTTCTCTCTCTGTCTGTCTCTCTATCTGTCTCTCTCTGTCTGTTCTCTCTCTCTGTCTGTCTCTCTGTGTCTCTCGCTCAGTCTCTCTCTCTGTCTCTCTCTGTCTCTCTCTCTGTCTTTCTGTCTCTCTCTGTCTTTCCCTCTCTGTCTCTGTGTCTTTCTCTCTATCTCTCTGTCTCTTTCTGTCTCTCTCTCCGTCTCTCTCTCTGTCTTTCCACCTCTGTCTCTCTCTCTCTCTCTCACACTGTCTTTCCATCTCTGTCTCTCTCTGTCTCTCTCTCTGTGTCTTTCTCTCTGTCTCTGTCTCTGTCTCTGTCTCTGTCTCTCTCTCTCTCTCTCTCTCTTACATACACACACACACACACACACACACACACACCTCTGACAAATAATAGTGTTATAATAATGGCGTTCTTACTTTGAAAAGAATCGGAAAGCAATTCTAAGAATATCTTGTCTGAAAGGTATGTGAAAATCTCTGCCTAATTGACAGCTGCTGTATGTATAAATGTTTTTTTTAAAAATTCTTCTCATTTTCACTTGTTGGTTTTCCAATCCTCGCCAATCCCTCCACATAGGATTATGCTGATGTCAACTGGATTATTGAGATACAAGCATCCTTCTGCTGCAAAGCACTTTCAATACATAGACAGATATCACATTACAGGGGTAATGTACAGGGTTACCCGTACATCACTTGATAAACCGTACAGGGTTTATCAAGTGATACATAACAAATTTTGTGGGTAGGTGTGTGTGTGTGTGTGTGTGTGTGTTGCATGTGTAATGATTAAGTTACTGGACTGGGAGTGAGATTCAATTTCAAAGGCTTCCTTAGGCATGCTAGTAACCAGATGACTTTTGGTCAATAACTCTGTCTCAGACCTATTACCAACTTGTATCACACTTACAGTATATCTCAGTTTAATTGTGAAAGCAGGAATATATTAAATTTCCATTGCACAATGAAGGTGTCTTCATTGAACATTATGGATCATAATCGACCATGTTATTTCAGTGTGGGCTTGTAGATTGGAGCTAACATGCTCGATTATGATCCATAACCTTAAATGAAGACACCTTCATCCTGCAGTGGAGATACATATATACAGTATATACATATATTTTCCCAATCACACTCAGAAATATCATTAATTCATTAATATTCCCTTTTGTGTGGTTTGAGAACTGAGGCTAAGAAATAATAAGATATCTAATGCCGTAGAGCTGAAAAGGCATTTAAACCCAAAAGATTCAGATCTAAAGCATTTCTCTTTATATAGAAACAGAGGGGTAAATCAGATGAATTTTAAATTATCAAGCTTGACATTAATGCAGAAACCATCCTATCTTCAGAAGAATTTATTGACCGTTTCATGAGCTCTGAACTCTGGCCATAAGTAGAGTTTTAGAGACCACCAACTTAAAAGTCCATCTAGAGCCATGGTGGCAGGGGTGAAATCCAGCAGGTTCTGACTGGTTCTGGAGAAACGGTAGCGGAAATTTTGAGCAGTTCAGAGAACCGGCAGAGGAAATTTTGAGTAGTTTGGAGAACCGGTAAATACCACCCCTGGCTGGTCCTGCCCCTATCTATTCTCTACCTCCTGCTGATTGGGAGGAAATGGGGATTTTGCAGTATCCTTCCTCTGGAGTGAGATGGGAATGGAGATTTTGCAGTATCCTTCCCCTGGAGTTGGGTGGGAATGGAGATTTTGCAGTATCCTTCCCCTGGAGTGGGGTGGGAATGGAGATTTTGCAGTATCCTTCCCCTGGAGTGGGGTGAGAATGGAGATTTTGCAGTATCCTTCCCTTGCCACGCCCACCAAGTCACGCCCACCAAACCACACCATGCCCACCAAGCCACACCCATAGAACCAGTAGTAAAAAAATTTGAATTCCACCACTACTATAAAGCACTGTGAAGCAGTATATAAGTATAAGTGCTATTGCTATTGCTAGCTTTGGTAAGTCCTGGGAGAACAGGAACAGGAAGGAAATAATAAATGGGGTAAGTGAAAGTTGTTTGCCATTGCCTATTGCTTTTTTGGGGGGGAAGGTTTATTTGTTGTTGTTTTTTAGTTTTTTTAGTTTTCCAATCTAGTCATTGGATTTCCTGCCAATCCCATCTAAACCTGACCATCCCTGACCTTATTTATTTCATTTTTCCCATGATCAGATGGGCTGTTGATCTGGGCTTAAATGTATAAGGAACCACTTCTTTTTCCCATTTATGCCAAGGTGCCCTTATTCTCTCTACTTTCTCTAAAGGTAGTCCCCAATTTAAAACAGTTTAGTCACCATTCAAAGTTACAACGACACTAAAAAAGTGACTCATGGCCATTTTTCAGACCGATGACCATTGCAGCATCCACATGGTCATGTGATCAAAATTCAGATACTTGGAAAAGCTGACTCATATTTATGACGGTTGCAGTGCCCTGGGGTCATGTGATCACCTTTTGCAGCCGTCTGACAAGCAAAGTCAATGAAGAAGCCACATTCATTTAATAACCATGTTAGTATCTTTACAATTGTAGTAATTCCCTTAACAACTGTGGCAAGAAAGGTCATAAAATGGGGCAAACCCTCAACTGTCTCACTTAGCAACAGAAATTTTAGTCTCAAGTAGAAGACTGCCTTACATTTGTGTCTCAATTGCAAGATTTTTATTATTCTTCCCTGTTTCCCCGAAAATAAGACCCAACCAGAAAATAAGACCTAGCATGATTTTTCAGGATGCTCGTAATATAAGCCCTACCCCCAAAATAAGCCCCAGTTAAGATTGTCAGCCAGGTGGATGCATTTAGTACCGTATTTTCCCCAAAATAAGACCTAACCAGAAAATAAGACCTAATGTGTCTTTTGGAGCAAAAATTAATATAAGACCCGGACTTATTTTCGGGGAAACACGGTATGTATAGAATCAGTTTTAGGAATGTGCTTCTCTCCCTGCCTCTCTCTTTTCGTTAATGCTGGGATGGTTTCATCTCCTAAATCTAGTCCTATTTTCCCCTCCATGTCAAAACAGGTGAGGTTCTGCTCCAAATAGTAATATGAAAAATGAACTTGGTAAAATTGTTTGTTGTTCCAGGGGCACCCTTTATGCGAGTCCTGCAGTTAAACGACTATAACAAATAGTGATAGCCTTCAAAGTCCATTACGAAAGAACTCTCGCCTACCGTTTTATTGACTGTCAGAAAACAATCCCCATTTTGTACAACAATAAAATCAAATCTAGTGTAAATTTACTCAAGGTTAGAGCCTGTAACTTTCTAACATCAGAAGCGGAGGGTGCCATGGGCCTTTTTAGCTCACCTTAACCCAGCTTGAAAAGAAACCTGAACTTCTGTCAGAAGTTCTGTTCTAGAGAAAGATGTTTCACAACATTCCGATGTATGACCATCTAGCAACATACAGTTATGGCCTCAGAAAATGCTTCCCACTGCTGGTTTCCATTCATCTGACACATTGCAACTCATTGGGGAAAACTGAAAAATGCCACTCTTGTACCAATGAAGCTTTCCCCCCCCCACCCCCCCACTTTCTCTAAGTAGAAAAGTCAAGATGCAAAGAAATTGACAGCATAAAAAGTCCTTTTCTTCCCAGTGAATGATTTTTTTAAAAAAAAAAAAATATGCTGTTAAGGGGACAGAAAGTATTTATGTAGCAACTAGCAGGTCACCGCCACGCTTAATTTAATTATTTTTTTTAATCCTTTAAAATCTTGTTCATTACTGAACAATTATATCCTGAGCTTACTTCGAAACAACTATTATACCAAGCATGCAAAATATTAAAGAGAATCAATTTGGTTTTATTAAGTGGGTGATTATGAATAATACCTATATTTTCATGATGTGGAAGCTAAGAAAATAATGAATAAACCTGTGGTGGAATGTAGTCTGGAGGCCCAGTAGGGAGAGGTAAAATGAGATTGTTAGACAGTTCCATTGACGCAATGAACATGAATTTGGGCAAACTCTGGAAATATTGGAGAACAGGGTGGCATAGTGTTCTCTGGTCCATGGGTTTGCAGTGGTAAGAATGCAGTACTGCAGCCTACTTCTGCTTATTGCCGGCTGCCTGCAATTTGGCAGATCGAATTTCACCAAAGTTAGCGCTCAAAGTTGACTCAGCCTTCCATCCTTCCGAAGTCGGTAAAATGAGGACCCAGGTTGTTGGGGGCAAATATGCTGACTCTGTAAACTGCTTAGAGAAGGCTGTAAAGCACTGTGAAGTGATATATAAGTCTAAGCGCTATTGCTATTGCAAAAAGTAGGGCATGACTTAGTGACTGAACAACAACAAAACACACATTTATGCCCTAGAGACTGAGTCCAAACAGAAATCTGCAGCCTACCAAACTTGTTATCAACATTACTGAGCCTATTTAATGCTCTTTCAGCATAATTTCTTCCGTGGTGACTGACCAAATGGAATAGTATACAGTGCAGGAAATCTACAGAATGGATCATTGATATATGTTGATGTCAGCATGAATTTTTTTTCCAGTAAAGGAACAATATGCTCAATATTTTTGAAATTGTTCTGTTTATTATATAATATTATATAAACATTATTATATAACAGCTAGATTCCTGCCCCCCCCCAAAAAAAAGCAGGGAGGCTGTTTATTATTAGTCCTAGAAAAATCCATTTTAAAGGATTTTCACTAGTACCATTAAATTACTAGTGTGAGTAATTCATGGACAAGCCAGTCCAAGCACAAAATGTTGGCTTTTCTCAAAAAGAGATCACAACATTTAAACTGGCTCATGTCATGTGCCATAATCACACATTACATTGCAGCCGAAAAAGAGGTCGTGTCACACATTAATTTATTTCTGGAAGACTCATTGGCTTTTAGAGATGCTTAGTTTTTTTGGAATGAGAAACCAGCCACCTGGAAACCGCATGACGCCAGGGTCTCCAGGAGGGTTCATTTTGATTCCCTGCCTTTATCCTACTGTATTTTGGCAGATATTTTACTAGCGTGCAATGAAATCAAATCCCATTACAACTATAATAAACATTTTTACCTTATCCTGTTTTTGGCATCGGAGGAGTGATGAATAAACTAGTCCACAACAACAGAATATAGCCAGGAAAGGAAAGTAGGGAATCCTGGTTATGATAATAAAAACACTCAGATGAGCAATTTATGTTGGAGAATCTGTCAGTTTTATTCTCTCAGCTATCAAGACGCTTCTCGGGGTAAAAAATGTCATAGTTTGGTTCCTTCCAAACACAGTGACTTGTGGTGGAGCTGTGTCATTTCAGTCACCCAGGACCAGTGGTGGATTGCTACCGGTTTGCTCTGGATCGGGCAAACCGGTAGCAGCAGTGGCAGGAGGCTCCTCCCACCTGCCCAGATGTCTCTGCACGTGCACAGAAGCATCATGCGCAACTGCCCATGAGTGAACTGATAGCAATCAAAATTGAAACCCATTACTGCCCAGGACGATGTGATTAGTGGTATATGAATCGTTTGAGCATGGATACTTATGTAGAGAAAAAGACAAGAAGGATCACTATAAACGGATTTTAAAGCATTTTTCATGCTACATTTGTTTTCTCACATAAGTGGTGCGGTAGCCTAGAGACGAAGCTCTCGCCTCACAATCAGGAGGCTGTGAGTTCAATCCTAGGTAGAGGCAGATATTTCTCTCTCTGGGCACAATGAGAATATATCGGCTGCGAACTCTGCATTGGCGACAGGAAGGGCATCCAGCCAGTAAATACTCAGTTCCATTCAGTTGCCCTGACTCCACCCTGATGCAAGGGTTGCACCGGTTCTATAGAAACCGGTGAGAGGCCCCGTCCACCGACCCCAATGTCACCAAAATGCTTCTGCACGTATGCATAAGCTTCTGTGCATGCGCAGCAGAGTGCGTGCACGGCCCTGCTGCGAACCGGTAGTAAAGGTAAGTAGAACCACCCCTGCTATACGTATTCTCACATGATGCAAGGCACTTCTTTCACATGCTTGGCATAACCAGAATAATTAAGCAATCTCCAAATTTGTTCCAAACTGAGCATCTTGCCTCTGACAGAACAATAGCACCAACTTGCTACTAACAGTTGCATCAATTCCTTTTAACCTGTCTCAGCTGCTGACTTTTCTTCTCATTGATTTTATTTCAGCTGCTTGCTCATGTCTTGCTCCCATTTCTGACCTTCAGCCGATATTCTCATTATGATTTCTGCCTTTGGACAATTTAATTGTCTGCTCTTAGTTACAGGCAATGCACAGCTGAGCTCCAGGCCTAATAATCCTTTCAGTGCTTCAAAAAAATCAGGATCACCGTGTATATTTGAACTGTACTGTGGTCTTTGAAATCCTTTTGTTCATTTTAACATCTTTTAATATTATCAAAATGTAAACATACCATGAAATAAGTGGAAGTAATGGTGTTTCATGTTAGATTCCAACCTTCCAAAAAGGGAATGGTTAGAAAAAGTTAGTAAAAAGTTAGTTTCATCAATACATAAAGATTCCCCTTGCACATATGTGCTAGTCGTTCCCGACTCTAGGGGGCGGTGCTCATCTCCATTTCAAAGCCAAAAAGCCAGCATTGTCCGAAGACGTCTCCGTGGTCATGTGGCCGGCATGACTAAACACCAAAGGCGCATGGAACATTGTTACCTTCCCACCAAAGGTGGTCCCTATTTTTCTACTTACATTTTTTTATGTGCTTTCGAACTGCTAGGTTGGCAGAAGCGGGAACAAGTAACGGGAACTCACCCCATTACGCGGCACTAGGGATTTGAACCGCTGAGCTGCCGACCTTTCAATAGACAAGCTCAGCATCTTAGCCACTGAGCCACTGCATCTCTCTCATTAACACATAGAGTGTGTTAATAAAGAAAAGCTATGTTGGATCTTATCCTAAATTTTAACTCTCAGACTCCATTTAGGGAATTATAATCTAAAAGTGTTAAAATTTTCAAAATAAAAAAATGTATTATTTTTAAAATAAAAATATAAATACATTACTAGTTACAGTTGAATTTCAGAGTATCCCTTTTAAGAAGCATGTTTTGAAATGCTGTACTGTATTTAAGGCATTATTAAGCTCTGAAAGAGGGAGTTTTAAGGTAAGAAATAATATAAATCACCACTAGAGGGCGCCTTTAGTAAACAAATCCTCATCACCAATGGATGTTTAATATTTATGTGTAATATGACACTAGTACATTTCATACACAGGCTGTATATGCACATGGATATCAAGGCTTCTGATCTACATATCTGTATAGTAATGCACTTGTAACACAATATATATACAGGTTGCTTTTCTCTTTTACATGCATTAGTATAAAAATTTTCAGAATATAAACATTCTGATTAATGCAAGGACATTTCATCATATGTACAATCTGGGTGTTTACAAATGTGCATGTGTTTGCTACAATTTAATAATTGTTTTAATTTTTTTTTTAAAAAAAAATAAGGGTTTCAGAAATCGGTTTTATGATGTTACATTTTCTTGTAGTAGAATGGATATCCGTTTAAAACATTAATTCAGTAATTAATTGTCTTATGGTATGGAAGTATTAAAAGCATTGGTGTTTATCACCAATTATCAATTACTTTTTGAGACATTTTTCCCATGGGCCCTTTGCATTGCTTTAAGGCCTCCAGAAAAGAATCATAACAGAGGCCTCTAAGAATCATAAGACAGAGCAGCAAATGACAAACTGGTCTGTTCTTGGTGCAAAAGATGGAGCACTACTGGAGGAGGAACATTTTACTGAAACAATGGTTGTTGGATTCTAGATTGTTAAGGAAGAAGTACAGATCTTTTGGAAAGCTTTTTTTAATAATGTGTTTAAATTGAGGATGGGAAATTCTAGGGCTTTGATTTGCTGCCAGTATCTTGGGATCATTTAGAGCAGAGGTGGGCCTCACATAATTTAACAACTAGATCTCCCAGAATCAAAAATGCGAGTTGTCGCACACGGACCCTTGCTTCGCTCACACATACGTGTGCGCCTTGCGCGCCTAGGCACTGTGTCAAAAACACGGCAATTGTATAGGATGAGATAGCTTCGTTCGCGCATGCGCACTGTGCCAAAAACACGGTGATTGTATAAGGCGTGTCACAAGTAAATGCCTTATTCTCCATTATGTAAATAGTACATGAACAGTGTGTGTCAGGGGTTAACTTATTCTTCACTTCTTAATGTATTCATACTTTACCACTCCCATACTTAGCTCCACCCATTGTATATATAAGGAGCTGCATACCTCCATTCTGTGCTTCTATCTGTGAATATTCAGTGAATATAGAATGCCTTATGTAAATAAACAGAGATATATTTGAATATCTGATTCTCGAATTATTTATTGAGTCTGATCCTGAAAATATCATAACAATATGGTAGCAGAGGATGGTTGAATAGACTCAATAAAAACTTAAACATGTCTAAAAGAGATAGGCCCAACACCAGGGCATACAGCAAAGAAATGGAAGCGGATCAAGAAATAATAGATGAGTCCACGAATGCAATTTCGAGAGAATCTGAAGAATACACCACAGAAGACGAAGAAATAATAAATGAAGGTGATGACCAAGAAGAAAACGAAATAGAAAACAACGAACTCAGGTCAGAGATACTAAAACTTTTAAAAAGCCAAAAGAGCGATGAAAGTCTTGTCGCGAACCTCCAAGATATACTAAAAAACAACGGAGCAGCGAGAGAGAAGCACATCGCTAATGAAAAATCAAAAGACTCAAAAATAGTAAGTGATATGCTTACAGATAAAAATGCAGCGAAAAAGAAAACCAACAATCCCGCGCAAAATTTCGAATGGCAGCCATCTTGGTTCCAACAGACACCTAAGATGAGCGAAGCAGAGCCAATCAGAATGCGAGATTCAAAATGTCTGGCGCGAAAAGCCTTGCTCGATACAAAAAAATGAAAGAGAAAAAATATATACCTCAGAAGAATCAGAAACAGAGAATGAAGAAGATTCAGTAGATATGCAAGTAAAGTCAGCAATGAAAACGCTTTTTGCTGCATTTGGACCAAAACTGAAGATTGCTAAAAAATCAACAAAAAAGCAAGCAAGCGAACCAACGTATCAAAATCCACCCACTTCTATACAGACGGCGAGAGAATCGACACCTGAACCCAGAGAGCCCTGCAGATACCACCCCACGCCGCAGACTAATCCAAGGACCAGCGCCTTCAGCAAAAGAAAACGAGCGCCCGCTATCATCAGGACTCCCAAGACCGAGCCGGAGACTGATTCATCGGAAGGAGAACAAAGCGAGGAAGCCACAGCAGCGAGAACCTCTCTCGACGACTCCAAGAACGAAATGAACAATGCGCATGCGCAGGACTACGCAGACAACCCAGGAAGACATGGAATGCGGAGAGAATCATGCAGACTTGTAGCGAGCATCCCCACGCCGTTTTGCAACTTTAAACATCTACAAGACCACGGACTACCCCCGGTTGTAAGTAATGGACCCAACAACGTTGGGAATTTACCCAGTGACTTCCCAAAGCTGAGAATAGATGGCATTAATTTGCAAGAATGGTATCAGCAGCTCCAGGTTGTATTTATGAAGGAAAACTTACTGTTTTTTATTACTAACCCCCCAAAGAGACCTTGGACTCTAAAGTTAGATTGCCTACACCACAGAGCATTTTTCTTATTAATTTCTAGTGTGTCTCCTGCCATGTATCACAGTATTAAGCAAAATCTGACTGTCTCAGAAATTATTCAATGCATGTTTAATTTGTATCACAGTGAAAGCGTAGCCACTACTACAAGAATGTCTAAAGATTTCTTCTCTTCTAGGATAAAGCCAGGGGTTACCATAAGTGAACATTTAATATCTTTAAACAAGATTAGAGCAGAGTTGCACTTAAGGGGGGAGGTGATTTCAGATCAAACGATGAAAAGTGTTATCATCAATTCACTTGACCCATCATGGAATAATTATATTTCACACTTAGACACAATCAATCTAGGATACTTGTCCATAGAAAGTCTATCCAATAAGTTAATAGCTGAAGACAATTCAAGGAGAAGTCGTTATAACGACCACATAGAGCACAAACAATATAAAAAGGTGGCTTTTCAAGAAAGACATCATGAAACACTTAGGTGCCACAATTGTGGGTCCAAAGAGCATAATAGGAGGGATTGTCCTAAAATTCTAAGAGAAAGACATAGATCAGAATATAGAAATAGGTACAACAACAGACAGTCTTCCATTGATAGACATAGGTATAGAAGTCCACCCAACTATAGAGAACATAGAGGGGGCAGAGATAATTCAAAGGATAGAAAATTTGGTTCACTGAATGGGCTAAATAAACACGACAACATTAACATACAACAACCAGAGAACAGTAATTGGCTTATTGATTCTGGAGCAACTAATCACACTACAAATAATAAAAACATATTATCTTCATTTATAGAAGATAAATTTGTAATCAAAGTAGCTAATCAAGAAAAGGTTCAAGTGATAGGTAGAGGGAATGTAACCTTACCTGGCCTAGGAAAAATAGAGGGGGTATTACTAATACCTGAAATTCCTCATAACATACTTAGTGCCATAAAACTAAGCAGAGACTCTGACATTAACATTGTGTTCTCGAAAGGAAAAGCAACATTAGAGAGAAACAAAATAAATATAGGTACAGTAATAATCAAAGGAGGTCTACCTTACTTAATGACAAAGGAGGAATGGTTACACAACATTGATTCAAGTATGGAAAATGACAATGAGATAGATAATGGAGACAATAGTAACAGTGACAATGAGGAACGTGAAGTAACCCATAAACACAAAGATACACACAATATAAAAAAACCTAAGATAGGTAAACCAATTCATGATGAGTGTGCTCATGTCTTGCATAGGAAATTAGGACATGCCAGTTTTCCTGTAGTGCAAAAGATGACTGAACATGCAGAAGGTGTTAAAATAAAAAATTGTGAAAACTATTTGGAATGCTCAGTATGTAAATCTACAAAACTCAAAACTAATCCCAGACCTAGAAAGTCAACGAGATCAACCAACAAAATTTTTGATTTGGTACATATGGATCTAGTTGGTCCTCTAACACCATCAATTACTTATAAAAAACGCTATTTTCTGACCATTGTGGATGATTATAGTCGTTATGGATTTGTTTACACACTAAAACATAAAGATGAGACTTTTCAGAAATTTAAAGAATTTTACAAACGCATAGAGACACAACACAACATTAAAATAAAACAAATCATGACAGATAGGGGATGTGAATTCATGTCTAAAGAATTCTCCCAATGGCTAAAAGATAAAGGAATGTTACATTACACATCTAGCCCTTTTTCTGCATTCCAGAACGGAGTGGTAGAGAGAAAGAACTCAACATTACAAACCATGATTAGATGCACATTAGAAGATGCTGGCTTAAGCAAACAATTCTGGTCAGAAGCCCTACAATATTCTAATTACACACAAAATAGAACTTGGTCCAGCATTGTAAATAAGACACCATATGAAGTAATGTATAATAGGAAACCAAAATTAGCTCACATGCACATATTTGGAGTCACTGCAGACGTACACATACCTAAACAACTAAGGCGCAAAGGTGAGAATGTATCCAGAAGACTTAGATTTATGGGATACGAGACAGGTACAAAAGGGTACAGATTTATCGATAATAACAATAAATTTATAGTTTCCAGAACAGCTGTGTTCCATGAGCAGGCCAACTGGTCTAAAATACATCTTAATGAAATATTCTCAAACACCAACCCAGACACCAAACACCAAGAAAAAAGGATTAGAGAAGAACACAGTAACAACGTACATAAAAATAAAATCAAAACATGGACAAACAGTCAACATAAAATAAAGACAGATTCATTAACTAAAAAAGAAGCAAGGTATTTACATGACAATGATAGTAAACCAGAAAAAGCAATCAGAAGTAGCAGAAATCAAATGCCAAACAAATATAAAGATTATGTAATGTATATGGATGGAGAATCATCAATACCTAACACATATGAGGAAGTGTTAAAACTTCCCCCTGAAGAAAAGAAAAAATGGGAAGCAGCCATGACTAAAGAGATGGATAGTTTACGAGGGCTAAATGTGTTCACACCTACAGTTGCACCAAAGGACAAAACCATCATTGGCACTAGATGGATATATAAAATTAAAAATTTAGAGGGAGGCAATACCCTATACAAAGCTAGATTAGTTGCACAAGGTTATGCACAGAAATATCCCGACGATTATACAGACACATACTCCCCCACAGTGAGAACAGAGAGTGTCAAAACAGCTCTGGTTATAGCATCAGCACTCAACCTCGATGTGTTTCAATACGACATACAGACTGCGTATCTACACGCAAAATTAGATAAGGAAATATATGTAAGAGCACCTCACAGTCAATACACAAACAAAAATGAGACTTGGTTATTAAATAAAAGTTTATACGGGTTAAAACAATCTGGTAAACAATGGTATGATTGTTTGGTAAAAGTTCTTAAAACCATGAACTTCAATGCCACTACTGCTGACAATTGTTTCTTTGTTAAAAAAGAGAATGATTCCCTAGAATTTGTATTAATCTATGTGGATGACATTTTGTACATAGGTAAACATAAAGAAAGGAAAGAGGTGTTTGTAGCAAAATTGAATGAACATTTTTCATTGAAATCTTTGGGTAAGGTAAATAAATACCTTGGTGTTCAAATAAGCAAAACCAGAAGGGGATTTAAACTTTCTCAAAGAGACAAAATCATAGAGCTCTTGAATAAATGTAATTTAAGTAACGCTAAGCCCTGTGACACTCCCATGCAAACTGATTTTTTGAAGAATACAGAAGAATCATCTCCTGAATTTAAAGATAATACATTTTACAGGTCAGTCATAGGTTCACTTCTTTATATCTCTAATTGGACTAGACCTGATATTGCTTTACCTCTCAACTTACTGTCCAGACATGTCAGCAAACCATCACTATACCATTGGGAAGCTGTCAAAAGAATATTAAGATATTTAAAGAATAGTTTAGATTTCTGTTTATTGTTAGAACCTAATAATGTCAAGGAGCCCATCCTCACATGTTACGCCGATGCGGATTGGGCTGGAGATACCTCATGTAGAAAAAGCACATCTGGTTACATATTCTTTCTTAACCGTTGTCCAGTTTACTGGTATACTGGCAAACAAGATTTAGTAGCCACCTCGACAACAGAGGCAGAATATGTTTGTCTATCTAAGGCAGCAAATAATCTTGTATGGTTCAATGATTTACTTTCAGACATTTGGAAAAAAAACCAATTTTGCCTTTTATTATGTATGAAGATAACAAAGCTGCTATTGAAATATCTAGATCAGATGCCATTGGACAAAGGTCCAGACATATAGATATAAAATTTAAACATGTGAGACAGTTATCTCAGGATGGATTTATCAAAGCAGTTCATTGCGAAACATCAGAGCAAATAGCTGACATATTAACAAAGCCTTTGCCGTCTAAGCAACATAAATACTTGACTTCTAAGTTACATGTCTTATATTGTTCTGAATCTGAATGTAATTGTTATAATATATCGAATCGGCATTTAGAGGGGGATTTGTCACAAGTAAATGCCTTATTCTCCATTATGTAAATAGTACATGAACAGTGTGTGTCAGGGGTTAACTTATTCTTCACTTCTTAATGTATTCATACTTTACCACTCCCATACTTAGCTCCACCCATTGTATATATAAGGAGCTGCATACCTCCATTCTGTGCTTCTATCTGTGAATATTCAGTGAATATAGAATGCCTTATGTAAATAAACAGAGATATATTTGAATATCTGATTCTCGAATTATTTATTGAGTCTGATCCTGAAAATATCGTAACAAGGCGGCATAGCGCCGGGGCGGGAAAGTGGGCCCAGCCGCTGGTCGTAACTACTGGTTCAGCCAAACCTGTCTGAACCGGGTGAATCCCACCCCCGATTTAGAGAAAACAGGATGAGTTTGACTGTGCTTGTGTAAGAAGAGCCATTTCATTCTTAAAAAGCACTGTGCATTTTAGATGTGACAGGGGACCAGAAATAGCCAGGTTCTTGTTAGCAAGTGGAGAAATATTGAAATAATAAGATGCTTACCAATTATTTTGGCCATTTTTGTTATTAGATTTGGCTTAGCCACAGGCATCTTTGCTACCTCTATACAATTTCATTCAGCCTTTGTTAATAGTAAGAGATATTTCTTTGTATCATTGTAGCATTGGGGATTATAGCAGATTCATTTAGAGGCAGAATAGTTCCTTTGGGCCTGACAGGGTTCTTGTAAGGTAGGGAACTGAACCTGGTTCCAATTGTGTTTTCAAGATCAGGGGAAACTGTGCTGGGAATAAACTGTCATCTCATCCTATAACAGATTTTTACTTCATCAAGGATGTATCTTCCTAATTTGAGTTTTGGAAAACAGTTAAGTACTATAGAGCAGTGGTGAAATCCAATTTTTTTTACTACCGGTTCTGTGGGCGTGGCTTGGTGGGTGTGGTGTGGCTTGGTAGGCATGGCAGGGGAAGGATACTGCAAAATCCCCATTCCTGGGGGAAAGATATTGCAAAATCTCCATTCCCATCCCACTCTGGGGCCAGCCAGAGGTGGCATTTGCCGGTTCTCTAAACTACTTAAAATTTCCACTACCGGTTCTCTGAACTGCTCAAAATTTCCGCTACCAGTTCTCCAGAATCTGTCAGAACCTGCTGGATTTCACCCCTGCTATAGAGCCAATTTGGTGCAATGGTTAAAGCAACAGGCTAGAAACCAGGAGACTGAGTTCTAGTCAGTGGTGAAATCCAAATTTTTTTACTACCGGTTCTGTGGGTATGGCTTGGTGGGCATGGCAGGGGAAGGATACTGCAAAATCTCCATCCCACCCCACTCCGGGGGAAGGATACTGCAAAATCTCCATCCCACCCCACTCCGGGGGAAGGATACTGCAAAATCCCCATTCCCTCCCCACTCCTGGGGGAAGGATATTGCAAAATCTCCATTCCCACCCCACTCTGGGGCCAGCCAGAGGTGGTATTTGCCAATTCTCCGAACTACTAAAAATTTCCGCTGCCAGTTCTCCAGAACCTGTCAGAACCTGCTGGATTTCACCCCTGGTTCTAGTCCTACTTTAGGCATGAAAGCCATCTGGGTGACTTTAAACCAGTCACTTTCTCTCAGCCCAATCTACCTAACAGGGTTGTTGTTGTTGCCAGGGAAAAAGGAGGAAGAAGGAATGCTATGTATCTTTGTTTATCAGCTTGAGTTACTTATAAAGTAATAAAGACTGCATAAAAATCTAATAAATCAAATAAATTATGTAACAACAATGAAGAAGTAATCATTACATACCAATACATAATGGAAATAAATTTAAGGAAGTTTATCCTTTATCTTGAGAATCCACTCTTGGGGAATTAAGTATGGAAACATGAAAAATAGAGAAGCTTTATGTGCATTTTAATTAAATCCATAATTATCAAGGTGCCAATTTACATTGACTTCTAAATTTTAGTTGTTGCCAATGTGTAAGATGTCCTTTAGTTTTGACACAATATGCAGATTGTGCTGAAAAACGTAATAAATAATAATAAAACTGCAGTTTTACTGCATGTGGTTTCACTGTCCATGCTGGAAATCAGATTTCTATTTCCCTGTGTTATATCCATATTTATACTTCTTCTTACTTTAATTTATAAAGATGGAGAAAGTATAATCCTAATCGTGACCCAAACTCTTATCATTAAATATTTACATGCAACATTGTGACACAAATATGAAAGGATGGAGTCTGTTCATAATATCTCTATGCCTGTGGCTAGCTGTAGACATTTCTGAATGAATAAAAAAGACACACCTCTGTATCAGGGGTAGGTTCTACTTACTTTTACTACCAGTTCACAGCGGGACTGCACGCACGCATGCTTTGCTCACACACTCGCGCATGCACGCTCTTCTGCACATGCGTAAAAGCGTTTTTATGACATCAGGGTCGGTGGGCGGAGCCTCCCACCGGTTTTACTACTGGTTCTATAGAACCGGTGTGAACCGGGGGCAACCCACCACTGCTCTGTATTAAATGTTACTACTGTCACTTCAAATTTCTGTTGAAAATTGATGCAAACCAATGCCTTGATGAGTTGTTATGGCCACAAAAAGAATATTTTCTGTGGTCATGGAACAAGAAGAAAAGGTGTTAGAGCACAACGAACTATTTTCATATTTTTCTCATTCCCACAGTACAGAAATAACCTATTAAGTGATCCAGACCAGGTAAAAAGAGATCAGATATGAAGACACTTTCCATATAGATAAATTTCAGGTGGCAAAAGCAACTGAAGTTTGCTATTCTTATTTTTATTTTTATTTAGTAATACATATACTCAAAATTAATTTTCTGCTGATGGATTTTTTTTTTCTTCAAAAGGAGTGTTGTGAATTCAGAGAACATGGCATTACTGAAAAATTTCCACCAGATGGTGTAATCCTCAAGAGACTGAAACTGATTTTTCTCTTAGCCCCTTATTCAGAACTTCAGAAATATACATACAAGAGCAAGAAAAATAAACATCTAATTACTGAAAGAGACAAAACTTTAAAAAGCTCAAGTACTTAGAGTCTTTTCCTTAAATGTTCAAAAATATATTACGGGGGGGAAAATCCTACAATGGAAGGGGAAGGAGAGTGGGAGAAAAAGAAAAGAGAAAGGGAAAGGGAAATTTTAACAAGTGATGAAGGCAATATAATATTTCACTGTTTATTGTTTTTCAGATCAATGTTATTTTTTTAAAAAAGCCAGTAACATTTGTAAGAAGCAGACCATGGAATCCATATCCCAAGTCTCGTCATAAATAAAGCTACATTTAGACTTAGAAGGAAAGCCAATATGAACATACGTCAGATAAAAGAGTCTGTCCTCCAGTTATGCACCATTCTTAACATTTAGGAAATGGTCTTAGCCAAGGGATCGTTTCCCAAGCTTTCCTAGGAGAGATTAATTAAACTGAACTATTGTAATCTTTGTACTGTAGGCATAATATATGGAAGCAGTGCACACCCATGATGTAATGCAAATTTGGAATGAGGTGGGCATTCTTTGTCCTCCCTCGAGATCCATTGAGTCTTTAGTGACTGTGCAGAACATTTTTAGACTGAATAAAAATTGTATAATGTAAAAACAAGGTTCTACGTTTAGGCATGAAAAACCAAATGCACAGGTATAGTATAGGTAGTACCTAGCTCAATAGTAGTAACTGTGGGAAGGACCTTAGAATTCTAGTGGACAATCACTTCAATATGAGCCAGCAGTATGCTGCAGCTGCCAAAAAAAAACCCAATGCAGTTCTAGGCTGCATTGACAGAGAGATAGAATCAAGATCACATGAAGTATTCATACCATTTTATAATGCTTCGCTAAGACCACATCTTGCTTCAAACTGTTGTATCTCATTGTTGCTGTTAGCTTAAACTACCCCCTTTATTAGCCATTTTATCAAGGATTCATAGATGTGTCAGTCATGTCATTTCATTGCCTTGAAAAGATACAAAGGTCTGAAGCACTTCACAGGCAGATGAGGCACTAACCAGTATACTTTTCAATGCCTTAAATCTACATAATGCCACTTTCCCCCTCTATTTGGGGGAGAATGTTAAACAATTAAGTCCATTGCACCTGTAGCTCCTTTCTCGGCAGTATGTCCAGCACCTTCCTCTTCTACTCTGAGTTTTTGAGCATTTGATTATAGAGTAATTGGATGTCACAATTTATTTCCAATTGATTAGCAAAGTTATAAATATTCACTCCTTGCCCATGGTCCTCTCCTGCTTTCTCTCTTTCAGTGAGGGGTAGATGTGTCTATCTCTGAAAACATGGATAGTATGATGTGAATAATTCTGAGGGAAGCTGTTCCCACTTTATCATGTAGCGCTTGTACTTTCCAAGATAGACACAATTTTTTAACGAGCAAGCTACATTGCTTTTACAGTGATAAGGCAATTGTATGACACAGCAATCAATGGTATAGCACATATTAAATCAGAGAACATTCCAGATAATTCCCTTGAAGGGTGAATTGCTTTGTCATGTACTGTATTTTCAAAATGGTATTTCTTTTTTTAATTTAATTTGATGGTTGCAAAAATTAAAACAACCTGAGGAGTATGACATACTGAGGTAGGAAATTCTCCTGACCAATTCCAGGAAAAATGTTTAGAAAGAACTATGGAAATAAGGAAATCAAGTTTGATCTTTGATTTCCTTATTTCCAGAGCAGAAAAGAGGAGGGATTTTTTTAAAAAAAGAAGTTTCCAATTAACCCTGGACATAAACAATAATGGCCACACTACATTTCAGTGAAAGCAGACTCAAAACTGGAGACCTCTTCCATTTCAAACAGTTTTGAAACAGAGATGAGCACCGCCCTCTAGAGTTGGGAACAACTAGCACATAATGTGCGAAGGGAACCTTTACCTTTACCTTAATGATGATTTTTTTTTTAACCATCAGCAAAGGTAGCTCCTGCTCCTCTGATTGATGAGGACTGTAGATAAAAATGAGATGGCACATATTGTTTGGACTTTTGGAAAAGCATATTTTAGAATCAAGAGAGAAGACAACAAATTATCTTATGGATCAGTGAATAATTAAATATGAAAGCACAGTGAAGAATAAATGGATGACTCTCACAATGAATGCTCCAAGAATGTGTATGAGAACTAATGATTTTTAATGTATTAAAATGATTCTGAAATGAGATGATGTCAATCCCAATTTGCTGAGGAAATTGAAATATTTCATAGGATTAAAAGATAGGGGATTGCAAAGAGCCACTGAGAAGTAAAATGAAAACAAGAATTCAATATACAGTATATAAGTGTGTATGTTTGTGCGTAAAGTGATGAAATTTAGAACAGAAAAAAAAAATCCACATATACTTATAGGATTTAAGTCAGCAGCAACTAATTAGGAAAGAAATGTCATTAGGAAGATGTCATTTAAAATCAAAAGATTACTCTGTGCATGACACTTGTTAAACCAAAACTTTTAAGAAGGAGGCTAAAAATGAAACAATGAAAATGTAATTGCTAAATTTCAGATAGGTTAACTTGGGAAAAGACAATCAAAATTATTAATGGAATATAAAAACTCTCTTGTGAGAAGCAGTTGAAATTTTGGAGAAGCGTACAATTTATATAATGATGTATCATAAAAGGGGATAAGGATTATTTTGGATTGTCTCAGAGGGTATCCAAGGTCATACAGTGGATTGATAGATCACCAAGTGTACAGTGGATGCCTACCAAAGCAGCTTTTAAAAAAGAATTGGATAACTTTTATGGAAGATAAGCCTAACCATAACTATTACCTTTGAAAGCCCTTTAGTCTTATCGCTGTCATTTAGTATCCTTATTCTTTCAGTGACTACAAAACACTATATGGGAACCCCATAAGCAGGCCATGAAGTCAGCAAACCCTTTTCTCTTTTGGTTCTCCAGCAATATGTTTCTCTCATGCTAGAAGCCGCATTAGGCGTTATGACTAATACCTGCTAATTGCCACATCATTTAGAAATCGGTCTAATCTCTGCTCGAGATGTTTATTCATACTGATTACATGCAAAAAAACCCTTTATGACAAATAGCATATTGGAAATCATGGGGGGGGGAGGGGGGGATAAAAAAAAAACAACCAAGAAGTTTAATTGTTTCTATCTGCAGTGCATCATCTACTCTTTGCCTAGTATTTTCAGGGAGATTTGTATAATGACTTCCTTGAAAGTCTGTAAGAAATTTATTAGTCATCCCATCTGAATGTGTTTTGCCAATACACACTTAAGATTAAATTTTATTTAACTAAGGCTACAGGTTCTAGTTTTCAGAAATCAAGTTAGCAATAGAGATATTAAAAAAAAACTTCTTAACGCGGCATTGGTCGCGTTGGTGGATGATCTCTGGAGGGCTCGGGACAGGGGTTGCTCCTCTGTCCTAGTCCTATTAGACCTCTCAGCGGCTTTTGATACCATCGACCATGGTATCATGCTGCAGCGGTTGAGGGGGTTAGGAATAGGGGGCACCGTTTTGCGGTGGTTCTCCTCCTTCCTCTCCGACCGCTCGCAGTTCGTATTGGCAGGGGGACAGAGGTCGACCTCGAGGCGTCTCACATGGGGAGTGCCACAAGGGTCGGTCCTCTTGCCCCTCCTGTTCAACATTTATGTGAAGCCACTGGGTGAGATCATCCATGGTTTTGGGGTGAAGTGCCATCTGTACGCTGATGATACTCAGCTGTACATCTCCACCCCAGACCACCCCAACGATGCCCTTGATGTGATGTCTCGCTGCCTGGAGGCCGTGCGGGTCTGGATGGGGAGGAACAGGCTCAGACTCAACCCCTCCAAGACCGAGTAGCTGTGGCTTCCGGCGCCCCGATATAGTCAGCAGGTGCCATCGCTGACTATTGGGGGTGAATCTTTGCCCCCCACGGAGAGGGCTCGCAATCTGGGTGTCCTCCTGGACGCGTGGCTGTCTTTAGAAGAGCATATGACGGCCGTGGCCAGGGGGGCCTTTTATCAGGTTCGCCTGATTCGCCAGTTGCAGCCCTTTCTGGATCGGGACACCCTGCACACGGTCACTCATGCCCTTGTTACTTCCCGGTTGGACTATTGTAATGCTCTCTACATGGGGCTCCCCTTGAAGAGCACTCGGAGGCTCCAACTGGTCCAGAATGCGGCCGTGCGGGTGGTTATGGGCGCAACCCGTTGTGCCCATGTGACACCCCTCCTGCGCGAGCTGCACTGGCTCCCAGTGGTCTTCCGGGTGCGATTCAAGGTGTTGGTTACCACCTTTAAAGCGCTCCATGGCATAGGACCCGGGTACCTCCGAGACCGTCTTCTGCCACCAATAGCCTCCCACCGACCAGTTCGCTCCCACAGAGAGGGTCTCCTCAGGGTGCCTTCGGCCAAGTTATGTCGGCTGGTGACACCCAGGGGGAGGGCCTTCTCTGTGGGAGCCCCAGCCCTGTGGAACGAACTGCCCCCGGAAATTCGTAAGATCTCCGACCTCCGGGTGTTTCGCTGCGCACTGAAGACCCTGTTGTTCCGCCAGGCCGGACTATCAACGCAATAGTTTTAAATTGGGGTATTTAAATTTTTTGGGGTTTTAAATTTGAGCCAATTTATTTAATTATTTTTAATTTTACATTGTTGTTTTGTCTGTGTTTTTAAATAGGCTGTACACCACCCTGAGTCCTTCGGGAGAAGGGCGGTATAGAAATAAAATTATTATTGTTATTATTGTTGTTATTATTATTATTATTATTATTATTATTATTATTATTATTATTATTATTAAACACATTTTTGCAGCCCAGATCTTAATCTATTTATTTGACATTTTATTGCTTGTTATTTTAACTGGGTTTCTGTCTGTCTGTCTGTCTGTCTGTCTGTCTGTCTGTCTGTCTGTCTGTCTCTGTCTATCTGTCTGTCTGTCTCTCTCACTCGCTCTCTCACTGTGTGTGTGTGTGTGTGTCCTAGGAGTTTAACAGCCTATACATCAGTGGTGGGTTGCTCCCTGTTCGGTCCGGTTCTATAGAACTGGTAGTAAAACCAGCGGGAGGCTCCGCCCACCCACCACATCATCATCATCATCATGGTGATCTGCGCATGCGCAGAAGCATGCGCACTTCCGCTGCGAACCGGTAGTAAAGGTAAGTGGAATCCACCCCTGCTATACATGTATGTTCATTTAATACAGAGGTCTTCAAACTGGGCAGCTTTAAGACTTGTGGACTTCAACTCCCAGAATTCTCCAGCCTGCTATGTTCACAAGTCCACAAATCTTAAAGCTGCCCAGTTTGAAGACCTCTGATTTAATATACTGTATACACCTCCCCCCCACCCCAGTGAGTGCTGTTAAGATGCCATAGGTCAAATAAGACTGTTCATACCAATTCTTGAATTAACAAGCATTTTAAAGAGGAAATGAACCAGCTTTCCTTTTTCCTCTCATATGCTATCCTATAGTTCAGCCTGCATAATTTTGTACCCTGATCACTATGACTGTTTGAAGGCTTTTGTGTTGATTCAGTTTTGGTTTCACCTCACTGCATACCATAGCAGTTCCAGAAGAATGGAGAAAAAAACATTCCACCTTTTCTCAAACTGTGAGAAGAGATTATTTGTGCCTGTTTAGCTTCTTATCTTTCATCTTGTTCTTAAAGATGTACAGGAATGATTGTTTAAACCATAAATTCATTTTAGATTTAAAAAAAAAAAATCCTGTAAGTTGGCAAGTTTGGAGCCCAGAAACCAAATTCGTAAGATTCATAAGCTTAATTTTCGAACATATCCATATTATTTAACTTGATAGATGTTAATATTTTTTCATATATCTCAACTGGGAGTAATTGTGACTTTGTCCTTTACCTTTGAACTTAAAATTAAAAGATCTCTTTTGAAAGATAATGTGTTTTATGGATATTTGCAAAGCATACATAGTTAGAACTTTGTCTTAGAAGTAGCCCCAAAACACTTTGGAGTGTGTATACAGCAGCCTCCCTCAAACACTGCAATCCAAATATGTTGGAATGAATGTCTGGCTGGGGATTCTGGAAGCTGTAGTTCCCACATTTTATTCAACTGGCATCTGGAGGGTGTTTAGATCAGGGGTGGGTTCTACTTACCTTTACTACCAGTTCGCAACGGGATCGCGTGTGCGCGCTCACATCCCTCGCACGCACTCCAAGCTTCTGTGCATGCACAGAAGCTTCTGCACATGTGCAGATCACCTATGACGACATCCGGGGTGGTGAGTGGAGCCTCCCGCCGGTTTTACTACCGGTTCTTGTGAACCAGTCTGAACCAGGGACAATCCACCACTGGTTTAGATGTAGGTGAGCAAAATAAGAATACAGGTAGTCCTCGACTTACAACCACAATTGACCCCAAAATTTCTGTTGCTAAGTGAGTCATTTGTGAAGTGAATTTTGTCTCATTTTATGACCTTTCTGACACAGTTGTTAAGTGAATCAGTGCAGTTGTTAAGTTAGTGACATGGTTGTTAAGTGAATCTGGCTTCCCCATTGACTTTGTTTGTCAGAAGATCACAAATCTTCACATGATCCCAGGACACTACAACTGTCATAAATATGAGTCAATTGCCAAGCATTTGAATTTTGATGACATGACCATGGGGATGCTACAACTGTCGTGAGTGTGAAAACTGGTCATAAGTCACTTTTTTCAGAGCCATTGTAACTACATGAACTGTTGTAAGTCCAGTACTATCTGTGCAAGTATTTGCTGGGGTTTGCAAAATTGCTGAGATTCCAATGGCTAATTTATGGTCAGCATCTTGAAAATACTATCAGTTTTTCAACTTGTGCAGGATTGTTCCAGGATTTACTGAAAAATTATCATAATTCCTTAGATTTATTTATTTTTATTTTATTTATTTTATTTAATCAAATTTCTATACCGCCCTACTCCCGAAGGACTCAGGGCGGTGAACAGCCAAGATAAAATACAGATAATACAAATATTAAAAATCCCTTAAAATTATTAAATATTTTGGCTGAAAACACAGATTAAAACACCCAATTTATAAAATCACGAATTAAAAAATTTAAAAAATTTAAAAGAGGGGAGTGACGGAAAGAGCAATTTCCCTTTGACAATAAACATCCACACTTCATCATTTTGATGCCCATTTATCATACTGATTATCTGAAGGACTAAATAGAGGAGACGCTTGACACTGCCACAAACATATAAGTATGTTTGAAGGCTACATTTGAGGCGACGAACATGCTGTTTCTCCTGGGACTGAGTTGCAGGATAAGTGTGTGATGAGTCACAGAAGATCTGAACTTGAAAGGGCAGGGTTGAAGTTTTGGGGTTTTCTCTTGGTTGGGAGATGGTGGGCAGACATTAAAAACAGGAACCAGAATATTTTGCTGACCTCTCGGAGGCCTCATATGCTCCTTCTCCAAATGAGCTGAGAATTGTAATTTTGAATGATGCCTGAATTTATGCATGAGCTGATTGGGGTGCTTCAGGACCTACAAAAGGACTACCTAATATTTACGTTAATATTCCCTCTTTATGACAGTTGTTGCACTCAAAACAAGCCCTATGTTATTTTTCTGTTTGAGTCATACGGTAGATCAATTCTGGTTTTGGTTTTCTTTTTCTAGTAGAGTAGAAAAAAGCTTCAGCGTCCATTTTGAGATGAGAATGAGCGCTAGTTTAGCATGTACAAAGCAATTTCATTTTTTTTTTTATCAACTCTCCTTTTGAGTAAAAAGAAGGAAAGTTCAAAGCAGGTTTTCAGTGAGTAAAAAATAAGTGGGGATAAAGCTAAGATTATATTTCATGCAGAGCCTTTTCATTAATTCAAGTCATAGCAGTCTTGGGAATTGTCACTGCACATAGGCAAAACGTTTTTATCCATTGTTTTCTAGCTTGATGCTTATTAGAGCCTGAGTTGGATTACACACTATTTTTATAGGAATCATGTAGCCAGGAATCATATGCCATATCCCCACCAAAATATACTTTTTAATTGGTTTAAAAAGAACTTTACAGGTTCAGCATTAAGCTGGATCTCGGATTATTCAAAAAGAAGGAATAAGTGGGACAAAGTAGTCCCGATTGCCTATTTTCACTCAAAAATTTTACTTCTGCACTTTTGGTACCAACAGGGGATGTGAACAGAGGAAGCCATCCTCAAAAAAAGACAAATTGGAGTTGCTCCATACTGAACTGCATCCATTCTCACAGCACTGGGCAGCTTCCCAACTATATCTTACTTTGATATTTAATTCTGAAGCAGGAATATGAAGGTTTGGTTCCAAAATGTGGGCACAACCTCTAGATGTCAGTAAAGTAAAACCCAAAAGCTCAAAATCCAATATTTTATTTGTTTGTTTATAATAAATGCATACTAATGTTTGTACACTGCTATGTTGGTACGGTTACTCAGTTGCAATTTGATTCCTTTCTGGTTTCTTTTTTTTGTCCTCTAACCTTTCTTAATCTTTTCACTGCTTTTTTCATTGTGTTAGTCTTTTCTTAGCAAAGTTTTTACCCTCAAATTCTGTTTGGGAGAAGCAGTTTTCCAATGAACTGGTTTTGTTCAGACCTTCCCCAGACACTTGCTCCTTAAACAAGGAGCAAGTGTGCATGATAATAGTTTGTTCAGCCTTTTCCTTTTCACAGAGGAGGAGCTTAAAATGGTTGCTAAGTCAAAAGCTAGCTTTTCAAAATTTGAGGTAATTCTCAATAAATAGCAATAGCAAGAGCCCTTAGACTTACTACTGCTTCACAGTGCTCTGCATCCCTCTCAAAGTGATTTACAGAGTTGGCAGAGGTGGTATTCAGCTGGTTCGGATGGGTTCTCCCGAACCAGTAGCAGAAATCGTGGGTAGCCCACCCCCCCACCCCCGGCTCCAAGTTATGCTATTTAGGCACGTTTTTGAGGCCGGAGGCATGTGCTTAAGGCACGCAGGGCAGCAAAGTGCATGCACGGAAGGCCAGGTGTATGCATGGCTGGGCACGTGCTCACATTTGCAAACCGGTAGGGAAAGTAAGTGAATACCACCTCTGAGAGTTGGCATATGGACCCAACAATCTGTGTCTTCATTTTACCGATCTCAGATGTATAAGGCTGAGTAAAATAAAACCAGCTAAGAATGAAGCCCTAACAAATTGAATTTGGCTCACACACTGCAGAATCTCCAAACTTTTCTTTTCGGGTTTTGTGAAACGGCTCTATTTTTGTCATAATTTTAATGCCACAATTTCTCTAGGATACTAAGAATCTGCATAGAGGTTAAAACTCATTAAATAAATCCATTGTGAAGCAGAACAATTTTTTCCCCGCCATTTATGGGAGGGAGAGGAGGGGCCTATGCAATCTTTGACATTTCATTAAAATATCCACCAGAGATTTTTGTGAATGTTTTTTTTTATTTACACACTGTATCTAGAAGCAGATACATAAATTCTTATACAATTTTTTTCAAAAAATGTGCAAGAAATTACTATAATCTTTTTAACAAACCAAAACACATTTAAAATCAATGGACTTTGGATAATTCATTCTGTTGTGTGCTTAATACAAATAGTGCACACATTACTGAAACATACAGAAAAGTGTAAACTACAGCAATCTGGATTTTAAGTATTATTTTCATGGCACTCCACCACCACTATAAAATTTTCCCCCCAGTACACAGTAATACAAAATGTGATAAGAATTCCCCCTCCCACCCCATTATTGGATAAAGAGTTTGGATCATTTTCCAAATACTTCAAACTTTACAGTATTTTTTTTAGGAACTATCCCAATTTTTGTCAACAAATGTTTAATTCACATTTTATAACATTTTACAATACTAGTGATTGCTGATGTAATAATCTTTTAGCTTATTAATAAATTTCTGAAGACCATTCCTTACTGGAATTCACAGTCAGTATATTGCTGGTATTTTGGTTTTATTTAACAATTCCAATATTTACAAATTAAGAAATGCATTTCTCTGAAAAACAGCATGTTTTGTAAAATTCACCAATTAGGCTTCATAAGGAGATAAGCACCTTGATGAACAATAAAGATACCTCTGGCTTTTTAAAAAAATCCCATTCTTGGGTTTAAAAGATTTTATCTTCAGAACTAAATATTGACCACAGGATAAGTAAAGCTCCATTTTAATCCCTTTTTCCAGAAGATCACTTGGGAAAAATTAAGAGTATGTGATCATTATTCAAAACTTATATGGAAAAATATTTCTAAACATTATCTGAATCTCCAACTCTTATCAAACTTCCTTTCTACTCAATGATCTAAGAAGTAAATTTAGGGATAATAGTAAATTATCTGATAATAAATTTACTGATAATAGTAGCTGGAACTTGCATTCCGTTTCTCTTGAACAATCCAATCTAAAAGAAATTGCTTTGTAAAAGGCAAGTGCTATTTTTGCAGTTACAGATGTTATATTGTGATCTTCACTACTTTTAATTCCAATTGTACGATACGTAAGATTTTCCATTGGAAAAATGGAAATTCCCCACATCAAAGACCCAGGTTTAGGTGAAACATCCTTTGAAGTTTATCATGATGCTCTTTACAAGCTGTTACAAGATCCTTGAAATATGAAAACCATTGTTTTAGCTCTGTTCAATGAATTCCTGTAAGACATTATGTCCAGTGCTGATAATCAGAGAAGGCATGAGCTGCATGTAAAAGCAGTCTTATACTTGGTGTGTAAAATTTATGGATTAAGTTTGTATGTTTGCCTCACGAATAGACAATACAAAATATCCCTTGGTGTGGTTTGGGTAAGTACTGAAACAAGTAACATTTGAGACTATGGCGCTCTATTTATAGACCAAATGTAAAGCATTGGCCAATATATATATGAAGAGAAACAGAAACTTGCTGCTTGTCCATGAAGCAATGTGCCAGAATTTCTGCCTCACTGATAAGTATATATAACACACTCTCTCTCTCCCTGATAGATTAGATAGATCAGCTTTTCATCTCTATTGCCTTGCATATGCTATTTCTGAAAAATTTTAACTCAAAATTATTTTCTAATTTATTAGATAATAGCTAGGTAAGACAGACAAGAAATATCTCAGCAACACTGAAAATATCTGTTGCTTCTAACAATTTAATCTATTAAAAGATTTTTAAAGAAAGATCTCTTATTTTTGAAATCAATCTGAATTCTTCTAAGTGTGCATCAGTGGTGGGTTTCTACTGGTTCATCCCAGTTCGGGCGAACCGGTAGCGATGGTTCGCCTGAACTGACGTCATCACAGATGCTCTGTGCATGCGCAGAAGCGCCACACGTGAGCGAAGCAAGTGCACGCATGTGCACGCTCAGAGTTCCGAACCGGTAGCAAAGGTAAGTGAAACCCACTATTGGTGTGCATGTAGGCTGACTTGGCCATTTATTTCTCTCAAAATCTACAAAAATTGATCACTGTAGACTCATTTTTTTTTACCGCAGCTCTCATTAAAAAGTGATTAACTTTGTAACAGTGATTTTTTTGTTATTTTTCTGTTAATCTACTGAAACCTTTTTTTAAAATTATGTTACTAATATTTTCCAATTGCATTTATTAACTTAAATTAGGCTAACATGCAGGTTATAGTAATTTTTAAAAAATTAATTAAATTTAGGTTTATATCAATAGTCAGAATGGACTTGTTTCTTCTGTCAACATTTCAATAGCATAAAAACTTTCATAGAATCTAAATTTCTTATTGTGTTGCAAGAAATGTTAGGCAACTAAGGTTTCCCATTTTGAGGGTGCCCATTTTCTTATATATAAACATTTCTTCTTAAAATGTACTAAATATAAACATGTAACAGCCTATGTGTTCTCCAACATGACCTGCGTGTTTGCTCAAGCGATGTAATATTTGAGAGAAAAATACCATTTCGTTGCAGCACTTTTTGTAAACAGGTATTCTTTTTTTTTAATCTAATGTGCAACATACCACTTATTGACACAAGAGAGAGAGAGAGAGATACAGCAGAGGTCTTAATTGGCACAGTGAAGATTAGGATGTTCAAAGCAATTATCAATAGCTGTTTGTCTTACTACCTTAAAGAGCTGCCGCCCAGAAGAGCTATGTGGATTACTTCTCAAGTGTTTCCCAACCTTCTACCTAACCAGTCGCTGCCATAGCCAACCATAGCAGAAAACAAAGATAGCATTGCTTTTGCTAGGCTGTTCATCAGCCTAGAACAGGGGTGTCGAACTTGCAGCCAGCGGGCCAGATGCGTCATGAGCGGGCCATGCCCAACCCCGGTTTAGCTAAGGGAAAAAGTTGTGATACGTCATGCGCCGATGTGATGCCGCAAGTTTGACACCCCTGGCCTAGAACAACAAAATAGATCTGGTCCTACTGATGTACAATTCTTGCTTGGCCAAATGCAGGTGGCTCAAGGCTCATTCCTGCAGTTGGTTTTATTTGTTATTGTTCAGTGAATGAGGGACTAGTGCATGACATTGGCTGTAGCTACTCCAGTCTGGCTCTCTGGAAAATGACAGACAGAAAGGTTACTAAAGGAGGACCTTCTCATTCACATGACATTTTGTTAATGTATGGTGCAGGGATGAAATGCTCAGAGGTCTGCTACCGGTACTCTGTGCACGCACATGTGCATGCACAGTGCGCACCAAATGCACACTTCACATACATGCACACCACAGGCGCTACTGTACAGCGCTGAAAAAGGAGGCTTAAGAAGCCTTTCTAAAGTAAGTAGAACAGCGAGTGGGGAGGACAGCTGTGCCACACGATTTAAGATTCGCTAGAAAGCAGGATTTCCTGCTTTCTAATGAATATAAATCACTCAACACGGATGATCGTCAGAAATACCGGTTTGCCCAAACTGGTAGGTTTTATTACTAACGGTTCACCTGAGCCAATCCAAACCGGTAGCATTTCACCTCTGATATGGTGTCTTTCCTAGTTCTATATAATGAGAAAAACTTGTTTGTTCTTTGAGGGATAGACTAGGCGTGCAATACAAGAACGTATTTTAAATATTAATGAACTGAAGATGTAAAAAGATGGCGACAACTGTAGCAAGCAGGTTCAGTGTCTACCATATATCCAGAAATATGACTGGGTTATTAAAAATCTAAATATGGAATTGTAATACCATCATAGTCCCTCATATCATTCTTTGTTAAACACTGGGACTTTAAAAACTTTTCATCATAATATGCATTAGTTACTCCAGAGAACTTTCTTCGTCTACCACTAATTAAACAGTCCTTTATTTGACATATCTTAGAGACAAGGATTTTACTCTCACATGTACTTTCCTACTGTAGAAAAAAAAAATTCCTTTTCTTCATTAGGCAAAACATGGTACCATCATATATCATTGTGCCTTTCATATATAAAATTTGTAATCTTGCTTGGGAGTAAAAATTAATAAACAAAAATGAAGATTTTGCATAAATATCAGAATGGCAAAGCCAAGATACACACATATATAGAAAAATTTTGCCCAGGAATTTAAGAACATCTCTCTTCATATAATTTATTTTTCAAAATCTATTATTCTGTAACTTGGTAAGAGAGCTGTTTCCCCCTCTATATCCCAGAGCAAAAGACATACTTTGTCTGTGATACTCTCTTAAACATTACGATCTAAAAAATATTTTTTCAAAAAATAGAAATTTAGCATATTGACTCACACAACCCCAAGATGTCAGGCCACTGCAGCACCTTCATATATTAATTGTATAAATTCATTCAGAAAAACCACAAAACAGGTAGAAGAAGCAAGAGTGAAATACCCCAAAATAAAGATTTCTCAAATTTTCATCACCCTTTAAATGTTTTAATAATCAGCAAAATATTCAGTATTCAAATGAGAAAAATGGGGGGGGGGGAATGAAAGACACATTGCAGTGGCACAAACTAATTTCTGTAACTTTAAAACCACTCTCTCAAATTGCATGATTTTATTCAGAAATTTCAGAATACAGTTTCCTATTTGTTAAGATTTTGGTTCACAGAAACTCTTATAAACATAAGAATACTTTGCTTCCACAGTATAATGTTCATCATGGAACAACTTGCAGAAATAGTCTTTTGACCACAAATATTTTTAAACAGTTAGGCTGTAATTTCTTTATAAACCTATTGGCATTTTTTTCCTACAAAAACGTACACAAAACAACACCATCAGACTTAAAGCCTACTGAAGGCAATGGAGCCAATTAACATCAACTTTCCCCAATTTTTCATCAAAAGAGGTGAAGGTGTTTGTCAAGACTGGGTCCAGGCTGTAAAACAGTCTCATTTATAGGCCTTCCAATTCATTGGGAATTTCTCCTATGCAGGCCCCACTAAAGTGAGAGAAAACAATATACGGAGGCTATGGAAATCCTGTTGTTCCTGACAGATTATCCATTACAAGTATCCAAAATTGTATGGATTTTCCTTTTTTTCAAATAAGAATTTGTAGAAATGAAAGTGGTAATGCACTTGAATATTTCCTATGGTGACTATTTTGCTATTTAATGTCACTGTCTTTAATTTTAAAATGTGCATTTTTATTTAAAGAATAATATTTGGGGGTTAATTTAGGTTCTCTTCACTTGCCAATTAAACTAAATTATAATGATGGCAAATTAATGCCGAACAATAAAGGAAAGCGCATTTAAAACTGAGGCCATATTCTTTCAAGGTTAAGTACTTCATAATCTCATCATTTTCCATGGGAAAAGATTATACATGTGGTTACCTCATCCAAGGAAATTAATGGAATTTAAATTCCCGTTAAGATAAGCTATTTAAGGTCCAATTGCTGTAGTAATTACAGGATACAGGTAGTCCTCAATTGACAACAATTGGAATCAGAATTTCTGTTACTAAGCGAGGTTGTGGTTCCGCCCAATCTCATTATCTTTTTTGCAACGGTTATTAACAGAATCACTGCAGTTAAGTGAACCAAGTGGTCATTAATTGAATCTGGCTTCCCCCATGACTTTGCTTGTCAAGCTAGCTAGCTTGTCAAGGGTGCGCCAACTGTCGTGAATACATGACAAGCAACCAAATTTTGATCATGTAACCATGGGGATGCTATAGTGGTCCTAACTTCAAGGACCAGTTGTAAGTCAGGATTTTCAGGGTCATAACTTCAAATGGCTGCTTAACAAATGGTTGTAAGTTGAGGACTACCTGAATTTTTAAATTCAATGCTACATAATTTTTAAAAATTTCAGTTGAGACAAATCTCACAGTTCTGAAATTACCTGAATAGTTTTATTTAAATCAGATTTCTATAATTCCTTCAAAAAATTTTAAATGTTTTAAGTATATTTAGCTTTTTGCTTGAATATTATTAATGACTTCCAGTATTCATTTTACAGATATTTTTCAAAGGCTATTTTCAAATTTAAAAATGCTTAAGAATGAACAAAAGAAACAAAGCAACATTTGCAATAATGGAACTGCTTAGGAGAAAGGAAGCTTTCAAAATGTATGATGCATAACTGTATTGGATCACATATTCCCTCCAACCCACAGTTATATGTTTTTAATTAGATATTAGGGAATCGTTTTAAGCATGTATCCAAGTTCGGTACACCAGTATATTTTACCCCAAACTTTTTTTTAAATTAAGAACAAAAAAAAAAACAAAAAAACAAAAAACCCCAGACTATTTGAAAACGACAAAATATATCCCATCAAGTTTCAATTTTTTACTTATGGTTGAAAACACATGAAATGTGCTTCAAATGCATAAAAATCACAGTGGATTAGCAGCAAAGGAGATGGGGAGTTTAAGGACAATATTTATCATTCACATTGCGATTATTTTGCACACTGAATGAAAGATAGTTATTTTACTCTTCTAAAAAACCCTTTGAGATCTTTTTTAAAAAAGAAAACCCCCAAATATCCATTAAACTCAAAATGCATTACTTTTCTTTATGCACAAAAATGAAATTATGGCAGCAAAAAACCCCTAGTAATAATTAAGTTTGTAAACTGTGTATCAACCACTCTTTTTTGTTGTTGTTGTTGTTGTTGTTATTCCCAAAGTGCAAGCTGCAAGTTTCCCATAAGCCTTCAGTAGTGCTTTTCTTGTAAATAATCCTTCATTTTGTTTGGCAAAGGCAGTTTCTGAATCAGATCTATTCTGGTATACTGACGTATAACAAAGCGACACAGGTACTGCAAAGAACGCACTTGCATGAAACGAGATACTGGATTGGTTAGTCTCACTGGGTAAGTTGTAGATCCAGGTAATCGAGATCTCGAATAGCAAAATGCACCATTTTCAGAGTCCCTAATCGAGTGTTCAATTAGATCAACTATAGAAGTATGTCCTTCCACATCGGGTTGTTCATAAAAGCTAAACCTACCATTTGAATGCTCAATTCTAGTATGAAGTGTTTTACCATGAGAACGGAAACTCAGACTTAAAAGATAACGGTCATCAGAGCTGTCTCGCACAAGAAATGAACCGTCGGGAACATTAGCTAATTTCCCCTCTGCTTCCCATCGTGTGATCGGGCCCCAGTACCATCCTTGTTTTGCCAGTTTTTTAAGTTCCTCTGTGAGACTTGTTACAACCATCGGGCCACTATTTTGTACAGAATCGTAGACTCTTGCAACTCCTGGTGCAGAGTTAGGATCAAAATTCAAATGGCAGCGCATACTTTCAGCCACATGGACATCTGTGCCATTCAGGCTGTTAAAGTTCCTTTGGATTTGATTATTCTGTATTGGAGGTAGCAATGGCGAGAGTGGGGGAACATCATTAACTCTTGGACTTTGCAACATGATTCCTGTTGTACCAATCAATAAACCGTTTACTGCTTGGTCCACAAAGATATCCGGAGCAACTACTACGTCTTGATTCACTGAAACCTCTTCTTCATGAAATGTACTACTACCCATTTGAGAAGAAACAGTTGAGACCTCCATGGGTGAGGAACTATCCAGACAGTAACTACGTGATCCTTCCAAAGGATACATTCCCTCATCTAAAGGCACAGTGTACTGAATGTAGTCCTGAGGCATAAGTCCAATAACTACAGGCACGTGTTCATCAATATGAAGATGCAAATCTCCATTCTGAGATTCTGCACTTTTGAATGCACTGTTTTGTTCATGGAACCTGCTGTCTGGCTGCAAGTCATGGAAATCTTTGCGCACACCATTCAGTGCAGGGCTTGGGTTTGTAGAGTGGACCAAGGCCTTTACTTTCACTTCCATTTTTATACATGTTTCTTCTGAGTTTGTTGGCCGAAGGGGCCATGGTGTTGGACTATAATGGTGGTTTCGGAGGGATGTGGACCGAAGAGGTCTTTGAGCTCTTACATCTTTGAAAGTTATTGGAGCAGAAGAAGAAGAAAAGGTATCTTCATCAGCAGAGCTCACGGATGGCGTGCTGCCCTTTCCACCTTTTTGCTTCTGTTTTGCAGAAAGTCGTCTTTTTAATGTACCCATTAAGCTTTCGCTCTTTGATCTGTTTTTGCCACCTTTCTCATCTTCGCCGTTGATGTCACAGGTAGCCAAATCTTTACTATAACAGCTAGCAAACAAGGAGTCATCTTTTCCAAAATCATTTAATGATGGCTGTGCAACCACAACAAAGTCACTGTCATCTTTGCTTTTATTTAAGTTAAAAGATTTACGAATGGTCTTGAGACTAATTTTCTTCATTATGAAATGCAGCAATTCTGGTAGGGATTTTGTTTATTCTTGAGTGTACCAGAGATCTGTCCCTAAAACGTATGAAGCCGATGCTTCCACATTGATGCGACTTATCCAGACTCATTAACTTTCAAGACCCATTTCCTGAAAGCAAACAAACAAACAATAAATTTCATGCAAGACATGATCTGTAAAGAAATTTGAATAACTAAAATGTAAATTAACAAAATCAGTAAAGCAGAGTTAATATCAACATTACTACTGATCAATAAGAGCACAGTTTATTTCATACATTATGTTAAGCTTTGTTCTGCTGGCTTATTCTTTGTATCTCATATTTTGGGTTATATAATGTTCAGACAGTTGGTGACAACTGTCTGAACATTATAGTTCAGACAGTTGTCATCAAACTGTACATTCACATATTTCATAGCTATTCTTTTGCATAATTTTTCTTCTATTTCTATTAACTTTAATACTATTGTGCTAAAATAACCAAACTGGCAAATCTCAATTAGTGCTTGTCCAATAAATTGAATTTAAAAATATGCTATTTCTTATTATAATCTGAAAGAAGATAACCACTTCATTCTGTTTCAGCCACTCATTAAATTTGGCAAGCATTTTCTGTAATCATCCCAACTAAAGAGGCTTATGGTTAAAGACATTAGCCTATAATTTGTTTGTATGTCCAAGCTGATAGGCATGTGGATCTCACACAATGTAAGGCCTCTCTAAGAAAAAATGAGGCAAAGAATAAAGTCCAATAACAAAAAGGAAAAAGCAACTTGATGATTGACAATTTTGCTTCCAATAAGCAAATTACTTTACACAAGCTCTCTTTTTCACATCCAACAGCCATGTTCTCTGGAATAATGTAGAGAAATGCAGTAATAAGAACTGTGGAAAATATATTAAAGAAACACTGTACATGAATATAAATCCAAACCAAATCACACTATATATCCAAACGTCTAAGACATGCTGTTATCCTGGTTTCAGATCCTTTTTCTATATACAGGTAATCCTCGACTTACAACAGTTCACTTAGTGACCATTCAAAGTTACAATGGCACTGAAAAAAGTGACTTATGACCATTTTTCACACTTATGACCATCACATTATCCCCGTGGTCATGTGATTTACATTTGGATGCTTGCTAATTGGTTCATATTTATGACGTTGCAGTGTCCCAGGGGTCATGTGATCACTTTTTGTGACCTTTTGACAAAGTCAATGGTGAAGGCAGGTTTACTTAACAACTGTGTTACTAATTTAATAACTGCAGTGATTCATTTAACAACTGTGGCAAGAAAAGTTGTAAAATGGGGCAAAACTCACTTAAGAAATTTCTCACTTAGCAGCATAAATTTTGGGCTCAATTGTGGTTGTAAATTGAGGACTACCTGTATACCCTTGCTAACCACAGCGTGTCCCTCCAATGTACTCAAAAACAAGATAATGAGAGGGAATTACATAATTATGAAATGTGTTATTGCTTGTAAAGAAGTATGCAGTCATGGAGATAAAAAGATTCGATTACAGTATGTAGGAAGAAGATTAATACTTTTTCTTTGTGCCAGGCTCCTTTTGAAAACTTCTTTCTCAAAGCTGGTATTGTGTCAGGAAAAAAAGTAGCTATTGATACAGCTTTCCTTCTGCATAAACAGTTTTAGGGGAAAAGCCTGACAAGTCAAGGCATGGCATGGTGTAAAAACCTTCTCCCTTTTTTTTATTATTATCGACCACTTTAGAGTTGCAATTTCTTTTTCAAAATACAAGTCTTGTGAAACATAAATGAAACATGTCTCATGCGATCCAGTGAAACCCTGAAAAAAATCAAGAAGGTTCTGAAAAGGAAGAACATTTGAAAAGAAAGAATAGGATATATGCAAGTGTGTGGCTCACATTAATCCTAAAGAAAAAAAAAACTACTCTGAACAATTAACTAAAATGGAGACTGATTTCAAAAAGCTAAACGGGGTCAGATCCGGTTAGTACTTAAACAAGATACTGTCATAAAAATCAAGGTTAAGAAATTACAGAAGGTATAATTGCAGAGATCCGTGGGGTTTTTTTTTCAACTACATGCAAGTACCGGTAGTATTTGATTTATGGCTTTTCATTTAACAATGAAGTTACAATGGCCTTAGAAAAAGTGACTTATAAGCCATCCTCCAAGTTCCAACCATTGCACTAGCCCAGGGGTGGGCAAATGTGGCCCTTTTACAACCTGTGGACTTCAACTCCCAGAATTCCTGAACCAGCTTGGCTGTCTCAGGAATTCTGGGAGTTGAAGTCCACAGGTTGTAAAAGGGTCACATTTGCCCACCCCTGGGCTAGCCCAATGATCACACAATCATAATTCAGGCACTTGGCAACTAGCTCACATTTACAACAGTTGTCCCAAATGTGCTTTTTCAGGAGGCAACTGGACAACTGGAGAAAGTCCAGTTGCCTCCTGAAAAAGCACCTTTGGGACAACCATGACTTGGATGATTGAGAATCTCTACAATAGTTGCAGCATTTTGTGATCGAGTAAATCATGACATGATTTACTTAACAACTATTGTAATTCATTTAACAGCCATGGTAAAAAATGGTCTTAAATTCAGGTCTGGTTACATGATGAGTTGCTTAATGATTGGTATTGCTTAGGGATCGAAATTCCAATTCCAATTATGATTGTAAGTTGAGAATTACCTGTACCTACTAAATGGAAACTGACTGCTTGAGAATAGAAGTAGGTCAGTTGTGTCCTTGTTGCTGTTAATAAAATAATGTCAGTAATGAAAACTAATTTTAAGACCCCCGATCACTCAGTGTATTGAAGACTTGAGGTTACTTGCAGCTTATGAACAAGTTGCTTGTAGGCATAGATTTAGTGTGGACAGTTATAATGAAATGTGTGTGTGAGAGAGGGAGGGAGGGAAGGAGGGAGAGACAAAGAGAGAGAGAGAAAGGGAAAAAGAAATGTTTAGAGGTAAGACCATAGTCACCAGTGAAGCTCAACCTGAAGAAGGCTTTTCAAATTTTCTAAATATAGCAGTAAAGAGGCAAACTATGATCAGAGTTAGTAAATTCTCATTACAATTCATTTAACATTTCTGTTAACTATACTATTAAAGTAAAATCTTGAATTAACAGATCAAACAGGGATATCTGACATTCCATTAATGGCATTCCATTAATCCATTAAATCATGGATATGCAAGCCATGCTAAACCATTTTAAATCGAAGTATCTTCTTTGGGATATTAGTTTTACTGCAATTGTGCCAATTTATTTAATGAATATAGAAAATACCAAACTGATTTCTAATTCAATTCACAGTGTGAATCACAATATGAAACACATACACTTATCTTATTTCTTTAATGGCTCTAAAATGACCCAAAAGCAAGTATTCACTATATCATTATCTGCAGAGCAACCTTGTACAGGCCAGGAAGTTTGGATTATCTCTGAGAGACAATGCCATGTAAGTAATTTCAGCTCTAATCCAAAACCACTGATAGTAAAAACAAACAAACAAACAAACAAACCTATAATAATTGGATTTGGCTTTCTTCTTGCAACTATCAGCTTACACATTTAGTAAATAACATTAAGATCCCAATGATTTTCCAAATATGTCTAAATGAAAACTGCATGTTTGTATTAAAATGAAATCACCTAGCTTTGCACGCACGGGCGCAATCCCATTGCAAACCGGTAGTAAAGGTAAGTAGAACCCACCCCTGCTTCAAACTGTGGACTGTGATGTCTCCTATTAAATGCCCAGATATTAAAATATGCATATATCATCAAACAGACAGATTGTCACATGTCAGCTCCACAAAGCTTTGTTAAAATAATTTAGTTCTCTATTATTTCACCATTCTCTTTATTTGCTAAGATTTTTCAGAACTTTGAAAGCAAGTAAGAGCCTAGCACACTTGGGTTATTTTGAAAAAGCTAAGCAGGGTCATGGGATATGAGACCACCAGGGATATGAGACCACCAGGAAATTCCAGGACTACTAGAAAAAAAAAATCCTAGAAGAGAGCAAATTAAAGTCACACTGTTGATTAAACAAATAGCTATTTCCATATAGTTTCCAAGACTATACAGGTAGCCCTTGACTTATGACAGTTCGATTAACTATGGTTCAAAGTTACAAACTCCTTGGGGGAAAAAAGATTTATGACCTCTATTTGTACATATGATCATCACCAATCCCACAGTCACATGACTGCAATTTGGGCACTTGGCAACTGGCTCACATTTATAACTATTTGCTGCATTTGCTGTCATCATGTGATCACAATCTCCCATTAGTAAAGCTAGATTCACCGTGTTGAATTGTCTTTACTTAGCAATAACCATAAAATTGTTGTAAAATTTGGTCCAATTTATCTTATGACCACAACATAAATTGTGGAACTTCAAGTCTAATTGTGGTTGTAAGCTAAGGATAAGCCATAGCTTGACTTACCGCATTGTGACAGCACACAGCAGAATAAGACTAGCTTACTATTTGGGTTGAAGTCTACCAGGAAATCCCAAAATTATAACCCAGACCAGAAGGTTAAAAACAATCCTGAAGATACTTCCATATTTTTGCCAGGATAAATAAGTGGAGATGTAATTTACTGATTGATTTGCATGCTGCCTTCATTACCAGACTAACTCTAGGCAGGAAGCATTCATTTATTTGTCAAATTTATATAGCTGCCCATCTCACAAAAAAAATGACAAGTTGGTGTCAATTGTTTCTGACACTTTTGGTGTCAAAATTATGCTTGAACTTGCAAGCATGAAGGCTGTATTCTAGAAAGAAGATAATAATAAATAAATATAAAGTAGAAATCTTAATTTAATCTGAAATGAATTAAAAGTAAATTCATACAGTTAAAATGATTGCTCTTATTGTATTTTAAAATATCCCCATATCTGGGGAGTGTATTCAAGGCTCTGTGAGTTCTTTGATTGTGTCTCTTTGTTCTATCGGTCTTTATCTGTTTTGAATACTGAATATGCAACTTAGGATATTCATCTATAAAATATTGTCAATTAACATATATTGTTACATATTCCATGAAAGCACAATGCTTGAAAAATTAGCTTGCTGCTCATTCGTCATCTGTTTGACTGCTGACAGTTAAATGACTTTTATAAATGTCCGGAGTAGGCTTTGTTTGTTTTATCATATAATACCAATGCAATTATAACTTTTTTTTAAAAAAAAAAGGTCAACTAATTAAAAAGGAAGAAATTTAATGAGCCATTTGGATATTTCAATGTTGTTTCATATAAAAACCATCAGCAAATATAAGTGGACATTGTTCACAAACAGCATTATCAGCATATTTCACTGCATAATTTAGAAACAATCCAGTTGGGATAATTGTAACCCACAGTTCGGGAAAGCCTGGTTCAAAAACAGGAATAAATAATAGGGTAAAATGCTTCTTCCCTCTTATCCTTCCGTTATGACTTGTATCTGACTAAGATTGCCAATTACATCAAACAGGAGAACTCTGAATTGGATAAATGACTGTCCTTTTCCACAATGGGAGATGGCAAAAAGAACCATTTATGACACCATGAGGATCATACATTTCTTAAAACTGAAAACCAAAACTTGCAGTAGTATTTTTATCAAGATAATTTATGCTCCCCTTCCTTCCACTCTCACAACACATACACACATAGCCCTCTTTCTTATGGCTAGAAGAGGTGTTACAATTTTAATCTGTAAACTATCTCTGTATAGAAATACTTGATATGGATGTGCAAACTGGTGCTTTTCAGATGCCGATATGCCTATGCTGGTGGGCACTTGGTAATATATTTCAACAATTCTGGAGGGCCATGTTTTTATGCTTTACCAGCCTTCCTCTAAGCAAACTTGTAAATCTTACAGGAGTAAAAAAGAAAGCCATTCAGAATGCAATTTGATTAGCTATAGTATATACCCGTGATGGCAAACCTGTGGCACACCTAGCCATATCATGCCAGCTCAGCTCTGGCATGCATGCATGCACTGGCCAGCTGATTTTCGGGCCTTTTGGGCCCACCAGAAGTAGGGAAACTGGCTGTTTCCTGCCTCTGGAGGGCCTGGGAGGGGGGGAGGCCCATTTTTCTTTCTCACCTGGCTCCAGATTCTCTCTATGTATCTGGGGAGGGCAAAAATACCCTTCCCTACCCCCTCAGAGGCTCTCTGGAAGCCCAAAACGGCCCGTTTCCCAAGTTCCGGTTGGACAGGAAGTGATGTTTTTTGCTGTTCCCAGCCTCCAGAGACTCCACCCCCGCCCCCTCCTGGCACGTGATGGCAAAAAGATTAGCCATCACTGGTATATACAATAAGGCTGGATTAAATGTACAGTAAAAATAAGCACCACCACGGTCATTATTGAATAGTGGAAAACTAAACAATTGGTCATTTTAAACATATTTTTGAAACTCTTGAAAAAAGAGAGGTCCTTGGTTTTCGTTCTAATGTTCCGTATTAAATCTATACTTTTTACAGAATGCCAATGACGATAACCAGGTATTAGAAATTGAGCCCTATGAAGAGAGTCTGAAAGAGCCAATATACTTAATACTGCAAAAAGAAGACAGAGGAACCAGATAGCATCCTTCAAATATCTGAACAGGTGTCACCTCAAAAAGGCCAGGACCTGTTCTTTATCATGGAATAATAGATTTAAATTATAGAAAATGAATTCAAATGTAATGTTAGTGGAAAATCCTCTCAAGAGTGAATACATTTCAACAGTGGAATTACACAGACTCTTAATCAGCGTCTCTTTACTACATGCATTCAAGGAGAGGCTCAATAACCATCTCTTGGGGATGCTTGAACTTTGATATCTAGATTGATTCTTGCCACCAACAGATGATTAAATTTTAGCTTAAATGGCTATTTCTTTTTAAGGATTCTACTTCATCTTTTATAGAAAAATAATAATTGAAAGTACCATTAACAGAAATGCATTCTCTGGCACTTGACTTGAAAGCTATTAACATGGATGCTTTCCTAAGGCAGAGGAGCTATCCTTCCCATACTCAATTCTCTTTACTCCTGCAAATAAGGCAAATATGAGAGAGTAAATAAGACACAGAACTCACAGAAGGCTGATAGCTCTTTCTTTCTCTCTCTCTCTCTTTTTGTGTGGCGCTTTTTAATAGAGCCGCAAAATAATTTTTAGCTTGCTATTACATAATACATCATAAGAATAAAAACTGTGAGTTGGGCAGCCATATATATGTAATAGATAAACAAATAAAAAGAGCAGAATGAAGAAACCAAAGAATTATCTGATCCTGTATGTGCCCACACTGTGGGACTTCTCCTGGATTATTCAGATAATATGGAGGAACCCTTGAATCATCTGCAGTGATCCTTAAAAAAACCCCAGCACTTTGGTACTTAAAGGAGCAATTTAGAGAAGTGTTTCACAAAGTATCCTTCCAAATGATTCACATAGCCCTAATATTTAAATTGAGATTCTGGCAAAACTCAACCAACTCAAACTCAAAAATAATGATCATCAAACAATACAGAAATCTATTGTTAGATGCATACAGAAGGAACTGAAAGGTTAAAGTAAAAACCTCTGGCTTAAGCTGGAGTCCTGGTGAAATTCAGAGCAGCCATGATTAACAACTATTATGAAACTGATGAAAAGCATACTTATACATTAGTTTCCTTAATTTATCTGAACGAAAACAAATACTGCCATGGATTGTCCTAATGAAAATTCTAACAAAAATATCTCCATTCTTATCTCATTTTTTTCTCTTCCTAAGTGACCTTGTGTCACAACAGATGAATGATCTTGAAAAAGCGATGAGACACTTGACATTACCCATGGCTTTGTATCCAAGTTAAAATAGATACTTGGCTAAAGTGTTTGATACTGATGAAATCCCAACTCAGTTACAAAGCTCAATGGTGTGATTTTAAATTAACTCTATTTTGTACAATTCTGCTCCACTACTTTACTATAACAATATATTGGTGGCACTGGCATAGAAATGAACATTTATTTGTATGCTGTCAAAAAAAGAAAGGAAGGAAACAAAAAAGAAAGGAAATAAAAAGGAATGGTAATAGCATATGGGAAGAACTTGAGAGGCAGGGCAAAGAGATGCTGCCTAGGAAATGGTCAAATAAAAAGACAGGATACCCCACAGCTGGTAAGTGGGCAGGGCAAGAAACTCAGAAAGGACCCTCCACAGTATCTCAACATGTAGGCAGACAGCAAGAAAATAGCCCTTCCAGACTTGAAAGATTCTGTTAATGTAGCTTTACAATAAAATAGAATTAGGTTATCTGGTCATGTTTCTTATTACTGGTAAGGCTGACAGGAATAGAAATCTTTTTCTAAGCATTAACTAGTTCTTCAGTTCAGCTGACAAAGATTTCTAAAGAAACAGCATAGTCTACTCATGTTTTCTGCCTATACGAATTGTACCCAGTTTGTAAACAATTTGCACATAACAACAAATACTGGCTTATCGTGTTTGAATTAGTAAGCTGATGCATGCTACTCATTATTTCTTGACTATCTTCCACTACCAGCAGGGAATAGTTATACAAAACAAAGTTTGTTTTGTACTACACATAAACCAAGATACTAAACTTATTATTCTTAAAAGAAGTCAAGGTGAAGCCTGGTTTTAAATTCCAACATGTCAAGAGAGGGGTCTTGATCCTTGTGGAAGACTAAACAAAGAATACTTATGAATTTCCAACTAGTTGTGCCAAAGAAGGAGTTAAGTGTGGATCGGTATACTTAATCACAACAGACATATATGACTCATATAACTATAAACCTTTAAACTGTAGTTTCTCCAGAGGTTATCGCTTTAAAGTTCAATAAATTATGCAACAATGCAGAATTCTAAGCCAAATTAGATAGCAAAGCAAATTCTATTTTTTTGCATGTCTGCATGCAAATAATTTTAAAAGGCTCCTATACAAATCAATTTATAATATCCTGCTTCGCCTCTTACCTCATCTAAATCAGATATAGCCACTATACTGTACTGCCAAAGGTCTGCCTATTGAATGCCCCTAGGTTATACCATTTCAAATAGCTGTAGGATATTGCAACTGATGCAGTGACTCACTGATGGAAGACACTATACTAGTAGAGATTTGAATCTATGAAAATTAGTGAGTAATTTATGGACAACTTTTTGTTCCCCTTCCATTCACTTGTTTTTATTCTGGCTATGAAGGAAAGCTTACCCATCTTTAGCTCTACCAGACTAAGAGCTTAGTGTTCCCTATGGAAACACAAGCTATTCAGAAATGGAAGCAAGCTACTATCTTTTAAAAATTATTTACAAGCTGCCTTAATTTCTAAGAACATCATTTTAAACACACTACTCAGAGAAGAAATAAACAATCTGGTTCCCTTAGAAGTGTAGAAACTCTCATAATTTCTAACTGCTAATGCTGCTGTGTTATGATTCAAAGTCAGGATACTTAGATTGCACTAGAGTTAACTGAACAAAAACTATATTTTTAAACACTGTGCAGCATATTTGCATAAATTATTGTTATTATTTAAAATATAATTAAATAGATAGAATTCTTTATTGGCCAAGTGTGATTGGACACACAAGGAATTTGTCTTTGTAACTTATGCATGTAAAGCCATCAGCATTTAATCATTTGTTAATCAAATTTATAAAGCCTCCTATCTCACAAGAAGTGTCTCTGAGAAGTATACAATAATCAATAAAAAATAATATTGCACGTATATATTTAAGAATAGAAAAATCAACATTAAAATGAAAATGATTAAATCTTTCTCTCTATATATATATGTATGTATATATATGTATGTATATATATGTATGTATGTATATGTATATGTATATGTATATGTATATGTATATGTATATGTATATGTATATGTATATTGAAGCTATCTAACAGATCTCTAATTCCCTGGGAACATGAGTCCTGATAGCATAATCACAATTTGAGGGATTTCCACAAGAATAAAAGGGTGGAGCTACCGAAATGTCCAGGGGGAAAACACTCCAAAAGGTGAGAGTCACAGCAGAGAAAGCATGCCACCTGGGACCTGCAAAACGTAGGTACCTAACATCATACCCTCTCTGCCAGATCTAATGGGCCAGGCTGATATTAGAAAGAGGCAGTCCTTCAGATAATCCAGTCCTATGCCACAAAGGACTTTAAGGATTAAAACCCTTGAAGTGCCTTGAATTGGATCTGGAAGCAAACCGGCAACCAATGTAGCTCACAGAGATGGAACAGACATGTAATATGAGCTGTCCTAGAATCACACATAACTGCCCTTTTCATTACATCATGCATCTTCCAAATGCTCTTCAAGGGCAGCCCAAAAACAGTCCAATCTGGAGTTGACTAGGGCATGGGTGACTGTGACCAGAGCCTCCCAGTCCAGGAATAGGTGCACAACTCTGTGCAAGGCCCCTCCTAATCACGACTAGCACTTGCTTCTCAAGCAGAAATTGTGAATTTTAGGAAAATCTAGATTGCACACTGGATCTGTCTGGGATAGTGTGACCCCCATCCAGCACCAAAGATGGCATAGTCTTAGAACTAGTAAGTCCCCAAACCTGGAGCTACTCAGTCTTGCCAGGGTTCAGCTGAAGCCTGTTGTTCCCCAACCAGATCCTCATAGCCTCCAGACACCAGGAGGTGTCTGGAGGCTAAAACATTCACAGCAGTAGTGGGTTGCCCCCGGTTCGCACCGGTTCTATACAACCGGTAGTAAAACCGGCGGGAGGCTCCACCCACCTATCCCACCATCACCAGAACGCTTCTGCGCATGCGCAGAAGAGCGCGCACATGGCCCCGCTGCAAACCGGTAGTAAAGGTATGTAGAACCAACCCCTGATTCACAGCATTGCTTATCCGAGGGCTGAGATATATCATCAACATACTGATAATACCTCATCCCATAGTAGTAGGCTTCATAACTATAAATATTTTTTTCTATTATTTTGTGTGTGTGTGTGTGTGTGATGGAATGCATGGATAACTTTGAGGAAAAGGGAGTGGTGCTATTGCCTAGGAAACCATCAGACAAGAGAGGCAGAGCCCTTCATAGTTTGTCAAAGAAAAAAAAACTTAAAAAGAACCTAATGGATCTAGCAATTAAAAGTGGCAGGCGAAAAGTTTGCAATTTCAGATTTGCGAGATTCTGTTAATGTAGCCTTACAATAAATGTAGCTCATCCAGTCATGCTTACTGTCCAATTTACATGGGAAAGTTTCAAATGAACTGAGAATTAATGACAGAACAGAAAGCAATAGAGAAATATAAATTCCGTGTACAGGTAGTCCTTGGTTTATCAGCAATTATTTAACAACCATTCAAGTTATGGTGGCCTTGTAAAGGATGTCTCTTGTTAAAAGTTCCTGATAGCTTGCTCCCCCATCAAACAACCATTTCAGACACTTGGAAACCAGCTTGCACTTACGACTGGCCAAGAACCCTGCAATCACGTGTTCACCATTTGCAATCTTCGTTGCTGGCTTGCCCAGAAATCAAATGGGGAAATTGGCAGGGAAGGTTACATGCTACTAATCCAAGGACCCTTCCAACTCTGTTATTCTGTTATCTGCCAAGAGGATGCCGTCTCATCTCTAGGGGTGGCTGAAAGAACTGCCTACCAAGTGGAACTCAGCCCTTCCACCAGGCTGCAGAAAGGGACTGGGATCCTAAAATAGGATAAGCAATCACCACAGTTCTTGTGATAGTTTGATAGGCCCTTTCTCTAAATTGCATGATGAACTTTCCAATGATTGCAAGAATCTGCCTGCAGCATAGTACAAGGAAGCCTCATATTGGCTGGGCATGCCTACAGCTGCATAAAAAAGACAAAGATGAGTGGATCTGGTTATGATGGGGAAGGGAGAGAGGGCTTAAACACCACTTCCTCATGGAGAATTCGGTTACAGTTGTGGCACTACCTGTATATTCTACGACAGGGATGTCAAACTCAAAGCCTGCGGGGGTGCTTAAATCCAGCCCGCAGGGCCAGCCTGGAAATATCAAAGGATCTATTGGCCAGAATGGACTGTGTGCACTGTTTTCGGCCTCTCCAGCCTCCTGAATCACTCTGCCAGCCAAAAACGGGCCGCGCGGAGGCTTCCATGCAGCCCATTTTTGGCCAGCAGAGTGCTGCTGGAAGCCAGGAAGGCCAAAAACAGGCCGCACAGGGACCTCGGGGGACCTCCACACGGCCCATTTTTGGCCGTCAGTACGCCAAAAATAAGAGTGTGTAGATCACATACAATTGGCTTTTATATATTAAGCTATGAATATCTAAGTAATTAAGTAATTAAACAATATACATGCAGTACTCTTTTAAAGGTTTATGAATCCATTTTCCCCAAAGAAGAAAAAGAGATTATTTAACATATGCCTCCTCCCTGGAACATCTTAGCACTGTCTTAATACACAGGAACAGGGCATTTGAATTAAAGGTAACACAGGTTAAAATACTTTGGTTGGTCACAAGACGAAAAAAGTCAGGAATACTCTGTTCTTGCATTATTTATTATGTAGAAATGTATCAGTAGGAGGATATAATATTGCTAGACTGGTCTTCCTGTACTTATGAGACTCAAAATTATGCCTCCCACTGAATTAAGCTACTTGTAGCAACTTCATAGCTATAAAATGACCACCCTTTGACTTTTTAGTTTGAAATGTTTTCACAGTAACAACTCTTTTATTATTTGAATAAAGTATCAAAGTATTTTTACCTGCCGGAAGTTCAAAGGAATGCATTTTATGAATAATACAATTGCCTTAGTTCAACATAACAAATGATTATTTCTTTTAAGGAGCTCAACATAAGTATACTATGTTAAAAGTCATGCATTTGTCACCAGATAGCACTTACATGACGCTAGGTGCCTTTCCCTTTAAGGCAATTTTATTGTTTGATGTTACTATGGCTATAAAACATTACATACATCAACTGATAATGGCTGACCTTGAAAAAGTCTTGAACTTAATTAGTTCTTGGATTGAAAACCACAAAGAAATCCAGGACAGTAGAATAAAGTAGACTGGATGGTTAAACAGATCAGTAGCAAATCATTATCTTATTGTTACCAAGAAAGCAACATAGGTCTGTCCACGTAGTCACCATGGATTGAGCCTGACTGCAGGAAGACTATATCTTAACTTACTTCAACTAAAATGCTTGTTGAATAATTAACCAATAATTTGTTTTATAACATATTAACTTATGTATTTTCCAGACAAATCATTTCCTTGAAGTGCCATTTCAGTAAGGTTTGATAAAATTATACTGATTCTACATCCACATCAAAAATGAGTTCTACATCTCATTCTTTCATGATATCAGTAAATGAGAAATATTAAACACATTTGAGTAAATCCTAAATTTACTATATGCAACGTTTCTAGTCTTTAATTAGAAACACTTAATACGAAACTTAAATAGCATTCTACTATCAATATACTACATACTAGTATACTTATATACTTATACTACTTATATTACCAATAGCATTAAAGTTTAGCTTTTTCTGAAAGGTAAGCATATTCCAGTCTTCTTTTATTTTTACAATTACGCTATGATTGTCAGTATTATTTAGTTGTTTTGTATCTTCAAATTAACAATTAAAAGAACTGGAAAATAATGTACAATTATTAAAATGTAATAGAGGATAGGAATTTAGGAAGAAAAAAAAAACCTGAAAGTTTACATAAAAGTCCTTTGGGACTGTGGTGTGGTATAAAAACATTTAATAAATAATAAATGCATAAATAAATAAATGCAATTCATATATCAATATAAATCATGATAGTAGTGAAAAAGTGATATATAAAACAGAACGCTCATTTTTACTAAATGCAGGAAGTGTAAGAAAAGATGAGAGAAACTAATTCTGAAGTCAGGCAGCATACAATTGCTATTCAGGAATGGAAGAGTATATATCATGAAAAGAAATCCAAGTGCACTTTTAGCATCTTTTTAGATAACTATTTACCAGGTAATAAAGAGACAACTGTTAATCGGTTTTTTGAAGAGAACTGAAACTACATTTTGTAACTGGAAAAAATCTGTTTCCTCTCTTTATGCTCATATATAGCTTTTGGGTGCGCCACTTGTGTTGACCTTGTACAAGTTCACAGGAAATCAGGACTTTTTGCTAACCAAAATTATCCAAAGTTACTTTTAAGTTATTTTAAAGTTTACTTTTTAAATGAATCAATTTCTATGTCCCACCAACAGGAGAATCTCATCCAGTATTTAAGAACAAAGGATGAACTTAATCACCACCACCACCAAATGAACTTTACTTTTGCATAAAAGTCTTTCTATCTTTGAACTGTATGATAATAAAAAGACAACTAGACTACCCATGATGCAACAAGAGATACCTTACATATGTCATAGAAACAGAATGGGAAAAATTCTCCACTAGAGTTTTCTGTGGCTTGGTGCCTCCAGACTTATTAAATTATAATGGCCATGCTAACTGGACTAGAATTACCGTTACCTGGGAATTCTCACGGAACTCAACTGGAAGATAGAAAGTTCAGGCAGGGTATTGTCTCAACATTGATTTCAGCTAACTCTATAGTACTAATAAGTATGGTCTTTCACCAGCTAAATAATTCAATGTGATTTTTTTATGGATCCAAAAAATAGTATCTATTATATCTGCAAATGATATTTTTAAATTCAAAATAAGCACTACTGTAGTATGTTGAGGAAGAAAAAAGTAAGATGAAGAATCTATGTTAAACATTAAAAACAAAAATCTGATCATGAAGTTATCTGTAACTGTTCCTAGAATTGTATGGGCTACAAATGGATGAAGTTTGTTGAACATATTGACACAATTTTCTTTTTAAAAATATTTAAACTTATTTAAATATTGAATGGCAGGAAAATATCTATTCCAGTACTAGTTTTGAAAGCTAACTAAAATCCGCATTGTATCGTTTGTATGCTTACAATAGCAACAGAAGTCAAATTATTTTAGAGTAATTATTAGAATATAGATGAATCGTGGCAATGTATAGTATTCAGACTGCAAACACCCCTAACCCAAAAATATTTATATGTTCACATTATTATTAGGCTTAGCTGCACACAATGCACATAGAAATGAAGCAAGAAGCTAAACAAGATCTAAATTATGTTCTATATAGACCATTTTATACGTAACTCTCACCACACTATTTTAGTTTCACTATAAGCCTTCCTCCTTTGTTAAAATTACATCAGCACATGAACTTTGGATACATGACATGTTTTGTGGATTGTTTTCAATTTTATATAAAGGCAAACACCCTGGAAAAAAAACTTTGGTAAAAGTGGAAATACAACTTTAGGATCACCTTCTATGTATTTTATGCATGATGTTTACACATGAAAATAATATAGTTTCACTGAATTTTGTACCATTTGGTACACCAGCCTTACAGCCAACTGTCTCAACTAACAAGTTAAATACATTTATTCAAGATGGAAGTGAGTGACAGATGATGTGCTGTTAATGAATGTTTACTTCAGAGAAATCACTGGGCTGGGATTGTAAGAGGCCTACCTTAGAACAAAATTAATTGTCTAGACTTCATTGTTTCTGATGTGTGAAAGAAGAAAGGAGGCTGGCATGGGGCTATGCTTTGGATTCACAGTAGGAGTTCTTCAGATCCTTCCACCATCAATCTCAGCCTTTTCCCTGTTCTCCCCGCCTTTTCCCCCTGCAGTTCAAAGGGGGTTCTCAAAACTAATAAAAACAGCTAAAAGCACACCGCAGTTCTTTTCTCTCTCTCTCTCTTTTCTTTGGCGCCTATACGAGTGCCTGGAACTTGAGAGGGTGGAGGAAGGAACATCAGGATGGTGTTGAAAAGACAAAAAAAAAGTGCTTAGAAGGCGAGCATGAAGTTTATAAACCAGACTTTTCCAGGTGGCCCCGAACTCCAAAGGGAACCCAATTCCAATTCTACCTCTTAGGGGGTGATTTAACTCCTTATGGCCCTGGCGCACCTACTCTGCTGATTTTGGCTGGGGACCGGGTTTGGGGCGGGGGGGGGGTGTTAGGAAGGTGGAGGCTGCAATACGGAGCCGGGATAAAACTACAGGACGGTCCTCTTTCTCTTGGATGACCACGCTGCGCCTCCCCATCCCCTCCGCAGGCGCCAGCGGAGCTCCTTTTTTCCCCTTCTTCTTTTTCTTCTTCTCCCCAGGCCTCGGCTGTGAAGCTGCAAGCCCCCGACAGAACAAAAGGGGAGCGAACGGTGCTGAGCAGGGATGGGCGAACTGAGGCCGAGTCAGGCCAAGCAGGAAGACTTCCACGCTGGAGGCCGTCGCTTGGCTTCATCGGGGCCTCAGTTCCCCCCCACCTCCCCCGCCAATCAACCCAGGCCCGGATTCCCTTTCTTGCACCGCACGGCTCTCGGACAGGAGGCGTAAGAACCGCGCAGAAGGCGACTCACCGAAGGCAGCCAAACGCTGCTGCTCCTGCTGCTGCCGGTGGCGGCCGTCGTAATGAGCCGAGTCCAGGCCGGCCGGGCTCAAGCGCCGGCTCCGCCTCCGCCAAGCTCCCTTCTCGTCGGTCGCCGCTACTTCCTCCTCCTCCTCCTTCTCCTGCTGCTGCCGCTGCTCCTGGCGTTGCAGTTTTCCCCCCGCCTCCTCGTCCTCCTTCCTCCTCCTGCGCCCTCCGTCTCCGCAGGGGCGCGAGGGGGGATAGCGAGGGCGCTACCGCCGCCGTCAGTTCACGTACGAGAAAAGCTTCTTCACACGCGCCTGCCGTCGCAGGGCTGAAGGGACGGAGTCCAAGCCGGCCGTCTCCCTTTCGCGTGTTTGTTATTTTGCCGTCCGTGACACCAAGGCCGCATTCTTTACGCCCCCGGTCTCTGGTGCCCCGCTTGCCCTCAGACGCTCGCCTTTTTCTTTTCGGTCAGTTTTACCGTTTTCGAGCAGCTTCGTTTCACTCCAACCTCAACGCAGCTGCCGTGCACCTTGACTGGGCAAAACGTGCTGTTAGACTGTTCGGTTTTTCTTTCCTCTGTTAAGAGTTGAGATCTCGTCCGACGCTGCCCGTGAACGAGCAGGCATTTATCGGGAAATGCCTGCCACAGTACTCCATTCCTGTATATGTGTCAAACCCCCTAACATTTCAATGGGCTTTGCTCCCTTTTGCCAATCTTCTCTGGAAATAATAAAAGTATGCCTTTCTAGCTGTTTCCCCTACAAGTCAAGAAACGACCATTTCAGAGCTGTGAGGCGACTTGACAAGATTGCAAAATGTTTTTGTAAACTATTAGTTTTTTGATGGAACGCATCATACATAGCTACACATGATTTGAAAGGGGAGGGAATACCAAGAGCTTTTTAACTATTCCTTCCTTGTCCGGGTTGGCTGACCTTCTCTAGATAGTTAGACGTAGTGGCTGTATAAGGAATTGCATGATGTTGCTTCCTATTCGCCGCAAGCATGAACTACGCTTTACTGTGGCAGCCTTTCTCAGGCTGATGCTTTCCAGTGGATTTTGACTACAATTCCCAGAATTCAACGTCAACATGGCTGTTCCTGCAGGTTTAAAATTTTGGTAGTCATAGTCAATGCTGTTAGGAGACTACCAGGTTCAAAAAGACTACCCTTAATATTTATTAGAAACAAAACAAAAACAAAACCCCTCAAAGCCAGCTGGGCTGTTATTAACTGTTCCTTTTGTCACTTTGGATGTACGCTGGCTGAGGTAAAGGCAAATCAGAGTTAAAAATTATGGGCTGTATATAAAGTTTGAGATCTGATTCCTGCGATCTTTGTGCCCATCTAATGTTTTCCTAAAAATTGTTTAAAAGTTTCAAATCTGAAAGTTTTCCTGTAATTTCTACTTCTTCTGTATCTGCTGCAATTTTAACTCAAAAAAGTTCAAAGTTGTGGAATTAATGTTTTGGTTTGATTCTTAAGTCTTTTTGTTCATGTCTTTGCACGAGTTTATCTTCTTTTCACAATTCTCTGGTTTAACTGGTTTCAGCATTTAAAAACAGATTCTGCTGTTGAATTTATTTAATTTTGAATTTATTTAATCTATTTAACTCAGGCGTGGTCCCACTCAATTGGGAAGACTAAAGAGTTCAAAGAGAAGTAGTGGATAGTTTGGAAGGAAATAACCATGTAATGCTGGATTTCTTGATTTGAAGGAGATAAACTGAATTTAGTCAAATGTGTTTTTAAGAAGGTAGATTTTAATAAACATTAATTATTTAATAAGATTCCATTACAGAGGAGCTAATAAGGAGCCTAATATCTAGAGTTTCTAAAAAAAATAACAAAAGCACAAGAAGTAATTCTATCAAGGGGGAAAATGCAACCCAATTTTGAAAGCAAATATGACTACACAAAGCCTAAAATAAATAAAGGCAGATACAGGCAGTGGAAAGAAGTACTTTTCCAAGAAAGAGTATGCAGGGATAGCCAGATTCCTAAAGACGGTATTAAGAAAAGGTAAACCTTAGAGTGAGCTAAGAAAAAAAAGGATTTCTTCACATATATTTTTAAATGAAAATGAAAAGAACTTCAAATTCATCATTATGAAGATGGCAGAAGTGTGAGATTAGCCAGAAATACTCAACTATCTTTTCTAGAAAGCTGCATGATCCATAGGTAGTTGGGAAAATTGTTCTGAAGGATTAATATTCTGTTTTGAACTTGACAGAAACTCAATTGAGGAATACATGACCTTGGATGAATTCAAATCTCCAAGAGTAGGATTGAAGTATTGTAGGAACCTGAAGAACAAAGATTCTTCATTTTCACAATTGTTGGGCGAAGAAAAAGAATGGGAAAGGGGGAAAAATTCTGCATTCCAATCAATGTAATATCTGAACCTAGACAGATTAATCTACAACATATAATAAAATGATTGAATTGTAGGCACTTTGAAAACAGTGTTCAACCAGTCAATATGTATTTTGTTGTGGAGATAGAACCAACAAAGTATCTTTTAATGACATACACAACTACAGTGATTACTGGACTCTTTGCCAATAAAAGCAAAAGAATCCCAAAGCTCACAAGGCAGACACGTTCTAAAGATGGTAGCATAAGATTATAGAAGGAGTATAAGGCATGACATGACCTTTATTGCAGGAAGATGGGATGAGAAAAACATGGGTTAATTTATTATGGCCTGACTTGGCACTTCTACAATCTGCTCTTCTAAGGATATTCCAAGTGTGCCCTTTCTACTGACTTTAGCACATTCTAATGGGATCAATGTCCTTTATCGTACTCATAAATTGATATAAAATGAAATTGGCTGCATACATATAAGAAAAGCAGGGGATTAAAAACTAAATTCTTTACCAAGAGACCGAGGAAAATTGATATGTGTAGTTTGAGAAAAAATGACTGAGGCAAAATATGAAAGTACTCTTCACTTCAAGGCCTACCATAAAGAATAATAATAATAATAATAATAATAATAATAATAATAATAATAATAATAATAATAATAATAATTTTATTTCTATACCGCCCTTCTCCCAAAGGACTCAGGGCGGTGTACAGCCAATTTAAAAACACAAGACACAACAATAATTAAAAATTAAAATAATTAAATAGATTTGGCCGATTTAAAACCCTAAAAATTAAAATACCCCAATTTAAAATTATTATATTGACAGCCCTGCCTGGCGGAACAACAGGGTCTTCAGTGCGCAGCGGAACACCCGGAGGTCGGAGATCTTACGTATTTCCGGGGGCAGTTCATTCCACAGGGCTGGGGCTCCCACAGAGAAGGCCCTCCCCCTGGGTGTCGCCAGCCGACATAACTTGGCTGATGGCACCCTGAGGAGACCCTCTCTGTGGGAACGGACTGGTCGGTGGGAGGCTATTGGTGGCAGAAGACGGTCTCGAAGGTACCCGGGTCCTATGCCATGGAGCGCTTTAAAGGTGGTAACCAACACCTTGAATCGCACCCGGAAGACCACTGGGAGCCAGTGCAGCTCGCGCAGGAGGGGTGTCACGCGGGCACAATGAGTTGCGCCCATAACCACCCGCGCGGCCGCATTCTGGACCAGTTGGTCTAGAAGAAGGGCATTTTATAATAAATTTATGTTAAAGAAAGGCAATTGCCAACTGAGTATCAGGGAACTTGCCATTGTGGAAGACTTCATAGTGGAATATATCACGTAGGTGGTAGCTCCTCTTCAGTGGATGTGATCAAGTTGATTGTGGAGAGCTACCGTATTTGTTTATTAAATTTATATATGCCACCCACCTAAGCAACTCTGGGTGGCTTTTAAGCTATATATTAGAGATTTTAAACTACCCATTATGGTTGTAAGACATGATGGTTGGAAAGCAGGTCATCACATAACTGACCCAGTTTTACTTTTGTAATGGTCTTTAAACAAATCATCATGGTTAAGTAAATCTGCAGTTATTAAGTGTCTACCTTGGTTGTTAAGAAAATCCATTGTTCACTATGGGGTATTTTTTGCCCAGAACCAGAAGTAAATGTCTGTTTTTAGCAAAAATATTGTAAATCACAGTCATATGGCCACAGGATGTTGCAAAGGGCCATAAAAGCAGGCTGGTTACTGAATGCCCAAAAGACGACCATGTGACAGTGAGGGAGGGCCAGGCCTCTGGAACTTTGAAACCTGTTGTAAGTACCTTGGGGGAGGGGTCTATCATGGTTTCAACTGATCGCTAGTGACCAGTTATGAACCAAGGATTACCTGTATGTAAACAGTAAGCTTTGCTGGAGGCATTTCGGTTATACTTAGTTTTTTTTGAGATTAAGTATGCAGACTTCCAAATTTAAGATGAAAGTGACTTGGCAAAGGCTTTATAACAGGCTTTAGTACAGAACCTGGATCTACCCACTCCCTTAAATGCTGCATCACACTGCTATCTCTCTCTCACTCTCTCACTCTGTGTGTGTGTGCAGTGTGTGTGTGTGTGTGTGTGTGAGATAATTGCAGAGTTTGTTACAGAGTTTATTTGCAAAACTGCTAATTTTAAACCCATGCTATTCCTGGTCCAGAGATACACCTGCTTATGTTATATTTAACACCGAACCCAACTTTGGGGAGTTATCACAAGATGTATGTACAGATTTATCATGAATTTAATTTCAAGGACACCCAAATCCAAGGTGAATATGGGTAATTTACAAATTAAAAACAAAATAAGTCACATCAGGAAAAAAGGAGAAAACTGACCAGAGGTAAAATCTAAAGAATCAAACAAAAAAAAACAACAAACTAAAGGGGTTCAACCATCTGGAAGAACAACCAGGTCTTTAACAATGTATATGTATGCATGAAAGTTGGACCATAAGGAAGGCTGACCGTCAAAGAATTGAGGCCTTTGAACTATGGTGCTGGAGAAGACTCCCGCAAGTCCCTTGGACTGCAAGGCGATCAAACCAGTCAGTCCTAGACGAGATCAACCCTGACTGCTCTTTAGAAGGCCAGATCTTGAAGATGAAACTGAAATACTTTGGCCACTTAATGAGAAAGAAAGACTCACTGGAGAAGAGCCTAATGCTGGGAACGATTGAGGGCAAAAGAAGAAAGGGACGGCAGAGAATGAGGTGGCTGGCTGGAGTCACTGAAGCAGTCGGCGTGAGCTTAAATGATCTCCAGGGGATGGTAGAGGACAGGAAGGCCTGGAGGAAAGTTGTCCATGGGGTCGCGATGGGTTGGACACAACTTCACAACTAACAACAACAAAATGTATGTATTTCCCAAACTTTACTACTTCTACAAATAAGTCAAGTACATAATATTCCTTCCTCTTCCTATTTTCCCCACCACAACAACCCTGTTAGTTGGGCTGAGACAGGAAGACTGGCCCAAAGTCATCCAGCTGGCTTTTATGGCTAAGATGGGACTTGAAGTCATGGTTTCTCATTTTCTAGCCTGGTAACCACTAGCTTTAACCACTAGCTTTCAGTTTGCATCTATATAGTTATCTATTCAAAAGAAATGGTATAGTTTGTGATCATTTTGAAAAGATATGAAATAAAATATTGGTAGGATTACATATTTTGATATTGAACGCAATCTGTGCATATGTAAACTTTCAAGATTCATTATGGTGTGTCTGTATATAAAGTAAAATAAATAAATTTGAGTACCTATTATTTTTAAATACTGTACCCTATTGGCAATGCCCTTTTTAAAAGTCATGTTTAAAATGATCCTTAACCTCTATTTTCATTTAGTTGACTAGAGGCTAGAGAACCATGTGTAACATTCATTCATCATTATGCCTGATGCTATTACTTTATATTCCCATATGCATTATCCAGCTGTTTTTTTTTCTTGTAGCATTTGGATTGCAAATTTGCTGAAATGAATTATTGTAAATTTGCATCAGGATGCGAATGCAATTTGTCTGAAAACATAAGCAATCATGCACATTTGTGAAAATTTCTAGGTGAAGCAAATTCATAGGATGCTTTCCTTATTTAGACCAACTAAGTTAATAAAGCATCAAATCTGCACAATCACCCAACTATCAAAATTTAATCTGTTAATATAATTTTAAATTGCATTTAATATGTAAGAAGCATGATATTCAATGCTAACTTTTACTCCAATCTTATTACATTGTGATTTCTAAGGTTACTTAGACATTTTAAAGAAATACATCTTAAATATTTTCTAGTGAGAATGAAATACAGAAAGAGGAATCATCCTAATAAATCATCATTAAAACATCAATTGTCAATGCAAATTTAATTTGTTGAAGCAGACTGTACACTACAATACACTGGACATTAATTTACAATCTTATATTTAGAAAAACTGAAATAAGTAGAAATTCTCAGTTTGACATCACCATAACTTACAATTTATGTAAGTAAATAACTTACAATAACTTACAATTTATAATAGGTAACGTTCAAACCTTGAAACAAAGTTGAAATAAATCATTTCCAAAGCTAGAATTTCCTAAATACAAAATTGTTATAGAAAAGAAAAAAAAAGGAGCCAAGTTCTTCACTTACAAACATTTAGTGACCATTTGAAGTTACAAGGGTACTAAAAAAGTGATCTGTGACCTTTTTTCACTTATGATCATTGCAGCAACACCATGGTCATGTGATCAAAATTCAGACAATTGACAACTTGCATGTATTTATGACAATTACAGTATCCCAGGGCCATGTGATCACCTTTTGCGACCTTCTGATAAGCAAAGTCAATGGGGAAGCCAGATTCACTTAACAACTGTGTTACTAACTTAGCAACTGCAGTGATTCATTTCACAATTGTGTCAGAAAAGGTCATAAAATGGGTCAAAACTCACAACTGTCTTGCTTAACAATAGAAATGTTGAGCTCAATCGTTGTAAACCGAGGACATACTGTACAAAAAAACCTACAAAGGTAGAATGGCTAAAATATATACCGGTATATCAAGACTGTTCAGTTATAATGTTGCAAGATCTATTGGTATCTTTTGATATCTTCATAAATATTTGTTTTCAAAACATGTATCTAAAATTCCATCAGTGGAATTTCATATTCTTCAATGCTTAGATTCCCAAGAAATAAAAATGGGATTCTTTCTGATAAGGAAAAAAGAATGTGCAAATTTAACTTTCACTTTCATATGTCTTAAATTCTTTTAAATTCTAATGAATTATGAAGTAATTTCAAATATTCGCATGTTGTTTCATTTCAAGACTATCATGCCAGGAATATGAATATAAGTAATACGATAATTTCACTGTAATATCCTCAATGCATGGACTATAAAATTGTCTTATGAAAATCCATTAAAACCACATGTAACTTTGTGTTTTAGGAAAGAATACAAAAGATAACTAGAAGTCTTGCATGGATTAACCTAAAAAAACCATTAAAACATGTGGTGCTCTTTACCTACAATGCTTCCAGATGAGAGATTTAATAAGCTATCATCATGTCTTATGCAATTTTATGGAAAAGGATAGTCCATATAAGATCACTGTTAAGGTTTTTTTGTGTGTATCCCTTCCTATTTTTGTAAAGGATGAAGCCAGCAAAGCTGGAAATCTGAAATCAAACAAGGCTATTATTAGAATATTATAAAAGTACCCTGAAAACCCAAAGCTGAGAAGCAGCAAAAATATGGTGCCATGTAAGGGAAGAAGACAGGCAGGATTTAAATCCTGAAGATAGGTAGGACAGACAGACAGACAGACAGACAGACAGACAGACAGACAGACAGTAACATCTTTTATTGCAGTTACTATTATCTGAACCTCCTTATACAATATTTATTTAAGTTCATAAGTGCATGTCTGTGTTTCCAGAGAAAAAAACTGTTGTGTCCAAAAATTTTTCTATATTTTTCATGTATAATTTTAATGGAGATAAATTCTCCACCCAGAGAATTTAGCCGCCCAGAGTCCCTTGGGAGTTGGGCAGCATAGAAATGCGACAAAATAAATAAATAAATTCATCAACAAGTATCAGTAGATGACGGTGCTTGTTTTTCAGAACATTGGTGGGGTGTAGTTATGTATACTATGGCTTTATGAAGAGTGCTTTAAGCATTACATCTCCTAATTTTAGTTTGCCTAATTTTGTTCCTTGTAACAATCTTTTATTTTGCATTATAAATAGGACTAATGAAAGGGCTGCCATAGAGCCAGCAGGAGATTTTGTATTTCCAGAACATTTTTTAGGAGACACAAAAATAAAAAGTGCTAACAAAACAATATTTTATAATGATGACTCATTGGGTATTTGTGCAGATTCTCTATTTTTATGGGATCCCCAAGGTTGCTGGAAAAACCATATTTTAAGGGTTTTCCAGAAGACTGGTAGGGATGGGACTAACCTTACTGTGAGAGAATGATATTCCAGAAGGCAAGAGCCACAACAGAAAAGACATGTCTCCTGGATCCCATCAGATGGAGCTCTTTAGCAGACAGGACTCATAACATGCACTCCTCTTCCTGATCTGGTGGGGCAGGTAGTTGTAATTGGGAATAGGTAGCCTTTCAAATAACCTGGTCCCATGATATGTATGGCTTTAAAAGGTATATTATTGATCACATACTTTTACCAGTAAGATGTATAATGCAACTCCAGAATTTAGGGATTAATAATCTAGTACCAACACTTGATGCCACTAGCCCCTTTAACATTACTGAATCACATAGCCAGAGTGTGCATTAGTTTCCCATAAAGAATTCCTTGTATTAATGCAGATTCAGTTTATGTCTTTGTTCAAAGGCTTCTGGAGCTGGAAGGTAGGACAATTCATGGAAGCAAATCTATTAAGGTGATGTATGCAAAAGCAAGATAAATACAATGCTTATTTTAATACTAGCATACAGGGATTCATATTATACAAGTTTTATCGAGGTGTTGTTTTCAAAAGTTTTTAGGTGTTTTAAATACATTTTATGTGTCTATTAACTATATTGTGTCATGTTAGATTATTGTAACTTTTCATTCATTACAACAGTCTAGTAATAATGTACTAATGAAAATGGTAGAAAAATATTGCAGTATGTCAAAGTATTTTGATTTCTGAAATTTTGAACTTAAACACCATGCTTATATTATATAGAAAAACATTATTGGATTTGAACCATTCCAGATAAAGCAAATGCTATCTAAAAATAAGGACATATTAATTTTTCACCAAACTGTTACCCATGAAACAGTGAAAGTCACATCCTGAGATTATAAAATGCAAAGGAGAGGTATATGGAGCTCATGTTTACCTCCATTTCATACATTGATCAGTTGGAAAAGAAAATGCTATACTAAAAAAGAAGCATCCTACAACTGCAGTAAGAGCATGCAATATACAGAAGCTTGTTCTTTAATACAGCTAATTCTTCATTAGAACAATGTTCTATCATTACAATTTAAATCTGTCATAATTCAAATGTCTATCTCCTGGCGAAATACAAATTTCTTAGTTTTATCCTTGAGCTAAAAATTGGCATCTATTTTGTAATTACATTTATCTTACAAGGGCAGGATATGTCATTGGCTAATTTCCCTCTGCTTCAATTTTAGTTTGGAGGATAACAGCAACTATTTTTCAGTAAGCAATGTTGCTACACTGAAATTGAGTTTTGAAAAAAAATCAGATAAACAAAGAAATGAAGAACAAGCTGTTCTTTTAGAAATAACCATTTAACAGCAGTTTTAGTTTATGTGTGGATCTTTTGTTTCTGGTTCTGGGAATGGCATATGGACAATTCCTCTTACCCTTAGAGGTCAGATTCCATTATATGTGACTGCCACATTACAAATTAACAAACAATGCTATTTGTGAGCATTCACTACTCTTCTTTGTTAGTCATGCAAATGGTTCTGCAGTGATGCTATTTCAGCTTTCTCAGATGATTGTTGTTTCAACAACAAAATGTAAATAAAAACCTAAAGCAGTTAAAGAGTATTAAATGTGAGCAAAGTAACATAATTCAACAATAGTAATGGGTAATAAAACATATAATGCCATACTTTTGTTGTATTATGTTGGAATATATTGCAACTGAAATTTAAAAATTAATTCTTGATTCTTGAATGTAAAATTGACGAAAGTGCAGAGAAAGCCTTATCCATCTGCAGCAAACAAATTCTGCTCACATAATTTAGCCAATAAAACCATAAAGGCATCAAATGAATTTCTATATTCTGGGGGAGTAAACTATATAACTGATATCTCTCATCATGCTCCATCACGGTTTAATTATGGTTTGAAATACACTGCAATAAACTGCATTTATACAAAAGAATGAAGGCTATTGCTTAACGCATTGTAAGCCGCCCTGAGTCTCCGGAGAAGGGCGGCATATAAATCAAATTAAAAAAAAAAAAGTCATTAAAGCACAAACCATGGTTTCAGTAACAAAACTATGTTGTGTGAATCTGTCTCTGGGTATTATAAAGTAGGCTTCGGCTGCTCCAAATGAAGGTTTACTGGTATGTTCGAAGTTCTCAACCTATTTTTTTTTCTCCCTGGATATATTCAGACTAAACTGTTGTAACTGTTTTTGTTAATGGCCATTAGATACTTCTTTTAATGGAAGCACTTTTCATTTATGGAACTAGAAGGGAAAATTTTTTTTCTAGTTTCATTCCCCATGTGCTTTACTTACATAGGTGGATGTCCTATTGCAGTAATCCACTAGTATATGCTGGATACCATCCTTAATATTTTAAATACCAGTATTTTTAAAGTTATATCTGTCTGCAAGAACAGTATTTTGAAAGATGGCATAGAATAAATTTGACCTTCAAAACCTTAAATGTCCACTAGATGGCAACTAAGAGTTGTCTGTATCTTTTTACTGACTTCCAGTGGTCATTCATAGATTTGCAGTCAAGACATCATAAAGTCAGCACTGAGGCCTCATATATACATACAATACATACATACATAACATAAGCAAGCAAGGAAGCAAACAACCTATCCCAAACTAAGATTGCTTTCTGAATGAAGACCTAACCAGTAAATAGTTAGGTAAAATTCAAATTATTGACAATAAAATGATCATTATTTTATTATTAATTTTTATTGTTCCAAAATAAATATAAAAATGACCCATGAATTCAAAAAAAAGCAAGATTACATCACAACTTAAATCCTTGCCTATAATTTAAATCCTTGCCTATAAAAATGCTGAAACTCTGCCATGTTAATACTATAAAAATATACAGAAAATAAATAATTTAGACATATGTTATTATCTTACCCTACAAAATATCTTAAACTTAACTTACATTTACCCTATAGTACATTTTATGGCCATTCAGAACTTGCAGATGATAAAAGGGCAATCAAATCCAACTGTTCAAGGCAATTAAGAATGAAATTACAAGACTTCAGTTGCCTTATGGCTCTAGATCTGGCTTTATGTCCTGGATCTGCTGAATCATCATCTGACTGGCAGCTGATAGCAAACAGCATTGCTCTTAAAACACAGAACATTCAGTCTCATATGACTATAGTGTTTCTAGCAAAACAATAATCTTAATTCATACATAACTAGAAAATTACATTTTCAGGGCAATTTACGAAAACTTCTATCTAGGGGACAAATGCCCTTTGACAGGTTGTATAGAAGACTGGCTGTTTTTGATTCAGGCCCTTCCTCACAGACTAATCATATCCTAACAAATTCAATCATCCCCTTTATTTGCATCACATTGCTTTTATCTTATCCCAGTCCGGCAATAAGATACTCTAAAGTCATAATTAAATGTACCAATATAAGTTCAGTATTTACCTCTTTAAGTCTACACTACCCCTACTTAGATTCATGATGTATAAAGTCTGTTAATATTTTATCACTTCTTATTCTGGACATGAGGCTATGAGACATGGATTTTTATGCATAATATACCTGCAAGATGTAGAAATATAAGCTACCAATATCATACAATTTGAAGAATTTGGTCTTAAATACTTGCTCACCAACAGATAGTTTAGAGTAAACATAGGACTGCAAGGTGTGGGTGTTTACACTTAAAGCTCTTCTGCAGGCAGGGGTGTACCCTTCCCATACATGCCCTCTAAGCCTTCCCCAAAGATGGAAAAGGGTGATAGGAAGAAAATACTGCTCAATTTCTGTAATGATTGCTTTGCAGTGAACTGTTTGTTGGATACATGAATGGTTAGACAAAATATAGCAAAAAATATCATCACATGATTTATTCTAAATAGCAATCAGCAATCTCTAAATTCAGTGAATTAGAGATATGGAATTATTTTATTACATTAACAGTATTTTACTTTCATTCAAAAGCCATACTGTGGCTTCTAAAATGTTATTTGCTTTGCACAATTCAACACTATTATTCTAATAGTGTTTTTATATTGTTTAACTAGAAACTGTTTTCCTTTGAGTATATCACCCACTACATAACAAACTGCTTTTGAAACCCAATTTCAAAATTAATTTGAGTACAATTGGTAAAGGACAGTTTGCTGTTCAAATAAACATTTGTAATTCAGCATCTTGAATATTAAGAACTAGATAAATACTGCTTGGAATCCTGGCAATTTCTAAAAAAGAAAACATTTAATGAAACTTTGTATCCATTAGATATGATAGATTATAATTCCCATAATTTCAGCCATGGAAGTTGAAAATTATGAGAGTTAAACTTTTATTGACTAAATGCTCTCATTAAAATGCCTTTCTTGTATTCATTCTCTAATATAAATAACACAAGTTTAAAAGCTATACATCAAAAAAGCTATATAGCTGGTCCAGAATGCGGCCGCGCGGGTTGTTATGGGCGCACCTCGTTGTGCCCACGTGACACCTCTCCTGCGCGAGCTGCACTGGCTCCCAGTGGTCTTCCGGGTGCGATTCAAGGTGTTGGTTACCACCTTTAAAGCGCTCCATGGCACAGGACCCGGGTACCTTTGAGACCGTCTTCTGCCACCAATAGCCTCCCACCGACCAGTCCGTTCCCACAGAGAGGGTCTCCTCAGGGTGCCATCAGCCAAGTTATGTTGGCTGGCGACACCCAGGGGGAGGGCCTTCTCTGTGGGAGCCCCAACCCTGTGGAATGAACTGCTCCCGGAAATACGTAAGATCTCCGACCTCCGGGTGTTCCGCTGCGCACTGAAGACCCTGTTGTTCCGCCAGGCAGGGCTGTCAATATAGTAATTTTAAATTGGGGTATTTTAATTTTTGGGGTTTTAAATCAGCCAAATCTATTTAATTATTTTAATTTTTAATTATTGTTGTGTCTTGTGTTTTTAAATTGGCTGTACAGAGCCCTGAGTCCTTCGGGAGAAGGGCGGTATAGAAATAAAATTATTATTATTATTATTATTATTATTATTATTATTATTATTATTATTATTATTATTATTATCAGTAGTGTGGCAATTCTTACTATTACATTTAGGGGGAAAAAGCCCTGCTGTGCCTATATGAGTCAGAAGCCACTCGATAAAATAGACCTTTTCTTGCTTGCTTTCTTCAGAAATTTATGAAATTATTAGAATATGGGAAATATTATTGCATATGAGATTCCAGCTCATTTTGTTGTTTCAGTTCAACTTCCTGTGAACTTAAAACAGTTGCTTCTGGGAGGATCCAGATTTCAAGTCATGAACATGAGGCTCAAATGAATAACATATTTCCCATTTTCTGAACATTATATAAAGAAAACAAACACTTTTTAGCCACAGAGTCCACTAATACAGATATTCTTCAACTTACAACAGTTCGTTTAATGACTGTTTGAAGTTGTAGCATCCTCATGGTCATTTTGATCAAAATTCAGCCGCTTGGCAACTGACTCATATTTATAACAGTTGCAATGTCCCAGGATCATGTGATCACCTTTCGCAACCTTCTGATAAACAAAGTCAATGGGGACAGATTCACTTAGCAACTGTGTTACTAACTTAACAACTGTGGCAAGGAAGGTTGTAAAAGGGACAAATCTCACTTTACAAATGTTTTGCTTAGCAACCTAAATTTTGGGCTCAATTGTAGTTGTAAATTGAGGACTACCTGTATAGTGATCTCTAATTTCATGTCCTCCTGATATGTTTGTAATTTTTTTTGGTTGGAAAGCTGTTTTTGACATTCAACCCAAGTCTTCCCTGTAACTTAAAATAATTATTTCATATTATGATTATTATAAAATTTAATATTATTTATTGTGGGATGTTTCTGAAGAGATATCGCAGAGAAGACAGCTATCATTTCCCTTTTCTGTTATATTTTATAACGGTGCTAAAGATTTTCAGCTTCCTTAGTCTCTCATTACAAGACTGATTCTTAATCTTCAAGTTTGCATTTGGATGACTAACTATAGTCACTATTAATCCAGTTTTCTGGCTAAGGTGCATACAATTCAGAGAGAAAGTTGGGAAAAAATCATCCAAGATCGTTTAGCTGATCTCTTCCTTCAAGTGGGTCTTTAATTCTAATACTTCTGTGGAAGGGATCCTAAGAAGTTTACTAATGTTTCATCACATGTTACATTTTTATTTACAATTGTTTATATACACTGCTCAAAAAAATAAAGGGAAGCAGAAGACATCCGAGATCTGAATGAATGAAATAGCCTTATTAAATACTTTGTTCGTTACATACAGTAGTTTTGTGTTCCCTTTAGTTGTTGGAGCAGTGTTTAAACTACTGTATGTAAAGAACAAAGTATTTAATAAGGCTATTTCATTCATTCAGATCTTGGATAACTTCTGCTTGTGTTCCCTTTATTTTTTTGAGCAGTATAGTTAAACCCTTTGATATTATTGACAGGTGACAAGTAAATAATTGCAGCTAATAATAAACTTACCTCATGAATTGGATTTGTATAATATACTAGGCTAGAAATAAGGTCGATTAGCTTGTGGTTCAATGTGTTGAGTGATCACAGCCAAGAATTGAGGTAAAACACACACACACACACGTAAATGTGCACTTCGAAGTATTTCCAGCCATACATTAGATTCCAACACACACTTCAGTGCTGCTTGAAAAGCCACGGACATACACACGCACACACAAAACACTACTGGAAGCAGTTCACTGCCAGAATAAATGCTACTGCCAGAAAAACTGAAAGTAAAAAATTGGGTTGTGGTGGAAATAATGCTTCACCCGCTATATGTTAAGCGTTATAGACTCTACTGCATTACACTAGATTGCCGCAACTACAACTCCCAGAATTCCCAGTCAGTCTGGAAAATAGAACCAACTTTATGAAAGAAACGTTATTCGATATTCTGTCAATTGTCTTAGGTTTAGTGACGGTTCAGAAAAAGTGTTGTGTATAGGCTTGCTTGCCTGCCTAGAGGAGACCCCTCTGACCGAAACCATTCTGGCAGAGATTTCGCCATTGAGAAGACCTAGGCTGAAAGTCGGGCGGATTCATTGAACTCCTTGCAGTTAAAAAAGCCGACGAGGGAAAAGCGGCGCTTCCAGAAGGCGAGGGGGAGAAAGCTTTGTTCTCTAGGCAACTAGGAAGACTCGAGTCAAAACTCGCGATATTAACCCAACCACTCGAAATGATCTCCAGTAAAGAGCCTCCCGTCTGAGAATATACAGAACGGACGGGCGGGGGAGCCAGAGACGGAACTACATTTCCCAGCGGCCTCTTGGAAAATAGCCTCCCGCTTTTTCCGAGCGCATTCGCGTTCCCTACGGCGCGGCGGTTGAACCTGGGCCGCTCTGGGAAGGCGGTCGCGATGGCTGGGTGCAATGTTAATGCGGCGTCTCCCCCAATCGAGTTGACTCCGCTTATCCGGAAACTTCGTAAGTGGTTGGTTGGTTTGTCCGCACCGATTAGCCAGTGAGCCTACTCAGAAAGCTGTTTTTTGGCTTTTGGATCCCAAAAAAGTTGATAATGGGTTTGCTTCTGGGATTGAAAAAAAGTAGCCCCGAATCACTGTTTAGCTGCGCACAAACTCCCAATCCAGGATTGTCAGGATGTGCAAACTCCAGTGGGAATCTATTGGTTGCACGCAGAAAAGTAACATATTCCGCTTCTATTTCTCTACTTTTGGTTTTGAGTTTGGTAGATTCTCAATACGACCCCTTCTCAAAGTCGCATATATTTTTATACATATTGATTGATTGGTGACTGTTTGCCATCCCCCATCGGCACACAGTCACCAACGACCACGCAAAATAGATAAGTGCCCTTCACAATCTTCTATATACAAAGGGAATGCCAACAAGAGGAAAAATGGATAAGAGTGTAAATGGGTTAACATTGTTGCAGCAGCAGAACTGCACAAAATTTGCTAGAATGTAGTGAACGGAGATGGAAGGGGAAACTAAAAGGAATATTGACACTATCAGGAACTGGAAAAATTGCAGTGACAAAAACAGTAATCAAAGCTTTTAACAATAAAGAATATTATTCCTGATATTAAAAGAAGAAAAAAATGCTTAGAAGAATAGAATATATGAGATCATGGTTGAAAGTTGAACAGTCACATGCCTTGATCTCCCTAAGAAAGTATTCTAAATTTTCAGTGTGATGGTTCAACAAGATCAACTCACTAGCTAATTTTATGTAAAGCAATACCTGCTAGTGAATATGTGTGTGGTACCACATATACAAGAGTAGATATGGCATGATGATTACATTGCTGGATTAGGAGTGGGGAGACACAGACTCTAATCCATCCATAGCTGCAGAAGGTCATTGGGTAATTTTGGACCAATCACTCTGTCTCAGCCCTAGATTAGGAAGTTAAAAACATCTGCCTATCACCTGCACTGTGCTAAATTATGTTCAATGAAGAGATCTTTCATTCTGCAGCAGATTGCAGTTTATAAAATGTGTGTGTGTGTGTGTGTGTGTGTGTGTGTGTGTAAAAAAATAACTCTTGCAATGTTTCCCTTTTTAAAAAAAATTTTAACAGGTCACGAGCTATCTGAAATTAGAGAAAGAGCGCTTAAGAACATTTTATCTAAATTAAATCATAATTTGATTACATATGACGATTTGGTTCAAGAAAAGCTACTATTTGTCAGCCTTTTAGAATGGTTCAACTTTCCTGTAGTACCAATGAAGGAAGAAGTTTTGAATTTAATGACCAACTTGTTAAAGGTATTGTTGTCTGTATTCCTTTTTTTTCCCAAAGAACAATAGAAATAGTTAATTACTAAGGTCTATATTTACATTTTAAAAAATCACAGCATTACTCAATTTAATTTAAGCATTCTTTTGCAACAAAATGCTTAAAATATACACTTTGGTACATTTTAAAATTTTGCCAATAGAGGTCATCCTCGATTAACAATGGTAATTGGGTCAGCAATCACTAAGAAATATGCTCATAAAGTGCAACATCACAGTACTGCATTGGTCAGTGACAGTACAGGTAGTCCTCGACTTACGACCACAATTGAGCCCCAGATTTCTGTGGCTAAGCGAGACATTTGTTTAATGGGTTTGGCCCCATTTTACGACCTTGCTTGCCACAGTTGTTGAGCGAATTGTTGTAGTTGTTAAGTGAATCTGGCTTCTCCATTTGAGTTTGTTTGTCTTAAGCTTACAAAAGGTGTTGCCGGGTCCGGCCAACTGTCATAAATATGAATCAGTTGTCAAGCATCTGGATTTTGATCACGTGATCATGCTGCCATGACCCTAAATGTGAAAAATGATCCTAAGTCACTTTTTTCAGTGCCCTTGTAACTTTGAACAGTCACTAAATGAACTGTTCTAAGTTGAGGATTACCTGTAGTCCTGGCACTCCCTCTTGCCATCGTTAAGTAAGAATCGTGTTGTTAATCAAGTCCCAGGCCGCTTACAAACAGTCTGTCTATTAGGAAAGTGGGGGCTGCTATGTGTGAGAAGGTGGATGATTGCTGAGGAGGGGAGAAGGTTTCATGGGTTGCCTATGAGGCATGGCCTGAACGCAACAGAGCTGGGGGTGGTTGCTTCTGGGTGAGAAATTGTACGAGCAACTTATTTGGAGCAACTTGTGACCTTCCTTATTGACTTATGGGAAGCCGGCAGGAAAAGTTGCAAAGGCAGTCATGTGACTGCAAGACTTTGCAATTATGGTAACTGTGATCCAATTGCCTAACTCACAGCTTGTGATCGCGTGACTGGGGATGCTAGGACAGCCAAAACTTCGAGAACTGGTCATAAATAACCCTCATTCAGATCCCTTGTAACTTCAAATGGTGCTGAACAAGTGGTTGTTAAATGAACAGCATATTCTGAATATGTCTTATCAATAAAGCATTGAGAAGTAATATTCTAGATTATTTTACGAATTTGTTCATTTGTAAGGCTTTAAACTACCGCAACTGCAACTAAGTTTCATTGATTCAAAATTCTGCACTATACAGAGAAAAAAAGTGCTGCTATGATACTTATATGCTGTACAATATAATACACATAGTGAATGTAGTATATCAGGATGAAATTCAGCCGTTTCCTACCGGATCGCATGATATAGTAGGGCCGACTGCACGAAGCCCCGCCCACCTGTGCGGATGTCATTACGTCTTTTTTTGGCGATGATTTCCAGCCTTCTGCACATGCGCGGACAGCGGCACGCGCACATTTGCCACTGGTAGGAAAGTCAAGTGAATTTCACCCCTGTACTATATGTAATGTAAATCATTGTGTTTGTGTGTCACTATTGTATAAATATAGAGATAAGTATTAAGATATAATAATAAGGGGGCAAATACTACATGAGACAGTCCAAATATGATACCAAGCCCCAGATTCTATATGTGCAACCAGGATTTTTTTGTTGTTGTTTGGCTTTGTTTTCTTTTTTTCTTTTTTTGAAAAGGTTGCTTTAATTAAAGACCTTGTTTAACTCAGGAGAGATTAGTAATTTTTCTGATAATTTTAAATTCAATATTGCATTTGTAATTTTAGCGTCCTTCTGTTGTGGAACAATTGGTTGGGATTGGGGCAGTAGAATTCTTCACTCAGCTTCGTCCCAATGTGGATTCTAGTCTTCAAGCAGTGATTGATGGGATTCTAGATGGTCTGTTTGTGTTACCTTCAGACGTTATCTTGGATTATCACACAAAGCTCTCTGAAACTGGACCAGAAGCTAATCCAGGTAATTTATTTATTAGGGGTCCTTGATCCTCTCTGAGCTTGCTTGTTTTCCTGTAGACCTTTCATTACCCTAACTAGGTAACATCATCAGTGCTAGTAAAGAGTGGGGTTTGCTGTCAGTTTATATTCTGGTGTCTTGCCTGTCATATTAGGGTGGGGGTGGTTTTAGAGATTCTTTGGTTAGGCTGTTTACTGATGGCTCTTTGGCAGTTTCTTGACGGGGGTATTGCTTACTTGATTGTTGGTCTGAAGTTAATCTTGGAGTTAATCTATGCTGATCTGAGTGCTGATTAGTAGTGGAGAGGTGCTGGAGTCTTTTTTTCTCTTTTGGGCTGGTTGATTGTCTCTTTTCCATTGTCTGTAGATGTTGTTATTGTCTACGTGTCTATTGATAGCTAATTTGTCAGAGTGCCATGCTTCTAGAAATTCCCTGGCATTTATTTATTTTATTTTATTTATTATTCACAGCATGTTATTAGCAAAGTTTACTGAATCTAATGCTGCTTTTGTTCATCACTGTTGATCCTTTAAGTACAGGTAGTCCTCAACGTACAACCATTTGTTTGAAGACAGTTCAAGATTATGAGACTGAAGAAAGTGAGTTACAACCAGTCCTCGCGCTTGAAAAAGCTGCAGCATATCCACAGTCACATGATCAAAATTTGGGCTCTTGGCAACCAGCTTATATTTACGACAGGTCATGTGATTGCTGTTTGCAACCTTCCCAGCTGCCTGTCAGATTCAAATAACCAGGAGCATTTGTTGAGTTCAAAGCACAGAAAAGTAAATCAGATTCACTTAACGGCTGTGTGATTCACTTAACAACTGCAGTGATTTGCTTAACCAGGGCAAAAAGTGTTGCAAAATTCAGTGTGATTCACTTAATAATCATCTTGCTCAGCAGGAGAAATTCTCATCCCACTTGTGGTAGTAGGTTGAGGTCTATCTGTAATTCCAAGAAGAAAAACAAATCTGACAATGTAAAAAATTCTTGATAAATAGTGGCACTGGAGATCTGGGCTAAAACAATAACCAAAAAAGAGGAAATGCTGATCTATACTATTGTTTTATGTCTTGTTAAGTAATTCTCAAAGAACCTCATGCTGGATATTTTCATCAAGGGAAAAATCATTCACAAGAGTCAGAAACGCCACCCAAACAGCCAACTGGTAGGTAATTGCGATATTTATTTGAAAATTTTCTCTCAGTAATTTATCATTGATCAACACAGAAATCACAGATAATAACGTTTACAGAGCTGATGTGCATACAATTGGTTTATCCACTAAGCATGTTTTATCACAATATTTAACTATTTCTGACACTAACCACCTAATAAATGTATGTAATATTTCTCTATGCATCCAGGAATCTTAGCTAAGAGAAGCTGTTTCTAATTATAGCTCTGTTCTATAAGTATTAGGACAGCAGATGAGCTATTGATTCAGCTTCATCAGCACCAAATAGGTACATGTGATCCAAGTATAATATATATATATTGGACACTGCTGCTCAGGGTCAAGAGTAAGTATATTAAAATGTGCACACGTGAAAACTGTTCTCTGAGTTACTCAATTTAGATTGATAAGCTATTTAACTACAGCAAAGATCTCTCTGGAAGCGCTAGTCTAAATCAGGCACTGTACTCCTAGTAATTGGGATGTTATCAACTGTTATTTTCTGGTTAAAGGTTTTCTCAACTTTAGGATATCCCAATCACATCACAGAATTCAGGGCAATTGTAGTAGCTTGTGACTTGTCTTCTACTATTTTGCTGCCAAATAGACCAATGGTTTATTTTATGTGTCAAAGGCCAAAACAAGAGGGAGAAAAGTAATTTGAACCAGAATTTTTAAAAATACTGTAAGGTCAGGCTCTCACCTGAATTGTATATCAACTTGTTTTCATCTTGTTATAAAGCTGCATTTAAGGGCAAATTAGATATCGTGCTTAATAATGCCTTAAAATTTTTATATGTACATAATTTGGAGCCACATAGTAGTTGAGTCATCTGCCTGAAATATGTTAAAAGCTAAGACAAAATAATGGCCCTCCACCATGTGAAGTAATTTAAGAATGACTAATATGTTCTTTCAGTCCAAATAATCATATATTCTAAATATAGGTAGTCCTTGACTTGTGACCATTCATTTGGTCCATAAGGACAGTTCAAAAGTATGATGGCCTTGAAAAAGATGACTTATAGCTTGTACTTGCACCTATGACCAGTGGTGGGATTCAGCCAGTTTGCACCACTTCAGGAGAACCGGTTGTTAACTTTCTGAGCAATTTGGTGAACTGGTTGGAAGAAATCATTAGGGCAGAGAACCGGTTGTTAAATTAGTTGAATCCCATCACTGAGGGGTACCTGAATGCAGATATTCTGCCCCACTTTGTTCAGCAACTGAAGAAGTGGAAGAGGGAGGAATGATCTGATTGCCATGGAAATTGGAACAATTTCCACCTGTTTCCTGATACCTGCCCTCATGAGAATAAAGCTGCACGATTTGTAAAGACCATTAAAAACAGAGGTTTTTGCCGTGGGGGTGGGAGTGGAAGAAATTATTTCAGTATTTTTATGGCGTAACTGTTGCTCATATGTCAGGTATCCAAACAAAGCAAACTTAAGGAAAGAGCCATTCCATGATCTAGTGATTGAAATTGGATGCTTGGAAACTAGCTCTCATTTAGGACTGGTTGCAGTGTCCTGCAGTCACATGATCTCTGCTACCTTTTTTTGCGTATTTCCAGCAAAAGACATCTATTGGGAAAGCTGGATTTGCTTAATGGCTGTGTGATTTTGTTAAAGCAGGGGTGTCAAACTCACATCGTCGCGTGGCGTCACATGACATATCGGGACTTTCTTCCCCTTCACTAAACTGGGTGTGGGCATGGCCAGTGTGTGACGCATCCAGCCTGCGGGCCAGGAGTTTGACAGCCCTGGGTTAAAGATTGTGGTGAATTGCTTAAACCATTATACAAACTGTCATAAAACTGGTTCTGACTCAACTTATGATTGGAACAATTTAAGACAGAAATTCTGGTCCCAAATGTAGTTGTAAATTGAAGACAACTTGTATACCCCCCAGGGTATATTACACATCTCATTGTTCAGCAGATAGATTCTTTTAGCAAAAAACTTTGTTTTTGTTTTATATTAATTAATTTGCAGTTCTTATTCTGAGCAATACAGAACAAGCTTCTCTAAGCTTCTCAACTCCATTGGAGAGATAAGAAGGAATGCTGCATTCTCAGCATATAAAAGAATCAATATATGAGTTTCTGCTTTGAGGAGAAGTAGATATTAACGATCAGACTGATTCTTTTAAACATGACAAGCAGTGATAAGTTTACTTAATTTTCTTTTGGTTTATTGGTAACACTGAGCTTCGGTGTTACTTTTTTCTTTGTTTTGGGTTTTGTGTGTTCTGTTGTTATGGCAGCGAGATCTGTGACACGGTGGATTAAATGTTTTGATGCATTTAGAATTTTTAAGAAAATTATAAATACTTTTGGAATTAAGCTTTGCTTAAAAAAATTGGGATGTTTGGATAAAATTAAACTTTATGTAAAAAGAGAGATTAGTGTAACTGTTGATTAAGCAGTGTAAAATAGAATTAAAGAAATGGGGAACCTGAGGACAAAGATATTTCAATATTGTTACTTTACTACCCAGTAAAGCAGTAAACTGAGTATGAAAAGATAGTGACATGAACAAAAAGGGGAAAATGAAAAAACTAGACCTTATGTTGGGAAGGAGCAGAGATAACTGAATCATTAAGAGAGGAATTAAATCCAAGAATGGGAAAAAGCCTGAGAACAAAATCAAAATAGTTCCAGATTGATTTTATTTGGTGCAAAATAGAGCAGAGAGTAACTCTTGTCAGGTCCTGCAGATTCTGTTCTTCTAGCCTATCACAATGAAGAGCATTGTTGGAGTCCTGGCTGTGCCTCTTTCCTAACTTTGCCTGGCTCGAAAGCTGAAAACAGAAGAGCATTGAATCATGTGAACATTGAGGTAGCTTCTAAATAAACAAATAAATATTGAACTATGAAGTGTGAGGGTTGAGCTGTCATAGACAGTATGTCAACAATCACCAGCCATCCAGCTTCGAGCCAAAAGTTCAGTTCAAAAAGTCTGTTAAACTATGGGAAGAAAAGGAAAAAGAAGTTACAGAATTAATCTAAATGATATATAAATGGAAGAGCTGTGGGGGTGCCGTGGTTAGAATGAAGTATTTCAGGCTAACTCTGCCCACTGCCAGGAATTCAATCCTGAGGGGCTCAGGGTTGATTCAGCCTTCCATCCTTTCGAGGTTGGTAAAATGAGGACCCAGATTGTTGGGGGCAATATGCTGACTCTGTAAACCGCTTAGAGAGGGCTGTGAAGCATTATATAAGTCTTAAGTGCTATTTCTATAAGAGGGCAATTAATTGTTTTGTGGATTCCCCTTAGTATGCAAGAAAAAGTTTTATCTAGCCATGCTGTGTTAAATATTTGAGTTGAGGTTGAGCCATACTGAGTTGAGTTTCTCAGAATTTATGCAAATAGCATAAGCCATCCATTCGTAGGTTTCCAGTGTATTTTTCATTCCTGCATTAAAAAGCTGTTCTGTAGCAAATTAAGTAATAAATATTTGAAATCTAGCTTCAAATTCAATTTCAAATTATGTGATTTTTGATGTAGAATTTTGAAATCGAGCATTAGCAGTACTAGATTATGTTTTTATTTTAAAAAAATAGCTAAGTAAGGTGGTATAAACACTGTTGGGGAAACACTGTCTGTAAGGAAAGCACTTAAGAATTTACATATGCAGGAATTCTTTTGGTTTTTTTTCCTTCTTCCAGTGAAACATGTAGTGAAATGTCTGAAGTTTTCTACATTTCCTTGGTTATCCCTGACCACCACAGATAGACATGTTCTTTCATCAAGTGAAAGGTAATATAAAATTAACACTATAATTTATCTCAGAATAATAAGTACGGTATATTTTGCCTCAGTTTATGAATGATTTTGAAGAGTGCAACTTTAGCAAAACTATGACAAAATCAACTAATAGCTTAATTGGACAAAAGTTCACACCACAATTGGTTTTTGTATTCTTCCCAATTCTGACTGTCTAATTGATGTCTTGCTGAAGCTACATTTTCCCAACTTGGCTTGATTTCATTGGCAAAACATTAATCTCCTTAATGGTAAGCTCCCATTGATTAACTTTACAGTATGCATTTAAAAGGCTGTGGTGTACTGAAATAAATGGGGCTTAAAAAGGTCCTAGATTTGCCTGAATTGTGCTTGGTAGCAGCTACCTGTATTGTAATGTTAGCTACAATCTATAACAGCATACACAGTATATATTGTTTATACAAACAATACAGTACTGGAGAGCCTCAAGACATGGAAATTAGCTCTCACAGATCACCAAGGAGTATTAAGTTACACTATAGGTGGTAAGAAAGCTTGTTAGGAAGAAGAAACAAGGCAATATTTGAAGGTTTCCAGCGGCTAGGAATTTAATAACTTTGTATTGGATTAGAACTGTACTAAAAACAACAGCAGAATAAACATGCTAGTAGCTATGCAAGTCAGTGCAGGGGCTTTACATTTTCTGCATAATATCCTAGACTCATTTCTAGAAAAACTCATGAGTAGCAAAAGACAGAGATGCCATGTGATGAAGTGATGATTGCTGAATGCTCCATGGGATACTGAGACAAAACTCTATTCTCAAGCTATGCTGTATGTCTCAATATTTAAACTATGCTGGGCTAAACTATTTATGTTGTTGGTTTATTATCCAATCCAAAACTGAATTAATGAGAAAGATTTAAATACGTTTGTAAATGCCTAGCGTCCTCGTTTACATGTATTTTTCAGTTCACTGAGAAGCAAAAACTCCAAGTTAATTTGGAATACTTGTGAGCTTCTGCGAGATGTTATCATGCAAGACTTTCCTGCTGAGATCTTTTTACAGAGGCCAAAGATTGTTCAGGTTAGAACACTTTCATTTAATTAAAATATTTCATTGGTTCCTTTGGGTAAATTAATATTTGGAAACCTTGAAGTTGTCAGGATCACTGGTTTGAAATACATCATGACAGCAAGACATTTTTCTATGCTGAAGCCAATATATTCAAAAGTGAACATTTCACTCTTACTAACTACAGAGGTAGATCTTAGATTTCCCTAATGATGCTTTCTATGAGAAGGAGTTTGCATTTGCAAAATCACCATCAGTTGATTGCAAAAGGCAGTGCTACTTAGAAAAAGCTTGCATCCTGTAACAATATCTTTAACACCATCAAACATCATGTGCTTATCCCAGATCCTTGGGAAGGACTTGATAGGTGGATAAAAATGCTAAATTCAAGTCTAAACATCTGGCTGAGTAATATTGGTTGGCGTGATTTTGGTTTCACTGGACTATAGGTTCCCCTCCCCCCAAAAATGTTTCGCTTCACGAAAAAGTTGGTTAATGGCTATGATAGGCCCTTTCAAACTGAACAATAAAGATAGTTTCAGAATGACTATATCACACAGGAATCTTGAGAAATATGAAATTAACTTTTAATAATTACTATGCGTAATGTGTCTGACATGCTGCATGAGTTCAACAAGGTTTTGCTGCTGATTTTCAGTATCTGATGTATCTCACTGCAGTTTCCAACAATAGTCAGGCAGCATTGATGGATTCCAGTTGCCCATTCTTCGGTTGTGGCAATGTCCTGGTGAAAGCTTTCACCATGTTCACCAATGACTGCATCTAGATTTTCAGAAAAGAAGTCCGTATATGAATGCAGAAAATGAATCTTCAGTGACATGTTGCACTTCATGGTCTTATATGCTGTAAGAAATTTGTCAACCAGCTGAATGTATTTTGGTACTCTGTAGTTGCCAAAAAAAATTCACAACAGCCTCCTTGAATGCTTTCCATACATCTCTGAACCATTTTAAGTCTTTGAATTGGAAATGGAAAGTAGTGGCTGTCGTCTTATGCCTGACAAATCTGACATTTGATCATATAAGTAATATGGGAAACAAAGGTAATGTTTGCCTGATACATGCCTGAGATTCATCTAAAATAAGAATTGCTTTGATTATATGGATATGATTCCATTTAATGTATAGCCTATAATTCAGTGTATTTATATAAAACTCTAGGGATAGATGTTTATACTCGCATAGAAAATTGCAATCCCTAAGGGTGTTTACAAGAGAGTTCACTTCCTGAACAAAATAAAAATCATGCTCCTGGAATATGGTTTCAGAAAAATAAATGTTTTATAGTCAGTCCTTTATATCATGGACGAAGACCAAAACGCAAATGTTTTATATTGAAATAATCTATCGAAAAGTACAACTGTGAAAGTCCTGAAGTGATTGCACTGCAAAAATTCCATGGTCTCGCGTTCGTCTCTGATTTGCAACACTTTGGCAAGAAATCTTTAGGAAAGAAGCATCAGCATACATATTTAGGGTACACTGAATATATTAACCAGGCAGACATGTATATTTTAAAAGTATTTTGCTGAAGTCAACAAAATGTACTTGTGTTTATTTTAGAGTCTTCTGAGTCTAACAACACTGGGCCTTTCAAAAGATGGACAACACCATTTGGCATTGCAGGCTGTTTTATGTCTAGAGCAACTGTGTGTTTTCTTAAGGAACAGACTGAACTTCCATAGAGATCCAAGTTTTGTCTCAAGTGATACAGGTTTGCATATAGTTCATCAGGATAACCTGAGTCTGTTTTATTCATCATTAACTTAATGATTTCTCCCCCCCCCAACCCTTCCTGTTTTAAGTAAGATGTAGAAGTATATTGCTCAAATGGCTTTTACTATGGGAGGTAAAAAAAAAAAGTAGTGGAGAAGAGTGTGAGGATTCAAACTCAATTTACTTCCTGCGGCTACAGAGTCTGTTCTATCTAAAAATGCTAATAAGAACATGTAATGGTGGGTTATAACAGTTAAAATAATGAAATGAAAATAGCAGTGTTGGGAAGTAATCGTTTCAAGCCGTTAATAAAGGAATTATAAATATTATTTATCTTCAGCATACCATGTATTATCCAATGAAACCTGGATCTGACTTTATTGTAGCATTTCAGGATTTCCCTCACGAATGACAGAGTGACAAGTGGTTCTGGATATGTTGGCTGTACAGGTAGTCCTCAACTTACAACCACAGTTGAGATAGTTGCTATGTGAGTTTTGCCCCATTTTATGACCTTTCTTGCCACAGTTGTTAAGTGAATCGCCGTAGTTGTTAAATTAGTAACAGGGTCATTAAATAAATCCGGTTACCCCATTGACTTTGCTTGTCAGAAGATCACAAAAGAGGATCATATGATCCCAGGACATTGCAGCTATCATAAATATGGATCCTACTATGAGCCTACCTGTATACAGTGAGAGTATTCAATCCGGTAAAGTGTTGCTAAACTTAAAATGCCTCTTTGTGGATTAGCTTTCAGACTATTATGAAGTCCCAGTAAAATAATTTCACAGAAGGGAGCAAGGAGTAATAAATGTAAAACCAGCTAAGAGATGCCAGAACCTCAAGAGTAAGCTAACCAAGCTTCAGGAGCTGATGAACATTTAGTTGTCCTTCATGATCTATATGGTGAACACCATCTTAGCTTCCTGATTGAACTTGAAGGTCTGGAATTTTTCAAAAAAAGACTGGACAACCATTTGTCTGAAATGATGGAGTGTCTCCTGCTCAAGCAGGGGATTGACCAGAAGACCTCCAAGATCCCTTCCAACTCTATTATTCTATGTTCTATGAGTCAGTTGCCAAGTGTCTGAATTTTGATTGAATGACCATGAGGGATGCTGCAATGGTCATAAATCACTTTCTTCAGTAACTTTAAACAATCACTAAATTAACCTCTGTAAATTGAGGACTACCTGCAGCTATTCTCCACGCATAGGAATAGTCTATAGCCGTGATGGTGAATCTATGGCACACGTGCCAGAGGTGACACGCAGCACCCTCTCTGATGGCAAACGAGCCATCGCCCCAGTTCAACTCCCCTGCGAATGCACATGTGCCTCCCGCCGGGCAGCTGGTCTTTGGGTCTCTGCCATGCATGCACAGGGGGCATGCGGGGGACTGTGCATGCATGCTCAGGGATGGGGCAGATGCAGGGGGCGGGATGGATTCAGGGGACCATGCACACATGTGTAGGAGGCCAGGGTACATTTGGGGGGTTCGGGCTCGCACGTGTGCACATGCTTTGGGCACTCAGTCCTGAAAAGGTTAGCCATCACTGGTCTATAACTATTGCAACAAGGACTTTATTTGAAGCTCCTTAGTTAATCCCATAGATCACACCAGCGATTTCTCATTGTGTTTTATCAGTTGGGGCCCTGCTTAGGTATGTATTAATCCTGCCCTATTTTACACTCATCATTTTTTTTTTCTTTTACATATTTGTTCATCCCCGCTCCCCTATTTTTTTTTGCTGCATTTTGTAGTTCTAGCAAAAGGGAAAGGAATTTTTCCAGCTGAATTTCAAATATCTGAAACACCAAAATCTTCTGAGCATTTGAGCACAGCCCGAAGGCTGTTGCAATCTGGCGAGATCCGGCCATGAATGGTGTGAATGGGTTTTAATTGTTTTTAATGTTTTAATTTTTAATGTTTTTATATATGGTTTTTAAATGCATTGTAAGCCGCCTTGAGTCTTCGGAGAAAGGCGGCATACAAATTGAACAAACAAACAAACAAACAAATAAAGGCAGGGATCATGGCTTCCATTGAATATTTTTTTTTCTTATGCAGCAAGAAATAGATTTTTCCTTTTAAGTAAAAGTATGTGTTAGTGATATGACAGAGGCCATATCTACATATCTGTGTGTGTTGTGAAAGGTACCATTTCCCAGAATTCGTCGATGTCATATTGCCAAGATGCCCGAAGATTTCCTCATTCGCAGAATCCATCTCCTGGAAGCAGCAGCCCTCGACCTTCTGTAATAGGACGTATAGGTCAGCGTCCAAGGGGTGATGGTCAGGATTGGGATGCAGAATCTTCCAAGTAAGAAGACAGCTTATGTAATGATTATTACAAAGGGAACATGTACCTCCTCCTCCCCCTCCGCCTTCTGCTCCTTCTGGGTTTGCATTATTTCATTATTGCTTTTTAATCCTTCAGTAATAGTTTAAATTAAATGATGTATAAACTATAAATATAAACTTTGTCCTTATTCTTCTTTGTATAAATTATATTGGTCGAACAACTCAGTAAATAGTTGAACAACACAGTGAAACAGAACATACCTGTAAATCAGGAGTAATTAAAACGTCCTGCTGCTGCCATTGGATTAAGCTAGAATTCACGAATGAAGGCAAACATACATGTCCCAGGATAATGTTGCAGGATCCAATCTTGGTTGGTCACTGAGAACAGAGGTTTAGCCTTCTGAGCTTTCAGACCCGTACTGGAGCCCATCCCCAGGGAACGTCTCTCTCACCAGAATGCTCAGAAGACTAAACCTCTGTTTCCAGTTACCAACCAGATTATAAATTAAGATTATTTGGAATGGTATTATAAGTAATACAATACAATACAATACAATACAATACAATACAATACAATACAATACAATACAATACAATACAATACAATACAAGTATTTCAGTGTTGCTATTCCAGAAAATAATCAAAAATTGCACAAAATACAATTCTATTTTATTAATATTTCATAAAAGGTATTCTCTTGTATGCAGTTATACCCTTTTCCAGAATTTTTTATCATTGCATCTACAAACACACAGTGAGTTCCCATCCTTGACCACATAGGTACTATAAACAACTTGGATATACATTGGAGTAAAATGTAGGATGAGTTATATAAAAGTTTAATGGTGGAAGATGTAGATAATAGATATGTACCCAATGAGTGATGATCTTGGCTATGAAGCCCTAATTGGATTGAGGAAACATAAAAGTCTTTGAAGTTGCAGTTATCTTGAGAAGTTTTATAGCCCAAAACCAAAAAAAAGTTAATTGATGGGAAGAGGGAAATAAGATTGTCCTGTGGCAGCATCCTAAGTAAATATGGAATTATCTTGCCAGAGGCTAAATTAGCTCTAATACTAATATAATTTTATGCAGGCAGAAATAAGGCTTTTGATTCTTGCTTTCAGTGGCGCTCAATTCTAACCTCTCCATTTTCTTCAACTTGTTAAGGTCTGTTTTCAATTCTATTTGATATATCTGATTTTTAGGAGACTTGATAGTGTTATAAGCAACCTATAAAGTTCTTGTTGACAAAAGATTTGTTTTATCCACAGGGGAAGGAACTTGGGTGGAATTACACTAGATCCGTCAATTGTAGTTTGACTAGAAGAATTTTGTTTAGGCCAGTTTTCTCATTCAGCCTGATTATTGGTTATTTTTATAAAATAGTGCTGGCTATAGAAACATAGTGCTTTTTTTTACATACATCATTGTTTTGTTTTTTCATAGTGGAAGCAGTGCTCATGGTAATGTAACTTCTGGATTATCTAATCCATCACCTTTGGATATGGGTTATGTTGACCTGCCAGAACTGGAAAATGTGGACACTTTGGAGCTACAGTTTCAACAATTTAGTCTTCCTCAGTTCTGTGTAGCCATTTTGGAACATGCGGTGCCTCTTCTTAAAACAGGTAGCGTTCATTTTTAAAGGAATTTTTGCTTACAGTTATACATTCTTTATCTCCGACCGTTCTTTTTCTACCACACATAGAATAGGCTTGACATGGCAATCTGAATCAGTTATGAATCTAAGCACCCCCATTTGCATTCTTCATATCTGTCTAATAGTCAGTGTGAAAACTGTAGTGTTTTAGAAAATTTAACACTTGTGTTTGGGGCTCTGCCTTATATTCATCTTATTTCCTTTTAGTTTATGATTCTTTCCACACAAAGGGAAGCTCAAAAGCAAGATAGAATAGCAACAGCTTTATTGTCTGTTTCAAACTTCTGTTTATAAAGGTGACCGGTCCGCCCAATATGATTTTATGGCATCTTTCCTTCAAGTTGATTAGGACATTCTGCATGGTTCTTCCTTCCCTCCATTTCTTTCCTTGTAGCAACCAAATGAGCTACATCAGTTTGACAGATAGTTTATAAAGCTGCTTGAGGTTACTGTTTTATTTTAACATCGAGCTGTCTAGTTTTACTGTCTTTTACCATTTTACTTTAAGATTAAAAGAAGATATTTTGACAAATGAGGTGGGAGAGATAGGAGAACTGTTGGAGGGAATGGACTGGAAGATCATGTGGGATTTAATGGCTCCACTTTCTTGAGGCGTTGCAGGAAAAAATGCCCTCTTTACGATATGTAATTTATAACTAGCTGATTGATGAAGTGGTAGTTGTTTATAATGTATTTCCATGTAGAGAGAAGAACTGAGGGAAGTAGAAGACTTGGTCAGAAGAATTTTGATACTGTTTTCAGCAGGAAGGGACTATCTCAAAAATTGAGAAACTTCAGAAGTTCCAGAACTGAGCAGTAAGGTTGAAGCAATGGTGTGATGTCATGTTTTTTGTAGTTCTAATGCCACTCTGTTTCTGAAGCTAGTTTGAAGAGTTGTTGCTGATCCCTAAAACTGTCCCCAAGCATTCAATATCTGAAGTGCAGTCTTCTTTCTGAATAACACTTCCTGAATTGCCTCTGAAACTTTATTCTGGCTGCACTCTCAAAAGGAAATTAGACAGAGTGTGAGCAGTTTATAGTGTTGGATACTATTTATGGAATGCCTTTGTCCGATTATTACCATATAGACGTCAGACTAAATTTTGATAGCTTGATTTCGAAATGTAGAGTGCCTAATTGTGTTTGAATGGAAGGTTTTATATACACCCTTTTTCTTCTGATATTTACTGATTTATGCTACTTTATATTTCTCCTTTTACTTCTTATAATGGCATGGTACCCTGTACTGAAAGCCTTTGTTAAAATATACAGGTCGCCCTCATTTAACATCTATTCATTCAACAATAATTCAAAAGTTATGGCACCGACAAAAATTGATTTGTGACTGTTTCTTCCACTTACGACTGTCACAGCGCCTCTGTGGTCACATGATAAGAATTCGAGCCAGCTCTCATTTATGGCTGCCTCCTTCCTGCTGACCTTTGTCATCTTCACCTACCTTCTCTCTCCTGGGGGCTCATCATCCTGGTCTTGCCCAAAGAAGTGCTTTCTTACTGCATTGCTTAGTGATGGAAATTCCAGTTCCAATTACTGTTGTTAACTGAGGATAGTAGTATTGTATAACACTTTCATTTAGAAAATATTAAACTTCTAAACTGTCTCTGGCAAGAAGAAATGTTTAAGTCTTCTAAGGTACTGCTGGAAATTTAGTATAATGCAGTTTCATCTGAGCAACCAGCACCACAATGCAAGGAAGGGAAGTCTGTAATGTTCCTTATTTTAATACTTCTTTATTTAATAAATCCTTACTAATTAACATATTGCATTAATCAGCAGAAAGGAACATTACTGCTGCAATCTTTCTCTGTTTATCAATTCTCAGGTAGTAGGAGAATAACCATACAAGTGTTGGAATTGGTTGCCGAAGACCTACTACTTATTGTTGATGCAGTGTCTGAAGATATTTGGGAAGACAAGAGTCTCTTTGGTCTAGAATTTGTGAGAGTTTAAAATTCTTCTCTTTTAACCAGAATAATTTGCTTATTTATATGTTTGCTAATTATATTTATGCACCACAATAATCAAGGACCAATTCCGTACAGTGATTGTTACCCTATTTCCCCTAAAATAAGACATTCCCTGATAATAAGCTCAATCGGGCTTTTGAGCGCATGCACTAAAATACCCCCTGAAAATAAGCCCTCCACCAAAAATATTAAAATGAATGCTCAGCCGATCCCTGCCATTTCCTCTGGTTTCCTCCACGCGCCCCAAAATAATACGATCTTCTCGAAAATAAGGCCAAGCGCTTATTTCGGGGTTCAAAAAAATATAAGACAGGATCTTATTTTCGGGGAAACACAGTAGCTTATCTTAAATGTCTCATCTTTTTATCTTTAAGATATCTTTAAAATAAAGTAGATGTAATCTACTTTATCTCTGTTTTAAGCCTACCATTACGATGAAGGGTTTACAAACAATAATATTTTTTTAAAAACTGAATGACACATTCTGTATTCATCTTTTTTAAAATCCAGTCATGAGTAAAAGTAAAATTGCATAAAAAGTCATTGAGGGAGTTAAGAGTGATCTTTCTCTCCCCATTGCGTGGTCCTCTCCTTATTTAAAGTCCTCTTCAATTTCGTCAGACTGCCTTGCTTTTATTTATTTATTTTTTTCACTAGAGCAGTCTCCTGTTTTCTCTTTTTAAGAGTAGGAATATGCAAATGATGCTGTGACAAGCTTGATTTTTTTTTTCTCTAGTTATAAAAAAGTTCTTGAAACAAAGTAACAAAGAACAAAGGAACATTCTTAAAGGAGAACATCATAAACTAATGCATACTATGCTAACATAGGGCTGTTCATTAGTGAAGAAGTCCACCTCACCTCAGCAATTGCGCTGACATGGTTTTTAAAAAAAATAGGCTGGAACATACTTTCTTTGTAGATTTGTAATGATTAAAAAAAAATCAATTGTTCACAAATCTATTTTGGCGTGAAGTCAAAATAGAGGTAGGAGAAATACATGTTTGTGACTTTTATTTTGGTTAGCCAGCATAAATGCTACTCGTTGATGGGAATATGAGATAGATATTAAAGAACTAAATTAAACAATTGTTTAATAACTAAATTAAACAATGAATAAATTCTCCAGGGAGGCTTTATCTTCAAACAGTTCCTGCATTAGCAAGAGACTGAATTCCTGGCTTCTGTTGGGGGTATTGATTTGCAACTTTTTTTTGTTTCATCTACAGAAAGAAAAACTGATTGGAATTCTAGATTCATTAGGTGAAATCATTACCTATCACAAAAGTAACACCAGCTCAGAAAAACCTGAGCTTGCAGTAGTGCATCACAGGATGGCATTTGTTAGTGTTTCGCTTTTCACAGTTCGACTCCTGCAAGTATTGCTACCTGTAGAGAAGGTGAGATGTGCCCATTTCTATACATCTTCAAGGTTACATTGGGAAAAATGCTTAAGATAGCATGCATTTAAATGGTAATATTTCAAACTGGTCAGTCCTAGAGGAGATCAACCCTGACTGCTCTTTAGAAGGCCAGATCCTGAAGATGAAACTCAAATACATTGGCCATCTAATGAGAAGGAAGGACTCACTGGAGAAGAGCCTAATGCTGGGAACGATTGAGGGCAAAAGAAGGGGAAGGCGGAGAATGAGGTGGCTGGATGGAGTCACTGAAGCAGTCGGTGAGAACTTAAATGGACTTCAGAGGATGGTAGAGGACAGAGGCCTGGAGGAATGTTGTCCATGGGGTCGTGATGGGTCGGACACGACTTTGCGATTAACAACAACAAATTTCAATTAGACAAAGATAAAGGGAAATACAGTGCAGAACTCTTAGAAACAAGAAAGAGCCCTCTTTCTTATGTAAAGGTTTTTCCCTATTTCTCTCAAGCTCATCTCCCTGACTCTCTACAATATCAAACAACCTATAGCATCTAATACATTACTAGAAGTAGTTGATGTTCTGTCTAGTTTTGAAACAGTCATCAATATCTGGTCTTCATTGTTTGGCTTTCGTCATGCTAAGCAGTTGCTTTGACTTGGTGTTCTAATTTCGTACTCCTTATAGTGATGTTTTCAATTGTAGTTGTCAAAGGCAAGCCACTTGATGTTGTTGTTCGTGCAGAATAGATTTCTGGTCTGAGTTACAGAGCTTGTATTGGTGATGTTGTGCAATAAATAAGAGGCAGGTATTGCAAAACAGCATTTTAAAGGGACAAGTATAAAAATGACAAGTGTATTGTCTGCCCTCTAGTGGCTGGATAACAACTTTACATCTTAAATGACTGCTACTAATCTTGAGATTTTTCTGATAATCGTTAATTCTGTTGTGTCTGAGCAGGCGTGGAGCTTATTCTTCTCTCTGATTTCAGTTAGAGATCGATACAGATAGTCCTTGACATGCAACCATTCGTTTAGCAACTATTCAAAGTTAAAGTAGCACTTTAAAATGGGTTAGGATTTTCAACCAGTCCTTGCGCTTATGACTGTTAAAGCATCCTCACGGTCTCTTGGATGCTTGGAAAACGGCATATATTTATGACAGTTGCAGGGTCCCAGGGTCATATGATTGCGACCTTCCCAGCTGGCTTTCAACCAGCAAAGTCAATAGGGAAGCTGGATTCATTTAACAACCATGATTCATTTAAGGACTGCAGCGATTCACTTAACAATTGTAGCACAAAAGGTCATAAAGCCAGGTGCAATGTCCTTACTTAGCAATGCAAGTTTTTGTCCCAATTGTGATCAAAAATCAAGAACTACCTATAATGTTAAAAAACATTGCTGGTCACTTGTATAATTTTACTGCTCTATATTCCTGCTTAAAATTTTGCTTTGCTGCATTGCAAATGTCAGCTGTTATAAATATATAATTGTTCTTTTTCCTTTACCAAACCATTTAAAATAATATGTACTGGTAGTTCTCAACTTACAACCACAATTTAGCGCAAACTTTCTGTTGCTAAATGGAACATTTGTTAAGTGAGATTTGCCTCATTTTACGACCATTCTTGGCACAATCCTTAAGTGAATAATTCCAGCTGTTAAGCTAGTAACACGATTGTTAAGTGAATCTGGCTTCCCAATTGATTTTGATTGTCAGAAGGTCAGAAAAGGTGATCACATGACTCCAGGACACTGCAACCGTCATAAATATGAGTCAGTTGCCAAGCATCTGAATTTGACCATGTGACCATGGGATGCTGCAAAGTTCATAGGTTACTTTTTTCAGTCCCGTTGTAACTTTGAATGTCATTAAATGAACTGCTGTAACTGCTGTATTTGTGACGATAAATTCATTCCATTTGATAATGCAATATAATTTATGAAGCAACTAAAATAGTTAAAAAAAGAAGCCCAAAATATATTTACCTGGTGGGCGCAGAAATAAGCAAAATATAATTGTATTGTAAATATTTATTTTGGAGATTATTGAAATCGCTTTTTGGGGTAGGAAAAGTCAGTATCCAAAAGATAGATTTTAGACCTTTAAAATAATCTAGAAGAAAGCAGTAAGAGATTAAAGATCCTGACATATGTCCCAGGGCTTTGTAAGTTGTTCACTTGTGCGCGCTCCACTTCTGCGCATGCACAGATCATATTTGATGACGTCCGGGTGGGTGGGCGGAGCCTCCCACCCCCGCCGCTACCAGTTTGCCTGAACCGGGGCAAACCGGTAGCAACCCACCACTGGTCTGTCCCAGGAAATTGAACAATTACCTTCTTAAATTAAGCATAGTTTGTGTTTTGTTTTGTTTTTTGCAAACATTCGATATAAAACCTGGGTTGCTACATTAGCTGGAGGTGCTGAATTCTAAATGTATTTTTAATTCTTTTATCTCATATTAACTATTTTAACAGTAGTTAAAAATTCCCAAGAGATTTACCATCACTTTGATGTAATTTGACGTAATATCTCTGCAAATTAAACATAATTTTGTTTGAAGAAATTATGTTGGTCGCATATTCAAAATAATCAAAAGTTAAAACTAATATTTATTATATAGGTTGACCTTTAGATTTTTGACTAAACCTTTTTTCTTTTTCTCCCTCCAGGCTACTAGTGTTTTACCAGAGACTTTAGTGACAGCTTTGTTTGTCCTTTCCGTGGACATGCCATTTTCCTTGGAATATCCAAATATACACGAGTCAGTCACAGCTTATTTGGAACAAATGAATTCAGAAAACTACAGTGTTTATAAACAAGCCGCAGAAGCTGCCTATTCAATTGAGTGTGCTTGTAATTTTATGCTGGATGTTCACAAGGAGGTAAGACATTCAGCTTAAGTGAACTTCACTGGGAGAAAAAAAATAGTGTAAAATGTCATGTATGCCTCCCTAGACCTAGTTAAGAGTTGTAAGAGTACTCTTGATAATCAGTATTTTCAGGATATAATAATTTGATATGGTTATTGGTAATTCTACTGGTAAACTGGCTAGTCTTCTTGTCTATAGAAGTTTTGAGAGTTGCTGCTACTTGTTACATTCATTGTTATTAGCAAATTATTTGTGGTGATCGTATCAGTGCAAGTTAATTCGTAGATCATTAATTCATCTGTCTGCTCTTTAAAATGAAATGATACGTTTTACTTTTTTAAAAGGGAGAAAAAAATCTTCTTGATTTACTTGAACTGGCAGAACAAGCCATAAAAAGTCTTCCATTTCACCAGTATTTTGTTCTACTTAAGGAATACCTCAACATTTGCTCAGATATGTAAGTTGGGCAATTTGCATGCCATATGAAAAATCTTACGTTAGGATTTTGTGATGACATTTTCAGCTATTAAATACATAAATTGTTTTTGTTTTTTTTTTGACTGAATAAACATATTGGATAAAGTATGGTGCTTTTAAAATAATAATGGAAAAGGAGGGGAAAAATTGAATAAAATGCAAAATACAGGTAGTCCTCGACTTATAACCACAATTGAACCCAAAAAATGTGTTGCTGAGTGAGAAATTTGTTTGCCCCATTTTACGACTTTTCTTGCCACATTAAGAGCTGTAGTGGCACAGTGCTTAGAATGTAGTACTGCAGGTTACTTCTGCTGACTGCCTGTTGCCTGCAATTTGGCAGTTCAAATCTCACCAGGTTCAAGGTTCACTCAGCCTTCCATCCTTCCGAGGTGGATAAAATGAGGACCCAGATTGTTGGGGGCAATAGGCTGACTCTGTAAACCGCTTAGAGAGGGCTATAAAGCACTGTGAAGTGGTATATGAGTCTAAGTGCTATTGCTATTGTTAAGTGAATCACTGCAGTTGTTAAATTAGTAACACGGTTGTTAAGTAAATCTGGTTTCCCCATTGACTTGGCTTATTAGAAGGTTGCACAAGGTGATCACATGACCCTAGGGCTCTGCAACTATCATAAATGTGAGACAGTTGTCAAGCCTCCAAATATAAATCACGTGACCATGGGGATGCTGCAATGGCCATAAGTGTGAAAAAATGATTATAAGTCACTTTTTCCAGTGCTGTTGTGACTTCAAACGGTCACTAAACAAACTGTTGTAAGTTGAGGACTACCTGTATATACATTATAAAAAAGAATACATGGTGAGGCCTTAAAAATGAGTGAAAAAATACAATAGCAAAAAAATTAAAAATTAAAATACATAGTATAATATGTCCTTACAACAGTACACAGTTACAATTTTATACATACAGTAATTATTTAATTCAAAGATTATGCATATATACATATATAGGCGCATAATCTTTGAATTAAATAATATATGTGCATATATATATATAATTTATATTTTGCTGATCAAGAAATAAAGGGAGACTAATATAGATCTATTTCAAGCTATTTAGCTCTCATCAGCTAGCCATACCCTTACTTGGATTCGAACTTGGGCTGCTTGCATGTTAGGCAGTTGTATTAACCTCTGAGCCACAAGTTCTCCTCCTTTCATCATCTTGAGCCAGGGGAGAGATTAAGTGGTTCCCTTTCACCTTTCAGTTCCAATCCAGGAGCCCTCAAAAAGTCACATTCACGACAAACCATTTTATACCAAATTTATATTTTGCTAATATATATAATATAATTTTATTATACTTATCCATACAAAATCTGTGTCTGTAGAGCAAATTGGATAAATTTAAGATATTATTCTGATAATAAAATGGGAAATTTGCACTATATGGTGCCATTTATGTGGTAACATGTTGTAGCTATGTATAGATGAATTTTTTACGTAGTCCAGTACACACATCTGTCTAATCAAAATACAGATTTGTGCATATGTTTATCTATATCTTATGATCTACAATTAAGACAAACAATGATCACAAAACCTTCCCAAACTTTACTACCTTGACAATGGTGACATCCACAAATGTGTCAAGAAGAGCTAACAGCGTTAAAGTAAATCTTCCTTCATTTTTCTACAAGATCAGTTTAACCGCTGAAATTACCCCCAAATCTCTTAGCTTGCCAAGTTTCATCTTCTTGGGAATTTACCCAGGAATGACAACGAATAAATAACTGAATAATAATCCAAGGCTTCTGCGTGTCTTGAGTGGAGAGAATTTGCTATCTAAGCCTTGAAACCATTTCTTTTATACTCTGTTTTTCTGGTTGTAGCTGGAAATCTGCTGGAGCTGACCCACTGCTGCAGAATGAGAGTCAGAAGGTGCTTCTCCATCTGTTGTCGCATCCTGTGCCAAAAATTAGAACAGAAGCCTATCGCTGCTGCCTTGACATTGTTAAGGTTAGCATTTAACAAGGCCTGTGGTTTCTTCAGAATCCAAGAAATACCCTTCCCTCCACACCCTCTCTTACATCTAAATTCCCCCTTTTTCCATTTAATAACCTCCCAGGGATTTAGTCAGGCTGAAAAACTTCAATCTTTCACTATATAAATTTGAAATTGCCTGATGTGAATTTAATTCTGAGGGGTGTGTGTGAGTGTTTTTTTTAATTTGCTGAGTTTCAAAGAGGAAGGAATAGCTGTTTGAATTTTTCATATTATAAACTGTGTTATGATTTAATGATATCATTGCCTTATGGAAATAAATTAACTGCATGATGGACGGTACTTTTGGTCTTTATCAATTGCCAGGGTGAGAGCGTTCCCTCGTGTTCTTGCTGTTTTCTTCTCGTTCTCTCCCAGCAACCTTAAAGAAGGTTGGCAGGAGGGACCAAGCAGAAAGGTTTTTGCTTATTCCAAGTTATTCTGCTTGCAGATCACTGATTTCTTGCTGTGAGAAACTAGCAGGTTTGAGCTAGATGACAGGATTTATTAGCAATAGGGAACCAGCACTATTGCTCCCAGTTGTAAGCTTGAAAAGTTTGCAGTTTTAGGGATATGGATATGGTGTGTGTGTGTGTTTCAGTCTGAAAATGGGTTGCAGTAGACTTAAGTATTTTCATGTCTTGTCAGATTAATATTTAAACATCTTTTGTCTTTGTTTTAGGAATGTTTAGGCATTCATAATGCTGTAAAGTCTATTTCTTCAATCAGTTGTGGTGTACATTTTCTGCTTCATCCCAAAGTTCTTTATGAAATATGCACTTTTGGGCTTCAGGATTCCCAGCATGAGGTACATCATTCTGAATATGTTACCACTACCAGAATTAATCTGTAAATTAAAAGAAATTAGTAGATCCAAAGCTTTGTACCTTTGTAAACTTCACCCTGTTTAGCTTTTTAATTAATTGCTCTCTTGCAACTGGGTATATATAGATCGCAAACCTGCATTATATTTATTTCCTTTGCTAAAATTAATGGAACTTGCTTTTGTTTTCAATATGCTTAGGATTGCAAGAAGTTTGAGAATTTTCAGAAGTATAAAAAGAATTTTAAGTAATGCAGAAAATGACTAAAGTGCAATTAGTCATTTGGTAGCACCCAGGCTTACTTTTGATTTTTATACAGTATAATTCTTATTTGTTTCACACACACACACACACACACACACACACACACACACACACACACGGAGGGAGGGAGGGAGAGTTGTCCTAAGATTCAAGTTCAGTTAGTATCTTAAGATCTTTTTCTAATATGCTCTGCTTTTTCTATGGGTAATAAGCAAATCAATCTTAAATTGTGAAGATTTCCTAAATGCTTAGACTAGAGCACTATTTTTAAAAGTCTTCTTCAAAATACTTTATTGAAAGCATTTCTTGACCTGAATCCCACTCTCTGCTTGAAGACTGTTCAGTGCTAACAGGCAGTAGATACTTGACAGTATTTTATCGCTTTCTTGTTTTTTAAAAAGAAAAAGAAAACAAACACAAAAGCTATTTGGTGCAATGTCCCAAGGCAAAGCCTAATTTCCATTTCTGACACCAGCAAATTGGTTTGAACACTCTTTATTGCGCTATTGTATCTTCTCTCATTAAAACAGGTGTGCTCAGCTGCCACCTTTCTACTGATGTATCTTCTTCAAGGCCGATTGATGATGGCAGCAGAGACCTGGAACAAGTTTATTGAAACCCTCTATCCTGTTATTCCAATTCTTCAGGTAATCTCATCTTCTTGAAAAGCAGTTTATCTTCAGATAAGCTTAATTGCTTTGCTAAAAAAAGCAGTACTGACATTACACAATAAGGGTAAATATGTAAACATGGCAACCAGAAATAAGAGGTGTTGCCACTAGAGTTGTGGCTTGAATGCTTGTAACTAAAGCTGAATGGGTAAGTAGCATTAGACTTTTTCAGTAGGAAGTAGCATCTTGAAATTGATGATGTGACAGTTTTCTAGAGGGATATCTACTGTTCAGAACCATCTTGAACTTTTTACTGATCATAACATGAGGGTTACTTGGAGAAATGGCTTGTGGGATATAAATGATCAATTTAATATAATCACCCCATCAGGAAACTTCTTTTCCTGTAACCATTGCCGACATCTTTTTCAAATAAAATTCCAAACTCACCTTATTGTGAGAGTTGTTGCATTTTGCTTGTTTCACTTACCAATATGCTTCTGCCAATCCATAAAGCAAAATTCTTTTATCTTTTTGGGGGAACGCTTTTAGAATAGAAGAGAATATTTTGTAACTGAGGGTTGAACCGTGGGGTCCTTGGTGCTCTCTGAGCTTGGTTGCTTTCTTGCAGATGTTTCATTACCAAACCAGGTAACACCAGTGCATTGATGATGTTACCTAGTTTGGTAATGAAATGTCTGCAAGAAAACAACTGAGCTCAGTGAGCACCAAGGACCCCACACTTTTAGAATGTTGAGAAATGAATGTTATTCATTTATTTGTTAAATTTATTTTCCAGTTATCTCGCTACTCTAGGTGCTCGCATTTTTTTTTAACACCATAGATATTGATGGGAGACAACTTGTCAGTGTCAAAATGGCTACAGTGGCAGACACAATCAGATACAATGCACTGATTTAGTCCCTCTTCTAGTTTCCCCATCACCACCACACTCCCTATTAAGACTTCCTTTACTTACTATTATCCTTTTTCTGAGCAGATTGATGTACTTTCAAAGAAAGTACTGAGATGGAGGTCCCCATCTTGATGATGCTGGAGGCACATAACTATTTTAATTAAAATATATTAAAATCCTGATACTTTTTTAAAAGGAAATATTAGAAGTTGAATGGAACCGGAAGGCTAGTAAGCGCACAAAGGGAACATTAATGAACTTGAGCATTACATACAGGACCCCCGCTATAGATTGTGCTGGAAGCTTTTTTGCTGTGTTTCTGGTGGGCAGTGCTGGTACCCGTACAACCCGACAAGGCAACATTGCTGAGAAAATTGAACCGCAGTTGGCCAGAAGCTGTCCCCCCCAAATTGGAACTTCTCCAACAAACAATGAACGTTTGAAAAACAAATGGCAATTGCCTATCAATTGGTCTATTAACTTCCTGTTGCCAATTATGGGGACAGTTTTCTTGGTAATAAAGCAATGATGTCTCTTTTGGAGCATGATATTTACTTATGGTAATTAACTGCCTGTGTTAACTTGTAAGTATTTACTTAGGGTTATGCAAATACAGAAGAACCTCTAGGTAACTGTATGCTCACCCTGAGTGAAACAACGACTGAAAATGAAGGGATTCTCCCAAGGACTACGAGACTAAGAGCTTCTCTTCGTCTTCTCTTCTCAAAAAAGCCACTGTAAGTAAATTAGCAATCACATTTCAGCCTGGGAAGGGTTACTATCTGTACCCTAGCCTCCATGGAATATAGTATTAAAGATACAGTATGCTAACTTTTGTTTGAAATGGAAAAGGCAGATGAGGGCGTAGTACTTCCTTTAAATGTGCTTTCAGGTGATACAATTTTTTCAACTGCATGTCAATTTAGCCAATTTGCAAAACGATAGAAAATGGCACACAGCCCAAGTGACAACCTTCCACTTAGATAAATCATTTTTAGAATGAAGTAACACATCCTTGAGGTGCTGGAAACTCTGCCAATCCTTAGAAGGCTGTAAAATTTCAGAAGGCTGAAAGACACTAATTTGAAAAAAAGCAGAGGAGTGTAGAAATTGATTATGACTGACTGGGCTGAAAAAGTAGTGACAAGATTGTTTTACTTCTGGGAAAGTGGAGTACAGAAATTATGATACTGATTGAGGTGAGAAGGAAATCAACTTGTGAAACATTGATGTTGAAATCTCGTCTGCTGTACTTTTACATCAACATTGAGTTGATATTGAACTATTTGATTTTTTGTGTACTTTTTTGAAAGCCTAAAATTATTAACTGGCAGCCAGTGCTGTCTGATGTAATGCAAAAATTTGATCAGATTTAATTCAGTCAACCTGTTGTGGCCCGCCAGCAGCCTGCATGGATCATGGCTGATTCCGACGACGAGGAGGCTGGTGTGGGGTTGCACCAGCAGCCGGCGCTCGCATTGGACAGCGAGGAGGCTGAAGAGGATGTGGTGCCAGAGGCAGAGACTCAGCCAGGGCCTTCAGAACCTCCAGAGGCTCCTTCAAGTGGAGAGTCCGAAGTGGAGGAGCCTCTCCTCAATGCTCGAGCATGCAGGGCTGCCAAAAGGCATGAATGGCTACTCAGGAGGAGGAGGTCTCCTCGAGAGTAAGGTTTGAGGCTAATTGGCCACTCCCTTAGCCTATTTAAGTCACACACAGTTTGTAATTTCTTGCTGGAAACAAGGTGTAATTATTACAGAGCATTTTGGAGAGTGAGTGTCATATCGTATCTTGGTTTCTGGGCTGGTTGCCAACCTTTGCCGGACTTTGTTTATTCTTGGTACGTTATAACTTTGATAAGGACCGTTGGTGTGTGTCACAATCCTTGGGAATCTGGAGCTGGAGCAGAACACAACCTGGCTTTTAACAGGAACAATTTGGCTATGGCCTTAAAGATGTTTGAGAAGTTAAGTAATGAAATCAAGAGTGATAAAAAACAAAACAAAACCATGTGGTATGAGATTTAGATTTTTGTGTGCATATTTCTTCAGTAAAAGTTTGGGAACCTTCTAAGGAAATGCTTTGTTCCCCCAGAGTTCGTTCTGTGGCACTCAAACAGTTAATGTTTCACCTTGTGGAAGAAGAAGAGTCCCATCTGAAGCGTCCATTGTTGCATGGCAGCATTCTCTCAAGTATTTCGAACATCCTTATTGTGGAAAAGCCTATTGAACTCAAGCTAGATGACACAAGAGAATCTGTTTTTAAGGTGAACGGAGAAAACTTGGCACAAGATTGATAACCGGAGGGATCTCCTAAGCAAGGAAATGCAATGCCGATGGTACTGTTGAAGTATAAATGGCACTGAAAAAAAGGACTTAATGACCATTTTTCACACTACCATTCTAGCCCATCCCCAGGGTCATATGATCAAAATTGAGAAGTTTGGCAACTAACTTATATTTATGATGGTTGCAGTGTCCCGGAGTCATGTGATGACCTTTTGTGCCCTTCTGACAAGCAAAGTCAACAGGGAAGCCAAATTCACTTAACAGCTGTGCCATTAACTTAACCACTGCAGTGATTCACTTAACAACTGTGGCAAGAAAGGTTGTAAAATGGGACAAAATTCACTGAACAAATGTCTCACTTAGCAACAGAAATTTTGGGCTCGAGAATTACCTATATAAAGCAATTATCTCATATTCTATTAGAGATTATAGTCACACAACAGGAAATACCTAGAAACTCCCCAATTCTCTGTAAATGAATTTGGGAAGATTATAAAGCAGCACAATCAAATCAGTTTGTGAGATATCAGCCTCAAACATGGATAGTTGGGCTTTAAAACAGAGGCAATAATATTCTAGCTTGATCTTGGAAATATTCAGTTGTTTGTTCTGATCTTTTGTGGGAGAAAATTGAAGCCCAAGGTTCTGCTATATATATTGCAGTTCCTTCTTGGTGACGTTAGACTTGAGATGGCTTTTTCCCCATAAGAGATGATATGGGAAAATATGTGAACAAATAAATAAGAGGATATATTTGTTTTACTTTTAGGCTGAGACAGTTGAAAAATTGTATAGTATCTTTATATCGGACACCGTTGATTTGACTTTGAGGAAGTCAGCAGCTGAGCAATTAGTCATAATCATGCAAGGTAAAATTCTTCAAAATATAATTTAATATAATTTACCATTGAGACACAGAGTTGTTCCAACGTGGGGAAAGTCATGACATGATGGGTAATTCAGGTGATTATTTTTCTCTTGTAATAAAATCTGAATCAGCTTTCCTTAGCCGCTTTTAATGTATTTTGTATGTTCTTGCTGTTTATATGCCAATAGCGTGACCTCCTAATTCACTTTCCTTAAACCCAAACCCAAAGACACTTGTATAAATGGAGTAATATGAGAAAGGGATGAGCCTGCTGGCTAGAAAGATGAATAGAAACACTTCACTCTGCAACGTTTTGTGGCAGGTTTCATGCACATTTCTAGTTCCTCTTTCAATTCTCCAGGAGCTGGTTCAAAATACCCTTTTCAAATACATCAGCATATCCAGAAGGTAGTCAGAGTTATAGCAAAAATACTAAAAAGCTACGGGTGTGTGTGTAAATCCTATACCAGCAATTCCCACTATCCCCTCTCTACCTCAAAATGAACCAAGGATTTGTAACCGAAGAGTACATTCAATGCATTATTGTTGGCAGAACAGGGGAGTGGGGTGGTAATCACAAAGCTAGAGTGACAGGAATTAAGATGGGAATATTTGGAAGATTGACAGGGAACTGAAATTGACCACAAATCAGGACTTGTGACTCAGTATTTAAATCTAGTTTAATGATTGTAGGAAGGAGGCACAAGTACTTATCCATACCTAGTTTATCTAATAACTAGTGCCTATTTAAAGATAAAGCAGTTCTGAATCAATCTGAATCCACTGTTATATGTTGTTGTAAAGTGTGCATATGGAAAGCTAATTTTTTTTTCTTCCAGATTCTAAATTGCATCCAATTATCAAAAATATGGGTGTAGTGGACAGAATTCTTGCTTACTTTACTAAGTGTGTTGCTCAGGATGGCAAGGTACATCTATTTCAACTTTTCTTTCAGAAGAACCATCCCAGGCTTCAAAATTGTATATTCAGTCAAATAATTTAGATAGGAATTAAATATTTTCTATTTGGAATATGAGTATTACCTCAAGATATGGACTAAACATATGGACTGCAATGAAAGGAAATTTCAGTATCTAATTCTTTGACTCTAGTATCATTTCTCAGCTTGTAAAAAAAGCTAAATAAATCCTCATTCAGAAACTTGCTGTTTAAATAAGCATGTTTATGCAGAGGAAGAAAGCTAATATGGAACTCCAGATTCATGTTCTTCTTCTTCTCTTTCCTCTTTCTATTTGATTAGTAAGCAGAATAGTCTGTTATAATTTAGCTGATCCCTAAGTTTTAAAAGTAGCAGTCATAAATGGCTACATCACAAATGGCTAAATAAGACCATTCTAGATTGTTACCTTATTTAGGAATTGATATATTGATTCACATATATGAGGTCCATTTTCTTCATAGAAAGCTTTAGATAAACAAACAAAAAACCCCAGCAACTTACTTTTCAGGCGGGTAGTGAAGAATGATGGGAATTAGGAAAATACCATTTTTTTTTCTTGTCTACACTGGTACACTGTAATATCATTAGTAGCCATGTGCGAAGATAGGTGGGCCATGGCAGTGGGCTGAGGGAAAGTGGGGAGCCCAGACAGGAATGGTGGTTAAATCCTATTGAAATTCAGGTGGTGCAGGGACTAGATACATTTACACGGTGGTTCCTTCAGGCTGATTCTCAACTCTGTGGCTCAAGGATTGCAGGAGTAGCCAAATTAGTCCCATCAGTTATTAAATATTGAATAAAGTGTTTAGTTTTTTCTTCATGATTTAAATGATGCCAAAACCGACCACCCCCCACTTCAGAGATTTTGGAACAACATTACTTGTATATCTAAGGATGGTTTGTTCAGTTTCATGATTACAATACAATTTTCCCAGCAGAAACTTAATTTTGTAAATAAATTTAGAAGAGCTTTATTTAAAACATTAATAGAAACCTTCATTTAATTTAATTCTATTTAATCTGTGAGTCAGTTGGGATGAAATATTAAAAGTTCTTGCAAATTTTCATCTATATTAGATGTTCTATGGTGTCAAAGAAAACAGAGAGGCTTGCTTCAAAAATGTGTCACAGATTATTTCTAATGCTTTTATGTCTTTGGAATTAAATATTACAATACGAGCTTTTTTATGAGAAGTTAATTCTCTGGATTTGTGAATAATGGACTAAGGTAATGTACTGAAGGACATTACTGTAAACTTCCAAGGAGTGTTGATTTCAGAGAAGTTTCAGAATACTTACTCAGTAGGTTACTCAATAATACAGATTTTAGTTAACAAACCTTTTTTTTTATTATTTTGATAGATCATGGACTGTATGATGTTGCCATGTCTTGCTCTTTTGCGGAAACTTCTGTCTGTTGATCCAGTCAAACGTCTGTCATTGGCTTACCAGCCTTCTGTCTTGCTTGTGTTATTTAGAGGTAACATCATAAAAGCAAAATAAAAATGTGTAGAAAGCATTCGTTTTTATACCTTTGAATTAAGCAATTAAATATCAAGAGTGATATTTTTACAAGTATTTTGTTTTCAAAAAGCTGGATAGATTCTCATTTCCTAGCCTGCAGTTTTAAGAGCACAATTAATATTTCCCATATGTCTTGTTGATAGATCATAAAGCAAATACTTAATTGTTCTTTGGAAATTTGGTATTTAGAGTTTTGAAAGTCTTTATGCTGTTTAGAAAAAAGCATGCAAATGCCTCTGTTCTATTTTCAGTTGCCTTGATATTCCAAGATTATGGTGCTATCAGGAGTGAAACCGCAGTATTATTTTGTCTACTACTTTTTGATGAAGCAGCAAGGAAAGAGATGTGGTAGGATAATCTATAGTGATTGGTTCTGTGCTACTTCATTACTCCTGCAAGTAAACTATCCTTTAATGCCAGCTGCAATATAAGTAAATTATAGACAACATTTATGCTTGTATATCATCTCTCTCTCTCTCCCTCTCCCTCTCCCTCTCCCTCTCCTTTCCTCTCTCCCCCCCCCCCCCTTGCTTGCATTTATCAAATAGCAGAATATAAAACAGTGGCTGACTGTCTCCTTGCCTTTCGCTATAGGGATATTTTAAATTATGTAGATGCAAACACAAGAGTAGCACGGTGACCTGCTGACACCTTTGAATAATCAAAAGCCTATCATTGCTAGAAATATAATCAGACCTACTTTTCTGCTCACATTAGAGGAAATATTTCAGGACCTTTTTCCGAAACAGATCCATTGACTACAAGGTGACTAATTAAGATGTGCTAAAGTAATAAATGCAGAACAGAAAGATGTGGCAGATGTTTCCATCCCATGTTAATTGCTGATGGATTAATAAAAACTTTGTACTAAAAACTCGTACCACAAAGGTGTTGTTAAGGGTAATATCTATATTTTTAGTAATGCCGTTATTGCAAAATACTTTCGGATAACATTGAAATAAGAACCCTTCAAATTAAGAGTTGATCCAGATATTCAAACTTGCTTTATCTTTCCAGTCCTAAGAATAATATTTTAATCTTTTAGTTAAAACAAAGTTTAGTTCTCTTTATAACCTGAAAATTAGCCACTTTATTTAGATAATCCTGCCAGTGTAGTTGTTTCAAATGCCTTTGGCAAAAATCACTTTATGTTCTATTTCAAGGTGGCCTATTTTATTATCATCTCGACACCCTCAGGTATTTTTGAGAAGGCATCTATGTATTTTATATAAGATGTGAAATATTTTAAAACTTATTTAAAAACAGGAATTTTTTTCCCCAAAAAATATTTGTTTACTTAAAGATTTTGTCAGATGTGCATATCCTACCTTATTGCTTACAAACACTTCTGCTTTGGGTTGTTGTGGTTTTGCAAGCGAAGCAGCAGGAGGGCACCCAGTGTCAATGAATGGCAGTCAATCTGGTCTTTCATGACCAGACAGCCATATTATGATTCTTTATGTTTTTCTTCTATCCTGCCTCCTGCTTCCACACTTTATATTGCTGATATTGTAAGGGCTGAAGCTGATGAGATGGAAACCAGAATTTCCCAGCTAGAAAGTATCCTTATTTCAGTGTTTATCAGCTGCCTTCCAAGATCGTCAAAGATTAGTTACATAGCTGTTAAATTAAAAAGGTAGAAGGGAAGAAACTCAAGAGTTTTAGTTTGGGGGACCCATGTCTTTAAAAAGGTCTTTGATACTTTGTCCTGAAGCTGGCAAATCCTCTTTGTGTATCAGGCTTCATTCTCGTCTGGAATGAGAAGTCATGTCAAAGAATCTTTGGCCTAATTTAGCCAATTCCTGAATAAGAAAAAAGCTAATGACTTGGATTTGGTACTGAGCCCTAGTGTGAAACCTGACAGACATTAAGCTAAAATGCAGATTTCCTTCACTACACTTTGAGCATTGCCCTGTGTAGATATGACAGTGCTTAGCTAAATGTATATGACATTTAAGGCATGTACTGATTAACACTTAGTATCTTCTTTGGTTTTGTTTGAATTTATTTGTTTGTTTTATGCAGGGCTGATACTGTTTCCTGTGATCCTTCTAGCATTTCCCACTTCACCTTGCCTGTTGCCGTTGTAAGGAGGTAAGAGTTATTATTCATATTAAGAGTCACCCTTGCAGAAATACTGTTTTTTTGCACTGTAAAGGAAATATTTTAAATAAATAAAAAAAATCTAGAAAGCCTTTCACAGATGTTTGAAGGACCTTGACACGAAACACAACACTTATTTGTTTTTGTTATTTCATTTATGTTCTAGTTAAAGTATGAAAATCATTTGGTGTAGACCATGATGACTTTCCCATTACGATTGATTGATTGATTGATTGATTGATTTACTTATTTATTTTCACAAATAAAACCTAATCCTACTAAAGGGCCTCCAAAAATTAATTGGACTCTCTTGCAGCTATCGAGAACTTCACGTCTGGTTAGGGCGTGATTCACCCATCTTTCTCAGAGTGGGACTCTGGTCAGTGTACAATAAAACATTAAAATATAAAAACAATATATACAAATTCAAAACTTAGAAGGAGGCATGGATGATTAAACCCTGTTAAAATTAGTTAAAACAAAGGGAGGTTTCTTCAGGGCACTAACTAGCCCTGGGCCTACATTCTCCTCTAAGCCCCCCATGTGAGGCCAAAGAGCCATGTTTTGACTCCTGTTTGGAAGGCCAGGAGAGTACAGGCCTACCTAATCTCTGGAGAGTATACCCACAGGGTGGGGGCAACAGCATAGAAAGCTCTCTTCTTAGATCAATTTCTGTTGCTCCCTTCCACCCACAACACTACTCTTTTGGGAATACTTGAACCTTATGCATTTTTGTGAGGAGTGTTTTTTTTCCTTTTTGTTACTCTGTAATTGTCAGACTTCGATGCTATCTCAAAATAAATGAATTTCCAAACTGCCAATCTTTAAGGAAATCTTTTCTTTAATTGAGCACAGCCACCGGATCATAACTCGATGCGGACAAGACTGACCTTTTGCCCCCCAACCCCTCCCTTTCCGATCCCCAAATCTCTGCTTCTCATTGGCTATCTTCCAAGTCATTCTTCAGACTTCTTGTCTTGTCATTTCCCAGGAATGTCCCCCCCTCCTCATTTCCACGACAACCCGACTTCAAAGGGATTTAGCAGGCAAAAGTTCAGAGCTTATCTCTCTCTCTCCTCTGCTCTCTATGCCAGCGTTGAAGTGCTGACAGTAATTATATTTACCCATCTAGCATCAGTCAAAAATGAGGACCACAACTCACAGAATTCTAAGCAATGGTTGTGGTTGTTTGAGCAGTCTGAAATGACAAAGTTCATATATTAACCATAAGCCATGATTTGCAAAGCAGAAGATCTGAATTCATTCATGCGGATGAAAATCAAACAATCTGCAGTTGTGACTTAAATGTGATGTGTAAACAGGGACATAGTAGTTGCAATTTATTGCATTGAATGCTAGGCTGGCATTAATTGGAATTATGTGTGAACCCCAATCCTATATTTTAAACCATGATTAAAGCAAACTATGCCTTAGTTCAGTGTGTATACTCAACCAATACACAGAGTTAAAATTATAAATGCTCCTGATTGTTGCTGTTCAAGGTATAACTTAAGACGGGGCATAACAATGTTATTTTTAATTTGGATTCTAGTTTATGATGAACTGATTCTACAGAATTGATTGATGTAAAGTTAATGTGGGGGACTGTCAGTAACTTGATTTAACCAATTTGAATTTGAATTAACCAATTTTGCTGTATACATGATGTACAATGACAATAAAGGCTATACTAATTGAATAGGAACTCATTTTATATGCCGTGTAAGAGTAGTGTGTAAAGAAATATTTCAGAAGCCTTAAACCATGACTATGATCATAGTGAGCAATACAAATTTTATTCTCCAAAACCAGCGTTATTTCAATTTGTCCCTTTTTATTCCTAAAGGTATCATCTACCTATTAAAGTCTCTGCACATCATGCTGTCAGTCCTAACTCGGTGGTGTTACCATTTTCTTGTGAATTCTGGGCCTCAAAACACGTGTCAGATATGCTAAAAATGGCTTGGAACTTGTCTTGGTTCCATGGAGCAGATAGTTTAGTTGCGCTTGCCAGTTATGAGACAGCAGCAGAACAGTAAGCTATTCATTTTGTTGTTCCAGTTCTAATATTTCTTCCAATTTGTATTTAACAAAGAACAATCCTGACTTAGAGTTTTGGTCTTCACTTGGAAATTTTTATACTGTTATTTTAATGAATGGCACCTACCATAAAACACTGAAACTCCGTTTGGGAATAGGGTTGGGAATCTAACTCTCTAAGATTAGACTTCAAATTCTGTCCTCTCCAGCTAGTATAATTAATAATCAGGGATGGAGAAAACAGGAATCCAAGAATGTTTTAAAGTCAGAGATTCCTAACAAAGTTTCCAGCCAGGGGTCCAAATTGTTAACAAGCAATAAGACAGGCGCCTGTTCATTTCTCCCATATCCTTAGTTTTTCTTTAAACTTTCCATACTTCCGATCTTGATTGGGCATATATTTGTGATACTCTTTGTGTATCCTGTAAACTTGTGAAAAACACTGTAGTGAAAGATTTCTTCATGAACTGTGCCATAGAACAAGAAGATCAAATTCTATTTGATGGTTCCAAAACCAAAAAGATAAAACTTTAAATCAATGCGATGAAAGAAGAAAAAACGAAATATAAATTGAGATGCTATATTCGTTGGTTACTTTAAAATAAATCCTTTAATTGTCATTTTAATGTTCTTTTCTTTTTTAATTCCAGATTTTCCAGCACTTTAAAGCTCTCCTCAGAAGATATTATTATCCTTAAATTAACGTGTGCAACCTTTGGTCTGCAGGATTGTCTTAATGCCATCACTCAAGCAGCATCCCATGGGGAAGTTAGGGCTGCTGTCACAAAAATGAATTTTTATATTTTGAACGATAGGCTGGCATTAATGTGCAGCGGTAGTCCTTGTGGAGCCACTTTCAAGTCCTTGGCTTGGCAAACAGCATTAAGCAGGTTGGTGTGTAAGAACAAGGTACCTAACTGACTACAAAGCCACCTGTCACTGTAGATTTAGCTTCGACATTTTCAAAGCCAGTTTCTTTAGACTCTTCCCAAGCATTTTCCACAACAAGAAATGCCTTTGAAAACGGTAAATCAGGTGTATTTAGCAACCAAAAAGGAAGACGTTTTCACATTCACAGGTTGGCTAAGGATAAAGCAATGCTACAAAACATGCTTGGCCCTTTTGCCCTTCCTACTGTAAGCCCTGCATTTATCTGCCTGCCAGAATATTGTGAGGAATGCCTAGATCAGTGAGACGTCTCATTTTGGCAATTTTCTGGCTGTATGATTTGTATATACAGATGGTTAATGGAGGCTAAATGCATAAAGAATAGGGAAAATGATAAAGGCAATACATTTCTTCTTTGACTATTCCTTCTGCTTTTCTTTTAATATGGTGTTTCGTAGTTGAACCTTTTGATGTTTATTATTTTTATTATTATGAAAAAAGATCTCTTGTATTCATCTGCTTTGTATTTCTGACATTTATATTTAGCACCAGCACTTTGCTGTTTTCAATCTTTTTAAGTTTAACTTTATATTTCAGCAAACTACATTAATCATGTAATGCTAGTAACAGGATACTGCTACAAAATGACATGTACGATATTATGGTTTGTGCATAACAGGTTTCTTCAAGTGCTTCCCGTGTCTTCAGAGGATGAAAAACTTTTGTCTGATGTCATATGCTTTTTAAACAAGTTTATGAAGGAACAGAAGAATATTTCAGAACACCTAAAATGGATCCTGGATGTGGTCCTGAAGCAGGTAAGGGTCTTGAGTAACACCTGATTTCAACAAATTATGTATTTTCACATACAGTGGTAGCTTGGCATTCAACTGTACTCAACACATTTTGACGCAAATATTTTGTCCCAATTCTCAACATTTGTTTGATACTCAACACAGACTTGTTGGTATCGGCTGCCTTGTGACTCACTATATTACTCATTACATTATTCCTTATGGGAAAATTTTGTTTAGTATTCATCATTTGAGGTAGTCATCATATTTCTCGTAACCAATTCACAGTGTACTTACAGATCTGTGCCATTACACTTGTTTCAAAAGACTCTTTACTCTCTACTTACTATCTCTATTTACTATACTTACTATGTGTGTATAGTAAGTATAAGAAGGGGTTGATTTTTTTTTCTTTTTGGATGGAGCAATCCCTATGGGTAATCTAATTTAGGAGATGACAATTTATTCCCATAATATGGTCTAAAATCCTGACCCTGCATACCGGAATGAATTGGAGGAGGAGTTCCGTCTAGGAGGACCCTGATCTTCTGCAGAAAAAGAGACTTTGTCCATTAGTCATTCATTCATTTATTAGATTTTTATTCCATCATTATTAAAAGTTATGTCATATAAAAATAAGATGCACAAGAACTTCCACAACAAAAAGCACATGCATTAGAAACAATCATGTTTTTTTCTGAATAAAAATCGATTTTAGATCAGGAGAAATGTATGCTTGCCATAGAATGACTATTGTGACAGGAAGTACATTTAAATATATTCACCAAAAGCAAACTGTCTTCAAAAACTCACTGAATCTGGTAGGTTGTAGCCAAGGAGTCAGTGTCAATTAATAAACCATTTGGTAAATTTGTTTTGTCTCTGCCAGGAAACTTACCATCTGCTTGCTTGAATTTTTATATCATTGAAATTAGTTTACTGAATATCTAGTGATGCAGCATATTAATTCTGTATAAATTGTTAAGAAAATTTATTCTTAAATAGCTTCTTTCTAGTATGAAAAACTGCATGTCAACTGCTAGCTTCAACCTGAGTTTTATGCTCTGTTGGAGACTAGGTAATGAAACATATGTTCTATACTGATGTTATGCCTTGATCTTCTGTGCAGAATCCAAAATCTCTATTAGATCTTGTGGTACAGCCAGAATCTCCGGCCCAAGATGACACTGATGAGCTAAAGACAGCTGTGAGACAACAATTGCAGAAAGAATTGATTGCTTTCTTTAATACACTTCTACTCAGGTTCATGTCTGTTACTGACAGGTATGGCATAAAATGAGATACCCAACAATATAAATCACTATAATTATTTGATTCTTAAAGTGCAAGATCTAATGTCCCAGGACCACAATCAGCTTCAAAACTTAATTAGAACCTCAGGAGTCTTTCAGAAGTTTCCTCCTAGTTTCTTTCCAAGATTTCTGAAGCCATTTGCCTTTGTCTACTTCCTAGGTCTGAGTGGGAGTGATTGGCCCAAGGTCATCCAGATAGCTTCCTACCTAAAGTATGACTAGAAATCCTGGTCTCCTGGTTACTAGCCTGGTGCCTTAACCCCTAGATCATGGGTGTCAAACTTGATCGCATCACGTGACATATCATGACATATCACAACAGTTTTTTGCGTTTGTGGAGCCGGAGTGGGTGTGGCCTGCAGATGACGCATACGGCCTGTCACCAGTTTGACACACCTGCACTAGACCAAACTGGCTGTCTAATACCCTATCTTATCAACTTCTTTATTTTATACAGAAAAGATTTGGAACTTACTGGCTATTTCCGAACAGAACTAGCCTTGAAGCTTCTTCAGTATTTGCGAGTAACAGATGCCCCTCATTTCTATGGATTACCTTTCTTGGAAAGGATATTAAATAGCATGGTTCATGTCACAGCACTGCCAGGCTGGAGTTCGTACTCTGTCACAATGGAGCCATTCATGATTTGCAAGAAATACTTAGCTGGCCTTCTTGAGGTAAATGAACAACAAATAAATTTTGTGTGATTGAGAAATAAAAAGAGTGGATTGACCCTGCTTTAAACATTAATAATTGTTGTATGTTTACACTTTTCATTACTGTGGGCTACAAATATGTGTCTATTGCTAATTTTGAAAAACATGCTTGTCATATAATAGTTACCCTTCTGAAGATGAATTAGATAGAAAATAGCATATATTGAATTTTATTTTTAAATAGCTTCCATATTATTTGGTTAATTTCTATTTTAAAAAAAAGCCTAATCCTCAGATCATTTCCTTTGTGAGAGCACCACAAATAGACTCCAACATTTTAACATAGAGCCCAGCAGAGTAGAATATTTTTTTAATTGTTATGTGTAATTTAAATATTATATGTTCATCATTGTGTTAAAAAAAAATAACCTCACAGCTGCAAAAAGTCTTAGAGCAACTTTTGCGTAATTAATAAGAAAAGGATCTTCCTACTGGGCTGCAGTCTAAATCAGAGATCAGGAAAGAATGGAGCCTTACAATGTGACAAGGGATTTTGTAGCGTCTTTTAGGTTAGTATACTTAATTGCGACAAAATGAGTAAGGGGGAGAGTGAATTAGCTTTCCTCAACCATAATTCGTCTGATCAGATCCATTTCCTGCTACACCTGTTATCTATCCTTTAAAAATAACAGAAATTTTATTAAAGAAATCCTATATCACATCTAATTTGAGTTTATGCCGAGTTTAGAAAATGAACTAAATGATAGTTTAAATAAGCAGAATAAAATTATCACACTCCAGATCTTTACACATACATTACGCAGGCATAATTCTTTCAAAGGAAATATTATCTCTCAGTTTATATACCCAGATATAGTGCACAATAGCTGTCAGCTCTTCAGGCCTTGATTAAAATTCTACAGGCTTTTAAGCTCTTCCACTTTTTGCATATCCTCAAAGTGACACAATTAATACATTTTTTTGCATCTTACATCTGGCCAGTGTCCAGTAAGGACAAGAATTAATAATTGCTAAATGTATGCGTTGAGAGAGCTGAAGCTATTTCTGAATTCAGAAAGAACAGAATCTGCATGTAAACGAAGTTTCATTTCCCCAAGCAGCCTCCAAAACTGTTCCAGAGTTTAACTTTAAGGGCTGATAAGCTGATATTTGTGACAAAGTTGTGATGCCTTTGAACAGTGTTTTTTTGCTTCTCCTTTCAGGTCATCTCATCTTTTTATGTTGAGTGGGGAGGCAATGCCATGTCTTTCATGGGAAAAGGAGTTACCAAGAGTGCTGTCCTTTGTTTGCTTCACTTGTCCCATGAAATGAGTATTCAGGCTCTAGATGAGGTATGAAAATAATAAGATAAACTTCTCTTTGATTAGTACATTGCTTAGTACAGGCCTGTTTGAACAGGGCCACGCAAGCGGCGGGTCAGTGCCTGGGTCCGTGCCTGGGTCCATGCAAAGTTCCTCTCATACCAGCGGTGGCCGCTCACACAAATGGAGCTGCTCAGACAAGGAATTATCCCCTCTTCCACACACACCCTTCCCCCACTGGGCCACCAAGCCAGAAAGGTTGGGCAATGGACACCGCTGGCTTAGTATAACTTTTTTCGCACCTCACTATTCTTGATATTATTTTTACATTACAGCATGAATATTTTATTTTTGGCTTGTAAGAAGTGGAACCATTTAGTAATTAAGAAGGACCATTGCCCTCAGGACTGATGACTGACTAAATGTATAGTAAAGTTTAAAATAATATATCGAGGTTACGTGATTCTTAAAATTGATTGGTTGGCAATCAATTGATTAGTTAGTAATTTTTAGGTTTTTTTTTCTTTTTCCCCTTTAGAGAGTGACAACTTTTTCTAATGCATAACAGTTTATTGTAATTGTCCACTCTAGGCATTCAGCAGAATAAAAGTCAACATGCCTATAACCTGAAATTTGACTATGCAACATGTGATCAGTTCGTTCATCTTATATCTTTATATGCAAATTAAATTTTAGTTCTCTTGCTAGACACCCATATCCGTTTGCTTTGGTGCTATATTATAATAGAGATATGAGTATTCTCTGACCCTTGGGCCATATGTGGGCTGCATCTAATGTCAAAACTCCTCTGTCAGTGATCAGTCAAGATTTCTAGTAAGAGTAATGTATTCTTTCAGCCTTTTGATGATGGAAAGGAGAACTGAGTGCCAAAAAATGAGGTGAATTGATATCTTCATTTGTTTTTTTAAGTCTGCTTTTCTTACATTGATGTGTAACCACTACTATATTTAAAGGAATGTGACTGAACTAAAAATAATGGTGTCCATAATTGTTGGGAGAAACAAAGTAAGAAGAACATACCAGAAATTAAGCTTTTCTCCAGTAAAAAATCCCAGAAACCTTTTATATAAAACCTTTTTGTTCAGTTTCAGAGCTATTTCCTCCAATGAATACACTGTAAGGACTCTTTTCTAACTAGGCTAGATGAAGTAGAGTTACTGACATTCCTATATAAGATATAGACTCTTATCTTTTATTTTATATTCTATGTTCCTTAGGTTTTTAACTGTCTATTCAGCTTAATTTAACCAACAATAACCTTTAATAAAACTTTAGTGTTAAATTAGCGCATAACCTTTTCATACATTTTTAACTTCAAATATAAAATGCAGTTTTGTAAGGGAAGTGAAATGAGTTCCTGGTTTTATTTTTACTTCCGTTTTTCCTAACTTTAACAGAATATATGGTGACCTTTTTCCCTGTGCTTTTAACTTTACAAAATATACTAATATTCTTTTATTACGTGTGCTATATAAGCACTGGTTTAGGATATGCATTTTACTGACTCAAAAAGTTCATAGGTTTAAATGTTGGAAGATATATAAATGGTTTGTAGTATATGTAAACTGAGTTCAGAGAGAATCCGAAGATTGTTTGTTTGGTTTTTAATAGAAATAATTTTCTTTTTAGGATTGGGTTTCACTCTGGTTCTTGCCATATGATACCAGTGAAGAACAAGGTCAATTTCGTCAAGGTTTAGCGTGGCTTATTCCATTATGGGTAGACAGAGACCCTGAGGTTAGTAAAATTCACATCTTTTATTGAGTATTTTTCCATTGTCATGGCTATAATAGTGCTGTTCTTCTAGTGAAAATATTATTTACCAACTTGGCTCCCAGGCTTGTAACTGCAGAGGTATGAAATAATGATCTTAGCAATTGTGTGGTTATTTCTTGATTCAGCATCAAGTGTGGAAAGAACTTTAGATGGTTTGGTCCTTCTGTTACTATTTATCTGTACTACCCCCACAGCATACAAAGGAGAAACTTTCCTTTTGTTGTTTTGCAAACCCAAAGAACAAATGGATTCTCCCTAACCTTTCCTGGCCATACAACATCGGATTAATGCCAATAGAGGCAGGATCTTTTTAAACAAAACTCATGCCAATCATTTTTCCTTGGAATTCTTTTGTTCATAATAAATATACTCAGAATCTTGAGTTTACATGTATGCTATTTTTTTTATTACCCTTTCATTGAATGTACACGAATGATTATTAATAAACTAGCTGCTTTTTTTCTGCCTTGAATTTTGGAAACAACTGAAATGGGAATTTGCTGCATTTAAGGCTTCCCAATTAACAGAAGTTTTTCATCTTTTTGAAGAGTCTTCAGAAATCATCCACTTGTCCTTAAAATACTTATTTATTTATTTATTTATTTATTTATTTATTAAATTTTTATACCGCCCCCTCTCCCGAAGGACTCGGGGCGGTGAACAGCCAAAATTAAAAACACACAATACAAATATTAAAATACATTAAAACTTAAACAACATTGTTTGCTCTGCCATAGACTTCAATCACTTGTGAGATGCTTTTCTTTTTTATTTGGGATAGTTAGGATAAGAATCAGAAGTCTGTAACATAGTCACCATTATGATCAAATTGTAAATTGTTCTGGCAGTTGTCAGCTACTGGATAAATAAGGAAGGCAGATGTTTTGTTCTGTGCAAAGATTAGCATACAAAATGGCCCAGCTTTTGAAAACAAGAACTAAAATTAGATAGAAATTATTCCTTTGCATTGCCCTAATCTAACTTCTGCTGCATTTTAAGAGTTTTCATTGTTTTTTGCCTCGTATCCAGTGTTGATTAGTGTGTGTATGTATGTGTTTCTACCTACACACACACACCATTTCATTGAATGTGTGGATTGGACATCTGGTTCACATTGGGTTTTTGATGTGCTCTTTAGTACTGAAAAAATTCACTCAAAGCTTTTGAACAAGGAGAAGAATGGGCACAGAGTTCTTCTAACAACTTCTTTCTTGTCTCTTTGCATTGGTCGATATGAAAAGTATGAATTACGGAAGAAAATCCTATTTTCTGGTGAGGGATTACCTATTGCTGGAATAACCATCTTGCATATTATTGCTAAAGCATAGGCCATCCACTGTTGTAGTAGGTGAATGTACATGTTCAACTTAAAAGTATCTTTTAGAAATCTCCCATATGTGGGAATAATTCATTGCTCCCACGGAAAAAAAAAGCATACCTTCCTTTTTCTTGAACCATTGTTTCCAAAAGCCCACACTGCTACCCTTTGCTAGTTTGGTTGAAATCTCACTGGAAAAAAACTGTTGACATGGTAAAGGATATGATAATTTGTTAAGAGCTCTTTTGTTCTTAGAATTCTTAGAGGCTGCATGGAAGAGGGATTAATATAGACTCAATTTGATAATACAAGTAGTCGCAGTTAATAGCAATAGCAAATACACTTAGACTTATATACCACTTCACAGTACTTTACAACCCTCTCTAAGTGGTTTATAGAGTCAGCATGTTGCCCCAACAATCTGGGTCCTAATTTTACCCACCTCAGAAGGATGGAAGGCTGAGTCAACTTTGAGACGGTGAGACTTGAACTGCCAAACTGCTGGCAGTCGGCAGTCAGCAGAATTAGCCTGCAGTACTGCATTCTAACCACTGCGCCATCACTACTCATAATCATGGTAATAGGAACTGGAATTTCAATTACGAAGCAGTATGGCCACGAAGTGCAATGTTACATGATTACATCACTGAGCAACGGGAAACCCAGCAGTCCCCATTTCTTGTGTTAAGTAAGGACCTCATGTGTCTGTGACTTATGACTTGCCAATTTCCAACAAGCAAAAACAGTGGGGAAGCCAGCAGGAATTCACAAGTCCTGTGTGTCTTGCAAGTGGGCCAGCGGGCAAATGAGGGCTAAGGAGTGTTGAAGGGAAGAGAAGGAATGCAGTGACCCTATGCAAGGACAGGCAGGGAAAGGGATGCTTTGGCATAGTAAGCATGCAGGGGAAGAAGTGCTGCAATGCTGCATGAGTGCAGGTGGAGGACCTATGTGTTTGTGATATGGATTGTGGGTAGAGGGGAGCTGTGGGTGGCAGCCATTATGGAATATGAGATCCATAGTGGGATCCTCAGGAGAAAAAGCAGGCGATTGGAGTGGCTTATGGGGGCAAAATGCAACCTCTGCCACCTTCCCCATTGACTTGCTTTGCAGTCTCCATTGATTGTCAACTTTGCAATCATGGCTTTGGGACATTGCAACCATCATAAGTGTGAGCTGTTTGCCAAGTTCCTATATCATGATCAGATGGCTGTGGAGACTGTGCTGTGATAGAACTTTGAGGGCCAGTCATAAATACAGTAGTCCTTGACTTACCACTGTAATTGAGCTTGGAATTACAGTCATAAATCATTGTACTCTTTAAGTCAAGGCACCATGCCACTGGACCCAATTTTTTTGGCAAGTTTTGCAGCAGTTGTCCCAAAAGTACTTTTTCAAGAGGCAACTAGAAAGTCTTGAAAAAGCACCTTTGGAACAACCATGACCTGGATGACTGAGACTCTCCGTAGACATTTTGCAGCAGTTGTTAAGTAAAACACCCTGGTCATTAAATAAATCTGTTTACCCTATTTTTTTTTAACCAGAAATTGGAAGTAATTGCTGGAAACTAGCCAAAAATAAATAAATTTTAAAAATCATAACCACCCTGACAAGGTCCCAAAATATGCTCACATGACTAAGAGAGGTTTGCAGCTGTGATAACTTCAAAATCAGGTTGTAAATCGTTGTTGGGGGCTTTGTCATGAATGTTCATTAATTGAGGATGACTACTATTTCTTAATACAGTTGGGTCCCACATTAATATAATATATGCACAGCTGAACAGAAGGAGATCTTAAAACAGCTTCTATTGAGAAGTGTTAGAACAACAAGGTTCTGTGTATTTTAATGATTTATTGTGACATAAACAAGCTTTCCCAATCTCTTAAATCTAGTAAAACTCTTGAAATTTGTGTTCAGCCAAGTCTTTTAAAAAAAATAATTTAATTTGATTTTTGAAATAAAAACTAACACAAACTAATAATTAAAGTAAAAGAAAGAGGAAAGAATGAAAAGCAAAGCAAAGCCAAAAGTGCAGAAAGAAAAAGAAATACAAAGAAGTGACTTCTGGCTTGCTTCTACAGCAATTAGAAGTATAAATTTATGTTAAATTCTTACTCTAAATTTGCATCATAACTTTCATTTTTTCTATTATTTCTATTCTGTTTCTTTTTCTAATCATCAGATCCATATGTTTTAATTTCATTTTTTTCCCTTGTTTTGTGCAAAAAGTCCTAAAGGGGTTTCCAATCAGCCTTAAAATTAATCAGTCTTTTTTCTCATCAAAGCTGTCAATTCATGCCATCTCAGCTAGATCTACCATCCATTCTTCCATTGTACCATTGTAGTGTCAAATATTTCTATTGTTATGCATATAAAAGTCTTGCTGCTGTTGTGAACCCCTTGGGATTATGTAGAGTTTTGCATGAATTGGTCATAAAATGTGCTCTGAACTTCATCTAAGTCACAACAATAGAAAAACACAGTCTGCTTAAAATAATACTACACCAACATTAGATGTTGCCATGGTTTAATTGAACATAACATGTAAATATTCACAGTGCAGGGAAGAAAAAGTATGTGAACCTTTGGACCTAATAATTAGTTGACCCTCCTTTGGCAGCAATAACCTCAACCAAACGTTTCCTATAGTTGTAGATCAGACCTGCACAACGATTTGGAGTAATTTTGGACCACTCCTCTTCACAAAACTGTTTCAATGTAGCAATATTCTTGGGATGTCTGGTGTGAATCGCTCTCCTAAGGTCATGCCACAGCATTTCAATCAGGTTGAGGTCAGGACTCTGACTGGGCCACTCCAGAAGGCGTATTCTGTGCTGTTGAAGCCATTTTTTTGTTGAATTACTTGTATGCTTTGGGTCATTGTCCTGTTGCATCACCCATCCTCTGCGGAGCTTCAGTTGGCGGACATTTTCCTGCAAAATGTCTTGATAAACTCTGGAATTCATTTTCCCATCAATGACAACAATCCGTCCAGGTCCTGAGGCAGCAAAGTAGCCCCAAACCATGATGCTCCCTCTGCCATGTTTTACAGTGGGGGTGAGGTTTTGATGTTGGTGTGCTGTGCCTTTTTTTCTCCACACATAGTATTGTGTGTTCTTCCCAAACAACTCAATTTTGGTTTCATCTGTCCACAGTATATTTTGCCAGTAGTGCTGTGGAACATCCAGGTGCTCTTTTGCAAACTTCAAACATGCTGCAATATTTTTTTTGGACAGCAATGGCTTCCTCCGTGATGTCCTCCCATGTGCTCCATTGTTGTTTAATGTTTTCCTTATTGTAGATGTGTCAACAAAAATGTTAGCATGTGCCAGAGATTTCTGTAGGTCTTTAGCTGACACTCTAGGATTCTTCTTTACCTCATGAAGCATTCTGCGCTGTGCTCTTGCAGTCATTTTTACAGGACGACCATACCTAGGGAGAGTAGCAACAGTACTAAACTTTCTCCATTTGTAGACAGTCTGTCTTACCGTGAACACATGAACATCAAGGCTTTTGGAGATACTTTTGTAACCCTTTCAGCTTCATGCAAGTCAACAATTCTTGATCGTAGGTATTCTGAGAGCTCTTTTCTGCAAGTCATGGTTCACATCAGACAGTGCTTCTTGAAACCAGTAAACCCAAAACAGGTGTGTGTTTTTAAAGGGCAGGACAGCTGTCAGCAACACATCCAATATCATCACACTGATTGGAGTCAAGGTTGGTTCACTCCTGGCTCCAATTAGCTCTTGGAGAAGTCATTAGGCTAGGGGCTCACATACTTTTTCCTCCCTGCACTGTGAATGTTTACATGTTATGTTCAATTAAGCCATGGCAACATCTAATGTTTGTGTAGTATTATTTTAAGCAGACTATGTTTTTCTATTGTTGTGACTTAAATGAAGTTCAGAGCACATTTTATGACCAATTCATGCAAAACTCCAACTTGCAACTGTACATAGACAAAGAATTCCAAGAAGAGTTCAATGAATTTTTTTCCAACTGTTTGCTCATCAGTCTCAAAAGGAATATCTCTGGTTTCAATTGTATGTTAATATTTCAGTTCTTCTGAATTAATATATATATTTGAATCCATTTTTTTAGCTTTTTTACATGGCTACCAAGCATGATAAAAACTCCCGTCATGTTCACATTTCCAACATACATTTGAGGATACCTTTAAGATTATTTTTCTGGTGGCCAATACCAATGATATATCATTTAATTTAAAAAAAATCTCTTAAAATAATATGTTCAGCAAAATTGATGACTAATCATGGATTCAAAGATGTTTATTAGATAAAGTTGTATTTTTCTCTGTTTTACGTTCTAGTATATAAAATGTTTTCATGCATAAGACTGTTAGATTTAGAAATACTTCTTTTTGCTGTTTTAACCATATTGTGGGGCAAGGAAAGAAAAGAGATAAAATCAAATTTAATTTACTGAGATTTTAAATTTGGATTTTTTAAAATTCATTTCGATTTAGGAGAAAAAGTTTGTCTTCATGCAAACACCCAGAGTAGTGCTTTAAGATAAGAAACCACACAAATATTTAAATAAATGTAATGTGATTTTTTTTTCATTGCTATTAGGTAAAGTTCACTTCACTTGCAATAGGATCAGCGCTTACATCACTAGACGTGGGCTGCTTCTCTTTAGCAGAAAGTTGCCAGAACATATCAGGAGGATTATGGGGAACTGTGATTAACATCCTTCTGGATAAATCTGAATGCAGCATGGTGCGAAGAGAGGTTTGTAAATCATATAACTGTAAAAATGAATTTTCAACTGATTATAACTTGGTACTTTCTTGGATTGAATCAAGTGCCTAGGTCATCTATCTAGAAGAGCATGGTCTGTGCACTTAGCTTTTGCCCATCTCCCTTTCTCTTCTGAAAAGATTCTCCAAGAAATAGAGAACAATGAAAACAATTACAGTGTGGAATTAAAGACAAAACTTTGAGAGTGGATGATTCTTATATGAATAGTGCTAGATCTGCTACATTAGATACATTACTCTAAAACTTAGGTAAGCATTACTGAAGTTTCTTGGTGCAATGTATCTTTTATATATATGTATGTTTGTGTGTGTGTGTGTGTATTAATTAATAAATAAATGTAGTAATTAATTAGCTGTGGCAAGTAACGGTAGCACACCCATTGCGCGGAGCTCGGGTCTCGAACCCAGGCTGTCAACTCTCCAGCTCACAAGCTCAGTGTCTAACTGCTGAACCGTTGCACCTCTCACTAGATAGATATATAGGAATAGGATATTTCTTATATATTCCTATATCCAACATATTCCAATATATTCCTATACCCAATAAGATCACTACATCATTTTTTGTGTTTTTCTCAAGACCTATCTTACTCCTGGTTTTCATTCAGCATAAGATGCCTTTAGACAGGCCATCTAGATGTTTTGGGATTGCAATTTCCCAGGAGAGAAATGTAAAATAACAAAACAATTTCCCATAATAATTTTAAAGGATCTTTCTCCACAGTGTAAACCAAAGTTTGCCATTGTGAAAAATTAAGCAACATGAAGTAATTTTCAGACTGAACTGTAACAATTAAAACATTAACATTAAAAATAAATTTAATAGTAGCTGAATTACAAATACTTTCATCAGGGGTGAAATCCAGCAGGTTCTGACCGGTAGCGGAAATTTTGAGTAGTTTGGAGAACCGGTAGCAGAAATTTTGAGTAGTTTGGAGAACCGGCAAATACCATCTCTGGCTGGCCCCAGAGTGGGATAGGAATGAAGATTTTGCAATATCCTTCCCCCAGGAGAGGGGAGGGAATGGGGATTTTGCAGTATCCTTCCCCTGGAGTAGGGTGGGAATGGAGATTTTGCAGAATCCTTCCCCTGCCATGCCCACCAAGCCACACCATGCCCACCAAGCCACGCCCACAGAACCGGTAGTAAAAAAATTTGGATTTCACCACTGACTTTCATCTTTTTAAACTGTGTAAGGAGTTGTTAGAAAAATTACATAGAAAGGAAATTTTCCGTCTCTGCTTCAATTCTACTAAATAATGCAAAATTTGATTTCTTTTTAAATAATCCACTGCATAGCCAAAAGCTTAGAAGAGAAAAATTATGACATATGAATTTAATGTATACTTTTCATTGCTTTGATTCAGTATGTACTAGCCTAGGTTCTTTTAACTGCAGCCAGATGGCACTGTTGATGTTTGTCTTTTTTTTTCTTTGTAGGCTGCTTTTATTCTTCAGAATCTTTTGGTGATCCCACTGCCCACTGAAGAGGCTAAAGACTCCAATTGGCAGGTGACTGGTTGACTTTATATGTTATTACTGTTCATCAGTAGGATTATGCACAGCAATTTGTAATTTAGCAAGAGTACAAGCTGTTTTTAGATGTACCTAGATGTGAAAATATGCATACTTTAACTTGTTAATAGAGAAGCAAAAGGTTTTTTTCTCCTAGTCTTGTTGACCCTCAAAGCTTTCTATATTAGATGAAAACAAGGTGATTTTCAAGTTAAGCTAACCTAAAAAGTAGATTTAGAAATGTCTTGAAAATAGACCCATCTTTCAAATAAGATTCACAAGTATTTTCATTTTTAAAAGAACATATATCTCAATTCAGTTTCCCTGAAAATGTAATTTAGTTGTAATTTACCATCATAGAAGCATTGTCCTAAGGCCATAGGATTACATGGATTTTTCCATATAAGGTGAAAGATACAGGTGTGATATCTGAGAGGCAAATCCACCATCACATTCCTTCTTCCTTGTTATCAAACTGATTGGATTCAATTTGTTTTATGTATTTTATGTTACAATATATGTCAAGATTTCCCCATCAAAATGCTTTCCACAGTGGTTCAGAATTAATTTATGGGTTGATGATGGCCTAAAGCAGGGGTGGGGAAACTATGGCCCTTTTACAATCTGTGAACTTCAACTCCCAGAATTCCTGAGCCACATGGATGGATCTAGACATGAAGTATATCAATGTGGATGAGATAATGCTGCTTAAGTATTGTTTTCTTGTAATTGGGGATAATTTATGAAACAAAATGAAATACAGCTTTTTAAAGCTGCCTTTGGAATGCCTGATACTGTTCTGCCCCAGCTACGGGTCCCAAGAAGTGTAGCACACACACATAGCTCCAAAAACTCCGTTTAATACAAACAGACCCCTTTCAAAATGCAGGCTTTAACCAAAATGTCCTTATCAGCCTGCTATGAATTACAGAGATTAAACAAAGTCCGACAAGGGTTGGCAATCAGCCCAGAAATCAAGTTGTAACAAAAAACTCACTCTCAAAATGCTCTGCATTTTGACCAAACGTTTCCAGCAACATTTGCTATCTGTGTGTGAACTTAAATAGGCTAAGGGAGTGGCCAATTAACCCCAAGCCTTACTCTCGAGGAGACCTCCTGAGTAGCCACTCCTGCCTTTTGGCAGCCTTGCATGTTCGAGCATTGAGAAGAGGCTCCTCCACTTCACTCGCTTCACTTGAAGGAGCCTCTGGAGGTTCTGAAGGCCCTGGCTGAGTCTCTGCCTCTGGCACCACATCCTCTTCAGCCTCCTCGCTGTCCGACTCGAGCGCCGGCTGCACAGGCTGCTGGCGCAACACCACACCAGCCGCCTTGTCGTGGGGATCAGCCACAGTCCGCGCCGGCCGCTGGTGGACTACAACAGATACTGTTGATATAATATGATGGTATCATATTGTCCCTGTCTCTGTTCTCCTCAAAGTTGGACTTAGAAAAGGGGAAGTACCAATAAGCAGATATTCTTTTTTTCAATGATTTTATTAGAGATTATATTATATAGGTAAAATTTATACAACTATACAATTAACAAAATAGATACATTAAAGAAAAATAAATAAAAAAAAGGTGCAGAAGAGAATTAACAGAAGAAAAAGGTAAAAATAAAAAATCCTCCCCTTCATCCCCAGCAAGTATAATCAACATTAAAAACTTACCACTATCTCTTAAAATCAAACATCTTTTCATTCCATAACTTTCCCCAGTATCTATAAACCCATCTTTAAACCTCATCCCTCACTATTTATCCAGCAGGGGGTATTAGAAATGACAACATAAGTATCATAAATTATCTGTTGCACCCAGATTGACACTATCCTTTCTCTTTAAATAAATCCCATCTTTCTTGAAATAATAAAAATTCAATCCCACTCAAAAATAATTAAACATTACATGAAATAGCCATCATAATCCAGTCCTAATCAAGAAGCTATTCAACATTCCCCAAAATAATCTTTTAACCTTAGTCAAATAAATTAATCTTATATACTTTCTGTGGACAGTCTTTTAAAATCCTCAAAGAATCCTCATACATTCCTCCTCTCTGAGTTCTTTTCTTCATTTTTATCAAACCCTCTTTGTACTTCCAATGTAGCAACCCCAGAAAACCCCTCTTGTAAATTCAGTATAAGGGAATACTCCAAATCACTCATCTGGTTTATTATTTGTTTCTTTTTCAGTTTTGAATAATCATTTTTCAATCCATTGTTTCCATCTCTTACAAACTGTGTTTTTTAATTCCATTTATAAATCAATTTCAGTTTTATTCAGTGGAGCTTAATCCTCTGCGCTGCTAATTAAGAGTTAAAAAGTTAAAAAGGTCAAAAACTTCATGTTACCATGAGTGAAATGGCATTTCTTTTAAAGTAAACTTCTGGTGCCCTCTAATGTCTAATCTTCAAAGTTTTTTGAATCAGTAAAGATTATAAACAGAATATTTTCCCCCAAGTGAGAGAATCCTTTCAATCAACATCCAAATCTTAAATCTATCTCTGCCCCTAATCTGTTTGAAACTTTCCAAAGCCAAGGATAATCATCCTCTTGCTGTATATTCCAGAAAATACAGATCTTTTTACTTGTAGTTAAACTGCTTTTTTAAAGGATTGAAGGACACTCACCCAGGGATTTTCATAAAATCCCTGGGTGAGGGAGGAAGAACCTTCAGAGAATCCCTGGGTGAGGGAGGAAGAACCTTCAGAGGAAGAACCTCTGAAGGTTCTTAATCTTTAAAGTAAGGCAAAGAATAAAAAATGGATAAAATTCAAAGTGATTGAGAGACAAGCCAGTTGAATTTAAAGCCCATATAGGCAATATTAGTGGCTGTAAACACAATGTAATGTTGTGACTCCCAGCTGATAGCAGGCCTACTGCAAAAACACAGTTCCTGCCATCTGCTTACAAAAACAGCAGCTACATGGAGCACATATGGGCGATCAGATTACCTCTCTTTAACTCCAGAGAGATTTCAGATGCCCTGTTCCTGCAATTGGGCATTTTGTTTACCACTCACTGGAAGTTTAAGCCTGCATTTTTCAGTCCTTTAAAAATCACTAATATTCTTACTTCCCTCCCTGCTGAAACTCTATAAACAGACTAGAATTGCCTTTGTTGGCAGTGGGAGACTGTCTTTTTGGTTTAATAATAAAAGTTATAGGGCCAGAAAACCTTTTTTCACAGTTAAAGGAACAAAAGAATCTCTATGACAGCAAGACTCACTACTCGGACTGATGTTTGGTTCTGTTACCCTCAAAGGTAGTGGCATCAAAGAGAGACATGTGAAAGCAGGCATTGACAGAAACGTGATGTTATTCAAACAGTTGTTTGCAAAATTATTTTTAAAAAAACTTAATATAGCTACTTGAAGGACATGGAGATGAAAATGGAATTCCTGCTTTGGGGAACAGTGCCAACCCAGATTAGTAATAGACAGTTTGGCAAGCTGCCTATTTGAGGCTCGTCAGTGTGAAGCTGTTATCTTAATGCTTTTTAGTATGCTTGTGATTAACTTTTTAAATATATCATGGATGTTTAAGAACTCTCTTTCAATAGTAAATCTGTCCTCTTAAAATAAATCTTATTGGATTGGACCCAGCGAGTATTGAGGGCGGTGGTCGTGAGAGAAAGTAGCAGTAATTAGCATATGTCAGTGGAAATGCTAGTTGAAAAATTCACAAAAGGTGTAATAGGTTTTCTAGCCGTTCTTCCTTTCTCTTCAGCAAAATTGAAGCAGTATTTTGTTTTGTTTTTCCAAATTCATTGCACTAGTATGAAACGTAAAATAATAGTATGACACATAGCTTTTTTCTTTACACACACACACACACACACACACACACACACACACACACACACACCATGTTTCCCCGAAAATAAGACTCTATTTTATATATTTTTTGCCACCAAAAAAGGCACTAGGTCTTATTTTTTGGGGTGGGGTGGGGGTGGGATGTTGTTCAGTGACTCACCTCACTTGCGCGCGTCGCCCCTGGCCGCCTTTTCACTGTCAGAGGCCTTCAGGAACTTCTGCGGTCGGCAAGGCTTTCCTGAAGGCCTCTGCAGCCAATATCAGAACTGTGGATCAATCCAGAGCTCTGTTATTGGCTGCAGAGGCCTTCAGGAAAGCCTTGCTAACTGTGCCAGTTGCAGAAGAAATGGGCTGGCAAGGCAGGTGTTGGGGTGTGCGAGGCCTGCAACTGTCCGAAGGTAAGTAGTAGAGCAGCTGCATGCCCCCATCCCCACCCTACCTTAATTTTTACCCATGCACCCTGGAGTGGACGGGGTCTTAATTAGGACTTATTTTGGGGATAGGGCTTATATTGGGCATACGTGTAAAAATCACTTTCGGGATAGGTCATTTTTTGGGGAAACGGTAGAGAGGGAGGGAGAGAGAATGTACATGTACTGTATATATGTATGCATATATTTTTAGAGAACTACCTATTGCATCAGCAGACTGTCTGTATCCAACAGAGTCGAAATAGATTGGGTTAGTAATTAGTTCAAGTTTCTTGAGCCACTGGTGGAAGAATAGAAATCAGCATCAAAAGGAGAAGTACACATCAGAATTGGCAGAGCCACTGCTTTTCTTTGAATTGTTAATGTGGTCCCTCGTTTCACTGAAAATGAAGATGGAGATCTTTAAGGCACTGTCCTGCTGGTCTTGCTCAAATCTTACAGATTTGAGACATGGGCATGGTTAAATGCAGGCCTGAACAAGCTTGATGGTTTCCTAATGTGACACCAACAACATCCTCTGGAATTTCCCTCCACAACTGTCTGAAGGTACTGTAACAATGAGATTCAGTAAATAACCTTCCAGAGAGGTTGAAATACAAACATAAAGATTAAGATGGTTTGGACATGACTGCAGAATGGAAGAACATCACCTTCACAGACCATTGTGGAAAAAGTAATCCACACAGGAGAAGTTTCAGTGAACAGCACCAACAAAAATATGGCCAAAGCAAATTGAAGAAGGACTGGAAAAAACCTAAGACTCAACTTAAATGTTACAAAATAAGCCACCCACAATTGGAAAACATACAAAACCAATGTAACAATGTAACAGCAACATATTGACTCTGAGGTTAACATTGTCCAGATGCTTACTAAAGAAATGAAAATCAAACCTAAAATTTGTGATGGCTATTTACAATTTAAGGGATATATTGATAGTCTAGACTTTATGACTGATAGCATAAGAATGAATTTGGCAACAGTCTTTAGAACAGATTTCCATTTATTGAATGAAAGATGTCAGTGTTGTCTGCCAGTTCTATATTGGGATTAACACAATTTTAGAGGCCACTGAGAAGGTGGTGTAAAGATTAATATAATTTTAGGTGCTACTGCAGTGCTAGTGTAAAGAGCCGCATTGGCGCAGTGGTTAGAATCAGAGCTGTGGAGTCGGGAGATAAATGTTCCGACTCCGACTCCGACTCCTCAGTTTTTTGTACTTCCGACTCCGACTCCGACTCCGACTCCCCGACTCCGACTCCGACTCCTCTGTATTAATATGCGAATGTATTTTATACATTCCTTGAAGGAAAGAAAGGCAACATACATGTCATTACCACAGGACTACTGGCTGGGAAGCCAACAGTCTACTGTATTGAACAGTTTAAGCAAAAGACAAACACAATGAAAACAACAAAGTTTTATTAATTTTTTTTTATTAATTTAATTAATCAAGTTGCTGGATAGTAGCAGCAGGCATAAACATCAGGAACAGGAACTTTACCAGTTCAAAAATACAAACCACATTATTTGGTTGTTTTAGAACAAAAACAAAGCTTATCTATATGAACCAAAAACAAAATCTGTAAAACCTAGAAATGGTTTATATTAATCTTGAAATGTAGTTATAGGCTTAGCAAATGCAAATCAATTCAATGTAGAGTTCTAAGGAAGAGAATTGCCTCTGCCAGATCCTCTTTCATAGAGGCTCTTAAGTCAGACTTTATTATTTTTAGGGCTGAAAATAATCTTTCGACACTGACTTGGGTGGGTGGCATTGCAGTAACTATTCTGGCCACATCACTAACGATCTCTGGATAAACAAGGATGGCTTCTTCAACAGTAAGTTTTGATGAGCGATCATACTTTTCAACTTCTTTTAGTGCTTTATAAAACTCCTGTTGGAATTTTTTTATTTGGACATTTACTGGTTCTGTAACGCTTATGCGACGTCGCTTTCCTTTAGCAACTTCCATTTTGTCTAAGAAGGAATCAAAGTCTAATTCTTCGTTTGAAGAAGATGATTCTGAGTTACCACTATTGCTTAAAAGAACTCCATCCTCCTGTGGAGGTATTTCAGGTCGTAATCCCTTCATGCGAACTGCTACATCATAGAGGGCCTTTTTCCCAGTAGCAATCTGTTTACTGTTCAATAAAAGTCGGCTCATTGGGTCGACATAAATAGCCGCTAACAAGATTTCATTTTCCAGCAAAAGACACTCTCTTTTCATCATTGAAGATGCAATGCCCTCAGCTATTAACCCTCCATTTTTGTTCAGGCGATATAACAGGCTCTTCCATTCCAAGAGGAATTTACCCGGGGTTAGATCATCACATTGCAACCTCTTGGTGACAGTGAAGGGGTGAGAAAGAAGGTTCTCCAGCTCTTTTGTTTGTGTCCACTGGCTTGCAGTTAATGCAAGATTTTCATTGTCCATTTCTTCTATGAAGTCTTTAAGTTCAAGCAAACGCTTCACCATTAAATAAGTGCTTCCCCAGCGAGTTGTTTGATCCAAAATGGCTCCTTTTCCTGCACGTCTTTTCAAAATTGCATCTGTTTTTGGGGCCCTGGCTGCAACAGTTACTTGCCGTAATTTGCCAATTAATGTAGCTGCATGGCGATCTTTTAATCCATCTCTTATGGCAAGTTGCAGTGTATGAACAGCACATCGCATATGATGAATAGTAGCAAGCTTCAATGCTTCTTCAACAAAGTTGTCTAAAAAAATGTCAACATTCTCTTCAGTTTCTAAACTTTCTCTAATACTTGCAGAGCTGTCTTCCTCTAAGTCTAATATCTGTTTGATACCTTCTTCATCTGCCTTCATCTTCTCAATTGTGCTCAACATGTTAGAAGCGTTATCTGTCACAACACATAAAATCTGTTCCTTTTTAATTTCAAAATCTTCTAGAACACCCTCCACTAACTTCTGAAGGTAATCACTGGTGTGATGTGCCTGAGTGTCCTTTACTCCGAGGGTCCGTGTTATTGTTTTGTTATTTTCATCCACAAATCTAACATTAATAGCGAAATAATTGACTCTGTGACGTGTGCATGCATCCATTTTAAGGAAGACAAAACGTCCTTTCATAACTTTCTGTAGTTCTTCCTTTTTACATTTGGCCTCCTCAATTATAAGTTTCCTTATACTTTCTCTTTCCAGAGAAACACCAAGTTTTTTTGCCATTTCTCCATTTAGGCCTAAAAAGGCTGTCTGTGAAAAGAAGGATAGTGGTACACTATTCTTTACTACCATTTCAATAATGTGGTGTTTGAATTTTTCTGGTGTCATCCTTATGGTAACTTTGTCAGATATAAAGAATTTTCTTATTTGTGATTGTTCTCCAGTAGATTTCTGAACGTTTTTTGTCACAGAAGTAGATGCAATGTTTTCATTGCTATCTTTCTCATTCACGGCTTCTAACACTTTGGGATGAAAACGCTGTAAGTGTCTTTTCAAATTTGATGCTCTTGTAGGTGCATTTTTATCAGGCCCACTGAAACTGCTAATTTTTGCATCACATTGTTTTTCACCATCATCATCTTTTCTAATACATTGGCACACGTAATGTTTTCCATCACTTGATAATGCAAAGTGCTCATAAACAGTAGACTTTGTTGTGTTTGTTGTTAGCAGTCTTTTTGCCATTGTTTAGGATGCCTCTTTCCCTAAAATATAAAATATGTTATACTAACTGGCATATAATTAGATTTTTAATATCAACATACACAGTCTTGTAAGTTGTACGTACATGGCTTTATACAAACAAATAAGCTATATATCCCAGCACTAAACCTAGACATGATTTGTCCTATACAATATAAACACTTACAGTTGAATCCAAGAAGCTGTTCCACCAAGTTCTTCTAAGCCAGTGGTTCTCAACCTTCCTAATGCCGCGACCCTTTAATACAGTTCCTCATGTTGTGGTGACCCCCAACCAGGGGTGGGTTCTAAATTTTTTTACTACCGGTTCTGTGGGCGTGGCTTATTTTGTGGGCATGGCTTGGAGGTTATGTGACTGGGTGGGTGTGGCTAGCTGGTCATGTGACCGGGTGGCCATGGCTATGTGTATAGAGGGCTGAAAAAAGTCATTTCTGACAGGTCCTCGCACTTTTGACTGGTCCTCACACTTATGACCATCCTCACATTTATGCCCGTGCAGCATTTTTAACAACCATGTCACTCATTTCACAACTGCTTCTCTTCACCATGGTGACAAGATAGGGCAAAAACGTAAAATGTGAGGACAGTCGTAAGTTCGAGGACTGGTCAAAAGGGAGAGGACCAGTCAGAAATAACTTTTTCAGCCCTCTGAGTAGTCCATATACATAAAAGGATACAGCAATAGAGAGGGATGAAGGAAGGGAAGGGAAATTAGAGTAGGAGTGAGGGTAAGAGAGGGAGGAAGAGAGGAGGAGAAGGAGAAAGGAAGAGGAAGTAGGGAGGAGAAGAAGAGGGTGAGGAAGAGAAAGTAAGAAGGAAAGAAAAGAGAGAGGTGGTAGGTTTGAGGAGAAAGATTGCTGTACAATAAAAAAGATGAAAGGGAAGAAAGCCAACCCCAAACAAATATAAAGATATTAAGATAAAGAATGAATTGTTAAACTTTAAAGAATAAAAGAGAACAAATATGAATAAATAACAATAATTAGAAACACACATACAAACATACAATGTATTTTCTTTGAACAGAGTATTTGGCCGGTTCATAAATTTAAACAGTGTTTAGTCATTTCAATTAAATTTACAATTTCTATATTTCCTTTTTGCCATATTTATTCCTCATCTATTTTTGTAAAAAACCAATATTACCCTTCATCCTCATCTCTAATCTTAATCAAATTCAATTTTTCCCTTCTATTCTATATTATACCCCTTCCCATTGTCATCTATTTTTATATCCATCCTCACATTGGTTAATTATGTAATATTACAGTTGTTTAATATGAATTCAACATTTTAATATAAATCAATTAGTTATATAACTACCTTTTTTGTATATTAATCAATATGAACATGAATATTCCAATTATTTCCATGCAATCCAATTTCTTACAAATCAATTAATTATATTTACCAATAATAATAAACCAAATAATTTCCCCCATATATTCCTCCAAACCACAACTTAACCATTTCTGCTTTCAACACAATATACAATTAATAGTATCTCAATTATTACAATTCCCTAGTTAAATAGAGCTTTTTTTCTTTTGTGTTTTAAAATCTCCTTTTTTCCCTAAATTTCCCGTTGTTTGCACCTACCTTTTTTGGTGAGGAAAAAGAAAAGAAATCTGCCTGCCTAATTTTCTAACATGCAAAACCAACAGCCTGCTTTACTTTCTCTTTCGTTTTTCAGTATAGCTAGGGGGGGAAAAATCTGCAGTCTTTCCAAGCAAGCAAAAGAGCACTGAGCAAAACAGGTAGTTGGGCAGAAGCTGCTGCCTTCTCCTTTTTGTGTGCTGATCTGCTGCTGAAGATAGGGCAGTGGGAGGATCCAGGAAGGGGCATTTATTATAAAACATGATTTCCCTAGTAGAATCCCATAGTCATGTTTAAAGTTTAAGCTAACAATCAGAGTTTACAAGTTTTTATAGCCTTAGCTGAATGACAGCAGTTTTTCCAATGGTTTACAGCTTCAGTCTTGAACTATTGACCCTCCATTCCCTTCACTTATGCAAGTGTCTCTAGTCCTGCAAAAAACATATTTACTTAATCCCTTATCAGTGAGAGGCTAGGTTACCCATGGGCGCTGCGTTCCCTGTAACAGCAGAACACAACACTATGGAAAGTATAAGTATTGCCACTCCTAATTGTGCGTTGCGTGCCTTATAGTGAAGCACATGAAAAGCATGCTTCTTCACGGTCACTTAACGTGTTCATTTTGCGGTTACGTGAGGCACTGCATGCATTGGTCTTTATTCTTACAGTAGAGAAGTCATTAATTATAACTTTTTGTGAATTGGGACATTTAAACTTGCTTTTTTTAAAATTCCAATCTAAATTTAGTAGGAGTCGGAGTCGGAGTCGGTGCATTGTTTGCCGACTCCGACTCCGACTCCAGGTACCCAAAATTTCCTCCGACTCCGACTCCTCGACTCCGACTCCGACTCCGACTCCACAGCACTGGTTAGAATGCAGTACTGCAGGTTACTTTTGCTGACTGCCGGCTGCCAGCAGTTCGGTACTTTGATTCTTACTGTCTCAAGATTGATTCAGCCTTCCATCCTTCCGAGGTGGGTAAAATGAGGAGCCAGATTGTTGGGGCAATATGCTTACTCCACAAACAGCTTAGAAAGGACTGTAAAGCACTGTGAAGCTGTATATAAGTTTAACTGCTATTGCTATTGCTATTGCTAAAGATACTATTGCCACTTAAAACAGATGCAACTCTGACAACCTATATTAAACATATTAAAGTTACAACTGAAATCACATAGGATTTTCTCAAATGAGGGTAAGAGAACTGAAAAATGAGCCCCAGTCATATTTTTATCAATTCATTTCTTTTAAAAGATAAAAAAAATAAAATAAAATCGGATGTTATTTGACTATCCTGAAGCAACCAACCTGAGGTTCCCCCCCAGATTTCTAATATCTGACTCATTTTTAAGCTGGTTGTAATGTAAGACACTTTATAGAATTCTATGATGCTGTAATCATTTCATTTTGTACTAATACATTTTACAGCACTATGTTCACCTGCCAACATACACAGTCAATCCCAAATTTGCTGAAGTCTTCAATTGCAATTAAGTAGCATTCACCTAGCAATTACATTTGCTATTTCAAATGGAAAATAACCATTAATGTACTATTCACCTGGGAAGATGTTGGTAGAATTTCTGAGTTTTAAAATAAATGATATCGATCCAGTAGTGTAAGATGATTTTGCAAGAAGCCAATTAGTTAAGCATGTTTTTTGACTGAATCTGACACTAAACAATTTGTCTCAAAGTATCACTTTTCAAAGGATGCACCAAATTCTGTAAAAGTCACAGTTGCAACTTTTCAAATAGGGAGTCAATTGTTTTTATCCCACATCATTCAGAACTACATATAATCCAATTTTTCAATCATGAAATGAATGTCCCCATTTCACAGCTTCTCTGAATCATGTAAGGAGCCCACAGTGGAAGAATATATGGTGGTTTGGGGAGGGCAGGACACATACTACATGCAAGTAATCCATGATTGAGAATTGGCTTAAGGTTTTAATGCAATGATTATTTAAATGATATAGCTTATTTTAATGTTTGAAACACTAGAAAGAACATCTGTGTGGTGAACACTGCAAAAATAAAATATTATTATAAAGAGCAGACTGAGTAGAGCATAAGATTCATTGCATTATTATAAGAACAATTAATTTACAAGGGTGATTATTTGGTGGGTTAGTATTTTCTTCTCTTATAAACAATATTTTTGAAGTCAGTAATCACCACATTTAGTTCCAATTCAGTGGATCACAAATGTTATATAGTTTCAAGGTGCTTGGTATCATTTCACACACATGATTATGACTCCAGTGGTTTTAATATACCTTTGAGACTGTAAACTACTAGGCATAAAAATCTAAAATTGGACTCAGTTGAGTCAAGTATTTTAAAAAATTGACCCAGTGTGATGATCATTCCTAGCATCTGCAAAGCTGTCATGCTTGATTTGGTCAGTACATCTTGCTTGGATAGTCTGCGCTTGAATTCTCATTTTCTGTGGTAGAATTAAAGCATGCCCAGATAATTAAGCAAATTCTTTCCTTGAGGCTCATTTGAAAGAAAAAGTAGTGGCAAGTATTTTGTATTAGTAAAGATTGGGAGGGGGTGGGGAAAGGACTTTCATAAATATGTGTTTATAAATTCCTTTTTTTTCCAACATCTTGAAAAGTATTAATAATCAATTGTGGCCACTGAATTCACCAATCCTTTTTGGGGGTAAGGTCTGTTAAAATTAAGTTATAAATATTTTGTGAAGAAAAATAAAGTGTGTAGGGAAGAATAGGGTAAGTGTGTAGGGAAGAACCAAAAATAGTGTTTAACTTATTAATTAAATCCTCCATATTATAACAGATTTTAAAGTTTGTTTGAATTCTGCAATTATAATTGTACCACAAATAAGAGCTTGGAAGTCAGTTTTCAAAAAAATGAAGATCCAGAAGGAGATTTTTTCTCCCCAATAAGCTATAAATTGCAGTTTACCTGCATTTTCATAGATTTACAATTTACAGATTCCTGCTGATATTTGCTGTGAGAAGAAAAATGTGAGAGTTGCCTAATTTGACATAAGATTATTAACAATCAGAGGCACAGTTTTCTAATTAAGAAGTACAGTTACAAAGTACAGGTAGACTTTACTTAACAACTGTTAAGCAACTGTTTAGCTACCATTCAAAGTTACAGTGGCACTGAAAAAGTAACTTTACAACCAATCCTCACATTTACAACTGTCATAATCTCCCACAATCACATAATTCCTATTTGCATGTTTCACAACTGGCCTCTGACAAACAGAGTCAATGGAGAAGCCGGCAGTAAAATCACAAGTCATGTGATGTTTCATTTAATGACCTGTGGTGACTTGTGTAATGATCAAATGGGAAGTGACTTAAGTCAGATGTAATCATGGGATGTTTTGCTTAGTGTCTGTGTTGCTTAGCAACAGAGTTGCCGATCCCAGCTGTAGTCACGAAGCAAGGACTGCCTGTAAACACAATCCTCAAAACTGAAAAAAAAGGAGAAGAGGAGAAAATTTCATTTATGGTACCCTATCATTGAGACACAGGATAAGAAGTTATAATGTAAGGAGAAGAACATTTTCACTTCCTTCCTTCCTTCCTTCCTTCCTTCCTTCCTTCCTTCCTTCCTTCCTTCCTTCCTTCCTTCCAGGGGCCTTGTGTACATGATGAAGCAACTGGTCTATCTCTGTCTGGAAAACCTGCACTGCAGGCCTTGCTCTATCATTGCCATTTCTATGAGCATTTGAATGAGATGGTGAAGGTATGCTACCTGGGCCGGTATACATTTGATGTGAATTTTTCCTTGGGAGATCAGCTGGTATCAACAAAGAATGGCATGAATGGTAAGTGATATTTCCAAGAATTCATGTAGTGTGAATCTCACTGCTCTTTCCCATGTTTTCAATAATTTCTTCTCATGATGGCAGTTTTAATTATGTGACAATTGAAAGTATTGTCCTCTGTAAATATGTAACACTACAATACTTATTCATTTCTAAAGTAAACAAAACCTTGCTCCTTAATCTAGTTCAGTGTTCAGGGTGCAGTTAGGTTAAAAAATGTGTTTGTAGTTAGAGGTAGAAAAGGAAGGGTTATTTTTGGTTTTTTTAGTAAAGGTTATTTATTCTTTCTCATTATGAAAAAGAATAATTGACTGTGTGGAATTTCTAAAATGTATATATTAATTAAAACCTTAAGGAGAATACATCTGTAATGTAAAGAAAGGAAGAGGCTGAAAAAATGGCAAGAAACTGCCTACAAGAAATAGACTGGTAGTTTATTTCTCTTTGTGACTGTGTTAATGATGTCCTGTGAGAAATTCCATACTGGGTTTATGAAATACTTTTTCATTTCATGAGAATTGTTGGCAGCACTCCATAGTGCGCAAGGGCCACTTCATATGTATTCTTTGAAGGGAACGTAGTGGAAACTATCAATTCTCAGTGCATCATGGAGATTTGTTTGGCAGACAATTAGGTTGGATACACAAAGTAAACAGTTGGTGGCTTATTGCTGTCTCTTGTATAAAATGATAGGGAACTTGTTGCGGCTGCGTTCTTTGCAATCAGCATTCCCCCTCTTCTCCATCCTGCTAAATCAAGTGTACCTTCACCTTAAGTCTATTCACTGTTGGGTAAATCAATATCTCAGAGCGTAAGATTATACACAACAGTTTGTCATCAATTTTATGGCATAAAATGCTTATTAGTGAAGATTAATTACCATGTCCCACACTTCGGCTTCACAATTCAAGGTGCAGAATATGCAAACTATTGAAAAAAAATTGAAAATATTTCTATATTTATAAAGAAAAACCTTTCTAAGCATTTCACACACTGTTGACTTTTGCTTACTGGATAATGAAAGGGGCTGTTTAAAGGTTAAAAACAATTAAGAAGGTCTAGTTAGGTCAGTTGTGTTTTCTTAGTGTTATTAACCAAACCACAAACTCTGGTTGCCTGGATGAGGTTTATGGATTACCAAGTTATTCTTTGATATCTTGGACACCATAGCTCACTATCTACCGCAGTGGTGAGTAACTGGCCCCTTTATGATAGTGAACTTCAACTCTCAGAATTCCTGAGCAGCCAAAGTGGCTCAGGGATTCTGGGAGTTGAAGTCCACAGGTCATAAAAAGGGCCATAGCTACCCACCCCTGATCTACAGGGAAGAGTAAACTATGCCCAGATTTACTCTTGCTTTTGAAATTATGGAGGAAGCATGGCTCATCTTGAAATTACATGAAATGCTTCAACAGGATGAAAAGGTATTGGTGGAAAGAGTAAACTTTTATAAGCATGGATTTCCTCTGTCTCCCTTTTCCAGACTTTGAAGATTCTCTTTCTGCGTGGAGAGTCCAGAATGGTGGGAACCAGTCTCCAAGTACTCAGTCAACTACCGATACTTGGGTGAGTTGAACATACTGTCAAATGGAATAGTCTGGAGAACTAGGATTCTGTTTTACCACCTGTGTTTCTTCTTGACAGTTTAATTATTTTTTCTGTTTTTTAATTCCTCTTTTACTTACATTCAGAACCTTTCACCTTCCAACAGGCAATGTTAAAAATACTTGTGGATGTTTTCAGTGTGGAAGGCATCCAGTAATTTTTTGTTAGGAAAAGTAAAAAATACTTTTATTTCCAAAAATGGAGCTCTGTCTAAAAAAATGTTACTGCATGCCACAATATTTTCTTGTATGAGAACTTTTTCTATTAATAATTTCTAGAATTGTTTCTATACCTGACATTAGACAAATTAGCATTAGCTATTGATGGTAAGGCAAACCAAGTTTTTTCTTCTCCTAAAAAAATTGACTCATGTAGTTAATTATTTTATATTAAGTAGGTCTGTAGTCTTAAGGTGACCAGTGACAATTAGTTTATTCCAATTTCATTTCTTTCAAGAACAAATACAGAAACAATATTCAAACTGTCTTGTGCTTTACTTTGCTCCTGAACCTTGGAACCGAAAAAAACATGGCCCCTCTCCTGAATGGACTGGTTTCCATTTTGCAATGACTAGATCTGCTATCATACTATTTTTCACCAACTAACTACCTACACTAGCTAGTGAGTGTTCTTGAATCACAGAGGTTATTGAAAATTCCTTGCCTGTGGCTTTTAACCTTTTTCAATAAATTTTAATTATTTGGTATTCTTGTGAGTTTTTCTAAGTGGTAGGGCGAAGCCTGACAGGTAGGTACTCTGAAGTAACCTTGCCATGTTCTCTGGAACAGAAATGTGCTTGTGGCCACCAGGGTGTACACACATTTTTGTGTTTGACTAGCTCTGTGCTGGATTCTTTAATTTCATCATTGTCATCATTGCTGAGAAGTTACTGTGCTGAAAAGCAAAGCAAAAAGCTGTAGCATCTTTTGTTATTTATAGTATGCTTCTGGGCCCTCCATAGGCTGCTCAGATAATAGAAATGAAAACATCTTATTTCCCATGTGTAACAAAATGGGAAAGGAAATGCTTTAAATGGCATAGTGCTTAATGGGCACAAGTTATTAATTAAATTGAAAGTGCCTTAAATGGCTCTCTTGTTCCTTGTTGCACACTTAGCAAAGAGGAGGGGGCATTTGGGTTGCATTGTGTTATAAAGGAATTCCCAACCATTCTATAAGGCTCTAGAAACACAATCATGCTTAAATTAGAGGTTTTATTACAAATTCTTATCCCTAGTTCTACGAAAGAGACTCAAGTTTAAATGTCAATAGAACTGGTTGAGTTTGGCCTCCATGATGACCCTGGATATGACTCTCAATGACTCATGTGTTAGATTAAGTTTTTATAGGTCAATTATACTAAGATTATATGACCCAACACCATGTTTCATGTATAGCCGCCATCTTTTTCCAAATACAGTTCAGTATGGTGATTATGACATATAGAAGCTTATAGACTATTTGAAAGAGTCAGTTTGGTACAATGTTTAAAGTACTGGGAGACCATTAATTCTAGTCATGCCATAGGCATGAAGTCAACAAGGTGAATTGAAGCGAGTATGTCTTTTTCAGACCTAGGAAGAAGACCACAGTAGCAATTCACTTCTAAAAAATCTTGCCAAGAAAACTGCAGGGCATTCACCAGGAATCAGCCTGACCCAAAGGCATGTGTGTTCACATAACACACTGCACAAGCGCAACACACACAATATTTGAAGCATCATATTCAGAAAATACCTTCTCCTTTGCCTCCTTAGCGTGCCAAATGTATCAAATGTATTTGGTGGGAGTGGAGAAGGGGATGGCAGGATGTTTTTCCCCCTCAATGTCTGTTCTCAGACTTTCAAACTCATTGCTAAGAGAGGCAAGACTCTTTCCTGCTTTACTTTTCTCCCTACAAGTAAAGACAATATTTGGCTACAGAAATTTTGTTGAGATGATTTACTTGAATTGAATCCCATGCAATTTTCTTTCTTTGTTTACTCCATGCTTTGAATTCCTTTACAATAGTCTGAATTTATTTGACAATAGTCCCACTTTTATCATTTTGTATTGCTGCTAGGCACTATGAGCACCATTTGGGCGAAAAGATGGGGAACCTCAGCTAAAGAACAAACAAAAATGCATATTAAATAAAGTTCTTGGTTCTTCTTAGATAATTTCAGCATCACTATCACCGGCATGTGCTATGGAAGTAGAAGCACCCTCTTCGCCAGCTGTTAGTCTTATTCACGATGCATCATTGAACCGACTCGTAACTCAAGGTTGGATACTCTTGAGAACTATATTAAACAAGTTCATTTCTTAGCCATGCTATGTACACAGTGCATGCTAGAAATTTTGGAATGGATTGTCCAAACAGCAGTCGTCACCTGGTAGCTTATTTTTGAAACTCACAGGTGATCAAGGCATGGGGTGGAAAAGATTAGCTCTGCACACTTTTCAGATATCAGGAGCTCTGTTTTGAAATACAATGTGTTTTATCATTTTAAATATTCCAAATGGACAAAACTTTTGGCTTGTATTGCCCTAGTCCTATGATTCTTACTGGACTGTTGCATATTGTTCTATTTATCCTAACAGAGGAATGTTCAGTTTAGGAAACAGCAACTGGCGGGTTGGGTTTTTATGGAAACAATTGGCACAGGAGTTGTTTTGAAGCTTCATGTAGCGAATAGATTTGATTGATTCTCTGTGGTTCACGTCAGAGTGAGGAATATATCTCCAGAGTTTCATGTGAATCCACATTTCATGTCGCTTATTTCTTTTGGATGTTGTGTTCTAGGTCAGAGTGACACAACCACAACAACATCTTCAAGTCCACATGTTTCCCCAGAGTCTGTCATTAGACCTAATCAGTGTATGGTAGTCACACCTCCTCTCCTTTCAGCTGTGTGTGGCGTGTTGGACAACCTGCTTGTTGTTACTCCAAAAGAGACTACAATTGCTCTTCGGAGAGCACATACACTAACTGCTCTCAGTAGGTAAGAGATCAATAACTCGGGAGCTTGCAAATAGACTGTGACAAATGATATCTCAAGCTTTGTTATATATATATATTGATAAACTGTTGAGTGTTCTGAGAATTCAAAAGTAACAAACCAGAAGAATCCCTTCCTGAAAATGGAGCAAATCTGGAACATCTTGAAGGGCTGAAATTGATGGGGTTGGAGCCAGTATGTGTTCAGGCCAGAAAGAACTGTTGCATACACATTGGAGGCCTCTTAATCTCAGGTGTTGCAAAAAAAACCCAAAATCCATTGAGTTGAAAGGCTAGGAGGAAAAGATTAAAAGAAAGAGAGAGAGAGAGAGAGAGAAAGAAAGAAAGAAAGGAAAGAAAGAAAGAAAGAAAGAAAGAAAGAAAGAAAGAAAGAAAGATTTGATTTCTGAGATAGATATATTTTTGTATTAAAGAAATAAATATTATTTATTAAACTTATATGCTTTCTCTATATGACTTCTTGCTTGCTTGCAATAATGAAACTCCTCTAAGCCCTGATAAGTCAGTGAAGCTTTTGCAAAATTGATATTTTGGAGGGTTTGACAGTTTTTAACACTTCCATATTTATTGAATTAACAGTTGATCAAAATAAAAAGTAACTATAGTTACTTTTGTAACTATTGTAACTAAAGCACGTAATTTTCAACTGTTTTCTGACTTCTTAAAACCTGTATACAAAAAGTAAAACAATTTTCTGACTCAGTCATATGCACTAAATTCGCATCATCCATTAATAGTGTACTATATTTTCTAAACTTCTACACTGAGGCAAATGCTTAAAGTGCACAGTGAAATACATTTGCATATTAAATCTACTTGAGACATTATTTTACTTTATTATCCAATGACTACAAAAGTAAGATTAAATAAAATAAAATATATTAACTTTAATAAAAGAGTCATTATACAGATATCAAATCAACATCAATAATGTGTTAACATAAATAAAATAGCTGTTGATGTTAAAATTATTTTTGTTAAAAGTATGAGTTTGGAAGTTCTAAAATTAGCTCTACCAACCATAGAGTCATAAAATAACTAGGTATCTTAATGCAAATAGTTTTGCTATTTTTGTTAACCAGACTTTGTCTATAACAGTTCCCAAACCCTCCATGGGTTCTGTTTTTGCCCTCCCCGGCATCCAGAAGCATTCTGCCCGCCAAAAATGAGCCCATTTTTGGCCTCTGGAGGCCTCTGTGGGTCCCATTTTTGCGCTCCCTGGCATCGGGGAGACCTGTAGAGTGCTTCTGGATGCTGAGGAGGGCAAAAATGGGACCCACTGAAGACTCCGGAGGCCAAAAGCAGGCCTGTTTTTGACTGGCAGAGTGCTTCTCGACGCCGGGGAGGGCAAAAACAGGACCCACAGATGGTTCGGGAGGCCAAAAACAGGCCCGTATTCACTCTATAAGATGCACAAACATTTCCACCCACTTTTTTTGGGGGGGGGGGAAGTGCATCTTATAGTCCGAAAAATATGGTATATATTGGTTCACAGTGCTTTACAGTCCTCTTTAAGCGGTTTACAGAGTCAGCATATTGCCCCCAAGAATTTGGGTCCTCATTTTACCAACTTTGGAAGGATGGAAAGCTGAGTCAACCTTGAGCAGCTCAGGATCGATCTCCCGGAATGAGCAGTGAGTTAGCCCTGCAGTACTGCATTCTATTCATTGCACCACCACGGTTGATGGTACTCCTATGCTTTCTAAGAAGGCATAGAAACTGTATTGGATGTGACTGGACTGGTTGTGTGCAAACAGACACTGAGTTCAGATAGACAAATAAGTAGCGCGGTATTCTTAAAATAGGAATTAAAACTTATTATGGACCAGGTAGCCCTTCCTTTGGAGGATCGTGTACGCAGCATTTAGGCCTTTAAGATTAAAGCTGTTCCTTGCTGGCCGATGGTGTTTTATTCAAGTTTTGACTAATGGAGGATTTATATGTCCTCCATGGAGAAATTAATCTGGTCACAGAATTCCATATCTCTGTCCTTCTGTATCTAGCTAACGATATGAAATGGCCACATCTTTGAAAAATTCAGAACATGCAATTTCAGTACTCAGGTTGCTTTTTTTTTTTTTTTTTTTTGTATGCATTTTATAGGCAATAAAACATGAATCTCAGGGCTCCCACACTCAGTTTATATGCAAATCCAGCTCCTATCTGCTGCTGGTTCTTACCTGCAGATCCCCAATATCTAAAGCAGTGCATCTGTGAGGATGCCAGCTATCCTCTGAGTCTGATCTGACTGCATGTTATGTGTCCCACATTCTAGCAAAGGGAAACTTGATGGGTTCGTAGCTCATATGTGTATAACAGCAACCAGGATGTGGAGCTTCCTCCATAACAAAATAAGACTTATTTTATTTGCTTTTTAGGCAGTAGAGAAAACAACATCATTCCTTCCATATAATTTTAATTGCTTATGCTGCTGTCTGGGTTTATTATTATTTCCTTTTTTGTAGCTTCTATATTTTAATGCCCTTGTTATATGTACCCTTTTATTGACTGGGGTGAAATCCTATTGGTTTCTAAATAAATGTATGCTGGTGATTTCCCCTTTATAGTGGATAAGAAGGAAGGTTCATACTAAACAACAACTTGCCTCTTATTAATGCAGGCCATGGTGTGAGTAACCAAGACCATTGTTTACGATCGGTGCTGGAGTTCATATTTATTTCTGTTAACATATCTGTCTTTGTTTTTGTTAGTCTTGTAAATTCTGCCTTGCTGGAGAGATACATCTTTGAAGTGAAAGCTCCTCCGTCTTGGCCATCTCATAAGGAATATTCCAAAATGCAGGTTGGTTGTGGGTGCTTGGTTCCTATTCCTTTCTATTGAATGGCTTAATTTGTCCGATGGTTTAACCTCTGTTTTTGAATTAAATTAATTGGCACTCTATTGTTCATTTTAATAACGATGTCAGGTTACCCAGACTTTATGGGTGTTTATTCTGAAAGCTGAGCATAATGTCTCCTAAGGGAGAGCTATGGTTCTCTTCAGTTGATGAGAATCTAGGCTATAGAATATTACTTACTATAGAAATAAAGTTTAACTACTTGCTTGTACCTTGAATGTGTCTCTGCACATGGAAAGAACATAATTGTGGAGGAGAAAAGTAAGAATAATGAGAAAAATGTTTCTTCAGAGGAACAAATGCTTCTTCATTTTACCTGCCCCTTCAGCATACTTCTGTTTCACCGCAACCCAAGGTGGCTTTCGACAACCTTAACAAGTTTTCCTTTCGTATTAAAAATGCTGTAGCTCATACAGCTGTTCCAGAGCTATCAAACTTCCTGAGCTGTTAAAGTTAGTGGCAGAGTCCAGAATATAAGAATATTGAGCTCGGTGTCTTTGCCTCCTGGGGAAAAAATGCCACACACACATACAAAAATAAAGCAATCTGGTCTATCTATTAGATATAAAGATACTGCTTGGTCAAGTGCCTGTTTTCTCTTTTACCTGAGTTCTTTTCCTGTGCCCTCTCTGTAATATCCATTCAGTTTTGACACTGTGGGCAGGGACTACCCTACTTTTTGATATATGTGGCATGGTATAGTTTAGAAAAAAGGACATGTTGTTAATGACAACACTTTTGTCCCTTTCCTATCAATATGCATGTCCTCTAAACCAGGGGGGCTCAAACTCGATTTCATTGAGGGTCGCATCAGGGTTGTGTTTGACCTTGGGGGGCCGGGGTGGGAGTGGCCAGCTCAACATCACTTGTGTCAGGGGCGCCTGTGGTGGCCCGAGTGCTCTGCCAGCGAAAACGGGCTCTCGAGTTCTGTTTTTGGCTGCAATGGCCTCCTGTAACCCTCTGCCAGCAAAAACGGAGCTCAGGAGGACAGCACGCAGCCCTCCTGAGCTCTGTTTTCGCTGGCAGAGGCAGCGCGGGTCGGTCCTTCACCATTTCCAGGGTGGTCCCATGGGCCAGATCTAAGCACCCCTGCTCTAAACCATCTTTTTAAAAGCTGGGCTACTTTTAAGACGTGTGGACTATAACTCCCTAAATTCTCCACTGCTCTAAACCAAACTACCTCCCACCCTTTAGCCCTATTCCCAGTCAGACCTATATTTTACTATCTTATACTGATCTCCAGCATAGTTAAGGTTGGTGTCAGTTCAGAAAACAAATGCCCTTTCTCAGAAATATCTGTTCAGAGTGTTCTTTCCTTCACGTTCACCAACAGGATATTTTAGAAGTAGAGGGGAAGTAGACTGTGTCAAGCAGCGTGGTACAAGAGATGGATCACTTCCCATTTGATGAAAACATGTCTCTCTTGATTTCTAGCCCGAAGTCATTCCATCAGGTTATTTATCTGAACTATAAGATACTTCAGTGTGCTGGTTTCCTTCTTCCTATAAACCGGGCAGGGATAGAGTTTGGCTCGAGTGGAGTAAAACACCCTTGAATAAATAAAATTCTTGATATAGGAAGCTGCTGTCATTTAAGCAATGCAAGCCACAGCATCTTATTCCTTGGAATCTTGCAGAACAAATTGGCATTTTAAAATAGTATGTTCAGGTGCTACATTTGTTTTAAGCGTGATAGAGGTTTAAAACAATAAATGGTTAATTTTTATTAGCATTATTACTTCCTAAACTTACATTAAATTTGCCCAGGGTGCTAAAGCTACGAAGAAGGCAAAAATAATTTCATCTTAGAATTCATGGGGTTTTCTTGCTGTAGCTGAGAAATAAGGAATGGGGAGTGAATAGCAAAGTGCAGGAAAGAAAGTGCTTGCGTGCTTAGGGATCTGTGTGCCGTAACATTTCGCTCCATCAATTATTCAGGACCTGCAGTGCCTTAGTTGATTGCTGTGTAGTTGTAAAACTCAGGTAACTGAATTACCGTTGTGCAACTGAATACAGAGAAGTGACATCAAAGCTCCTTTGATCTCCCTTCCCCATGTGAACCTTCTTGTGAATGGAAAGGAAGGTAAAGTATGAGCAAGATCAATAATATGCTCAATGAGCTTTAGCGTTTTCTTTTTAGAAAGAAGATGTATCCTTTTCCCTAGGTCTATTAAATCTAGTTCAAAGTGTCCCACTTGCAGAATAGAATAGAATAGAATAGAATAGAATAGAATAGAATAGAATAGAATAGAATAGAACAGAACAGAACAGAACAGAACAGAACAGAACAGAACAGAACAGAACAGAACAGAATAGAATAGAATAGAATAGAATTCTGATATTTTTAAGTTTTCCACATGTTTGCTGGTTCATTTGTTGAGAACTGATTCTTTAGCTTTTCAGAGTAGCTTCTTTTTGCTGCTCTGATTTCCCTTGTTAATACATTTCTGGCCTGATTGTACAGCATTTTATCACCTTTTTGGTAGGCTTCATCTTTGGAACAACGTAGCTGCTTAAGTTTAGCTGTGAACCAAGGTTTGTTATAACTGTATATTTGCAAGTTCCTGGTCGGTACATATAGGTCTTCACAGAAGCTGACATATGATGTTACAGTATCTGTGAGTTCATCTAAGTCTGCAGAGGTACTTTCGAAAACATTCCAATCAGTGCAGTCAAGGCAGGCCTGTAGCTTTAACTTTGCCTCCTCCGTCTAGGTCCTCACTGATTTAATTGTTTGTTTTGTGGTTTTAAGTCTTTGCCTGTAAGCAGGTACAAGATGAATCATGCAATGATCAGTGTGTCCCACAGCTGCTCGTCGTAAAGACCAATAAGCATCTTTTAGTGTTGTGTAGCAATGGTCTAAAGTATTCTTGCCTCTAGTGGGAACATCGACATGCTGAAAGTATTTTGGTAGCTCTTTCCTTAAGTTTGCTTTGTTTGGATACCTGACGTGAGCAACAGTTACGCCATAAAAATACTGAAATAATTTCTTCCACTCCCACCCCCACGGCAAAAACCTCTGTTTTTAATGATCTTTACAAATCGTGCAGTTTTATTCTCATGAGGGCAGGTATCAGGAAACAGGTGGAAATTGTTCCAATTTCCATGGCAATCAGATCATTCCTCCCTCTTCCACTTCTTCAGTTGCTGAACAAAGTGGGGCAGAATATCTGCATTCAGGTACCCCTCAGTGGTGGGATTCAAATAATTTAACAACCGGTTCTCTGCCCTAATGATTTCTTCCAGCAACCAGTTCACCAAACTGCTCAGAAAGTTAACAACCGGTTCTCCCAAAGTGGTGCGAACTGGCTGAATCCCACCACTGGCACCCCTCCCAAGCAAGCAGAACAAGGTCTGATAACTTTTCCAGGCAGTAAGACAAAATTTTGCAAGCACAGGTATAAAGAATCATTTTAAATGGCTTAAAGCCATGCAACAATGCTGAAAGCCTATAGATTTTTGCCTTTTTCAATGTTTTTTCCGCTAACTTTCTACTGTTATATACTGTCTTGAGCACGGGTGTCAAACTCGATCGCGTCATGTGACGCATCAGGTTTTTTTGCGCTTGCGGAACTGGGGTGGGGTGGGTGTGACCTGCACGTGACGCATCCAGCCCATGGGCCGCCAGTTTGATACCTCTGGTCTTGAGTAAATGAAATATGTTAAATAATTTATTCTACTTTTTACTTGGATACTCTTTTGTGCACAGATGAGTGTTGTCTAATGTACGGCTGCCATGTTGCCCACTCTAATAAGCTTGCTTGCATTCTCCTCCTGACTGTCATTAATGTGTGATTAATTGGAGTAATTAGGGTCCAGAATTAGAGAACCAGTTTGGGGTAATGGTTAAGGCATCAAGCTAGAAACTGGGAGGCCATGTGTTCTAGTTCCATCTTGGACACAAAGCCAGCTGGGTTACTTTGGGCCAGCCACTTTCTCTCAACCCTAAGAAGGAGGCCGTGTCAAACTACTTCTGAAACCCTTGCCAAGAAAACTTGTCCAGCAGCTTCCAAGAATCAGACACGACTGAATGGAAGAAAAAAAAAAAGGAGGGGGAAGAGGGGAAGAATGGGTCAAGAAGCTTGCAGATGTTCTAGTCATAAATTTATCACAGCGTCTCTTAGGCAAGCAAGGAGATTTGCCTGTTTGCATCAGATGGCCACCATTCCTTGGGCATATGCACCCATATTCATAGTGTTGTCAGTTTGAAGATATTGGTTGCTTTGGGAATACATCTGATGTATCTACGAGATGTTCGTATTGTATGCTATGTTTGGATTCTTTGATTTGTTGATTATAGAATGAAAAAGAGGGAGGGATAATAAAAGAAATTAATTACGTTTTAGATGTCTAGTACAAAGATTCAGTGTGCATCAAGCAATTAGGGCCAGAATTAGAGAATCGGCTTTAATAGATGATTTCTGTACAGTTTTTGAAAACATTGATATGGAAAAAAATGCTATGGCTTTCTACGGGGAAGGGATTTTCTATTTGAAAAATAAAAGAAATGTATCTTTTTGTTCTCAGTGATTAATGATAATTATGAAAATTTTATGCATGCTAATATTTTCAATTTACATAATTCCTTACTAAACAAGCAAACACTTTAATGAGGTAGTAATGCCAGGCTCTGATGCTATCTTCTGTTTAATTGTTTGTTAGTTTAACAGCATTTCTAGTTAACTTCAATTCAAAATACTGCAAAACTTTCTTTTTAGAGGAGCTTTAATGTGAGTGCCCAGCAAACAAAGTTCAGTAATGCACATACCAGTGGTGGGATTCTACCAGTTCGGACTTGTTCAGGTGAACTGTTAGCTCAGACTTTCAGCCGTGAGCGAACCAGTTCTCTCTTTCTTTGAAATGGGTCCGCCCACCTGCCCCTGCGTTATACTTACCTATATTTCTGCTTCCGAAGCTCAGTTGATCGAGACAGCAGAGTGGATTGGCGCTCCTCAGCTGTTTTCCTTGCTCTCAGCAATGCGGAAGTTCAATTTTTTGAAAACTGCACATGCGCATAGCACATACACACTCAAATATCTATGTATATAGAAAAAGAGACAGAAAATTAATAGGAAATATGTTCTTGTGTCAAGGTTTACATGTTGATATTATGTACATTACCAAAGTCTTGTGATAGGACAGTATGAAAGTTATTTTTATTAGTAAATAAGCAGTCTTAGTGGATTTTAATTCCAAATGTATTCTGGATTAGAGGCCTACTTTTTAAAGGTAGAATGCCAGCCCTATAGTTCTTTAAGGATTATTTAAAGATGTTTGGATGAGTGATTAAGGCATCAGCTAAAAACCAGGTGCCTGAGTTCTAGTCCCACCTTAGACATGAAAGCCAGTTGGGTGATTTTGGGTCAGTCACTCTCAGTCCAATTCACCTTGTAGGGTTGTCTATGGAGATTCTAAATCATCCAGACCATGCTTGTCCCAATTGCTTTTTCAAGAGACAACTGGAATTTCTGGTTTTTCTTTTCTTGGAGGACATTTTGCTTTTCATCCAAGAAGCTTCTTCAGCTCTGACTCCCCACCATCCAGTCAGAGCTGAAGAAGTTTCTTAGATGAGAAGCAAAATGTCTTCCAAGAAAAGAAAAACCAGAAAGTTCAGTTGCCTCTTGAAAAAACACCTTTGGGACACCTTCTAGGGTTGTTGTTGTGGAGGAGATAGAAGGAAGAAGATATGTTGGATATGTTAGCCACCTTGACTTCTGTGTAAAAATAATAAAGGCAGAATAAAGTTTTTTTAAAAAAAATAGTTGTAAAAATGTTATCCATATATCAGCATCTAATAATTTTGTGTTTTGTTTAAGCAGATTTTATTTCTACTGGAATTTGTTTCATCATTTTCTCAACTGTTGAGGTCATGTTTGTTGGTGGACACTAATCTTGTACTGCACGATGAGTTATTGAAGCCTCTTTTTGAAAAGTTCTTTGTGATTCTTTCCTTTAATTCCAAGGACAGCATAGGTAAGGAGCAGACATCTGAAAATTTTGTATAAAAGTTGTATGAGTTGATGTCAACATTTTGTTTTCTACAGTCTGGAAGCAAAGCAAAAGTATCACCATAACTCGGTGATACTTGTTGAAGGTTCAATATTTCCAAATGGGAATGGAAACTTTTCTACCTAAAAGATTATCCATATAGATAGTAACAGGGCTGGATGGAATAATGGCCTGGAAAGCTAATGCCCCCACCCCCAGATAGAATTCATGGTTTCCTGAGGAAAACAATTGTTTAAAAGAAAAAACTGATCTTCTGTGATTTCAGGAATCTTTCAAGAAAACCCTTTTTGCACTAGGATCTTCATGACAGCTAGAGGGAAGAAATAGTTTCTAATAGAAATATTCTGACCTCAAATAAGGATTGTTTCAAGCTCAGAACCCTTTTGGAAGGACTTCCAATAAAGTCATAACAGTCCATTTTAAATGTTGTTTCAGTTCTTCTCTGTGTTAATTAAGTGGGAATAGCACCAAGACTGCCATTTAATTTCTAGGCAACTAGATTTTAAGTCCCAGATAGGCCAGTTGCTTGCCATTGTTACCATATATTGTACAAAACTATAAGAACTCAAGAATACAGTAATATGCTTACTTACTTTGAAGATATCTCTTGAGTTATGTCTTGAAGATATTAATCGGTGAATACAGTCATAGTTTATGAATGCAAAACACAAAAATTTGATTAAATATAAAGACAGACATAAAAAAGCGAATATTAGAAGCAGATTATAACCACCTTCATTTGCATATATGTTATTAATTGTGACTTCATAATTTAATTAATTTAATTAGAATATCCATATATAATATTTGTCATCTCCTTGCCTCTAGGATGGTGTATAAGTCTTCTTCTTATGGAATGGATAGTTTCTTGTCTTTAGCTATACTTAAACAAGTTAAGGTGAGCTTTTACTTAGATGCTTACCATTTTTTTCCCCTTATGTTTACGTGGCAGGACCTGAATTATCATCTGCAGTTCATCGAACATGGGAAGACCTGCTTGTTTTTTTAGCTACACTGTTAAGAAAATGTGGCCATGGTGCACTACCGTTTGTATCTTTTGCGTTAGCAAAGCATTGGGCTTCTGTAATAGGTAATACGTGGTTTTAAAACAATGTTCTGCATAACAGTGTAAATTGTTTGACTTCTCTTTATCAGTTTTGATACCATGGATTATAGTATGCTTCAGGAATACCAGTCAAAAACGAGACTGTGAAGAATTGGGTTTCTGTTCCTATTCTTGATTGGGTAGATCTTTAAGAGGTTTTGTCTTTTTTAAGTATCGGGTAAATAAGCCCTATCCCAAAAATAAGCCCTAGCCTGATTTTTAAGCATGCGCCCTATCCCGAAAATAAGCTCTAGCTAAGAGCCCGTCCCTCCATCCCACTATCTGTGGAGTGGATTCACTGCACTCTCCTGAAACCATCTGCAGAAAAATCATCCCGTCTTGTCGAGTTGGCGTTTTGGCACAGTAACAGACTGAGCCTTGGGGCCTCAAATGGGTATCTTGCCTCTTTCCTGTTGCAGGAGTAGAGTGAATAAGCATGGATAGATAAAGCTAGAGGAGCACTGGAGGGCGATGTGGGACGGTAGAGGCGAAGTGCACCCAACCTCCTGCCTCATCTTGTGATGGTGGCACCGGCCTGCTGGACGTGCTACGCAGCCACCTGTGTGAAAAAATAAGACATTCCCCAAAATAAGGCTTATTTTGAATCCCAAAAGAAAATAAGATTGGGTCTTATTTTTGGGGTAACATGGTAGATCATTCAGAGGTTTCGTTTCTTGGATTGAACAATAGCAGAGATGAAGGCTCTTTTAATGTCCAAGAGCCACATATAACACTTTGTGTTTGAGATAATGATGAAAAGCAGGTAGAGCCATGGCTTTATTCTTCCTGGATTGGAAGAGAACTTTAAGTTGGATACAAGACTACATTTTCATGTACTCATTCCAAAATGTCAAGAAATTATTCCACCAATTTCTGGCAGCTGTTCAATAATCAAAGATAGCTCTGGGTCTTGGAAAAACATAGCCTGGAGGCCATTTATGCAAAGTTGAGGCCACCAGTTGCCTATGTTTTAATGAGTCTTCTTTACCCTAAACTTATTGCTATAAAACCCAATTATTTTATTGCTTCAAAAGAATATAGGACACCAGAAGCCTACGGTGAGACAGGTTTATAGGTGAGCACCATTCTGCTGACTAAGGATTTTTTCCTTGAATTTATGGAAATCATTAACAATTACACATATAATAGAAGGCAAACATGTGGAAGATGGAGTGATGGCACCTGCAGTTTACATAGATGTCTTCTGAGAGACATCTGAGTGGGCATACCTTAGCAGTTGCTTTTTCGAACAGCTCAGTGTATCTATCATGGATCCTTTGCTGAGGTTAAACATTTTTTTTCTGTCAGAACCAAAGGTTTCCTCTCCCAAAATAATTTAGAAATGCTTCCTCTTTTTATGATTCTCCAAACAGACATGCAGACTCGGAATAAACCATTTTTAGAGAATGTGTTTCAGCTGTTAATGGCTTCCATCGCAGTTCAAATTTTACTTAAATGAATGTTTTAAATAAAATACGGGTGCTAGGGTATATTTTGATGTATAGTCAACATAATCATCCTGTTATCTTTTACCCGGTATTTGTTTCTGTTTGTTCATTTCATATCCTAACACATCATTGGATATTTATGAAACTGTTGCATCATAAAAGTTGACTCTCTTTGACCTTTCAGATACACTATGCGAATGTATCCATCTTTCTACCAGGCAACCAAGTTTGTGTACGGCCTCCTTATATTTCTTAGCCCTTCTTTTTGCTGAAGAAGGGAAAAGAGAGTTCAATAATAAAGGGGACGCTTGCTACCATCCAACAGTGTCTTTCCTTCTTGATGAAAAGAAGAACCAATCATCTGTAACCAAGCTTTGTGAATTACTCATTCGGGTAAATTTATAAACTAGTGATACTCACATACATTTTCCTCCAATTTTAATCACTGTGAATGCATGTCAAGATAAGCGAGATTAAGGAAGTGTTTATTTGTCAGATGTTTTGTTAAAAAGATAATAGGGATGGCACAATTAGGAGCCAAATAAGTTCAGAGCTGTTGAAGACATCCCAGACAGTGGTGGGTTTCAAAATTTTTTACTACCAGTTCTTTGGGTGTGGCTTGGTGGGCGTGGCAGGAGAAGGATACTATAAAATCTCCATTCCTCCCCACTCCAGGGGAAGGTTACTGCAACATCCCCATTTCCTCCCAATCAGCTGGGACTCAAGAATAGATGGGGTAGGGCCAGTCAGAAATGGTATTTACCGGTTCTCCGAACTACTCAAAATTTCCGCTACCAGGTCTCCAGAATAGGTCAGAACCTGCTGAAACCCACTTCTGATCCCAGAGTGTTAGAGGCATTATAAGACTTATCAGGGGTGGGTTCTACTTACCTTTACCACCGGTTCGCAATGGGATTGTGCGATCGCACTCACTGATGATGACATCCGAGGGTGGTGGGTGGGGCCTCCCACTGGTTTTTACTACCGGTTCTTGCGAACCGGTCCAAACCGGGGGCAACCCACCACTGGGACTTATATGTAGAATTTATAGGTTCCCAATTTTTTTTTTCACCACAGAACCCCTTTAAATATTTTTTGTGGCATGGATCATAGCCACAGACCTTAATTCTTAATTGCTTAATTAAGACTTAATTCAAGATTTAAATCATAACATTTCTTCAAGCCTTTGCGGGGCCCTGTGACAACCGTGCTCCTTCCTCTGTGGACCACAGGTTGAGAACCACCTGTGTAAGCAGTATATTTGGTTTCTAATACTATCTGCTGATGCTTGTACTTGCAGTCTGACTTGTTTGATGATTTATACCAGATGAGTAGAATATAGGTCAAAAAGATCTTACCTAAGATCTTGCATTTCTCAACTAGTTGTGGCCTCAAGCCACTTCTTAAGTTTTCTCTCTCTAATAATTTTCTTCTAAATTATTAGTTAACCACTAATAATTTCGTCAGGTTCTATTTTTCTATTAGTATAACCTCATTTTTTTTTTTTATCACACATGCAGTATGTACTATTTCAGTCTAATCGTGGTATTAATTATCCTGGAAGAGAACATCTCTAACTGATTATTACAATGGAAATAGTTATTTTAGCTGCTGGCCTGGAACAAAGTCATATTGGAAATGTATTTTAACCTAGGAATTTACTTCATAGTAAGGAAGACAATCAATGAGAATGTAAAAGCCAAGGTTTGCGCCATAGATTCTAATTTGTACATAAAAATGGGAGATGGTGGATCACAATAATAAATGAATAGGAAAACAAGAAATTACAGGAATAATAGACAAAATGTTAAGCAACAATGTATTCTTGCTAGAATAGTAGGTTTTTTTTTTAATTAAATGTTTCGTACAGCTTAATTTTTCCCACCATATCATTATAGTGAATGTCACCATTTCATCTTATGTGTCTTTTGAACTGGCGTGTCTTAGAATTGAGATTTGATGTTGTTACCCTTTAACTGCTTAGAAATATATTCATGATGACATTTCAACAAATCAATTGCAGAATATGTGGAGAACTGAGAGGTTGGAAAGAAATTTTGAGGAAGCAGTGAAAGTGTTGTTTATCACACCAACAATTTGTAATAAATTTTAGCTGTGTAAAAGAAGGATCCTGGAAAGGGCATGTCAATACTACTGGAGCAGATAGATTCACTTGCTAGTTTTTAAAACACATACAATTGCAGGGGGGAGGGAATTAGAGTTGCAAAATCAAAACAGAAATCAGAAGCAGGTACCTAGGTAAAGGAGACAAAATAACTTCTAAAGTTCAATATTAAGTGTGGGAAATAATTGATTGTGTCTCTAAAAAGTATTCAGTCAGTCCTTTATCAGTGTATAAAGGCAGATTATTACATTGAGAGAAAAAGAATCTGCTTTTCTTTTCATTATAATATAGTAGTAATTCTTTATAACATAAACAGTTTGGGGGCCAGTAATTTTAACTGTAGAAAAAATATTATATGTCCCTCAAGATATCATTGCATAAGAAAAATATTTTACACAAGAGCTAGTTTTTGAATTGTAATAAAACTGGCTAAAAACTGTTTCCAATTTTCAGTGAATCTGGATCCTGAAGCCAGTCTTTCTCATTTATTTTGCTCTGATAATGAAAAATGTGTCCTTGCCTATTAATTGTTAAAAAGAAGAGGAAGAAGATGACAAAGAGCTACAGTGGGATTTTTGAAAATATGTGGATCTTTCTTGAGTGCTACAACACACCACAGCCAACTTGCTGTGGCCAACTCGCTGTGGGACAACTTGACATGGACAACTCGTTGTGGGACAATTCAACAATTCAATTTAATTATTGAAAATAATTTAAAAATTATTTTAATTTTTGTCGTTCACTTTTCATTTTGCCATCATTCGTCATCCTTTCTTTAATGATTCTTTGCCACTATTTCTTTGATATTAGTGTAACTCTAGTTCTGTGGTGAGTTGTCCCACAGCAAGTTGGCTAAGGCGAATTGGCCATGGTGAGTTGTCATAGACCCCCCCCCCATACCATGTGCTATGTTATAGGAATTTATCACTATCCATGTCTTTATTTTTGGTTTTTTAAATCAAATTTTTAATCAAATCACAGAGCAATATTAGATTATTATGTTTCAGTTGCATGTCCATTATTTTTTGTGTACTCTAAAATGTTTCATTTAAATATAGATGATGATCAATAAAAGGAATTCAAACAAATACTTGCAAAAGCATAATGTGGAAATGTCTGCATGTCGGGATAATTGATAACTCATTCTGCTCTTTTTGCAGACTTATGAAGTAAACTCTTTTCAAGATGTGGTAAAACGAGTTGCTGCAAATGCCTTGCTTCCCTTTTTAGCTGTTAGTAGAAGTGCCCAGAAATGTGCCCTAGAAGGTGAGATGTTATCTAAAAATTAAGGATTTTAAAGCAGATGTCACTCATTGTATAGTTATAGAGAAAGAATGTCCGCATTGTAACAACTTGTATGTCCAGCTGTTGTTGGGTCTGTTTCCTATGATATGGATGATGGCTTGTTGATTACGTACACTGTCAGGGAAATTAAGAACCTGAGAGTCAACAGCAGGTTCTTCTTTTGCCAGGTATGTTCTTGCTGTGTGCATTGAACAGATTCTCATTGCCACCATTATGGCCCATTTTCAACTGATAGTGTCTTAAGTGAGATTTGTGATGAGAAGCTGATGATTCCTATTACAGCTTATTTTGGATTTATGCACCTGAACAACCAACCAGGATATATGTGTCCTTTTCTACCCTGGTATTAGCTGTTTATAGATACAGGGTAATGACTGCAGGAAGCAATGCCAATAGAATGCTTTTGATATTTGGAGTAAAACCATCATGGAAAAACTGACAAATACAAAACTTTACAGAAATAATATCTTCAAGAGGCCTGGCCAGTTGTAGGTAGGTAGGTAGGTAGGTAGGTAGGTAGGTAGGTAGGAAGGAAGGAAGGAAGGAAGGAAGGAAGGAAGGAAGGAAGGAAGGAAGATGTCCATAAACTTTTTCTTTGTCTACAATTAAGTGATAATGACTGGAAAGATGCCAATGTAAGAAAGACTTTTGATTCTTTCAAAACAATTAATGTATCCCCAGGTCAAGTATTTTATGTTTCAAAATCAAAATAAAGAAGCAAATCTTTTACATTTGTCAAAGTTTTGCAAATGAATAGTTCAGCTTATACAATATCAGATCTTCAATCTATCAAGTCCAAATTGGCTCATTGGCCCACTATGCATTTGACCATTGCACATTTTGAGCAGATTGATTAATAGAATGTGTTTTTCCCTTTATAGCCAACCTCATAGAGACTGGCTTGGAACAGATGAAACATGTTTATACAGAACTGAATCTCGCTTCCTTGAAGCTTGGAAAAGCAATCCAAAGAAAAAGGGTATTTTACCATATTGATATAAAAATGGTTGAATATCTGAATGGTGTTCTTCCTATCCATTTTATATCTTTGTTTCGTACGTATGAGTTAGTGAAACTTACTCTATTGTGTATATTTAGGTTTTGATATGCTGGGGGTGATGAGATTCCAACACCTCTGGAAAAACAGAATGCCCCTTCTTTAGAATTTTTTTTTTGTGGGGGGGGTAGCACCCTCTATCATCATCGGTGGATGGAAATGGTGGTTTAGGAAAATGAGAGTTGTGGTTCACTTTCTCTGGAGGGCTGCAGTTGCTGTATAGCTATTAAGAATGTTCCTTAAGAATTATGTTTCCCTCTGGAACGTTTTAGCTTGTAGCATTACCCAGACATGATATCTCAATTTCAAATGTTTTGCTTTCAAAGGAGTGCATGTTCAAACTTCCATTTGATTCTGAATATCAAGCACTAAAGGTTAACTGTTACATTGTGGGGCAAGTGCTTTGAAAAATAGAAATAATAGTTGGCACAGAAGACGCTTATAATCCCTCTTACCTACTACTTCACCTAGGTGGCCTTTTAAGGTAGGTTTGAACATAAGTGGAAGAAAGTACAGAATCTGCCTGTAGGGCATTCTCAGACATGGAAAAGTTAAGCAGCCTCTTCCCCTGCCTTCTATTATATTGTATCAGCAAGCAAGGGCTGGCTAGAAATATTTACATCGTGTTTTACTTTCCTAAATCTTACACAGTATCCAGTATGCTTCAGAGGGGAAAGAAGAGGAATGGAGGAAATCACTTATCTTAAGGGCATTTATTAAAATCTTGCACTTCTCACTTTCAAAATTCTGATATTGATTATGTAGCTGTCTAAACCGACACATAAGATGCTCACTACAAAGTATATCTGTCCATAAATAGACACTTATTGACCAAGGGGATGGATAAGTGGAGTGAGAGTAGTTTTTCTTTCTACTGAATATCTTCCAATTCCCTTTAACACATAACTTGCTAATTAACAGTTCTCAAGTGATACGTGCAACCATGTCAAAGGGTCCCCCCCCCCCCCCATGAAAGGCAAATATTGTTTTCTTGATACTGGATTACTTGGTTAAATTCATTAAGATTAAGATAACCTTTATTGTCATACACAATGACATACATTAAAATGAAATTCTGATGCATGCTCTCAAAAGAAAAAAAACACCCATGAAACAATAACACCACCCAAGAATATTAATAATATAATAACACCAGCATAGCAAAAGTGCTATGTTATACAAAATGGCGGCAAAACATACATACATAAATCATTGTCCATTTTGACTACATAGCAGGGGGAAAAGAGTTGAGTTAACAAGGTTGATACTATACGGTACAAAGCTATTACAGAATCTAGTTGTTCTGTGGAAGCAAATAGAACTGTATCTGTTATATAAACCAGATTCTGCTTGTATATTGATATAAACCATTTTTTATTCTAGGAAGACAACCTCAGCAGAGAATTGAAACTTGCCATGCAGCTCCTAAGAAATTGTTTCTTTCGAAATGAATCCTGCAAAGTAAGAGACAAGGGAACTGTCTAACCCCTCAGCTAAAATGTGCTGAAGGCCTGTCTTGCTGTGGATGTAACTGTTTGCAATATTGGGAATAATCTACTTATGACCTTCACTTTTTACTTTCTGCTAACTGTTTATAGATGCCTAGCATCTGGGTAGCAACGGTGATGGAAATGAATTATTTAGAAATACAAGAAAAAAACACGACACCATTATTTTATTTATCTTCCAGACTGTGACATAATAACTGTTTAGGAATAAGCAGAGGGTTGAGGATGTGACTGATAGTTTGGTCCCTTGTTTTTGTTCTGACCCAGCCTTAGCAGAAACAAGAAACAGATTCCTTGTCACGAAAAATCCCTCTTTATTTTCCTCTTGTGAATTAATTGCATTCAACCACCGTAAAAGTCCAGGCATTAGTCCTTCAAGGAGTTAACTGCAATACAGACCTTATCAGTTCCTTGCCATAATTTCAAGGCCATGAGCTCCCAGCCAAAAGGCTGCAAATTAAATTCTGGCAAGCAGTCTTGTGGCACAAAACACAGTGAGCCAAAATCTTCAGAACTACAAATTGTTGTCTCCTACGATCACCACACCCTTTTCCTTCCTTTATTCCCCAGTCAGGGAGGGGCCATTCAGCATCCATGTGTGCCTTGCTTCCCTAGTTGACTCCTTGTCCTCAGTTCTCCTCTCCTAACAGTTCTGTGTATACGTGCATCTGGAACAGGCCCCAGCTGTTCTTCCTCCCCACTTATCTCAGCCTCCAAAGGCAGCTGCCTTTCCAGTGGCTGGGAAATGTCAGACAGCTCTGGCTCTATCTGTGCATCCAATGCAGAGCATCCATCAGAGCTTTCCCCAGACTCCAGAGCTGGCCCAAGTTCGTCCCCAACCTCCTCATCATCCGAGTCTGCCACCAGCTCCACTGGCAGCTGGCAGGCCACAACAGTTTTATTTTAATATAGCTGAACTTGTATTGTTTGGGATTGGTATGTTTATTGTCAGGCATTAGGTTAACAATTTTTATGAGGAAATAACATTTTCTCTCAAGTACTATTTACACCTCTATTTCTACCTTTCCAACTTGGATCCTCTCCAGATGCATAGATTCCAACTTCCAAAATGGTCAGTTCATCAAAGTTGATATGCATGTATGTTTGGACGATGTGGAGGCTGGAAAAGATCCATCTGTGGTCAATGAGCCTTTAGATTTTGCATTGGCTTCACAGTCACACTTACAAAAGCTGTCATTATTGCAACATCTTCTTGTTATTTGACAGGCAGCAGCCCTTGGAACTCATCTCATTTCTATTTTGCATTCTTTGTGGCCTTGGCTTCTAATGGATGATTCCTTGATGCAAGCAGCATTGCATTTGCTTTGTGTCTATACTACAAACTATCCTTCAGGTGAGTGATGCTTCAATCATTGCTGCATGTGGCAGGTGATCATTAAAGCTGGAAGGAAGGAAGGAAGGAAGGAAGGAAGTCTTTGTTCAAAACTCACTTTTTCAGGTCTTTGCGTTACACAAATGACAGTTCTCTCCCCTTCCTCCAATTGATTATAGGTTGTCCTGTTTATCAACTGACTCATACAACAACCATTTACAGTTACAATGATGATGAAAAATTTAGGGTTGGGGCAGGTCTGCCAAGCAAAGAAAAGCTGAAGGAAGATTGTAAGCACAGTTGCAGTTTCATTTTGCTTAACAACCAAGTTCCAATTGTGGTCACTGAAGGAGGACTATCTGTATTCCAACAGAAATGGAAATACTTATTCCTTTCTACCTCTGTAAACAGTTGATCGTAGATGTGCATGTGTGAGAGAAAAAGAGTTACTATTTGCTTTTTCTACCATGCTTTTATTCTTTCCCTCTTAGCAAATATATTCCTTTTCTATTAAAGTTGGCATAAAGTACCATGCAGTGTTATTTACCGATCGCATATTAAAGTTTCTTAATATTGACATGACTGCCCTTGTTGAGAGATGCAGGCACTTGGTGACAGCATCTGACTGCACTAAACATTTCATTTGAAAGAAACTGATTTTTCATAGTTAATCAGTGGGCAACCTGAGGTAAAAATGTTTCAGGGATTATTTTTTTAATAAATCAGTAGCTAAGGTGGGTGGATAGTTCATGAATCTTCTGTATCTACAGAATGTGAATAATCTTAGTTCAATCATTCACGGTAATTTGTAATAGAAATTACATGTTAGCAGTGTTCCGTGTAGAAACTTTTGCAAGTTCTTTTGTGGGAGTATATTGACACCAAAAATGTAATGGAGGAGAGTGCAAAATTTAATTCAAAGCATGATGAGTTATAATAGAAAGCAAATGAGTTTGTATTTAAAAATAGCTTTGGAAGTCTTCAGGAATGAGGAATTAAGACTTCAGGAAGTCTTAATTCCTCTGCATAGAAAAAACTGAAAAAAATTCATGTGTACATCCTTATACTCATGGTGTTAATTTCCTCAATTTCCTCAAAGTTGAATTCAGGATAAATTATATTCCATTTTAAATTATATATCTGTATGATAATCTAAATACTTGCGCCTGTCCAAGGTTGTACATGTCCATGGCATGTTTTCAGTTTTGTTTTCAGACAGCAGCATTTGTCACAACATAAGTTAACTCTCTTTAAATTGAGACTATATTCAAAAGCAGTTTATACTGTGATGTAATATATTCCAGAGAAAAACTTCCATCAGTTCCATTACACACGTCAGATCCTTGGAAAGGCTTCCAGAAGATTTTTGGGTTACAGCCATGGCTAAGATCTGTGTCTGCAAACCAAATTTTGTTTATCCCTCAAACTAAATTAAGTTCCTTGTAGCTCCCAGCAAATGCTTGTCCCTGTGTAAAAATACATCAGTGAGAAGTCATTAATAGTAGGGAAGCTTTCACATTTTACTATCTCTTGACACAGAATTTGAACTTGGAATTATTTCACTTGAAAGATCAGGCAAGCATTACAATCCCTAAATTCTTCTCTAGCTTGGATCTTATAATCTGATCATTTAAAAAAAAAGTTAAATCCCATATATATATCCAAATATTCACCACTTAACTTTTCTGGTAACATCCAGAAATGTTTTAAAATATGAGAATGCTGGTTTAAAAGAAGTAGGAATTCATGCCAGATAATTTTGAGTTCTTGTTATTCCAAAACTGATGTTAGAGATTATTACATGTCTTACTGCATGGCTTAATATATGCCATATTCTTCAAAATATTACACAATATTTTAAAAATGAATCATAATAGACTTCTAATGTCTGGATTTCCATCATTAGATGATGCAAAATTATTCATATTATGTTTTGTCATTATTTTATGAAGATGAATGATCAAGCTCTTGGAGGATGTGTCTTCATAGATCATGTTATGCCAGTGAATTCTATCACTTTATGTTTTAAAGAAAAAAACTGTTCTTTTTTCACTTCTTTTAATCATCATGAATCACTCCCTCTAATAGTACATTTAGATGATAAATACCAACATGCCTATAGTTAGAATACAGCTAGAAGAAAGAGCTGGAGATGAGAGCCAGTGAGAAAACAAAAGGAATATCCTGTTTGGAAAAAAACAGATAATGGAATCTAAAATGAAGGAACTGATGATTTATAACTCTAGCTTTTCTCAATTGATTACTTTTTTTAAAAAAATAGTGTAGGTTTATTTATTTATTTTATTTTATTTTATTTTATTGAATTTCTATACCGCCCTACTCCCGAAGGACTCAGGGCGGTGAACAGCCATGAAATAAAACACATACATATACAAAATTTAAAATCGAATAAAATGAATTAAATAAATTAGGCTGAATTGATACCCATAATTTAAAATACCCATATTTTAAAATACAGTAAAAATTTAAAATTTACACTTAAAAGGGAGAAGATTTAGGTGAGGCCAGCTTGATGAAATAAAAGAGTCTTCAGCTCGCGGCGAAAGGTGCGCAGATCCGGAATCCTCCGTATCTCTGGGGGGAGCTCATTCCAGATCGTCGGTGCCCCCACAGAGAAGGCTCTCCCCCTAGGGGCCGACAGCCGACATTGTTTGGCTGACGGCACTTGGAGGAGCCCCTCTCTGTGGGAGCGTACTGGTCGGTGGGAGGCTATTGATGGTAGTAGGCGGTCCCGTAAGTAACCCTAAGCCATGGAGCGCTTTAAAGGTGGTAACCAGAACCTTGAAGTGCACCCAGAAGACCACCGGGAACCAGTGCAGCTCGCGCAGGAGAGGTGTTACATGGGAGCTCCACGCTGCTCCCATAACCACCCGCGCGGCCGCACTCTGCGCCAGTTGGAGCCTCCGGGTGCATCTCAAGGGGAGCCCCATGTAGAGAGCGTTACAATAGTCCAGACGAGAAGTGACGAGGGCATGAGTGACTGTGCGTAACGAGTCCCGATTTAGAAAGGGACGCAACTGGCGAATCAGGCGAACCTGATGAAAAATCCTCCCGGTCACGGCCATCAAGTGCTCTTCTAAAGACAGCCGTGAATCCAGGAGGACGCCCAAGTTACGAGCCCTTTCCGTGGGGGCCAATGATTCGCCCCCAATAGCCAGCGATGGCGCCAGCTGACTATATCGGGACGTCGGAAACCACAGCCACTCGGTCTTGGATGGGTTGAGCCTGAGCCCGTTTCTCCCCATCCAGATCCGTACGGCCTCCAGGCACTGGGACATCACTTCAAGGGCATCGTTGGGGTGGTCCGGGGTGGAGATGTACAGCTGGGTGTCGTCAGCATACAGATGGTACTTCACCCCGAAACCACGGATGATCTCGCCCAGCGGCTTTACATAAATGTTGAACAAATGGGCGAGAGAACCGATCCCTGCGGCACCCCACATATAAGGGGCCTCGGGGTCGATCTCTGCTCCCCTGTCAACACAGACTGCGACCGGTCAGAGAGAAAGGAGGAGAACCACCGTAAAACGGTGCCTCCCACCCCCAACCCTTGAAAGGTTGAAAGAAATGAATATACATGAAAGGGAAACTATGCATAAACTATTTATTTCCCATAAGCATGGAGATGAGAGAAAGAGATGGATTTCATATGAGGAAAAGCTTGAAGCAAGATTCCTTGCTTCAATGTCTTTTGTCATTCAAAGCAATGTCTAATCAACATTGTACTCCTGTAACAGTTGATAAAACAAAATGTGTTCTGTGATATTTAATGGTTTATATTAGTTTTGTTGAGTTCTTGATTCTCTCTTAAGCTTGCAGATGTTTCATTACACTAGATTAAAAAAAAGAATCACTGTGAATTTGCACTGATGATATTTTTATATGAGTTTTATTGAAGGTCTTTTTGGAAAATCATAATTTTAACATGGAATGAAGGTTTTTGAAAACTGTAAATTTAACATAGAATGAGATTGTTTACCAGCAAATAGGTAACTTAATAAAAAATTCTCCGCCCCCCCCCCCCTCCACTCATATTTATCTCTAACAACATTTTGATCTTTAAAGGCTGTGCTTCCCTTTGCGTGGCAAGTAGCAGTTTGTGTTCTTTCCAAACAACTCAAAGAACTGCAGCTGGGAACTCACTTATGCATAACATCATGAAGTTAGCAACTCAAACTCTGTCTGAGAATGGCGTCATTCAGCAGATGACCTTTAATCTTCTGGCAAACCTGGTTGTATCTCAAGACTGCAAAGGTGTTCTTCAGAAGGTAGGCATTCAGCGTTCTGAATCTATATATATATATAACAATGAAAACCACTCACACATTAATCACGAAATCTCCAGAACCGTAAAGCCTACAAACTTGAAATTTGCCATGTATGTTCCTCTTGGCTTCTAGGTGCTCACTAAGAAAGGATTTTTCAAAATGACCATCAGAGCATTAGTATTTCCTATATTATTATAACACTCTCTGATGCTAATTAGTTAGACGTTCTACTCCCCCTCCCAACTTGAAAATAACTGGAGAGAATGGGATAGCATAGGACAGGCTTCTGTGAGGCAAACCTCATGGAGAGAAGGGGCTAGAAAGGAGAGGATCTATGGGGCAAGTCTGAGGGAGAGAAGGGGATAGGAGAGGATCTATGGGGCCAGCCTGAGGGAGAGAAGGGAGAGGAAGATCTATGGGGCCAGCCTGAGGGAGAGAAGGGGAGAGGAGAGGCCGATCAGAACTACTCATTAATTTTCAAACTCCAACTGTTGATTTATCAAGCCCAATCACATAGTTTCGTAGCGGAGCACGGGTATTCAGCTAGTATAGTGATAAAATTCAGGAAGTGGTTTTGGTTTTGTTCAGGAAGATGTAAAATAATCTGGGTCAAGCAGAAAAATGTGAATGGAAGATTGAGGCTTATAATAAAGAATTAGAATTATAGAATTATACAAGCAAACACAAAGCACATGGAACACAATTATATATATGTGTGTGTGTGTGTACATGCATTGATATTTAAGTATATGTAGATATTGCATCTATGGATTCTTAATAAATCGTCTTTCTTACTTTTGAATACTCAATATTCGCAATTGTAGGGATTATTACTGCAACGTCAGCTCAGTTGTAGTCCCTGATTAAAGATACAAATACAAGTGTGTATAATTATGTATCGTTTTTCATCACTGATTTCTGTGGAAGAAGCTTGCAGATATTATCACATCCAAATACATATTTTAATCGGCCAGATTACTGGCCGATAAAAGAATAATAGAAAAACTGTCATCTCTGTTCTGTTTTTTTAAATTCTGTTCTATTTCTGCTTCTTAGCTCATTAATTAAACGTCCATTCCTGCATGTTTAATGTAAGCATTTTGGCATCATTTGTACATGACTTATGCTTTAGGGATAAATTATACACATTGTCAGTATAATTTGTCATATGTCAGAAGCGCCTTTTGCGGGGGAAATATCTCCTCTGTTTTTTGCTTCTTTTCTTCGTGACAGGGTGGTTACCTTAAGATGAGATTGTGAAGTAAAACTCTCCCCAGAAATGATTGGTTGTGTTGAGGCAGCAATTCTTCCTTGAATGGCAAAGTCACTTCCTGCATATGTCAGAAACTTTCCCAAAGGTCTTTGTCAATAAGACATCGTCTGGCCCCAGCCTGCCACTTTATTTTTAAAGCTCCCAATGCAAGGCATGAGCTTTGCCCTGTAACATAGATAGCTCTCTTCCTCAGTTTATGATTAAGTGTGACATCAAAAAGGAAAGAGCATGAGGGAACAAAGGAAAGCAACCAACAAGATAGTGGTGGTTAATGTTTTGTTGTTATTATAGCTGCTAACTGGGATGGAAGTGGGCTGCTCACGGAAACAGATGACACCATCCAGCTCCAGAGCCATGTGTCTTGTTGCTAGGGCGCTGAAGAAAGAGGAACTCCTCTCCTCAGATTGGGCACACCAACTGGAGAAGGCAGATCCTCACCGTTTGTTTCTTCACACCACCATATTCCATATGCATAGAAACATTGTCTAAAAGGTTAAAGCTGCCCTGATGAAAAGGAACGTGGACAATTGCACTAGCTTTTCAATGTGTGGGATTGATTGAGATGTTAACATTTATATTTTGCAATGTAGAATATTGCGAAACACTCTGTGTGGTGTGTGTGTTTGGGTGTGTGAGACAGAGAAAGTGAGACTGAGGCTATGTATTTAAAAATCAAGTTAACAGATGCATGAGCAATGTAATGCAGTAAATCACTAGATGACAAGTTTTTAAAAAAAAAAATCACATAAGTGCTTTAAATTGAAAAGGTGCAATGCTGGGAAAATAAAAAGGTCCTTTGCTAGTCTAAAAGGAGCAATGTAGTAGCTTTAAAAGGTGACAACCATTGCTAGAAAGGATGAATTCAATCTAGACTTCCATAATAATGCAGACTTAATATTTTCATCACTAATTCAGAAATGACTGAATTATTCTTTTATTTTGGATCCTCCCTCCCTCCCTCCCTTCCCTTCCCTCCCTCCCTCCTTCCTTTCACTCTACCCTACCCTACTCTACCCTACCTAAAAATGCGTTGGTACAGTTTCCAGTCCTGCAGTTAGAAAGTGAACTTTTTACAACAACTTTCATAGTTGCTTTACATTTGGTCCATAATCTTGGGTAATAAAATTATCTAGAAACCTATTTCATTTCATTTGTAACCACCTAGCATTTAGAATGGCTGATAGATGGGAAAAAAATATGGGTTGCTTTTTGATTTTCTAGCAGAAAATTTAGGTGTTGAGCAAATGGCTTGTGTGCAAGAAATCCCTCAGTTCAGCTTTTTGGCAGCTCCAAGTAGAGCCAGGACATATCGAAAGGCCAGAGATTTGCTTGTAGTTTGATGGAGCAGTCGTCTATCTGCATACGTAGCTTTTCCTGACAGCAGCTTAATATACATGTTTATATCTGAAGGAAGTTTCCTTTTGGAGGCTTTTAAATTAATTACTGGATGTTTAATTTCGCATGTCTGACAGGCTCAGGACACATATATTCCTGAAGATAGCTGGCCTTAAATATCTACAGGAAACATCTGGCAATGTAGAGCTACTACATTTTGTGTACCATTGAGGGTTTTTTTCTGTAGTAGGAATAGGCAACAATTTTATGCACAGTTGCAGAAGCTATAACAAGGTCCGTTCGCAGCACCTGAGTATATGTTATGGCTTCTGTATCTCCCAGTGCTCTTTTGCTTCTGGTCAGCTTCTCCAAGCCAAAGCAATCTTCCAGAAGTGCACTTCCTTTTCCTAAAGACTTTGTGCAAGCTCTTCAAAGGTCTTGTAGCACACCAGAGTTTGCATGCTGTCTCTCCTTACTGACAGTATTTCTTAAACTGAAATGTTTCTTTGACAAATAGTTACATTGTGCATGAGAAAAAAAATACGGTATCTTGCAGAAAAAAATCTCAAATTGTTTTTACATCCTGTTTATGATTCTTTGACTCCTGACTTTTTTGTTTTGTTTTGTTTTCATAGAGGTATCAGTTATTATTAAAATAAGCACGACAGAATGTGTTTTGCATACAACTTTATAAATAATTCAGCTGATTTTAATTATATTTCCAGATTACTATAGAGTGATAGAAGACAGGATTTATTTTCATTTTATAAATGGCATCATTTAAATTGCAGAGAAAAAACGGTGCATTTTCAAGTATTGTTAAAATATTCTTTGTTGTAAAAGGACTAAGGCCTTTTGAATAGGCCAGGATTTTCAGTTGAAGTTCTGACTAGGGTAAGACAAAAATGAGTTACCAATTCTCCTCAGAGTTGCTGAACTACAGTTCCCAATATCCATTGCCAGCAACTAGCCAGGTTGTTGGAAGATCCAGTTTAGCAACACTTAGAGCACCGGACGTTCCTCATCTCAACAGTGGGAAGAAAACATTCTACAGCTAGAAGGATACTTAGCTTGGATAAAACTCAGAACAAAGGGAGCTAATTTATTCAAATGTAACAATAACATTTCTAGTGGAATGTCTTATTCAATATTGAGGGGTGCTTGGTGCTCTCTGAGCTTGGTTGTTTTCTTGCAGACATTTTATTACCCAAACTGATGATGATATCTAGTTTGGGTAATGAAATGTCTGCAGAAAAACAATCAAGCTCAAGAGAACACCAAGGAGCTACAACTCTGAGCTACAAATATTCTCCTTTATTGGTTATTCAATATTTTCAGAGGTGGGAAGTAACATGTTTTCTTAATGGATTGTGAAAAATAATTTCTTAATAACCACATCTTTTTCTCTCCTACTTTAGAATAATTTTCTGCAGAATTTTTTATCACTATCATTGCCAAAAGGAGGAAATAAAAGCCTCAGCATGCTGGCTGTTGCTTGGATAAAACTCTTATTGAATTTATCATTTGGAGAAGACGGACAGCAAATGATTGTTAAATTGAATGGTGGCTTGGATCAACTTATAGAGATGGCCAAATATAAACACAGAAACAACCCAGACATGATCCTTCTGATTCTGCACAATATCTGCTTTAGTCCAGCCAACAAACCCAAGATACTAGCAAATGGTAAATACCTATTGTCTGGCTTTAAGTCATTCTTCCCAACTAAGGGCCTTTTAGACATACATGATCAGATTACAACTAGTCAAGAGTATTGGGTTGAGAAGGAGCTTGTAAAATAATCCTAGTGTATAATTTCAGGCTCAGAACTACTATGCAAACTATAGTAATGTATAAAGGTTTCACATATTATTGTGAGCATTGTTCCTTCAGTGATTCAGTTTTAGAAGCAGATAATCCTAGATTTCTTTGCTTGACTATTCTGGTAGAAGTCCACACAAGATTTTCAGCAAGGAATCCTCTTCCTCACTCAGCATATGTTGAAGGTGAGAAGGAGGAAGGAAAGGCCTATAAATAAAAAACAAATAAAGACAGTGGATGGGAAAATGTAAGGTGCTGGCCAAGAAAGGAAAATTTTTATTACACAATCTTTTAAAGGTAACTATACTGAAGGTCAATCTAATTGATGTTCTGAACAAAATCATAATAACTCAAGTGCAATAGAAAGTAATTTTTGGAGGCACAATCACAAAGCTTGCATGAAAGAATTATAGGACTTTTTTTAATACTGAGAAGGGATAATACTTATCAGCGTCTTAATCATTGTCCTCAATATATAATAAATGTAATAGTAAATGTATATTATGTGTAATATAGAATATTTATAGGATAATTAGCACAAGAAGATAGGCAGTAACTTAAGTCCTAAAAGCTTGGCATTATTCCTTACATTTAGATTTATTTTTTTACAACATGTAATAGGGATCTGCAACAGCCTAGATCTAAATGGGGAAAGGTGATCCATAGAATATCTCTGGGCATCTTTTTAAAGAAACTGACACATCTGAGTGAAAAAGTTGCCAACTGATGTTGCATACACACCCATGTGTGTTCCATGTCACCTTTTCTCCAGGATCACTGTGCATTTTATTTTTTAATACCAATGCAACAGAAGAAGCTACTGTATAGAAGTTTCTTGAAATGAAATTGTTGTGACTTTTATAAGCCTATGCATTGATGTAATATTTATCACAGAAAGTGGGAAATTACTCACAAGAATGCATTGGAGAAGCTGAAATTGTGATATAATAGCCTTTGGTTAGATACATGTGTGGTCTTTTGTCTTCCTCTTAGATAAAGCTGTTGCATTGCTATCTGCCTGTCTGGAAAGTGATAGCCTTGCAGCTCGGAGAATAGGAGCATCTGCAATTTGGGCTTTGCTTCACAACTATCAGAAGGTTAGTGTTTTAAAGGCTTGAGAATTTATTTCTGATGTATTCATACAGAAGTACGGGAATTTTCAATTAGGCACTAATCTCTTAGTCTGCATGTGTATAATAATACCTACACAAATATATCAGTCTCTATACACATAAGGATACTTCCACCTAGCCTACAATTTCATAACATGGTCAGCAGTACAGTTGATTGCCATTAAATATAATCAGTGAAATCATTGAGAAAATCAAAGAATGTAAGAGTTGGAAAGGTTCAGTGGCATCTGCAGCAAACTGTATGTTGAAATTATGACACACGTGTGACTATGATATGTTAGAAATCCCCCATTATGTACTCACACCCCAACATCTGAAACAAGTGCATAAATTGCAGCATGCATTATATTTATTTATTTATTTATTTATTTTGTCACATTTCTATGCCGCCCAACTCCCAAGGGACTCTGGGCGGCTTACAACAAAGAATAAGACAATGCGAACAGTCCCATAAAAAATGTTAAAAAGAAAAACATTAAAACATTAAAAACTTTAAAAACGTTAAAACACATGTACTCCAATTCGTAGCCGGGTCCCACAAGATCATTATAACGAGATCAACGGCCCCAGGCCTGCTGGAAGAGCCAGGTCTTCACCGCTTTGCAGAAGGTCAATAGGGTGGGGACGGTCCAGACCTCAGGAGGTAATTGGTTCCAGAGAGCCGGGGCAGCCACAGAGAAGGCCCTCCCCCGCAGGCCCGCCAGCCGACATTGTTTAGCTGACAGGACCTGGAGGAGACCGACTCTGTGGGATTTTACCAGTCGCTGGGAGCTATGTGGTAGAAGGCGATCTCGAAGATAGTCTCGAAGATATGATAATAGAATAACAACATATGATAACAGAATAACGGAATTGGAAGGGACCTTGGAGGTCTTCTAGTCCAACCCCCAGTTCAGGCAGGAAACCCTACACCACTTCAGACAAATAGTTATCCAATCTCTTCTTAAAAACTTCCAGTGTTGGAGTATTCACGACTTCTGGAGGAAAGGTGTTCCACTGATTAATTGTTCTAACTGTCAGGAATTTTTTCTTTAATTCTAGGTTGCTTCTCTCCTTGACTAGCTTCCATCCATTACTTTTTGCCTTGCCTTCTGGTTCTTTGGAGAATAGCTTGACCCCCTCTTCTTTGTGGCAGCCCCTCAAATATTGGAACACTTCTATCACGTCACTCCAGTTCTTCTTTTCATCAGACTAGACATACCCAGTTCCAGCAACTGTTCTTCAGATCAACTAGCCTCCAGTCCCCTAATCATCTTTGCTGCTCTTCTCTGCACTCTTTCTAGAGTCTCAACATCTTTTTTATATCATGGCAACCAAAACTGGATGCAGCATTCCAAGTGTGGCCTTATCAAGGCATTATAAAGTGGCATTAATACTTCACTTGATCTTGTATTTTCTATCCCTCTGTTAAAGCCGGCTAGGACTGTGTTGGCTTTTTTGGCAGCTGCGGTACACTGCTGGCTCATATTTAACTGATTGTCCACTAGGACTTCAAGATTATTACTGTTGAACCAAGTACCGCACATATACTTGTGCATTTAGTTTTTCTTGCCTAAATATAGAACCTTACTTTTTTCAGCATTAAATTTCATTTTGTTAGATAGGGCCCAACATTCAAATCTTGTCAAGATCCTTTTGTATCTTAAGCCTATCTTCTGGAGTGTTGGCTATTCCTGTCAGCTTGGTCTGCAAATTTGATGAGTTCCCCATAATTCATCAAGAATTTAAGAAGCCATGTGTCTGCCATTAGCCCTTTCTCACTAATCTAAGACAATGTTGCAACAGATGAAAGCATGCAGCAAAAATGGTGGGTCCTATTTCAGTCAGAACATACTATTTAAAATTATTTTGGTTCTTCAGCATACGTAAACTATTTTTTTTAAAAAAGGAATATTCTTGAGATAGCCTCTTTCTGTTTATATTTGCTGGGTTCAAATGTTCATTAAAAAGGTCACAGAATTTTTTTTTTTTCTGTGTGTAATACATGAAAGAACACCATCTTTTCCTGAATGGAAATCTGGCAGATAAGCTACTCTTTTCTTCCATGAATTTCAAGTCATGTTTTCTTTTTCCTCCAGTTTGGTCTGTTTGCCACTCATTCTCACATAAGGAATTTCTAACTCTGCTGCTTTTCTTCAGCAATTTCTTATAAAAAAAAAGAATGTCAATTTTCTATTACATTCCAGAACTAAAAACAAACAAACAAAACAACAACAACAACAATCAAGTGTCACAGTCTTCTCTGCATTCAAAATGGAAAAAGCAACAGGTCACTAGTCCCTTAAAAGCACTTACTGCATAACAATAAGATTATGGCTGTGGGTTCAAGGTAATTAAAGCTCCATCAAGGCTTTCATAGATGAAAGATATCTAGCCTATTCTTCAGCATTACAGTTATATTTCTCTCACTCTTTATAACATTACTCATTGCTGAATGTCAAAATCCATGTTCAGCTTTGTCTGGTTTACATTAGAGCAGTGTTTCTCAACCTTGGCCGCTTAAAGATATGTGAACTTCAACTCCCAGAATTCCCTAGTCAGCAATGCTGGCTGGGGTATTCTGGGAGTTGAAGTTCACACATCTTCAGGTTGCCAAGGTTAAAAAAAAACACTGAATTAGAATAGGATAGAAATCTTCTTTAATATTCTTTTTTCTTGTTGCTACATTCTTGTTCTGAATATAGTTTATGAAGCTCTTACCATTGTTACGAATGCAAGTGATTGTTAGGATGTGCCTGATTAAACCATATATTTTTCTTTTCCTTTGCACTCAGTTTCCGCATTATACATTCATTCAGCAAATTAATATGGATATATCACAGCATAAGACTACCTTTAAAACACAGTGTTCGTTACAATGCAAAAAAGAAAAAATATACCCTATGCTTGTTCTGGAGTACTGTCTGGTTATAAGGCAGGTTCATATTCAATAGGGAGCATTCTGTTATGCTGAGCATTGCAAACAGCTATTTTTGAAGAAAAAAAGCTTCTCCTTTTTATTGTGTTATTTCATTGAACCTGTTTTCTTTCTCCTATTCTACCCTGCACACACACACACACACACACACACACACACATCAAACAATTCACAAAACTACCTTCATGTTTTGCATTCCTAAGTTTTTGAATGTCATAGCCTCATGGCCCACTGCCAAGGAAGGAGTAAGACAAAGAAATGATTTGAAGAGCATCAGCACAGGGGAATTAACAAACACTGAATTATTATTTATTATTTATTTTTTTGTGCTACAGGCAAAAGTGACTTTGAAGAATCCATCAATAAAAAGAAGGGTGGATGAAGCTTTTATGTCGGGAAAGAAATGTATGTTATTAACAAGTTCGGTTTCCATCTCAAACAAATAGCATTTGATAGGCGAATGTGTGTTCAATTTTCAACTTTGCCCAAGAATACAATATACTGGGATTGAATGAGTGGTGTTTGGGGGAGGGGGGCTGTAGGCAGGGTGATATTCTTAAAGAAAAAGGCAACTGTCTAAAAATTTTATGAGTTCTGGATACTATTTTTTAAAGTCTATTTGCTTGGATAGAGGGATAGATGGATAGAGGGATGGAGAGAAATATGTATGATTTGGAAATTACTTTTTGGGGAAATGGCACTGGTATGTCCTACAGGCAAGATGTTAGTGGGATGGGGAATAAGCAAGGAAGTTGAATCATTAGGCCCAAAGTTTTAGCTATAAATTTCACAGTTCTTTAAAGTTAGTAATAAAACGAAAATTGTAGGTAGAATGCATTTGTTAGCGATAGGCATTAGGATTATCCAGCTGCACTTATTATTCAAGTACAACAACAATAAAAAAATGGTTGCTTCCTGGCTCTTGCCAGCGGGTGAGGCTCCTATCTGGCAGACAGTAAACATAAAGGAAATTGCCAGGCTAATATCAGCACAGCTGGAAAGTAATTTTGGATAATTCACTAGATAAAAAGCCAATTAAGTTTCCCCCCAAGTTTTTCCAGGAAAAAAACGTTGAATTGTACTAGATGAGATGAATATTACAGATGTTTTCATAGTTTAATGAGATTTTTCTTTACAATATATTGATTAAACTTTTAGAGAAATGCAGTCTATAATTGAAAAAAACAAAAAATAGGTGTATCCTGAGCACATTGTATTTTATAGAGAGAGAAATCTGTAATGTTTCCCATGGATATTCTTGAGCATTATGATTTGGTTGGTGTATATGCTTTAGAAGTATTCCATCTTCTGAGACACACTTGATTTATTTTCACATCTATTTCTTGATACAGCCATAAAACATTTCAGTAAAAGGAAAAAAAAATAGGATATCAAGATAATTATTTCAAAAGCCAGCTTGTATAGCCTTCTCTAGAGAACTAATTGTGGATTATCTTGATTTACGTCCAAGCTAGTTACAAAGTGAAACAGCTATATAGTGAAGCAAAAAAAAAAAACCTGATATAATTAGCACAAGCAGCACTCTCATTAAATCATACTTGCACACAAACTCAATTTAATGCCTGTGCAAGAAAGAAAATAGAATTTCCATGCACAGAGAGGCTTCATTCTAGGAAAAGGACAATTGCCAATTTTTAAAAAAAAAATAAGAATTAAGCATACATTAAATCTCTTCTATAAAAATAAACACTTTTTTAAAATGATGATTTGTGCCCTACTTCATATACTAAATGTATAATATAATACAAATCAGTGATGAGTTAAGAGTTCGCAAACTATGAACAAACCATGGAATGTTCAGTTGCTGGGATAGCCAAAAGTACTTCTCTTCTAGAACAGATAGATTTCAAACATGTACTACTCTATGTGCAATATAATCTGCATGTTTAGAAACAACATGATCTAAATCAGAGGTATCCAATCTTGGCAATTTTAAAACTTGTGGGCTTCAAGTCCCAGAATTCTTTAAACTTTAGCATATCCGGATAGGATGGGGAAAACCAATGTTAGAAACTCTGGAGAGGCATTGCTAGTCAGTATTGGTGTTCCTGGATCAGGTTCAAACACAGCTGCCAGATTTTGATGGAAAATGTATTTTAATTTAATATGACTAAACAATGGAGTATCAGAATTGTAACTGTTCACAACAACATGACAATGTAAGAGGATTGGCTTTTATTTTCTCTTTTGAATTGAGATAACTATCTGCTATTTTAAAAGTGAATGCATTTCCCTTTTAGGTCTTCAACAGCCACAAGAAAGTCAAGAAGAAACATATCACATAAAGTGCCTGGAAACACTTGTACAGCTTCTCAGCAGTTGATAGACACCATGTTAACAGAGGGCACATCAATTTGACTAGCTTTTCCAAAAGGCATGAGAACTAAAATGGCATATTAAATATTAAATCCCTTGTATTGGATTATCTACCAAGAAAAGGAAAATTTGCACAGTTTTGACTTAAGAGTCGGAAAGGTCAATCTGAAGAATGTATAGTAAATGTCTCTATGGAAATGCTGTTCTAGCATTATGATGTTACAGACAGATGAAAGACAGTAATGAAGCAGCTAATTGTAAATTGTAATTATGTGAATATATATTTTTGCAATGTTTGAGCTTGTATTAATAAATACGTTTTAATAATGCAATTGTGGAAAGAAGTGTTGTCTCTTTAGAGCAATGACTCAGTCTTGAGATAAAAGAATGGGTACTGCACTCCAGTGAGCTTCTCAGGTTCTGGAGATCCATGGAGACATCAGTAATAGTCAAATGTTTCTAGAGGAATTTTGAGGATGAACAAATCGTGGCAGGAAAAAAAAGTCTGAGATGTAAAATATATTAATGCATGTTTAGCCTGTTACATAGTTTGCTCTTTAAAAAAAAAACAGAGCAGGATTGTTTGACCATTCTTAAAATGCCAAGTTAAGTAATCCCATCCTTCATTTTTTTTATTGATTCCTTCTCTGGGAAGATGAGAAGAGATCAAAGAAACAGCACAAGTTCTCTTCATCCCATTACGTTCTGTCTTCCAAGGGCACATTGTTGAATGCCTTGCTTTACATAAATAATATTTTTAAATTATTATTTTTAACCTTATTTCCTAGCACAATAAGCATTGCTTCCAACATTAGTATGTGTTTTAACTTCTCTAATGTAGAATTTAGGTCACTTTCAAAGACTTCATTTGATTTACCATTTTTTTCAAAGAAGTAGAAACTGAAAAAAAAAGTATTTCACTGAAAAGAAAGACTAAATGAGAGATCATTTTCTAAACCAAATGCTGAATTTCTTGCTCTCTTGATTGATTGATTGATTGGTTGGTTGATTGATTGACTGGTAGTGAGTTGACTGCTACATTTAATAATTTCTACTTGATCATATTCCCACAATCAAACACTGAAGTGAAAGTTTAAAACAAGGTATAGCCGTTTTAAGAAACAGTTTTAGAAGAAAATATATCAATGTCATATGCAATACCATAAATGTCGGTGATGCCTGAGATGTAATTTTTTGCTACAATAGAGCACCAGAAAATTTACCTCAAAACTATTTTTTTAACAAGAGTTTGTTCTTTTTATTTCTTGATACAATCAAACCATTTTACAGGAAGTTTAGAACATGTTTGGCATCTCTTAATAATTCACCAATTAATGTTAATCAATCCCAGTTGATTATGTGACTGGATTCCTTTGGAAGATAACGTGTCCTGGATAACAGTTGTACATGTAGTATGAACCATCTTCTAAATTTCAGATTACCCTCGCTGGATATTTTAATGGAATGAAAATCATTTTAAAAATATAAACAAGACAAAAAGACCTAACAGGAACATGGCATTTTCTATAATAAATGTCGTGACCGCTATGTTTGAGAGATCTATAATTCTGTGGGTTGTGGAAGAAATTTCTTGCATAGTGGAAATAGCAAGTAACATCTGTGGGTTGTGTGCTGAAAACCATAGATTTAAAGATAAGTTGTCAGTTGCAACTGTGGCAAAGCAAAGGGCAATATATCAGCTGCAAAGCATTACCCAGAGGCATCAGACAGCATGTCATACATTAGCCAAATTACTGTATTTTTCCCATAAAGGAATTAAACAGCATTTAGGTCAGAAATCAATTGGTGGCAGAGGAGTGGCCTCCTGCAGGTGGACTCAAAAATAGCATGGAGTGGACAAAAAGGCTCACTTGGAGTCCCAGTCCTCTAGCATGCATCACATGGATGTAAAAGACGCAGGCTTTGGGCATGCTTCACTCTCACCTTCTAATAATATAGGTAGTCCTTGACTTACGACCACAATTGAGCTAAAAATTTCTGTTGTTAAATGAGACACTTGTTAATTGAGTTTTGCCCCATTTTACAATCTTTCTTGCCACAGTTGTTAAATGAATCACTGCAGTTGGTAAGTTAGTTACCCAATTGTTGGCTTCCTCATTGATTTTGCTCGTCCAAAGGTCATACAAAGTGATCAGAAGACTGGAACCCAGCAACGGTCATAAATGTGAAACAGTTGCTAAGCATCTGAATTTTGATTACATGATCATGGGGATGCTACATAGGTCATAACTGAAAAATGGTCATAAGTCACTTTTTTCAGTGCTGTTGTAACCTTGGACGGTCACTAAATGAACTGTTGTAAATCGAGGACTACCTGTATAGGATACTGTTGTGAATCATCTTGGATTTGCCTGTTTGATGAAGGGCTAGGTAATCAATTTTAAAATAAACTTTTCAGATCAACTTAAACCCCAATTTATTAAAATTCCAGAACCCCCTTGTTAATGTTCAAATTAGAACCTTGGAAATTCCATTTTGATGCTTAACTATTTGGATTATATTAACAGAGATTAACTGAAGTCCTGACTCATATAATAATGAGACTAGATGAACTCAACAGCAGTATCTGCAATTTCTGCATTTCTCTTTCAATATTAAATCATTAAATATATGTTTTATCAGAAACCTTTTGCAGCAATGCTATGGAGCAGATTTTATCATGTCATCTATCCATCAAGATATCTAAGTTATCCCATTATTTGGAAACAATGAAAAATAGAAAGCTGATTAGTTTTTCTTTTACTTTCAATTTTTCTTCTGATCCTCAAATATAAGTAGTAAATCTAACTATGGAGAAAACTCTTTTGTTTATTAATGGTATATCTAGCATATTTGAAAGGTGGATGCCTCTACTTCCTGCATCGCACAAAAGACCCAGAAATATCCATCTCTCTTACTACACCACCAACCGCCAAACGACTGATTACTGGCAGCAGTGACACAAACCAGAACTATTACTCCCTCCTGGTGGTTTTTGGCAGCACCCCATTTTTGCTGGTATCTAGGGCAATCTGATCCCACCACCTCTCCCTTGGTAGATTGCTGTTGTTCAGTTCTCCATCGCTAAGCTCATCAAAATCTTCTCTAAATCTGAAACTTTTATGTCACATTCCCACCAAATGTGAATGAATGGTCTCTTCAATTTCAACCGTGTCAAGATGATTGTGTCAATGTAATCAAAACCCTACCTTCTCCCTATGGACAGAGTTTCAACCACATTGCTGCAACTGCCATTTCAATTTCTTTTCCTGCTACAGATACCACCAAAACCATTTTTACTATCTGCAGTGCACTAAATTCTTGTTTATCTGAACTGTTGGTCTAACTACAAAGATGTTTTCAAGAATCTCTTCAGAGAAGTCACCACAATGATGCAATCAAGCCAGCCAGAATTTTGATTACAGTCTCATCATCACCATTTTGATTTTTTTTCTCCGGCCATACCCTGCTAACGCCTCTTCATTTTTTTTCAATATGTCAAGATTATATTATATAATGTCAAGTTTATATTGCTTTCATTACTCTTGTTTGTATGCTAATTGCTGCTTTTGCATATTCTGGAAAAGATAAGTCCTGAATTGAAGTATCTTTCACTCGGTAAAAAAGAGTCAAGTTCATATAGCAATGCTCTTGCAAATAAAACTTTCCTTGATGCTACCTGGTAAATATGGATAACCATGAAGCTCCCCTCATCCTTTGATGCCAATTTTTTTTAAAAAAGCATTTGGATGGAAAAACAATACACCAAAAAGGATGAGGCAGTTATTATCAAGATTGTTCATTTGACAAAGCAAGCTAAATTAATGTTCTCAGAAAAAAATTGCAGCAAAACTTATGTATTGAGCTGTGTCTTTTGTAGGAATGGGTTGAATATTCTTCACTTAAGACAAAGCTGTGGTTTTCATCAAATAGCAATTTTATTGCCTGCTGTCCTGAAAATCTGTAAAATATGAGGTCAATCCCATAGGCTTTTCCTCCTTCTCAGAATTTCTGCAGCTTCCAGTCAGGGTTCTTTGCCAGTTTCAATCAAGACTTTGCAGAGAGAAATTAAAATCCAGAATAGCTGTCTGATTAAGAAGGATAAAATATCAATAATAAGGTTAATCAGATGAAACGTGCAGTTCCAAATGCTGAAATGTTGCTGTCATATCCTTGTGCTGCTGCTGCCTCTGGCTCATCCTGTCCCGAGTTTAAATCAAAAGAGCTATCTACCTCTGATGGCAGAATAGTGCAAGGTGTAATTTATCTTGGCACACTGCTTTGCAGCCCTTAGATAATGCATCTGATATCAGAAAACGCATTGTGCTGCTGTCCTGAGTGGAGCCTTTCATGTGGCATTTTACTGAGTAACTTTAAAATTAAATATGATGGAATTTCTGTTCAGTATATCATCCTTGGAACTTTGCAACGGGAACAATGAAATGCTTATCTTGTTTCCCAGTATCTCCATTTCACAGCTAGGTGATACAGCCTGAGAAATTATGTTTCAACCAATGTCATTTCTTATAATACTGTTAAGATTGTCTTCTGACTTGTTGGGCCATACTTGCTGTGTGATATACAGCTTTCGTCTGTTGGATTAAAATGGTAGTATTTGTTTGTTTGTATGATTGACACAGCCACCCATCACACAAGCAACTGGGCATCTTACAAGGATTAAAAACACAGAAAGAAACCAACAATGTATAACCCCAGTGTACAAGGATAAAGAATAACCTTACTCATTTGACAAGTATTATATGAATCAAGAAAGCTCATGTCGACAACAGGAGAGCTCATCTAGCTACTTGGCCCAATGAAAGACTATCAAGGTCAGGATCATCTAGATTTCAAGGGAAATGCTCTTTCATATGCAGCTGCTGTTGCTGAAAAGGCACGACTCTGGGGTCCAACAAGATGACATTGTTTAGTAGGAGAGACCTGGTGAATGCCCTCCCTGCTAGATCGTCTTGCCTGAGCAAAAACAATTGGGGAACTCTAACAGATTTACATCTGTTGCAATAACTATGAATTTTATTATGTTGGAGATTGGGAATGTATTAGTAATTCTAAAACAATGGAATGGGAGATATAAAACTCCATCCATAAGCCATGGTGGTGCAGTGGTTAGAATGCAGTATTTCAGGCTAATTCTACTGACTGCCAGAGTTCGATTCCCACCAGCTCAAGGTTGACTCAGACTTCCATCCTTCCGAGATCATTAAAATGAGGACCCAGATTATTGGGGGCCCTATGCTGACTCTGTAAACCGCTTAGAGAGGGCTGTAAAGCACTGTGAGGGGGTATCTAAGTCTAAATGCTATTGCTGCAACTCTAGGCCCGTTTATCCAGCTCTGCCTCGCGGTGAGTTGTCCCCGCAGTGAATTGGCTGTGTGGAAATGTCCTGTGGTAGCTTTGTAGTGAGTTGGCAGAGACAACTTGGCATAGTGAGCTGGCCACGCTGAGTTGGCTGCTTCGAGTTGTCCTAAACTCACCTACACAACAGTCAATATTCTAACAATGTAACATTCATCTGACTACAATTCTAAGTACCCTAAATCTAGCCTAAGAACATAACAAAAAGAGCAAACAGACTCTTATTTCACTTAATAGAAGTTATGGTTAAAGACTGGTGTTGATTAAGATAATCATAATTGTCAGGGAACTAGCAATTGTAGGTTGCATATCTTACAATGCAAAGTTATTTTCTGTGGCAAACATCAAAATGTAATTGTAAATAACCTCTGAATCAGCCTGTTTTTGCAAAAGGCAATGCTTTTTCCTTTAAGATCAGTGTATACAGAGCAAAGATTTATGTCTCACATTCAGTGTCCACCTTGCCTGCCTAACAAGACAATATGTTTAGGCTTTATTGGTTCAGCTGATGGATGGAGGCCAATTAAATTAGTTTTTAATTGGCTGAAATGGAAGCTAAGGGGACCCAAAGGTATGGTGTGTTTTTTTCCAAAAAAGCAACTGGCCTTTCTTTGTTTTTGCTTGAAGAAATTTTGCTTCTCGTCCAAGAAGCTTCTTCAGTTCACCTCATTCAGAACTGAAAAAGCTTTTGGGCACATTTGGGACAACCGTGACCCGGATGACTGAAAATCTCCATAGACTTGAAGCTAAGGGAAAGCTTTATTTGTTCCTTGGCAAAAAGATGCATTTGCACAAGGAAGGAAGGAAGGAAGGAAGGAAGGAAGGAAGGAAGGAAGGAAGGAAGGAAGGAAGGAAGGAAGGAAGGAAGGAAGGAAGGAAGGAAGGAAGGAAGGACATAAGAATCCGTAAGCACAATTTTACAGATAGCAACAAAGTGCTACCAATGCTTCCATTCAAAACACTAAGACAGAGAAACTCAACTGTGAGAAAGCAAGGAAGCAATTCAGGAAGGTCAATCAATCAATTTTCTTAGCACAGACTTAGAGCACAAAAGTAATATTGGAATTGATCTAAGGGGTGGTGGAGTAGTCTGTGGTGTCCTAGATTGTCATGGAATTCATGACAACTTGTGTAAATGGGCTTCCTGTATCTCTTTACAGACACCCCTGCACTACAACAGTTTCCCAAAATGATGCAGCCCTTTGTCTTGCTAGTTCAGATAAAAATACCACCCTCCCTACCATGTGACCAGGAAACACAGAAAGCATAGATGAAGCTCTCTCAGTCCTTTTAGCTGTGCTGAAGATGAATTGCCTTGTGTTCTTGGTGATGGCTTTTCTACAGTCCTACCAAAGTAAGACTCATTTCTTAACTAATACATTTCTTTCTCGTTGGTTTTTTTGCCTGCTTACTTCCTACTAAGTGGAAATCTATGAAGTTTTGAAGAAATTTATTCCAATAAAAGTAAGACCACTGCTATTTGTTTCTGGTATTGCAATCTTATGGATGTTTCACTCATTAATGAATCTGACTATATTCAAAATGAATTAGATGATGGAGAATTGTAGCGAATATTATAACCACATCGTAATGTTATTAGTAATAACTTTGGAGATGGGTTTGCAGAGCTTGCTGTGCAACTATAAAGAGTTTGGGTTGAGGGAAAGACTTTGTTTGATCAGTGCCGCATGCATTAAGTGGATATATATTTTTTTTGTGACTCACTGTTTAACAAAATTAAAATGTTCTATTTTAGGCAATGTATCTTTAATGGCAGAGGGAAAACATGTGGATTCAATTGTGAAACTCTCCAGTACCATGGCTCTTAAATGTGTCTGCCCAAAGAATGCATCTATTTCTCAGATGGTATGGGAGAAGGAAGAGAATCAAATGAAACAGCTCATTGCTGCCTTCAGACTACCTTATGATCTACATATTGGAAGCAACTATAAGGGAAGAGTCATGGTCACTAATTTTACCTCAGACAATAAGACCTTGATTTTCAGCAACACCACTGAGGAAGATGTTGGTTTTTACCTCTGTTCCTTTCATACTTTTCCATATGGGATCTTGGAAAAGACGATACAGGTTGTTCAATCTGGTAAGGTAAATCTGTTTATTTCCATTTTATAAGCTACTGGTAAATTCAAATTCTGGATATTTGCTTTCAAAGTTGAAAGGAAATCAAATTTCAGTGAAGATGCTCTCAGGTGAATTTTTCCTACCTTCCCATTGATGTTACAAGTGAGTTTCAGGCAGCTCCTTCCTCACCCAAAGCCATCGATAGTCAATATCTTCTAAAAGAGAAGGAAGAGAGGTAGATTTATAAAGCTGGGATGCCGCCAAGGAAAAAGAAGATCTTAGCTTTGTCTTCAAATTCTTAATTGGTTAACTGACCAGGGATTAGACTAGCTGGCACTAGGTGATATTCAATGTTACTTTTAACCATTAGTTCTATTAAACAACAAAAACATTTTTTGGAAAAGCATAGCAAAACATCACCTTTCAGATATACTATTCCTTTATAGAGATGGTCACCTTTTTGAATGGGTTCACACATAGTGCAAATAAATATCATAGTTTATTTGGTTTGGTTTTGTGGGTCTTGGGAACTCCATGGTTTGCAAACTAAATTTATTCATCATATTTTAAAAGTACCCCTCTCCCGGACAGAGGAAGACTTCATGACTTTATGACTTCATTCAGTGCGTGAATCCAGGCTACTGTGCTTTTATTCCACAATGGTGGCATAGAATAAAATATAAAGCAGTCTCTTTCTTTTGCACACACCACACCCCCCACTTTGGAGCCTCACAACACTTGCATGTTAACAGGGAGAGATTATTTTACGGGAAAGAGAAATTTGAAAGAAATGGGAGCTATTCCTTGTTCACCTGCCCATCAAGTTTTGTACTCAAAAATGACTCCTTATTTCCTCACTGCATGGAATTCTGACTTCTTTTTTTGCTAGAAAAAACATTCCTTTGCAACATCATTATAAAAAGGGAGGGAGAAGAAATTTGTGAAAAGAAGGTTCAAATGGAAAATAGATTCAAGAGACTTCACCTCTCTGTTACATGATCTTGAAAGGATTTTTCTGAGCAAAAAAAAAAATTCTTCTGCATTTGTATATAGCAGGAGATGTTGAAACACAGTGGTAACAAAAACAAGAAATGTACTCCTTCCTTTTTTCTCTCTCTCTATAAATGTGCCTCTGCCTAAGTTACCCATTTGCTTATAAAATAATTTTAAAATTGTGCATTATGCTTTCACGGCACTTGCAATATTTTCTATTGCCTTCAACCAAAAATGTCATATTAAAACTATATTAATTTTCCTCTTTAGCAACGAACAATTTTGCACTTAGAAACCATTACTGGTGGGTTTAGATAATGAGTCAAAGGCTCTTGAGATGTACTTTTCACAGTTACCGTCGATATTTTATCTAAAGAAAAAAATGGTACCAAAGGAATCATTGCTTTTCTTTATAGATGCTGTAGATTATTGTATTCACTACTATTTATTATGTCAATTGTTAGAAGCCTTTAATTTTGGAAGCTGCCATTGTATGCATATGGATGAAGGACACTGCATTCCTGGCACCCTTTTATTCATGAACGTTGTCCCAGCTGAAATTTTAATTGCCGCTCAGTTGGGTCTTTGATTATGCTAACTTCTAGTTCAATGTTTCTCAACCTCAACAACTTTAAGAAATATGAACCTCAACTCCCAGAATTTCCTAGCCTACAAGGCCGGCTGGGGGAATTCTGGGAGTTGAAGTCCACATATCTTCAAGCTGCCAAGATTCAGAAACACTGTTCTGATTCCTTCCCCATTCAGAATACCCTCCCAAGATGTGAATTTTATTTCTCAATATTCCCCAAATTGCCATTTAGTTCTGGGATGACAGAGAACATCTAGAATCCCCAGTTTAAATTCTGAATAAATCCTAATGAACAATAGAATAGGAAGATTCAGGCTTAGAAAGTCCCCTATGCCAGCAAGAAGCATAAAATATAATTAGAAGTACAATTTCTGAAATTGATGAGGAACTAGATATTTGCCTTCTATAGCTGATATCAAGGCTGAACCTAAATATTTGTAAATTTGGCTGAGTCGAGAAAGAAGATATTTAATTCAAATTCTTTCATTTTAAAAAATCTGTGACCAGTAACTTGTTTCTGATGAATATACAACATTTTAGATAAATATTTTGAGTACATATATGATCCTTCTTGTAGTATTCTGGAACAATCAAAGATGTGTATGTGATATAAGGAGTCTTTTTTTTTTTTTTAGACATTGATGTTCATCAGATAATTGTAAATCAGTAACTGTGACTATAGTTTTGACACAATTTTTAGCTCCTGTCTATGGTTGTCATTCATTGTAACATGAATATACTTCAGGATTATCTGGAATAGCACAACATCAGAAATGTGAGATTTCCTTTCCTCCACTTTTAAGAGTTCTTAGTTGCAAAGTAGAAAGTACACTTTTCAGAAGATGTCAATCTTCTTGATCATCATTAGGAACAAGTTTTTCTTCCTTAATTCTGTTCTCACCACAGAAGACTGTTACCCTAAGGTTTTGCCAAGAAACATAAGTCAATGAAATTTAATGTCAAAAACTATAAACTCTGAATTTCCCAATCTGGCTACTGAGTCACAGATTGTGCTACTGAACACAATCAATGGCTAATCCAACTAAGGATTATGGAAACAGATGAAACTATTTGTGGAGGACACCAATAAGCCATCAAGCATAATTAGGTGATATGAAAATAGTTCTTAAAGGGCTACTGAAAATTAAAGAGCAATATAGCCATAATTTTTCATGCATGGACACACGCGATAGAATTATAATTTAAATTCTATGTGATAGAAAATAATTTAAAATGACTATGGCTTATGTGTCATGTGTCAACTCCTCAAGTCTGTTACAGTCAACCAAAAGGCAGTTTAAATTATAAAAACATGAGATGGTTGTAGGGCAGAAAGAAAACCAAAAAGCAAATCTATAGTTTAAGAAGCCATAAATTTGAAAGTAGGCAATTCAGTGAAAGGTAGACATAAAACGATATGCATGTTTTCACATCAATGAAGGGATTTGACATGATTCTTTTTTTTTTCTATTGTAACTATCTGCTGATGAAAAACAAAAGAGTAGATGAATAAAGTAAAAATGCTTAGAGTTGTGCTTCTTGCACTCAGTAAATATAAAAAAATGCAAGAAAGGGTAGGGGGAAAAAAGCTGAAAGCTCCATTAGATCCACCAAACTTCTTTCTTAGCAGCACTCAATTTTCTTTGGCTCAAAGCATCCTTTTAGATGTTTTCTTCACTTCTGTTTTGCTAAAAGTGGAAATGTCTGACATGATTTACAGTCACACTAGGTAAATACGTTTTAAGAAATGTTTCTGTCCCACCAAGGTAAAGGACAAAACAGTCAGAAGGGCAGCACTTTAATG